>NC_140371.1:14085000-14685000 GCF_054491055.1 Hypomesus nipponensis | reverse complement strand
TGTTTACTTTTCATGTTGACTTCTAATTTACGTCAAAGCCAACTTCTTTGTTGTGGGCTAATTCTTCCATGTGATGTTTGTTCGAATTTTCAATCCTTAAAAAGAACTGCTGCCCTGACATGTCAGCCCAACTCTACCATTGCAGACAATGCTTAGAAATGGATCTTTAAAGTAGGATGATAAATATTTCATGGCTTGTGGCTGTAGTTTCATAACTACCTGAGAGGAGACAAATAGAAACCCAATGGCATTCATTTAACTTTAACATTTATTTAACCTCTAAACAATGTCCACTGGACTAGTTCATCTCGATACACATATACGTATTCTTTCAGTAAGAGTTTTTCCTCGTCTTCTCTACTTCTTGCGTTGAAAGATTAGCAGTCCCCTTTGTGACATGTTGTAAAAGGCCTATTTGATTTGATCTCCAGTCACATTTTTAGCTATCTTATAACCCCTTAAACATGGTCAATGAACCATGGAAGAATCCCTTACCTCTAGAACTCTGATGGGACATTTGATCTTGCAGGTTCCATAAAAATCCATATACTTTTCTCTTTCTGTGTTGCAGCTCATTCAAACACCTGATTGGAGGGTTAGAGGATGTCTCCAGTAAAGGTCATGAGGATGCTGATGCCAACGCCAGGTAAAGTCAGACAGGCCCCTCTCTGTCTGTCACTGTCTAATTGCTTCTCTGTGCATGTTCACTGGGCCTTCAGGCTAATGTCAGGGTTTCAAAGTACACCGTCACTTCTTGCTGCCCTCCAACCTCCTCCTCCACTCTTTCATCAAGTCCCCTTAGGATTTGAAGTGTGTGTCAACATCAACATCTGCTTTCATACCAAAAGATACACATATTTGTGTTTGTGGTACGTTACATAGCATATTACTGTATTAACATACCAAAATATTGTTTGCCTTGGATAAAAGTATAAATGAACAAATGTAACAAGACGGTTGTCTTTCGACTGACGAGGAGCTCTACATTATTGGATATGAACTATTTTTAACCACAGACATAAGAGAGTATTTGAGTTTGATGGAGCTGGCAGCTTTGACTGGTGAGGAGTTGGGGGGGAAAGAGATAGTGCTAGCTCTGGCCTAGTGGGACAAGGTAAGGAGAAACCAGAACTAAGTGTGGAACACTGAGGAGAGATCAAGCTAACAGTAACAAAATATACCAGAAAGAAGGACTTATCACCATAGTAAGAGAGATAAATAGACTGACAGAAGAGATGTGTATATATACAGTATATATATATATATATATATATATATATATATATATATATATATATATATATATATACACATATATATATAGTATATATATGTATATATAATATATATATATATATACTGTATATATATATATATATATATATATATATATATATATATATATATATATATATATATATAATGTATATAATATACACATATCTTAATCACCCATACTCTCTCTATCTCAGATAGAGAGAGTAGGGGTGATTAAGACATAAAGGTTAATAGGATGAGGTAAGGTGCTGGAGGGAATGAAAGGAGGACATGCTGCTATGTGGTCACTCATCACAAACATTGTGATCATCTTAGAGCAGGAGAAAAGGAGAGAGACAGGCGAGTGGCCGTTCATTGACACTCATGTGAGGCACCACAGATGATATCAATGTCTACAGGCTCCAACCCAAGTCAATAGAGGGCCAAATGGAATGGGACCACACCAATATGGCAACAGTCAGGTTACTTTCAGCTTTAGAAGTATACATCAGGAACAACATACATTTTACACAAACTAGCTCCACCAACATATTCCAAGTTTAGTCTGATGGTGAGTTTGCCTTTGATATTCCTCCCTATTCTTCCATATCCTCTTCAATAAATAAGTCTCCTCTGTTTCCTCTTTCCTTTGTCACATCAAAGGATGCTGTTTTTGTCACTCTGATTAAGATGGCTGGTTCATCGCTGTGTGTGTGTGCGTGTTTCCAACCCAGCCGAGCGTGTTTGCCTTTTTCAGACAAGGCTGTCGCCAGCGGAAAGCCAGTCTCAAACTGTCCCTGAGATGGAAACAGTTTTTAATTGGTCACAGTGGGCTCAACACCATGCAGCAGTAACTTAACCACACAACTCATTCCTCTCGTCTCTCTCCTCAAAGAAACCTCCTTGTTTATCATTATTATATATTTTTTCCTCCGCTATTCTTTTGTTGGTCCCTCTGTCAGCAGTAAGGGATTTATTCAAAATAGGAAATAGCCATATGTGAATAAGTAATTGGTGATCTTTAATTCTTTGATAATTATTTGTAAAAAGAATATTCAGGCACATAGTTTTGTAACACAGAAACTGGTGAAATAGTGAGGTAAACACATTCCGATGTTCCCTGCAAAATGTTGTATATATTTTTTACGCCTGCATCCTGGCATTTAGTCAATAAAACACCTTGACACTACAGTCAGAAACAGAGCAAACTGCTTTACCAAGGAGTATTACAGAAGTAATAAGGTAAACAGAGCAAGTATTGATTGATTGGCTTATGTTTTTTTAACTTTCTTTCACTTCCATTCAAACCACCTGGAGGTCAGCTACTGTTCTGGGTTAAGCTATGAGGAAAATGGTACAAGCACACCATCTAGTGGTCAGTATGTTTATGCAAAATGCTATATGATTTGTAATATTGTTGCCACCACCAAGCAAAGGCTCGGACGGTGCCCCTTACCATAAGTGAGTCCAACCACAGGAGTCAATAAATATGAATATAACGGCATATTATTGCATGGCATATTATTAATATTAACAATATAATGCAGTCACTCAACAGCCACTTTTATTCAAAGTGATGTTCAGGGGGGATTTAACCTGGGACCTGGTGGTAGGGAAATGCCATTGAGCTATATCCAGTTCTTGAGTTAAGGACATCATTTCTGTGTGCCTGTTCGGTTTGGCCTGACAGGGGCACCTGCTGAGCTGCCAGGGTGACTACTAATAGGCCCAGGCTTTACACAACAGTGTGGGATTTGGAGGTTAGTGTGGAAACGGGGGGGGGGGGGGGGGGTGCTCCAGTAAACAAGTTGCGAGCAGAGAGGGAAGCTTGGGGGAAGGCCCAGGAGCTAAGGTCAGGGTCAGGTGAGTAAACATTCTAAGAGCCCAAACGGTCAGACAAGACAGCTGGGAATGACCTGAAGCTTAAGGATCGTTCTCCTACCGTCAACTATTTGGCCATTTTTTTTACACGCACAGTATTTTAAGACTGTGAGTTGGAGTCTTAACACATTTGAACTGCCACTGGTCTTTACAGTGGAAAAGCCATAACCTTGCACATGCTCGTGGCTGTTTTCCGGGCTGTGGACTGCCTCCACACACGCCAGCTCATGAGGCCTCATGTCTCACAGCTCTACTTTTTCTGTGTGACCCAGAAAAGTCTTCGTCCTCTGGGCTCAACCCCTATCCGCTGTGATCCGGCAGATCTAAAACCTGATCTGATCAGGCCCCCCAGGATTAAACAATGAGTAGGGGGGGCTGGGGCTGGGGCTGGGGCTGGCCATCAGAGTTTGTGACAGGCTGGGAGGCAGGTGCTCTAGTTGGCCCCTGCCAGCCATGTCATTGGAGACACAGAAGAGTATGTGTGTGTAAGTAGGTGTGTGTGTGTGTGTGTGTGTGCGACTGGGACATCTGCTTTCTCTGGAATGAACTGGGGACAAAGGACAACAAGGCTGGGGGTTCCATTACACACCCTTAATCCCTGTGTTGTTGTCTGTTCTTGTCACCAAAGGTACGAGGTAGAGAACGCCTTCTTCTTCAGCATCAACCTGGCTGACTTCAACATCATCGACACACTGGGCGTCGGGGGCTTTGGGCGCGTGGAGCTGGTATGACCCCACTCACCAGCCCAATCTCCAACAGTTCAGCAGCCACGGGCTCGGAATGTGAAAATGCCTCGGCGGCTGGAGCGCGATGACATCTCTGTTTGTGCCGTCTCCCGTTCTTTTCCTGGCGCGGTCAGGTGCAGCTGAAGAGCGACGAGACCAGGACGTTCGCCATGAAGATCCTGAAGAAGAGGCACATCGTGGACACGAGGCAGCAGGAGCACATCCGCTCGGAGAAGCTCATCATGCAGGAGGCCCACTCGGACTTCATCGTCAGGTTGACACGCTCGCTCCTCTCTCTCTCTCTCTCTCTCTATCTCCTTCTCTCTCTCTCTCTCTCTCTCTCTCTCTCTCTCTCTCGTCAGCTTTCTCCGTCAAGCCAATTCAATTTGATATGCTTCATTGGCACGATTGTTTGGGTTCACTAATGCTGCCTCAGCAGTCTGGAGTAAAGGGACAACATGTTATTAGGAACACACATCAGATGACAAACATCATCAAACAATAAATAAAACATCAACATAAATACAAATGAATAATGCATGATTATAATAATATATCACTTTCCATTTACATTTTAAGTAGCACGTAAAGAGATATTTCAAATAGTTCCAAAGCAAACATACTGTATACCTACATACTGTACAGACCTATACATCTACGTATAGATACACACATGCATATACTGTTTATCGCAATGTCTCTTTCTTATTATGTTCAGGGATCTGAATGAGACTATGTGTATTCATCCTCCAGACTATACAGGACATTTAAGGATAGCAAATACCTCTACATGCTCATGGAGGCGTGTTTGGGTGGTGAGCTATGGACCATTCTGAGAGACAGGTCAGTCTCATACACAGTCTGCTTCCCCTTGTTACCTCCCCATAACATTTCAGTTATTCTTTGCAATGTGCCATTTGTGACTCCTATCAATTCCTCATCTCGAAACCTTGAAAATCAGGAATGTGTGTCTTCACCTCTGTGTCAGTCTCGTGATGGAGTATTCTTCTCCTAATTCTTCAGAGGTTCCTTTGAGGACTCCACTACAAGGTTCTATACTGGGTGTGTGGTGGAGGCCTTTGCATACCTGCATTCCAAAGGTATCATCTACAGAGACCTCAAACCAGAGAACCTCATACTGGATCACCGGGGCTACGCCAAGCTGGTGAGGAAGAAGGAGAACCTAAAGCCTAAAGACTCCCTTCTATCTCTTACTGGTTGTTCAAACGAGCCCAAGCCTAAACATGAGCTCTCAACATTTCACACAAGCCGAACCCTTGCCAATGCTTAGTCTGTGGGAATGTTTGTCTTCATCCAGGTGGATTTCGGCTTTGCGAAGAAGATCGGCTTTGGGAAGAAGACTTGGACATTCTGTGGGACTCCAGAGTACGTGGCTCCGGAGATCATCCTGAACAAGGGCCATGATATCTCTGCTGACTACTGGTCCCTGGGCATCCTCATGTTTGAACTTCTCACTGGCAGGTAAACCGCAATCATGGACAAGGCGTTTTTAACTTCTGTCCTACTTTTAGTAGTTTTGGATTGAGATGATGAACCCCAAATCCAGATTTTGCAAAAATATTTGATCTCTCCATCCCTGCCCTCCAGCCCGCCTTTCTCTGGACCAGACCCCATGAAGACCTACAACATCATCCTTAGAGGCATCGACATGATAGAATTCCCAAAGAAAATTACCAAAAATGCTGCCAATCTCATAAAGAAGCTATGCAGGTGAGTCCCTATGTGTTTTGTCTCATTTGGAACAATCTCCCAGTGTTATTTGTGATCCTCCAGTCTGACAGCATCTGTCTGTGTCTAGGGACAATCCTTCGGAACGCCTCGGAAACTTGAAAAATGGAGTCAAAGACATCCAGAAGCACAAGTGAGTTCATGGAATGCTCATACGCAGACCCTTTCGTAGAACAGATCTAACAAAAACATACAACAATTCTCGAGGGCCTTATTTAAAGACCACAGACTGACGCATACACTTCATTTTGCAGATGGTTCGAGGGCTTCAACTGGGAGGGTTTAAAGAAGGGAACGCTGACACCCCCGATCCTCCCCAATGTGAGTAGAGATGCCGGCAGCCCTCCTGCCCCGCAGCAGCCCTACAAAAAACACCAGCCAATTGATGAAAGCCTCCGCTTCCTAAATGCCCACTGATTGGTTCGCTGTGTCTTTACCTGTCAGGTGACCGCGCCAACGGACACAAGTAACTTCGACAGCTTCCCAGAGGACAACGAAGACCCGCCCCCGGACGACAACTCTGGCTGGGACACCGATTTTTAAGCTTCTCCTCCACATGCACATACCAAAAAAACATCTTCAGGATATAGCTGCATCTTAAAGACTGCGTTGAAATGAGTAGGAGGAGAAGAAGAGGAGAAAAAGACAGAAGGCAAGCCCTCTGGGTCACCGATATGCCTTCGCTACGTTGGGACTCTGAGACTGTAGCACTCCCCTCAGTGCTCTGTTTCACACACTCTCTCTCTGTCACACACACACACACAGACAAACACACACACACACACACACATGCACAGACCCACAGGAAAAAACAACTCACACACACAACATGAGACAATGAGTCATTGAGCGAGACCACTTCCGTCCATTAGGCAGAGATGAGGATTGCAGGTGAAATATTAAAGAATATAAGGAAGGGAGAGGGGAAAGAAAAAAACGACTATGATGAGAGTGAGGGTGAAATTGAATTTTCTTTTGCTGCCACACACCTTTACTGCTCTTAAAAAGGTTGGCGAGAAACGCTGTTCTTTCCCAGACTGCTGTAGCTGTTGTGTGCCCTGCAGTAGCTTGCCTGCGTCGCTGGTCGTTGACTAACCTGGAAACTCAAGTCCCATCTTAGCACTGGGCCTAGGAAGTCAAGCAGGTACTAAGTGCTTCAGACCAACCTGAATGTTCCTGTACCTCCTCTCGTTACTGTGAGACAAGCATAGGTTGTAAGTACTGTACATACTTTGTGAAGTTACATTCTCACACATGCACATGAAGTAGACAACAATCATCTATTTAGAACAACTGCATACCTTAATGAAGCACAAGTGCTGTTTTGTGCTTTTGACATAAAATGTATGACCCTTCAAGTGCCCTGCCAGCTTACCAGCTTATGTTACACAGACACACAAACAGACACTCAGCAAACACACCTTACATGTAAGCAATGTGTTATTATGCAGTTAGTTCCACTAACTTCATCAACAGAGATGCTCTGACCAATTACTTAATTTTAAGGTATGAGAGCGCCAATAGATTTCCGTTAAGAAGCACACAGGTAGGCCAGTTCAAATGAACATCAACCATACTTATTTATAGTTGATTACTTTGTTACTTTTAACAAATAATTAATGGCTCAATATATTTCAAATGCATTTTTGGGAACAATGTACACAGTAATCTCACTCCATAATTATGTAGACACAGTGTTTACTAGGACTATGGTGCTGTAATAAAAGGTGATATTGTTTAGAGCCCTGGTTTTTGCTTTTGTTTTATTGCTTGTGATTTTATGCATTTGATTTCCTTTAATAATTAGCTTATTGTGTTGGTTTGTATAAAATGACTTGTTAATTGACTTTTATAAGAGTGCTATTTCTGTAAAATAATGATTTATTCACCACCTGATATACCCAGGCCCAAAAATCTTTAAGTCACACAATTCAGAACAACAATCAAGGATTTATTGTCACATGCCTTTTTGAAATGGGTAAACTCTAGATTTAAAAAAATGTCAGTTGGTCTTGAAGCATTGCTCTGACAACAAGTGGTGAATGGTCAGAGATGTTCTATTTTGTGGGAGCCACCAACCCTTTTACTAGTACCTTCATTATCATCTTCTCTCTCTAGGTCAGTCTGTCATTCCCCTGTCCCATTTCAACCACCAATTACAATGGCCGACCAATAGGACAATGCAAGTGCCTTAAATCAATGGCATCCCGAAATTAACACTGTTTCAATGCTGCATGAACAAAGAACCACCTCAAACCTGTACGTGTCCTCTTGGCTCTCTGCTGGCTGCTTCCCATGGGCCCTGTTACAATAAAACACATGAAACACTATGAGGGCACTTTTTTTTTTACATAAACAATTTTTGTACTTCATTTCACTATCCAGTTCCTCAGACACAGTTCTGTGGAATGCAATTTCAAGTTATGTGGAAGCTAATAGGAAAATAGATAGGAAAAGGGAGATATTTACTGTACACCTGGTCTATCCTGTTTTTATGGATTGGCTGAATCTGAAGACTGAGAGCCCATAATTAAGGATGCACCTCTCACATTGACCCAGTTGTCCATACCAATCACCCTCTGAACAGGAAGACGTGAATGGAGAGTGGGCAAGGCTAAAGGGAATACCACAAACTTCATTATATATATATATATATATATATATATATATATATATATATATATATATATATATATATATATATATATATATATATATATATATATATATTTATATATATTAACCCGCAGTTAACCTCCTTATAGTGTTCGGGCCAGTTTGACCCTTTGTTGACCCAAAAATGTACAGCATGGAAAAACATTTTAATTGTATTCTTTCATGACACTTGATATTCTCGACATCCTCAACATTTGATAAATTAGCACAAAGAAATCAATAGTGAACACTTTTTTTTAAATCAGCAGGAAAGACACAATACTTTTGAAAGGTGTTTTGCCTGATGTACATTTTCGGATTTATCTGTAAGTAAATGTAGCAATTTAACGTTACATTTTTGATAATATGAGATTTGCGTTCTCTGAACGGGCCTCTCTGACATGAGAGATGTAATGACGATCACTCAGACACTAGAGGACGCCCTGTGTCTGCATTCCGTCATCAGACACCCAAACGTGTTGGCTCGTGGACCGATCCTAATGATGCATAATTCTGTATAAAATATTACTTTTGCTAGTGTAGCTTAATGCTACTGCGTATAAGAACTATTTTCTGTTAGTCCAAGGAAGGTGTATGTAACGTATACGTTTTCATCCAAGCGGAAATTGACTCTTTCCTAATGTCCACAATCAGGTGACACCTTTGTGAGATTAAAGATCAAGGTGCATCAAAGGCAGTCTCCTTACAAGTAGTAGCCTAGCAGTTAGTGGGTCGTTTAGATAGAAGAAACATGGCAATTCACGAGATAAAGTGCTATATTTGTCAATAGGAAGACACATTCTACCACCAGATGATGTCCATGTGCCAAGGTTGTTTTCTGTCTTCCTGTGAAACCTTGGCGTATAAAGCACCTGTTCATTTCAAAACTTTATCTATTTGGTTCTGTAGCCTACATATTTAAGAATAAATCAGTGTTCATAACAAAACAGTGAACCAAATAGTATTTCTCTAAACGTTCCTAAAATGTGTTCCTTTCGTACGTTCCCAAATGCTAATACGATTAAAACCTAATGCATCCTACCGAAAGGAACTAGTCTAGAAACTACACTGATTGTTTTGTGTAGGTTTATACAATAGGCGGGCCAGATCACATAATTGAAAGAATGCGGATTAGTTGAATTGTGTCGTTTCTTCCCCAACCAAGTCCCCTAGTTTGAGGGATCATCAGAGTACGAGAGATCAGAGTTGTCTTTCATCTCGAAGTGCCAGTCAGCTCTGAAAGACCTCTCCACGGAAGTCCATTAATTCGGTAAACTTTTCACACCCCTTAATGGTCCACATATCTTACACTGATGTCCGCCGCTAGTGTAATCAAGCACACTTAAAGGATAATTGCCCCTTTACAATCAGAAGGATCAAATGAAGTAGTTAATCGACGGAAAGTAACTTCAATCACCGTTTACACACAGCCAAAGGGCTGTTAGGCTACTTGAATGTCAAAGAAATGTCAAAGCACCATCAGAAACCTTCATCTGTATAAGGAAAACCAAAACGCTACAGTTGAACATTAAAGTACCACGATTTAAGATGTTGAATATCAATATCCACACAACCGTCCAATGTTAATATTATAATTTGTTTTAAGACTTCCTTCCACTCTATTTGTGCGTTAAAGTTGGATTGGATTTGGGATAACCTGGTGATTAAATGGAAACGCCAAAATAGTAAAACAAAAACGTAAGCTGTAGGAATGTAAAAAGTACACAATTAACATATACAAACAAAATAAAATATGTAGTGACTACCACACTACACTAAACATCTGGTAAAATATGATGTTTCCAATATCCGTAGCTTAAGAATGCACGTGGTGTGCAATCTAGTAGGACAGTCACAGACTTGTTGATTTGTACTACACACAAACATTGTGAAACTCAATTCTAAATTGATTGCCATTTCCGTACAGTGAAGCTTAGGCGCCTTTGAAATTCCACCCTCCGCCTTTGTTGTGCACTCCTAGGGGCGGGAATACAAACAACTCCACATGTATAAAGACAGCATCACGGTGTAGTGCGTCAGGAGACCTCCAACTACCCTGCAACAACCACTTTGGAACTGCGAGAGGATTCAAGTATAACTTGGACATTTTTGCTGAATACTTCCCTGAGGCAAAGGATTTTACGCATCTCATCCTGAACCGACCGAGAGAGAAAAGAAGGAACAGGCATGTCTCAACTGTCAATGCGTCGTTTTATGGCCCTGTATCTTACGCTACTCGGATACGTTGGGGATACTTACGCCGGTTCGGTCTTAGTGAACTCCAACGCCATTAAAAACTTGCCTGGTGGCGCGGGTCCTAATCCTGCCCACACAGTCAGCCCGAGTCCACGCTCCCCATCATCTGGCAGCGATGGCCAGAGGTTGGTAGTAGACACAGTACAGGTAAGCCCATGTCTCCAATTAACCGTGCACAGTTCCAAAAATGTATAGAAAAGCTTGTATCATATCCAGGAATTTAATACCATTATAGTCACACCTACCTTCTGTTCCGTTTCACCATTACAGTCAAATACATGTGCGGATGATGACGAGTGCGGGACCGATGAATTTTGCAACGATGTTAGAGGCGCGTGCCTTCCATGTCGAAAGAGCCGCAAGCGATGCGCTCGGGACTCGATGTGTTGCGGAGGGAACCATTGCATTAATGGTGAGCTTTTTGGCCTACTCATGTTCAGAAAGTTCCAGAAAGTAAATATAGAAGTGCAGTTCAATTGTATATTTATAGTTTTGTGATGCCCGTTTGAAAAAAACAATGTTTTACTCATGAAGTGACGAACGTGTTTGGCGCCTCTAGGTGTGTGTCAGGCTGGTGAAATGGATGTCATGGACACTATCAGTGTGGGAAACAGACACAACCACACCATAGACGTCCATGCTAAAAGTCCTACACAGGGACATCAAGTACATTCTGTCAAAGGTAGGTGTGCACACTGCAGATAGGAGCAATATAACCATGTTGACTGAAAGACTCAATTGTTTATGTGACGCAGTACACTTCATTGACACAATGGTACAACACAGACCGTTTCCCTCACAATCTCTCTTTCTCTCCTGCATCAGGTCTGGAGGGGGAGACGTGCCTGCGCTCCACAGACTGTTCAGAGGGACTGTGCTGTGCCCGCCATTTCTGGTCGCGTATCTGTAAGCCGGTGTTGACGGAGGGCCAGGCGTGCACTCGCCACCGGAGAAAAGGCTCCCACGGTCTGGAGCTGTTCCAGCGCTGTGACTGTGGCGACGGCCTCGCTTGCCGACCAGAGAGAGGGGAACGAGATCACGCCGTCAGCAGGACCCAAGCCCGGAACCTACACACCTGCCAGAGACGCTGACCCACACACACACATATGTAGACACTGCACCAGAACGTACACATATGTCCCAGATGCTGACACATGCAGTTAATCACACACACACACACACACTGCCGTAGTTGCTGATATTGACTCCACCAACTGAACCCTGCCAAGCGTCCAAGACGCTGACACTCACACTCCACCAGGACGGTAGCAGACAGAACAGATCCAACAGGAACGTGATACACCCAGAGGGACGCAGGGTTCTGACCTGGAACTATCTGGTTCCTCTCCATCGGAAACAGAATCGGAAATGAGGATGCAGGCGATGAATCCATGTCATCATAAATGGCATTACTGTTACGTTTCTCTTTTTATGAAACTTAAAGCCTTGATTATTGCAGTAAATTACTGTATTATAATTATAATGGGGGTTGCACTTAAGTGAGCTATTGAACTCCGTCATCACCAATATTATACATTCCTGGTGTTGCATGGTTCTTTTCCATTATTGTAAATGTGTACACAAAATGTTATATACAATGTAATGTAAATGTCTATATTTTTAAGTTACATGTAAAGAAAATGTGAAGATGTTATATTAAAATCAATGGTCCGATAACATTATTGAATTGTCTCTTATTCAGTCCCGAGTCAGCTTTTAACTAAAACTATGAGGCAGCTACTAACTGAAAGAGGAATGTGTTTTTTTCTTCTTATTTTTTCGCATTCCAAACTCACAACCTTTCCTTTCCAGGAAAGGAAGAGTTAGTATTGTAATTATCACTACACAAGTTGTCTGAACTCAGTAGAATGGATGGAAGCATGGCATTTTGGCCCAGATTCAGCTCATGCTTTACCCAGTCACATAGAAATGCCTTCTACCACTTACACATACAGGTCTATAATATTTCCCACTGAATTCAAATAGTTATAAACATAATACTAGTAAAACATTTAGTTTCAAATTTGAATTATTTAAATCAATCATTTAGAAAATCACATTTTCAGTGCAGGCAGGAAATAAAATGCGGAACTAATATTTCAAAGGATAAGTAATAACACATGATGGTGTCACGCTGAGTGTTTACCCACCTATAGCCTTTGGTGTTCTTGGATAATATCTAATTACACAGACAGCTTGCTAGCCAGGCTAAGCCTCTAATTTTCCTCATCTTTCTCAATCTACACATAGCAACTTCCTGGGAGAAAGATATTGTAGCTACAACACGACAAAGGGGGTTACAATGATGCAATCCCGGAGATCTCCATTCACAATGTGGTGGGCATGGAGTGGCACGCCACAGATCCCGGCATTGTGTTAAGGATGGGCTCTAATGTAGGAGCATCAAACCTCATATACCTGGCTGTCTGTAATTAAGACTGTCTGGATTACAAGATGGCGGGTGAGCAAATGACTGAGTCTTCTGACTCAGGAGGATTCTTTTGTTGACATTCCAGGCAGTGTACATCAAAGGGAACATGCTGGAATGGGAGTTTGATTTCGTGAACAAGCAAAGTAGAAGGTCACGTCAAAGCTCACCACCTTGAAAGGATAAACTATTTTTTTCGACAGTGTATGGCAGAGTGAGATAGATGGGATGCGTTTTCTCACTGAATTGGGTTGATATAACCCTTATTTAAATCCATTTGTCATCTTTATGCTGCTATGGCATCCAAGTCATTTCTGAGGGGGTCCTGGAATCTGTCTGTGTGTGTGTGTGTGCCCAGCCACTCGTCATTGGGCCAACCACACACTCCCACAGGCATGTGTCTTGGCCAGGGGTATACATGTGTATTTGTCTGTGTATCTGTGTGTGCACTTGTGGTTAGCCTTATTGCGATCCAACTCTGCAAAACTGTGGAATACAACCAACATAGTAACCTTGAATAGTTTGAAAGTCTCTGTCCCAGAAAGGCTATCAAATCAGTGGCAGCCTTCCCAATGAAATAATAAATGAACAGATTTGTGTTTGCCATGCTACTGTACAAGGGCTTGAAAGCAGCCACACTGTGAATGATCTGGGCGCTCACAATCATCATCCACAACATTTAGTTTGGTCTTATCATGATGATTACAGGAATAATATTGTATGTCAGTCACCCTGACATATGATGTGTAATCTGCAATGACCTTCGCTGATAACGTTAAATCATTATTGATACAGTTACTGAGCCAGTTGTTTATTTAGGAGATTATTTTCATATCCCAGAGCCCAGAGACCTGGCGTAGTCATAGGTCAAACCTGAATCAAAGGATTGCTCAGTGTGCATATAATACTTAAAAGACAAGAAAACAATGCACTTGTTTGTTTTGAGAGCCTTATTCAAATTTGCTATCTCATTTCCACATCAGGCAGTTGAAATAAAGCTTTTCTCAGCCTAAGTACCTGTTGTTATTGTAACAGGGTTGCCAAAGATCTTTGATACTGTGTCCTAAACAAGCTACAGAATACATGGCACCACCCAGAACAGGTGTCGTGTACAGAGGAGTTATACGTGCTTCTTTGTCACATGAAAGGGACATACCTGTGGAATGTGGATCCGGATCAAAACCACGTTCTTATCAAAACATTATTCACAGGGAGATGTTATACTATTCAATGCTGTCACTGTTTATCTCCAGAGAAACACAATGCAGACTATTCATCATTGTGCAGCAATCACCGTATCTGCCCTGATTGCGCAACAGTGGAAATCTCCCCATCTCTGGGAAATTGTAATTAAACAGAGGACAGCTCTCAATGTACGGTTCTGTTTGCATGTGTGTGCGTGTGTGTATGCCCAGCCTATTAACGTGAAAACAAGTAAGGCCTACTGATTCAACTCCTGGATGACGTCAATCGAAAAGTTGGAACAGAGCGTTGATTACAAGAAGGTTCATGTGTTAAAGGTTATGACACTCACAGGTAAGTCCGCCTTGCAGATTATTTGCTATAACTCTCCAGATATATTGCCATACACTGACTGTACTTGGTTAATTATGTTAAACCCTGTGTGAATATAAAAGGGGGGGCATTATTTCTTCACACATTTCATTTGAATGTTTAGGGGGCTTCCCATGTGGCAGCCAGTGGCCCGGTAGCTTTCTCTTTCTCCCCCAGGGAAGGTGCTTCATGCTGGACTGACTCTCCTGGGGGGCCCTGGGGTCTGGTTTGATCCAGGTTGGTGTTCTATTCATCTGGGCTTGACTGATGTGGTCCCAAGTCCCACTTTGGTGTTGTCACACCATGAACATTTTGACACATGAAGGAAGCTAAGAATAGAAGAATAAGAAAAGAAACAATGATTTATACTGTCTCATATCAGATCACCTTCAGATCAAATCATGACAATGGCCATCAGTAAGTTTTTCCTCTCTGGTCTCTTCTCCACCTGTACTTTCATCCGTTCCTCAACCCCTTCATCCCTCTGCCCTCTCTCCCTTCTCGTCTCCTCCTTCCTGATGTTTCCAGATAGTGCAGCTCCTACAGCTGGAGCTCATTCACAACAAACAATCCACCCATTGTTTATACAAATAGTAAGACAATATGCCATGTCTGTGCCCCTATGCCAGACAAAACAAAGTGAACAGATGTACAAGGGGGGCAAAGTCACAGAGGGAAATAAAAATGCCAACTTTACTTGAGCCTTGCTGCAGGCGGCCAGCTCCAGAGAGTTGGCCTGAATCCTGCTGGAGAAACGACGCCATACTCTGCCACAACCACATTGCGCAGAAGCCGCTTCACACGTATAATTTACTCATTATTTGTTAAAGTAAAAAGAAGGTTGGTGTGAAGAGAGCCATGGTGGAAAATGAACTCTTACAGCGTGAATAATCATGATTCAGTGAAAGTAAAAAGGCAGAGCTGTTATTCTATTGTTGTTAAAGTGTAGACTCCAGTGAATAGTTAGATGGAGCAGCTGATTTTTTAAAGACACAACTGTCGAAACATTTTTGCAGAACTTTGGATGTATCTGGAGAGTCGAAAGAGACATAGACAGAGATTTGGGGTGACCATGGCTAATCTAGTATGCTCTCAACTGACACACCAGCCACTGGCCTTTCGCTGGGACAGGAAATCGGTGTCTCAGAACCTTCTGTTTAATAACAGAGCTTTGGAAATGAAACTATGGAAGACAGTCTTCCACAGGAGATTAGTCTGTCTACCTGTCTGTCCCCCCTCCCCATCCCACTCTGAGGGGACATGGACAACATCATCCCTCACTCACCCTGGCCAGCAACCTAGCGCCCTGAAAGCAGTTTTAGCATCAAAGGCCTGAGTCCTACAGAAGCCCCCACTACCCCAGCTCAGAGGGAAGCTCCCCTATCAGACAATGGCACAGTAATGGCCTCAGCACTACCTCCATTGTCCTATTAAGAGTCATCAGGGCTTAATAAGGGAACGTTTGACCCCCTGCCCTTCCCCCCCCACTCCTCCACACCCAAAAAAAACCCTTGTACTTCTTCCACCACTCACCTCTTCCTTTGATACCCCCCCCCCCCCACTTCTTCCCCTCATCATCCCTCCAACCTCTTAATGCCCCTGTTTGTTTTTCCTCCTAAAAAGACTGTCTTTAAACCCAACAAAGGAGAGGGTCTGGTGGGTGCACAATCTCATTTGCGTGAGGGACCTTACAAAGGTCTGGAGTCTGGAGAGTAGAATGAAAGGGGAGACTCGGGGGCTTTGATCTCACTGAGGGGTAAATGGGCTGGATCACCCTGCTGCTGCCCTGCTGGAGGGACCATAGGCTGAGATGGTGGGAGTCGCAGGGGGTTAAATCAAAGGTGGCTATCTACAAAAGGTCATCTCCAGCACATTAGTTCTCTGTCTAAATGTTGATTCGTTCACACCAACATCCTAGGAGCTTAGATGAGGTGTGTTAAAAGGCACACTCAATGACTGTTAAATGACTGTCAACAGTCGTAAATTACCACAGTGGTCAAGTTCATCTCTGTGAACACAAAGGCCCCTACTTAAATAGTGAACATAAAGTATCAAGTAACACGTTTGTGTACATTTGGGGCTGGCATGATCAAAACATTCTACATTGATTATGTTCCTCTGACAAATAACAGAGATTAGACAAGTGTGCACATATTTATATAGGCCTGAAGTTCATTTCAGACTAATTAACTTGCTCATCTTGCTTGGTTGGCAGTAAAATATCCAGAGTTGTCTGTCCTTGGTGCTAGCGAGCCCTCACTGTGTCAGGGTTGTGGGTTAGCGAGTGATTGGGAACACCCCACAGCCAAGCCATGGAGCAGTGTTGAGGTTGCAGCCTGCGTGTGTTCCGTCATTGTGGGTGGGAAACATCCCATTACTGTCATTCTCACAGCTGACATGACCAGTGAACCATCAATCTCCCCATAATCCAGGGGCTGGTTATCAGTCCTCCTGTGTCTCGTAACTGCTTACTTGTACATGTTAAGATGTGAGAAATGTTAAGATTCTGATGAGAAAATCTAGTCACAAAGGTGAACAAGTTTTAATACATACTATACATAAAGAACAATATATTTCATGGAGAATGAAAAATTACAAGTGTGCTTAGATTGATGGGTCAGACAAGTGGAACCATCTACATTTCAACTGCAATGTCATTGGATACTTTATAGCGCCAGGCATTCTCTAGCAGCCAAAATCTGAGGCCTTGATATACACTCCACAGTCATGTACATCACTTAGCCAAATCGAATTCAGCTTGAAGCCTTGGTGATATTTTTGGATCAATTTGGAGACCCTGCCATGACGATCCAGCAGAATTCATCCTATGACTTTGATCTTGCAAACTACCAAAGTTCTAATCAGCACATTCTCTTGGTAAAAGCGTGTGTTACTATCACATTACACAGCCCTCAGTGCAGAGCAATGTAACTGAAATCTCCTTACATCTTACTGAAAGATTACTACATTTACGGTTGGTAAGACAAAACTGTCCCCTATGTATAAGCCATATGTTGGCTCCTTTTCTCCATGTGACTACGTTGTGATGTCAGTGTTCATCTGCAACATCCCAATTTTTTTGTAACCTGCTACACCCCTGCTGATGTCACTACCGATCTCTGGTTGAGTTCTTGACCACTCCAATTAGCATTCCTAAGAGATAAACCAATGATCACTTAAAAGAAGAAAGCAGAGTTAAGCTTGCAGGAAGTGATCTAAGAAGCTGATAGGGAGTCTTGATTAGCGAAGGGCTAACTCCATAATGTTTTAATTCAGCCATAGTCCCCCCCCTTCCTCTGTGTCCCATCACCAATCTTGTTCTTAGCTATCTTCAAACTACTGCAATGTCCTGCGGCTACAAGCCTTATCATGTATTGATTATGTCTCTTAGATTAAAGGAGCAGCTTTCATTTCCACAAGAATGCGCCCCTCTCTTTGTGTCCATATGGAAACACTCCCCCAGCAGATTGGTTCTGTTCCCTTTTGGACAAGGTCCCGCTGGTCACAACAAGAATCACATGGACTTGTAACATCCCAATCTTCTGTTGACGGGACTTTGATATCTATTCAAATAGTTGTATGACGTCTCTCTCTCTCTTTGTCCCATAGGATTTGTCACCCTTCTAGTAACTTCTTTCAAATGGTCAGAATGCCCAGATAATGCGCAGAACAATAACAAAAAACATGGTCAGCAATTAATCTCTTTGTGTTGAGTTGCAAGAAGTGCACCCCTCTCTAGTTTGTCAAAAGTAATCTTGATTCCTCAAGGCAGTATGCTGGACTGGTAAATGCAGCCTCTTCCATCTAAACCTTTCCAGACTTAATTCCATGTGCTGAGATGCAGAATTGCCTCAATGTGGGTTACAGACACAAATTACGGGCATTTTGTCTTGGGGTAATTACTAATATGCCACTGTTGTTGCCTGGCCTGCCAGTTTCTGGGCTGGAGTTTAAATGTTGGTTTTTACTTCTTTCGGCCTATGTGGTTCAGAACAGCTTAATCACAAAGCCACAGGCAGCTCAGTCATTTTGATAGGAGCCATGCTGGGAAGCTTCACATGTAATACTGTTCATGGCGTTCTCACATGTTGAACTTGTTTTTCTCTCCAGTAGTGAAAGTTGTTTTGAAAACTTTTGTTGTGAAATGTTATATATGTCAAGGCGACTACCTTACCTTATGGAAGGGAAAAAAATTGGAATCGATGTATTGGAACATCCTCTCATAGTCAGCTTCTTTTAAAGTAGACTGCTCAGAGGTGTATGGTCCGGAACAGGCTGATGCTAAAGATAATGTATATCCTCTCTCAGATGAAAGGGTGATATATATAGGTAAGATGTGTTCTGTTCGGATGAAAGGAGCCAAGGCTCCATCAGCAGGCTTCTACAATATTACTTCCACTTGTCCAGACCTGGCACCAATCACAGAGCCATATATCACAGAGATGTTCTCCAGAGATGAGATCCATCTAGGGAGGGATGGGATAGGAGGATGAATTAGAGGATGTGGATGAAAGACAGACAGTGAGAGAGAAAGGGTGGGGGGGATAAAAAGCCTATAAACGAACACTCAGAAAAACGAAGCCTGGGTAGATAGCAGAAATCCCCCATCTGTGGACATGCTGATGACATTACATGAACTTATCAGAGGGAGACAGATTCTCCGACAGTGTCCTGATCACATCACTGCCTAGAACACAGGTGCGCACCATCCCTTCCAAACAGCCCTGTGTACAAAAACGCATTACAGAAGAATTCCAAATAGCTAAATGACCGACAGTTAACGCCTGTGTTTCTCTGTTGCAGCCCCAGTCCAACTGGAATGGTCTGAGGCTGGGTACCAAGCGGGTCTTTTATGGAGCATACGAGCTGCTAGCCATCCAAAACAGCCACAAAGGAGGTTTTAATACCCTGGCGTGTTTGTTAACACTGAGGCTTTGTCGAGCTCTGCATGTCATTTACAATCAATTTGATGCACTTAAAATTTGCTACCGTTGACTCCCGTGGCGCAATCACATAAACCAGGTCTTACAGAGTTTATTTGAGTACATTTGTTTAGTACGGGTGTTCTGAGACTTGAAACAGTCAGCACTTTGGCCCGTAGGACCCTTACAGCCTTGACATATAGTAGAATAGCTGCTGATTCATTTGGAAAACAAAACTCATTTGTGGTTCATCGGTGGGTAGTACAGAGTCTACTCTGTTTATGTGCCATGGCTGCTATACTTTTAACCAGCAACACAGTGGATCATGAGAAAAAAACAATTTTTCCTTTGCTCCTGCTTGCTCTCTCTCTTCAACTCATATTATCTTGCTCCTTACACCCCCTGAAATTTAAACTCATCTGTCATTCTATCATCCTCCTCCTCCTCTTTCTCTCTGTCTCCATCTTCTCTGATCTGCTGGTGACTGTGGCGTGGAAGCAAACCCCCCCCCTCTCTCCTTTGAGATCTGTGAATTTGTCGCGAGGAATGTGCGCCCTTCCTGACATTACAGCGTTCTTTATCGACTAACAAGGGGAGTAGGAGGGGAGGGGGAGGAAGAGAGGAGGATGTTGGGATGTTAAGAATGGTTCGACAGCAGGAGGAAAAAAAAGAGGTCTTTGTGGCGGCTTATCTGACAGGATATGAAGCAACACTCAATGGCAAATAGTTTCCTTCAATGGGCATTCTCTGCAACAGACGTTCCCAAACACTGCATTATCTTCTGAAGTCTCTTCAAGCACAGAGAGAGTAAGAGAGAAAGAGAGAGAGAGAAAAACCGGCCTACAGGAGTAAGGGAGAGAGAGGGAGGGAGGGAAGGAGAGAAAGAGAAAGGCAGCCAGAGGGTATTTTAGAAGTTCCGTATTTGGTTAATTGCTGACGATAAGATGGAGCAGTTTGCCGGTAGTTGGGATTATTATCAGTGAGAGCAATTTAGCAGATGTTTCAGTGTTGCTGGGGACTTTTAATGAATTTTTCTCTCCAGAACAGTCTGGAGGACAACTGCACCAAAGCACAGCCTGCAGGAACCCAGGAGGAAGTTCTGAAAACCCACTTGTGTAACAGTCAAGGTGACATACATTCACACATCATTTTTCATGTGTCTCTTTGTGAATGAGAGTTCCCGGGCATCCTTTCACTGATGCAGTGTAATTGAAGCGTGTGCGTGTATGTCCTGCTGCTGAGACACATCCTGATGCAGTCTTTACCCTGCCTATTAGCCAAGGAAATCCCTGCGGTGTAGTCAGCTCTAATGAAAGAGACCTTCCTCTAATTTAAAGTTTTCATTTAGATATCGCCCTTTTGACCTTGCCGTGATTCACTAGCATACATCACTACTGTGGAGTCTCAGTGGCTAGGGTTAGCTGCCTCAATGCCTGAGGATCACAACGGATCATCTCTTTGAAAGTAACTGGTTTTGTCTTATAACCATAAAGCTCGCGTTCTGCCCGTCTTTGTCACTGTTCTGTCATGACCCTCCAGTCTGGTAGGTAGGTGACCAGCAGCGCTCAGACTGAGCGGTCAGAGGTCACGAAGGAGACAGGGAAGGCTGGTCTAGACACTGAACATTTCAGATGCACAGACAAAGAGCTTTGAAAATGAGTCGAGATCTGACAGTTGGACCATTCTGATCCATGGCTCGGTTGTTATTCTTTGGGGAACAATGGACAACTCTCCATATCTTCATCAAACTTACTATTTGTGAAAAGGATATGTTCACCAGTCCATGTATTCCATGACTCCATGAACCCAATGTACAACAATGTCTGTGGTTCCTTGTGTTTTTTATTAGCCGAGTGCAAATATTTTCCATTCATCAACACCTCATTAAAACTGACATTTCCCATCCCAACCGTTGCAGGTAGATACAATTGTTGCTCTTCCACATTCAGCTCTCATTACAATAGGCACCCTTATCAAAACACAACAGTGCCTTGCCTTCAAACAAATTAACACTAATGTGTCTTATTAGGGGAAGAATTACAAGCTCATGTACCCCAAGGGCAGTTTCTGACAGGCTCTCTCCACCTTGGGAGTTTCCCTTTGAGAGCTCTCATTGGCCTGCTTGCACTCACTCTGTGCTCAGGGAACTTGATTGGAGGAGGACAGTGTGCTGTAGTTCCATTGGGAGGTCAGCAGGTCACAGCTGTTTCTTCACAGGAAGAAATACCTTAAAACTAGAATCATCAGGAGGAGAGACAGAGAGAGAGAGAGAGAGAGAGAGAGAGACAGAGAGAGAGAGAGAGAGAGAGAGAGAGAGAGACAGAGAGAGCGAGAGAGAGACAGAGAGAGCAAGAGAGCAAGAGAGAGAGAGAGAGAGAGAGAGAGAGAGAGAGAGAGAGAGAGAGAGAGAGAGAGAGAGAGAGAGAGAGAGAGAGAGAGAGAGAGAGAGAGAGAGAGAGAGAGAGAGAGAGAGAGAGAGAGAGAGAGAGAGAGAGAGAGAGAAAGAGAGAGAAAAGAGAGAGATAGCGAGAGAGATAGCGAGAGAGAGAAACTCTACATTGACATTTCTCAGTTAGCATGGTAATCACTTACAACTCTGTGTGTGAGGGTGGTCCTCCATTGTACAGCACACCCCTGCTTTGTGTCCCTGTTATTCCAAAAGACACACTTTTTCTCAGGCTGTTGAAAGTTCACTGGGTGATTTAATTGCAAGCAGACTGTACGGGTGGGATATTTGAATCATGCTGGGAAAAATATGGGTCCATATGGTCCTGATGATTCTTTAAATGAAGGCCATCTGAATCAGATTTTACACTTTACACTTCAAACAATGCCAGTGACTCAACTAAACTGCCATGCTTTGGCTATTGAGAGAGAATATTGAGCTAATGAAAATTCAGCCACACGATTAGGAAGTGTGATCTTTCACGTTCATAATATTTTATAGCTGTCTGTAAGTCCGTGAAAATAATACCCTCAGTCACGGTCTGAAAGAGAAGATTTGAGAAAGAAACCGTAAACGGATTGAAATGGGAAGGGAAGTGGTTTGAGTACCGGGTCAACATCTTCCCCAAGGCCCTGTTAAACACATGTGAATGAATACTCACCTTTGCAACAGGTAAATATAACATTATCATGTGGTTATGGATCTTGGACAAAAACAAGGACCTGAATGATAGCATTCCTCAGCTTAGTCAATCAGCAACAGTACAGTAGGTGATTCTCTCTCTCTCTCTCTCTCTCTCTCTCTCTCTCTCTCTCTCTCTCTCTCTCTCTCTCTCTCTCTCTCTCTCTCTCTCTCTCTCTCTCTCTCTCTCTCTCTCTCTCTCTCTCTCTCTCTCTCCAAATACAGTGTGAGTTGGATGTGTGTCACAACAGGTAGCAGAGGAAGCATGAATATATAATTACATCAAGTGTATAATTACAAATCAAGCATATACAATTCATGACATAATTATGAAGCTCTCCCACCCTTAAACCACTAATAGGGAGTAGGGGAGAACAGTTATTCAACATGCAGACAGCTAATTAGCACATGGGGCTGTTTAAATGTCCAACTCCATGCAGAACAGAGAGGGCACATTTATTTGGCTGCCAGGGTGATATAACACAGCCTCATTATGTGTAGGTAAACTATTGCTACAGTCAAGATGTGATATTTTTCAAAGCTCAGTATTACAGTAAACAATCCAAGGTAATAAAACATGGCCTTGTATTTATATTCCAAGAGCTAATATTAATGTGCACCTTTGAACATTTCCTAACATTCCACACACATGGAAATATTCACGATACTTACAAATGACGTGTACCGTATGGTAATGAGGCCAGGTGCATGATGTTGATGCAAGGTGACAGAACCTGCAAACATCCAGAGTCGGCCAAATGATTAGTATTGTGGTAACGTGTAGTAAAAGCAGACAGATCACCGAAGCTGCTTTGTTTTATATGGAAACAACTGTGGCTGAGGGAGTGGTGGCTTCTCCCAGAGACCACATGAGAGGGGGGTCATGGGAGAGACAGAGGCCTCCACGCTGTGTGGGATCCCACCACAGCTCCTCTCAGTCTCACTTTTGAAGTTTCTCCCCCTCTTTTCACTGGGCGCTACTTAAGAGACTCCCTCTCCAGTCAGTAAACCAGGGAGCTCAAATCGACCGGGATGCAAAAACAGAAATCCCCCCCCCCCTCCGACCCAACACATACACACCTTTCTCTGTCTTCTATCATTCCGTCTTTTCGTTCTTTACACCCCTCGCCCAAATCTTCATAAAAGTATTTTAACAAGCAGAGAAATCATTTACCGGACGCTTTCCTGGATCATAAAACACAAAATGGTGGCTGTGGTATCCTGTGTTTTGATTGATCTGCAAGCTCCAATCGGATGTGTGCTTCCTGAGCCAGGCCTGGTCAGCACGGAGGAGAGGAGATGGGGGGGATGAGGAGGGTGAAGGGATAGGAGTGGAAGATGCGGGTGGCTCATATTGGGCTGAAACACGATCTGGAGCCTGTGTCACATTAGCCTTAACGGGCCCAGTGGCAGACGGACTGGCACCACAAGGGGAAGGAGGAGGGAGAGGAGGAGGAGGAAGAGGAGGGAGAGGATGGCTGGACATCCTGTCACAAGAGAGGCATGTGGAGCCAAAGCAGGAAGGAGTGTCATCATCTCAGCAGTGGAGCCTCCATCATCCACCACAACCCCCCCCCCCTCCAGTCACCTCTGGATGTGAAATACACACACACCTCTTAGCACACACCTCCCACACAACCACAAACCCTTGACGACATGCGTGCGCATGCACACGTGTACAGACCTCATGCCCCTCACGACCTCTCAGCCCACTCTAGGGTCACGGTCGAGCAGGCGCTCTCTCACTCTGTCACTCCCTCTCTCTCTCTCTCTCTCTCTCTCTCTCTCTCTCTCTCTCTCTCTCTCTTTGTCTCTCTCTCCCTCTCTTTCAATCTCTCCCTGTGTCATGTTGTCCTCCTGTGGCCTGTAATTTCCTCTCTTTCCTCTCCTCTTTCCCGGAAAGAATGTGTCTCCCGTCGCTCCAGAGAGCCAGCGTCGGGGTCTAAACAGCCCATTTGAGTGTCTGACTCAACTCATGGAGACCTGGAGGTGTCTGAGTTATTCCAAGAATCCCGACACTCGCGCCCACAGCCGTGACGCTACCTAGGAGAATGTCATACAGGTCACAGTACACACATCCTTGCACTAGCAATATGGAATTCTCCCTGCGGGATTCCTTCCAAGTTAAAAAGAAAGTAAGATGGATGCAGTCATACTTATAAGGTCTAAGAGACAACGTTTCTGTCTTCACTTCTATTGGAGATAGATGTTGGTGCCAGCCCACATGCTTATAACCTGATAACAAGAGCAAGGTCCACAATTTCACGCTTTACGCAAGAGATAGAGAAAAAAGAGAAATGTAGAGACACACAGAGAGAGAAAGATAGGAATAAGACAGAAAGAGAGAGGGGGGACAGAGGGAGAGAGAGAGGTGGAGGGGTAATGACTAGGTCTGCTCAGGACAGAGGAGGCGACGGCGACGGGGGGGAAGGGGGGGCGCGCCTCCGATCGTCTCCTCGTGGCTCCTTTTTGGCGTCTGTGATCCTCGGACCCTTCACGCAATCTCCCTTATTACAAGGCTTCCCTTCTCCACATGGGCACCACTACAAAATAGAGCAATTACATTTAATTAGGCTGCAAAGGGGAGCGAGCCTGCCCCATCCCAAAACCTCAGAGACTTCAGGTAACACAACGGTCGGGAGGACATCAAAGACATGTCAAATGACAGCGCTATTAGTGGAGCCACCGCAGAACTGCTGTTGAAGCCAGGGAATCATTTGACCTGGTGAAAAGAGAGGGACGTTTCAAAGAGGTAAAAAAAAACAAAAAAAAACAGGGGCGCATTAGAGACAAAAACAATCTCAGCCTCAGACTGAGGAGGAGACACTGGGGCTGTTTAAACACTGTTTGTGTAGCGAAGGAGGCATGGAACATTAGCAGCGGCAGGACTTGTGTCTGCGCTGGTTCTCATCTGTCCTATGTGAAGAGATGCAGATGTCCTTGGTAAACGCTTTCAAACCCATGTGTCGTGTATTACCTCACACAGGCTCTGGGGAATGGCGTATGTGGGATGACATCATTGATATTGTAGGAGAACATGCACTGGGAAAAGAGCATGAGTGTTTGAGTCCTCATGCTTTCCAACACCCTAATCCTGTAAGAAAGTACACTGCACATCTCCATTTTGGTCTTGTTGTCGCGTGAATATTCTAAAGTTCCAAATTAAACAGATTTAAACAGATTTAAATGGTTTAAAAGGGTGTAGGGAACATAGCGTAAACTCTCTATTTATGGTCGGCCCAGTAAGAGGATCTGCAGCAGTTCTGGACCATCTGATAGTTGTATTCTGGCTCACAGTAGACCTGATGGCTCTCAAACATTGATTGATGCTGACTCACTATATTGGGCTCCAACAGTGGAAACTTGTGACTAAACTGTTTGGAAGACTGACAGGGGGACGTCTGTGTCAATATATCTACTTCACACAGGTCAACGACAACCACACAGGCAGTTATACTACACCATTTACACTGCGTATGAGAATGAACATGTTTCCCTCACTGGGAATTCACGTTTTTGTCAGCGCTAGTGAAAAGCCCATGTGGTTGTAGTAGAGGCCCACTGATATTCACTTTTTCCCCACATCACATTTGAGCGATACAGCTGACACCTATTTTAGAGTCCTGCTGCCGCTGAGCCTGTCCCAATCACACATGTAAATGGGTCGTGTTTAGTCAACGGCCACCTCATAAACCTGGACCAGCATTTTTTTCTTTCTCCGCCTGCCACAAATTGGTCTCACGCTGTGTCATGATTTACAGTCTCCGTTAAAGTAATCACATGCAGATCTGAACACACTGTCTGCCATGCAGGCAGGCAGAATAGAGTATGTGTGTCAGACTCATGCACAGCAAACACTGCCTCCACCAGACTAAACAGACACGGTACATCGGGACAAAAAACACAACTTACCTTTGAAAAGTACCATAATAATAATCATAATAATAATATACAATGGGGTGATAGTGACTGAACAGAAGAAAAAAAAAAAACGGAAAAAGAACAACTTTCAATTTCATCCCTTTGCTTAGAGTAACCTAACAAATAATATCAAACAGCAAATAACGCTGTTGCAAAACACCAGGTTTCTCCCTTTCAGTGTCCCATGAAAGACTGTCACTTTTAGTCACACAGAGAAACGAGAGATGTCATGTTGATTTAGCAAGTGTCTCCCACTTCAGAGGGCCCTGGGGGTGGGGGGGTGGGAGAGGGGATGGCCCCTGTCTGGGCCACGAGTCTGGTCTCCCCTGGCTGTCGCTGCTGTGATCATGTCAGTGATATAGAGAGACCAAAAGCATTCCAACATTCATCAGCTATCACCCCAGTGGCTGTCTCCACTTTAGACAGCATACGTTGGCTAAGGGAGGACGTGGACACGTGACTAGCAAAGAGAAATAAATGACCCACATGTCTTGTTTGTCGATAGGGGAGTGGGACAGAGATAAAGCGAGAGAGCAGGAAGGCAAGGATCAGCCATCTTGTTTAGGGATGGGGTGGTGGAATGTTACAGATTATGGGGGCATGTGTTATCCAGCTGGGGGCTGTCTGCAAGGGGTCAAGTTTAACCCGGTTCACCAGATTGTTCCGAGGTTTACATTCAGCATGAACTGAGAACCTTTGTGGAAAAAGGCCTGAAGTTTGGAATGAACCTTTTAAATCACTCAAAACTGCAGGACGCACACAGCTAAGGAAAGTTGCGTCGCGAAGAGAGGCCTTGTACAGCACACATTTGCTTTACTTGTCTGACATTATCCTGCACATTTTACATTTCAGTCACTCAGCAGATGCTTTCATCCCATGCGACTTATGAATTGTGCATTTCGAAAGTACAGCAGAATATCAAGAACCTAGAGATACACAAAAATAGCCATGGAAGTCAACCAAAAAATATTTTAAATTAAATTGTGGTAAAACCCCTGGAAGAGGGAAAAACATAAGCTCTGAAGTCCTTGTCAAGAGTGATAAAAGTGAAGAGCAATAACATTCCCCTGTAGGGGGTGAGCCTCGAAGACTTAGAGCATTGCTACACGCTACATTAGCAAGGCTGTCTCTAGTGCCAAACACCAAAGCCAAACATCCCAACAACGTCTGGCATCCCCTCTGCCGTGGAGTACCGTCTATCTCAAGCAGACGTCAAACTAACCACCCCTACAGCTAAGAAAGTGGTGTGGCCCGTTGATAAACACACACATGTCATTGGCCACATGTGCATGGTATTAACAAAGACGCAAACAAGGCAGGGGTGTACCACAACCCTACTATTAAGCTGATTTATGAAGACGTCACAAATCGCCTCACAAAATATGATCCACTTTCTCTGAAGGCATTATAGGGGCATTTTTATTATGGTGTTACTGAGGACATGGAACTGAATAGTGCTCCACTATATGTGGGCAAATGTGTCAAATGTGATGAGTAAGGTATTTTATGTTGTACTATTTCAAAATAAAAGGGTAATCAAACAACTGTGTTTCTCTCTTCTTACTTAAAACATGCTCCATGTCATGGGTACAGTTTGAGTTTTTGGGGGCGTTCTGGATGATCCCCCATTGCGAGACAAGGCTGAATACAAAGCTATCTGTCTCCCAACTCCCTTGTGATGTAGTGTGTCTCCCAGGCATTCTTGGCAGACTGCAATTCCACTTTCTATTCAGCCCGGTGAAGCAATAAAAATTAGTTTTTTGTGTCAGCAAACATTGTTGTGAAATCTTCAATCAAAACCTGCCAACACGATTCTCTCCAACCCAGCCTATCGACAGTCATGCAGCACAGCCTTGGTTGGTCAGACCAGTATAACATGTAGCTCTTCATCAGCCAATCCTCTGTCTCTCTTTCTCTGAAGCTTCAAGCACACAGGTTGCATAACTCTCCCTCTCTGTCATCCCTCTCCCAGTAAACACCTCCACTTTGACAGGAGTGGTAATTTTCATCTCCTAGATTGAAGAGTAAAGCTGCTGTTGGTCCGCCACACAGACTCCTGCCTTGCTCCCCCCAACCCTCCCTCTTTCTCTCACTTTGTACTGTCAGTCACTCACAAGGTACCATCCCACTCAACCTAATCCTCCCAAAAGTAGAAAATATCCATTTCAAAACTTTTCCTCTCCCGGCTCCTCTCGGTTGTTTCAAAGGGTTCCTCCAAGACCCGCCACTCGCATCTCGCTTCCTACCACCACCAAGATGTGTCCTACCGCAGGATACTCAGATGCTCCACCGAGATTGAACTGTGGATTCCCTAATTACACTGCCCTAATCCTCACATAATGAATTCACTGCTTACAATTATACAAGTATAAAGAACCACAGCTCCTCCCCTAATCTCTTTGTAGCCCGGTCCCTAATAGCAGAGCTTAATTATAATTGCTGTGTCTGTTAGTCTTGGGACAGACGGACTCTGGGATTGGAGGGAGGTCTAGACCACAGTAGCCAGGCAGGAGAACAGTGCCGGCTAGCAGCTCATCAGCACTGGAGACTGAAGACTCCTCTCATCAGAGACTTAATTGTCCACAGACAGATTAGAGCTCTGGGGCATGAGAGGCCCAGCCGTCCTGTAGACGGACGTCTAGTGTCAGCCTCTTCTTACCACAGACCTGATCAGAGATCAGAAACCAAGGCAGTCTCCATGTTATTCTTTGGGGTAGTCAAGACATCAATCTTGGCCCACGGTATCCTGTCAGTCAGATTGGAAGACTGCTCCAATCTGTTTGAGAGAATGGATAGAGGGGTCTACACACACTTTTAGCAACGACAGTGGAGAGAGGGCTTCTTTTGAAACAAGGCGTTTATCCGTTTCATTTCTGGCAAAACAGCCAGATTCTAGAACGTTCTCCCGCCCAGCTCAGACAGAGTACCTCCGTGATGAAAGCATAATCCTGTCGGAGTGACAGTGGACAAACAGGGGCTGGGAAAGGGAGGAAACTGCAGCGTTCCAGCAACTCGATGAGTGTTTGAGACACAGTCCGCTGACTGTGGTTTCATCTGTGTTTGGACAGAAAGATACAGACTCCCTAGCTTCAGCTTCTCTCAGCACATGGTGGAATGTCTTCTATGTTGAGCAACTAGCCCAGGGTATAACATCCACAGGAATTGATCCAAGAACTAGCAGGTAGCAGGTGAAAGAAACTCCTCCCAAAGACTTGACGGCAATCTTAAAACCCCCTTCTGGTTTCCAGGGTTGGTTTCTGTTCACAGATCGGAGGATTGTTGGGTATTAAATTGTCTCAATACAAATATCCAATAGTTTATAAAAAGCTAATGAGACTATTAGTTTATGATGGCAGTGTACCAAATATTCGTTTTTTAGAGCTTTGAATTGACTAACAGGAAAGCTTTGGATGGTAATCTTCTCTTCCTCAGTCAGTCTAATTGTGTTTGCTGGCAAGCCCACACAGATTGGCATGCAGTCATAAACGTTATGTTTACCAAGATCCTTTTATTATTACTGTGTGTTTGCTCTCATATTGCATATAATTTGCCCAATAACACTCACATATGCTATCAACTCACCGCAGAAGGAGGAGAGAGAGAGAGAAAGATATTAACCCATTCCCTACAGTTGAGATGAAATAATCCAAAACAACAGGAGTCTGACTTTTCGACACTGCCGAGCTCCAGAGCTTCAGAACTACAACGGGTCACATTTGAATCCAGAACCGGTCGATTTAAGAGTGCAGACATCTCCCTTACTTCCCATAAACAAGCTGTTCTCAGGCTCAGGTTCAAATCCCCCTCGTCCTCCCCAGTAGCCATTCCGGCTGTCACAGGCGCCACAGTCAGAGATATTTAAAAAGACATTCACATCTCAAATCATTGTTACAGCCGCCCCACCGGTTCAGCAGCATGTGAACATGGTCCCCGTCCCTATGGCACGGCTCAAACGGTGGCGCCAGTGGCTCACAGGCAGGTAGTATAATAAGAGCCCTGGCCTGGCCCCTGGCCCATCCATGTGTTAGCTGATGTGTTACCCGGAACGGAGGGCCCCTAGAAAAAGAGCGCAGGCGCCTGTTCCCTTCTCCCCCAGCCTGTCTGTGCTTCTGTGGCACTAAGCAGCCATTAGGCTGGATTTAAAGGGCAGGGCATTAAGGCTGCTGTCGTCTCCTGTCAGTCCACCGCCGAGACCGCGGAGCGGCTCAACAACCTCGTAAACAAACACCGCACGTGGACGGGAGGGGGGCTGGGGGTGAGGGAGGGAGGCGGGGTGCGGCACTGGTTGGGTTGTCCGCCGCAGATTTGGGCCAGGCTAATTAGCCCCCCACCCCCACCCCCCTGCACAACCCTCCCTTCACCAGCCCGGCACCATTAAACACCAGCCCCGCCAGACCAAACCATCAGCCTCATAAGTCATCCACTAGACTCCAGACGGATGGCTCCCCCACTCAGACTCTCCCTCTCTCCGCCTCTCTCCGCCTGCGCCTGGGTCTCTCGCCCTGTCCTCTGGCTCTGCTCGAAGGCACTAAAAAGGCTGCAGCACTGTAGTGGCGACAGTGGTGATGGAAAAACTGAAGGCTTTTCAGGCACTACTGGGGTCTCTGCCTCCCTCCTCTCTCCCTCCTTCCCTCCGTGTCTGTCTCTGTCTGTCTTCTGTGCAGTGGACCACACAGATGCACTAAACCACATCCAAGGAGTCTGGCTGTGATGAGCACATTTGCACACAGCAGTGTTGGGTTATAATCTGCTAACGGCTGAAAGGGCTCTCTGCGTAGAGCTTAGGTCTCTTCTAGACTGGAGCCTCTGGAGCCAGAAATATAGCATCAAACTCCAGCTGGCACTGGTGACAGCACATAATGGCAAATTACAGTGCTGCACGTAAGAGAGGATGACCTTCCACGTTGGGTAGACACCCCAAAATGTTCTTGTTTTCACCAGGATCTACTTTTTCATATCTTGTACTTCTATTTTTCAAGTAGAACATGTGTTTGGATCGGCTGTCATGCCATTTGCTGAAACAGAACTGGAGTGGGCCATAGAGAGATTAGTGCCACATCCTTAGGCAGCAGTCACCAATCTCTACCAGACTCACGAAAGCCACGCAAGTGAGTCTAAGTCATAGCCATTTAAAATGGCATAGAGCTTTAATGCACCAAAACTACTCAAAACCCTCAATTACTTCTCCTGTGCAGTGAAATATGTGGGTATATGAGTGTGTGTGTATCTATGTACATGTGTGCAGTCTGTGGTTTGGTGTGGTAAGAAAATGTGGTTAGAACTACACTCACACAAATGGCAGTTTAAATGTGAGCAGACAGTCACATTCTCATTTTAAGACAACAACTCAGTGTGTACCTCAAGGCTAGTCAATAGCCAAACCACATGATGTTTAAATCATTTTGGCTTAATTGCTTTTTAACAACGCTCCCTGCTGGGTTGACACTGTGCATTAACACTGTGGGTGCTGAAATCTCAAAGCCTTGAGATGTTTAGCCACATACGCACACACACACACACACACACCCCTCTCAGACCCACTACAACGTTAACACTGCTTCTTTAAGAGTGTGTCACAATTTTGACCATTTAAAACCCTACAGTCTCCCTCTTTGTTAGGCGTTTGAATGCGGTTGCCTGTTACAGTAGGGCTACTGTAGGCCTCTATCGTCTTTGTAGTTGCTATCCTGGCATCTCAGCTGTTTTGATCATGCATGTGTACAGGACAGGATCGGATGTGGTTTAGTACCCTGCGAGAATACTACAGTCTAGAGTGTATTACTGCACATATGAAACACAAGCCCATGGATCACCAAGGCCTTCATTAGACGAGCCAGACAGTATAGCATGCAGTTTGCTACACCCAACATTTCAGATATAATATAACCTTTGGGAGGGATGTCACAGGAACAAGCTGCTGGAGTGTGCTGAACAGCATGTCTGACTATGTGTGTGTGTGTTCACGTGAGTATGTGTGTATGTGACCTGTCTGTCAGTTAAACCTTAATTTAGGCTTGAGTACATATCCAAAATAACAATGTGCAGTGTATAAATTATAAAGTACTCAAAATGTACAATATATGGTTACAGAAACCCCAAAACGTATTTCTGAAATTGCTTTTGAAAATGGCATTCCATCAGATGTACACAGGCGGCAGACAGAGAAGCAAGTGAGACGTCAAAACAAAAGGTCATGGGACATCCTAATATCCCCAAATTACTCACTAACAGGTCCCCAGATAGCTCCCACTGCGGTCACAGCTAAGGCTCTTATTTTGAAGTAGCCAGGTCTTAAATAGCTCAGAGGAAATGAGGAGATGATGATGGACTTGAATCTACTCGGCCTAAGCACCTCTTCTCCTCAGAATAGCATTTCAAGTGAATGTGGACAGATTTGCAACAAACTCAACAAATCTACTAAGCCTTGCAATGCTGTAGGAACAACTCTTGACAACTTAATGTGAGTCATGTAGACTCCCAAACAAGCAAAGTATACTTTCTTGGAAGCTACTGAACCACAACATGGCAGCAAAACGTTAAAATGACCCATGAAGCCAAGCAGAGCCACCAGTCAATCAAGGTTAATTTCAGACCTACAAACTGACTGTGCACTAACTTGAATGACCTTATTTTGCCGTAATTGACTGGAGATTTCTTTATCGGATGAACTCGGATGAGCCAAGTGTTTTCAGGTCCTGTGAGACCAATTCGACACTTATGGCCACTGTAAGAGTCAATTCAACTTACATTTGTCCGATTACCACACATTGTAGAGTTGTCATCTGGAACCACATCTCACGGTGAGTAGAAGAAACTGATGTGCTACTTTAATTATTCCTGGAAAGAGTAACTTGCAAACAAAACAAGATGACTGTGGTGAGGCAATCTGCGGCTTTATCTGAACTGACAAACGATTCCTCTCAAGGCAACACACACTTGAAACTAACAGCAGCCATTTTCCTCTTGCAGACTCCTCCAGTGAGAAAATGAGTCTATTATCATCCACTTTGTACAATATGCTCTTAAGATGTCTGCCTTGGAGCACAAATGGCTCAGTGAGTACATCTCCTCTGCTGACGCGCTCTTAGGGCCTCAGACGTTGTTCTGGAAGAAGCGTTAATCAAAAGCTTTGATTTGGTGAACACCTAGTTACTGCATTTTATGTCATTATAAGTGCTTAAATTATCTAACCAGAATAACACTACAGCAATTACTGAAATCGGTCTTGGGTCTACATCTAACGCCAACCCCCAAGGACTCGCAATTCTATAGATAAATGAGCTTAACCCTTGTGTTTCCTTCGGGTCATTGTGACCCACTGTCGTAGTGCAAAAGGTGGGTCACAATGACCCGAGGGTACATGGTGTGTGGTTTACAAACCAAGGGGATAATTGAGACTGTGCGCCTGAACTTGAATGGATGACTGAATCACCCATTCATGCCCTTGTACGTTGCATTTATATTGTAAAACTCATACCTCTGGTGACTGCCTTACTCTGGCAGGAAGCATTCCATCTGCCATGCGACCAGGATTAGAGCATGGATAACCTGTACCCTGAGATGAGCAACAGGAAAACTACGTTGGAAAAAATGCAATTACTCAATACTGTAGAGCTCATTCAGACACCATATTTTCATCCAGAACTTCAACAGGAACATAACACAGTCTAAATATAATGACACCCAAGGAATGATACCTTAACTCCTCAGCCTACACACACCTGTACTGAATGTATGACCTAGTTATTTCAATAATCACTAGAGAGAAGACGTCGCTGCTTTATGAATGTAACAAATATATTCCCCTTTATCTTCCCTGTTGCCAGTCCAAGTACAGTCCAATTCTGTGCTCTCTTCTGAAAGCTTATGGCGCCATCTTGTGGTAAAATTTACTTCACAGGGTCTATTGGCTTTGTTTTGTGAGGAGGCGCAATCATGAAACCATCAAATTGCCACACACTTTGAGACAGATTAGAAAAGCCATTTTTGATTATTTCTTGTTGGCAGTATTTACTTTTCTGTACAGGATTGCATTTTCCGGATCCGTAAACAAAATAGTTTAAAGGTTGACACGGGACGGCAGAGAGGATTAAGACTGATGGAGTGAAAGATAATATATTATGATTGAGAGATGACCCCTCTATTTCAAAACCATCAGCCAGGGTTTATGTTTTCTATTGAAACTGTCCACAGACACCTTTTCAGCTGACTGGCATGTGGAATATCACACCTTTGAAAGACGATTAGCATTTCATAGTCTGCATATTATCCATCAAGCCATGCCCTTCAAAGGGAGGAGGCTGAGCTCTGAGGATACTACAAGTTTGACCGCTGTTGACAGGAAGTCTGGCCATTAATGACAGGATGTCTGGGACACTTGGTGACTTTGAATGAATGGGACATTTGGATTTAATCACCTGTTTTGAAGTATAGATTGAATTCCTTTAACATCTTTCAAGTTGCATCATTCAAGTTGCTCATACGTTTTCATGATACACAGAAGTACTTCGTGTGGTGGTCTCAGACGGACTTACCTTATTAGTACTTCAGTTGATCATAAAGCTCCATATTGTAGCAGTTCAAACTTTATTGTTGTGTAAGTTACATTATTTGGTTGTTTCCTCGACTGGAGGGACCTGATGTCTTTAGAAAAGATCGCAAACAGAATGATTTTGCATCATGTTTTAAGGAGTTGAAAATACCACATTTTGTAATTACAAATGTCAATAGAAAAAGAAAATCGATATGACAATACTGACGTAGTTGAAATACAGTATTGACAGACATGGTTGTGTTATGTCTTAATGTCATAGGTTAAAATTCTCAAAAAGCTTTGCTTATAGATTCATTGTTATAAAAAGACAAAAATAATTTCATAGATTTTCAAAATTATTTCAAATGGTTAAAGAAAATGATAAGACAATCAACAATGTTTCATTACTTGCAAATAAAATCACGTAGCAAAATACATTTTTCACTGCATCATATCACAATTGAATCATATCATAATATAATCATTGCTCTGTAATATTCATAATATCTATATTATTCTGGTATTAGACATCTCGTACACCAACATTGTGATTGGAACTGCCAAGACCCCTGATTGAAAAAGAACACGTACAAAACGTGGAATCAACAGAGAGATTATGGAGAAGACCTCCATAAGGAATAGTGGGTTGTAGCCAGTCACCGTTCACATACTCCAGTTTTCCATGTTAGAAGAAAGCATGGCCTCTCAACAGTTAATCCCATAGTTTCACAATAGCCCTGTCAGTGATAAGCACTTGTCTCATATACTATCTGCAAATCAAACTCTATCAAATCATCTTATAAAACAGTGACATCCTACTATCAGTGCAGTCACATTGCCCATCCGTGTCTGGACAGTGATTGGTGCTTGTAAAGCAGAAACATACAATCATTTTGCTCCATTTCGCTCAATCGAAACCGTAACAGCATGGAAAAGTAAAAGGTATGAAAGCTAATCTCCAGTGGCGTCCAGTTAGAGCTTAGTCATTGGTATGTGCAGGCTGTTCCAGGGGCCCATCCACAGCTCCTCCTCGTCCGACAGCGTGTGCTCGCTGTGGGACTCGGCAGTCTCTCGCTCCTCCTTGGTGTCCACACAAGACTCCTGCTCCTCAGTCCCATACTGACCACCGCTGCTGTTCCTCTCACTCAGGGCCTTGGCAATGTTGGACTTGGAGCAGATGCTGTTAAGGCCTGTGGTGCTGGAGCCAAGGGAGCCGCCGGAGATGCGGGTGTTGAGGTTGATGTCCACCGTGGAGGAAAGGCCCACGCCCGTCCCGTTTCCCGTGCTCCCTATGCTGTTGAGGGGGAGGTTTTCCTCGTGGGTGACCCCCAGCTTGTCCAGTTTCTTGAACTGCTTGCCCAGGCGGCACGGGGAGCCCACTTTGAGGTTGTTGGGGTGGCCGAGCCTCCTGGTGCGGACGATGGTACCGTTCTGGGAGAGGTAGACGTTCCCGTTGATGTTGCTGTGGCTGTTGGCGTTGGGCATCCGGTGCCGCTGGGCCTCGCTGGTGCTGTCGTCTCCCGTGGAGCTGCTCTCGTAGTCTCGGTCCACCACTAGTTTGACACGCTTCCTCCCAGCCTGCAGAGAATGTCAAACAAGAATGGGTCAATATACAGCTCTCTCGGGAACATAATAGGAACAACGTCATGTGTAAAAGTAATTCAAAGAAGAAGAATATGGGGCATTGCATTATTGTATTTGAGCACTCTAAAGAGGCAGGGTATGTTTTCAATCATTTAAGAGGTAGCATCATAGTGAAGGAACATGAAAAAGACCCACTCCACAAGCGATAAAGAAGATATTGAAAAGAGAAAAGTTCAAAGCAGATGAAACAATGCATCATTCAGTGAAATCCTATGCAAAGACTCTTTCTGGAAATTTCTGTGAAAACTCACACAAATTGAGACTGAGAGAGAGATAGAGCTGTATAAGTAAGCACTCCAGAGACAGCACTCAGAATTGAGGTCATTCCCATGCATGTGGTCACTTCACTCCAGTCAGTCTTACTTCCCAGCAGACCGCCTGTGCCCTCAGAAAGCCGTGGAGTTTCCTTCGGATTCAGAGCCGGTGTCGGAGGTCCCTCCTTTTCCCGACCTGCTGGTGGCACCCGAAACAGAGCCATGGGAGCTGCTCTCTGAAGTGATGGCATCCTCATCCACCTCCGTAATGGGGGACAGCCCCCCGAAGGTCTCCTCCTCTGAGCCATCGGAGTCGGCCGGGGGCCCAGAGTAAGGATTGGAAGGCCCCGCCACCTCGGACACCACACTGGACCTCCTGGACGCCTCCTCCCCGTCACTCGGCTCACTGGCCGATTCCTTACTTTCGTCCGCCGTCCCGCTCGCCTCCCCTTGGCTCTCCTCCGCTTGGCTCTCCTCCGCTTCGCTCTCCTCGTCGATGGTGCCCTCTGAGGAGTGGGTCATGACAGACTTGCGGGAGCGGTGGCTTCCTCCTGCCGACCTGGAGGAGGTGGAGCTCCGCTCGCTGACCAGGGACTGGCTGTCCTCCGACCCGCTGGCCTCCGATTCAGACACCTGGCTCTGGCTGGCGCCGCTGACCATCGAGTCCCCGCTGGCCGTCCCTGTCCCTGACTCGCCTTCACTCTCTGCGCCGGACTTCTCTGAGTCCTTGGTGCTCTGTGAAGACTTCATAGAGGACCTCTGTGAGGAGCCAGATTGGGAGGCTGCACTACTGGCACCGCTAATCGAACCAGAACCACTACCGCTGCCACTACCACTTCCCCTCTCACTACCGCTGGCACTGCCACTGCCAGGACCACTGCCGCTACCACTTCCACTGCTGTCTCCGCTGGCCTGAGTACTCCCGCCGGATTTCTCAGAGGAGGCCTGACTGGTGCCAGTAGCAGATGACTTCACAGACGAGCGGGCAGTGGAGCCGCTCTCTCTGGACTCCCCCGAAGCCTCCTCCTCTGACTCTTCTTCTGTGGCTGAACTTTTCTCAGTCCCCGATTCTTTTTCTGTCCCCGATTCTTTTTCTGAATCCGATTCTTTTTCGGATTCAGACTCCTTCTCCGTTTCGGATTCCTTCTCTGTGCCTGATGACTTTGAGCCAGAGCCAGAGCCAGAGCCAGAACCCGACTCTTTTTCTGAATCAGATTCTTTTTCCGTCTCGGATTCCTTCTCCGTGCCAGATTCCTTCTCTGTGCCAGATTCCTTCTCGGTGCCCGTTTCATCATCCTCAGACTTGGACTTGCTCTCTTCATCTGAATCCCCAGGATGTTCCTCCGGCTCCTCCTCTGAGTCCACAGTGCTCTCGTTGGCATCGTCTCGGTCCAGGTCCACCTTCAGGTAATCTTTATCCACGCTGCTCCTCTCAGACTCGTCGTCGGAGCCTTTCTCCTTCGCGCTCCCGCTCCCGCTGGCCTCTGGCTCGCTCTCCTCCGTCACGCTGATGGACACCTTTGACTTCTTCTCGTCCTCGCTGGCGGCCTGCGAGGCGTCCTCGTCTCGCTCGCTACCCGTGGCCGAGCCGCGGCTCACGCTGCCCTGAGACTTCCTGCGGCCCCGCAGCCGGCTGCTCATGTTGATGCGTTTCATCACGTTGGACAGGCCGCCCCGGGCGGCGGGCTCTGTATCGATGGGGCCGCTCGCCTCCGCGCCGCCCGTCAGACTCTCCTGACTGTCGATGCGGCGGGCCGACATCAGCTTGGCATAGTCCTTGTCCTTCTTCTTGGCGCCAAACATCTTGAACATTTTGGCCTTCTTCCATGGAGACAGGCCTGCGGCAGCCTGCTCTCCTCCCTTGCTGGATACCAGGAGTTTGCTCAGCTTCATGACAGACTTCAGCCTCTTGGCAGCCTTGGAGGGTTCTGCCGCCACCTCGGCCTCCGCTGGCACTGCCTCCTCAATCTCGCCCTCCGGGGGCAGGTCCCTGAATCCAACCCTCTTAGGCCCACCGCGGCCCCGCATGGGCCCGCCGCCGCGCCCTCTGCCTCGGCCCTGTGACAGTCACATGACTCCTCAATCAACCGTTGGAAATACTGATTATCCATGTTGGGAGGTTTCACTGATTTTCATCATGATTTTCCACAACAAAAAACACTGCACGAAACTGCTATTAGAAAAGGGTGCTGGTCCAAACAGTGTTTGATTAAATTGTTTGTTTTGATTCCAGCTATGTCTGTGTGCCTCCTGTTAACCGGAGGGCCTAGAGAGGTTACCTCAGGGCCGTGGGGGGTGTAATAGTCGTCCTCCATGATCACCTCTCCGTACTCGTCGTACATGGGAGCAATCAACTTCCTGCGGCTGCCATACTGAGGAAGGTCGTACCTGAGGGAGAAAACAAGCAGATTATCATTACCAGGTCCAACATTCGAAGAATACATTGTCATTTACAAATGAGCTGAAGGGTATTTTGTTTTTTGGGAGGAATGGGGGGGTGGGACTCACTGCCAGGTGGGTTGGTGCAACAAGGCCTGTGGACAGTGGACCAACGCACATCTCTGTGAGTGATAAATGTGTGTGTGTGTGGGGGGGGGGGTGTGTGAGGGCTAAACTCTGTCCGCATAATATGATGTTATAAATGGATAATCGAGAAGCCAGTCTAGCAATCTGCATTAGCCTGGAGACGCAGGAAATGAGGAGCGCTGTGGGACTCCCATCCGTCTGCATTACAGCTCCATCTGTGTCAGGCCCTCGGTGGCAGCCTGAAGCAGAGATCGCTGCTCCTGTTTCTGACCCGTGGCCCAAGGATGCTAAAAAACATCCTGAGCACTTCACACCGCTGAACCGGGAGGAACCTGGAAGCCAGCATTACTCTGCATTAGCGACACCTTGTGACCACGCGAGGTGGCCTCAGAGAAGAGCCGCGGTTAGCGATCGCTGGATTAAGAGCTTAGCAGCGGTTAAGTTGCACTTGGCTCTTTAAATAGCAAGGGATGACAGACTCTGTGTGTGGGTTATCAAGATAGCAACTTCAGCAGCCATGACGGCTTTAAGGATGGGCAGTCTGTCAGATTGAGAGACCAAAGCCCCCGCCACATAATTACAGCAAGGTACAAATGAAGGGCCTGGCCATACGCACACCCAGAGCTAATTAGAATTAGCAGGGAGGATGAGAAGCTAAGTCGATGGTTGATGAGTAAGCGAACAGGCAATTAAAGCATTTCATAATTTTGTCCGGCTGCTTCCAGTTCCTTATAAAGCAGAGAAGCAAGGGTTTGGTAGGGAACGTTCAGGTGGGTCTCCATTCTGTCAACGGACCAGCTGTGCTCCTCCGAGGGTTGCAAATAACCTGACGCGAAACGGGCCGAGTTCAACAAGCAGCGTGAGCTCTGCATCTGTTCATGGCTTCCCAGCATCTGATTGGCTAGCTGTTCTGGGTTCTCTCCCTTGCAGACCATATGGGTGTGCATTCTGAGTGTGCCCACACCAGCCAGCCCAGCCCAGCCCAACTGTATCCAGCAGGCTGTTAGATAGCAGGCCCTGGGCTGAATCACTGATCACAGTTGGGGGGAGTGCAGAGGGCACACTCGGGGGGATTACACTCATGGCTAATGGGGATAATGTGATAAGTCATGCTCATCACGTTCCACAGCGTTTCCCCTGAATCCCTTCCCGTCTCCGAGGATTTCTCCAGCGATGGTTGGGGTGGGGGGGGCTAACGTGGAAGTTTATGATAAATGGGTCTAAATGATGTTTAACTATAAATGAACCCATGGAGATCAATTTCCCCCGGATTGGAGGGAGACTGAAGAGGGGCTGGAGGCTGTGTGTGCGGGGCTCACCCCTGGTCGTAATTATAGTAGTCCTGCCCGTAGTAGTCCTGCCCCGGGTCGATGCCGGACTCCATGGAGAGCTCCTACGATTCAAAGACATACGGAGAAAGACATCAGTACTGGACCGAAAGAGAGAGAGAGTTAGAGAGAAAAAGGGATTGAGAAAGAGATCGTTTTAAGAGTGATACAAGGTGCGTTAAAAGGGTACGGTGTGTGTATAGGATGGATAGGAGAGTTCAGTGTTTGAGGACAAGCTGCAGATCTACCTCAGGTCTTAGTAGAGATGGCCTCAGCAATTGTTGTTGCTGCCAGAAAGGAGCATAGGGGAGGGAGAGGGGGGTAGGGAGAGTGTAAGGAGAGGGGGGAATAGGACAGGCATAGACTCTCATAGTCAAAGTGCAAAGTTGATAAGAAAGGAAAGGAAATTAAGAACAGCTACAATTCTAAAGAGATTTTGTCGATGATCAAAGCTGGATGGAGCATGCACGACGTCAATGATGTGCAAAGGTCACACGTCGTTCACAGGTCAGTATTTGCTCTATTTTCTCTATGTTTATTTATGTCAAACACTCAGTCACTTAGCCCCCAAACACTGCAACTTCTGCCAAGAGAACACAAGCATCTGGGTGCTTATCTGTCACTTGGCAGGGAAAAGACTGCAGTGCTGACTGTGCAAAAAAAAGTTAAACAAAATGTTAATGGTAAAGGTGTTCTCCAGCAGATCTCATCTTGGTCTCATTCTGTGAATGTTTTCTAATGTTTGTCCAGTAGATAAGAATAATGGCGAAGATGCAGTATTAAGCTCCCTGGAGCACAACACAATGACTCAGTGCACAATGCATTACATGGACATGCATCACAACCAGAGGACCCACCTGTCTGCCATAGCCGCCGCCGCGTCTGTGATGTCGGAAGGTGGGAGGAAACAAAATGGGTAAGTGATGAGTTCAACTTGATGTTGACATTTCAAAAACATTTCAATAAAAAAAAAACAAGTGTAGTTATTCTTCTGGCCAGTCGAGGTGATTTCAATTCCACTTACGGTGCAGTTTTCTGTACGTCAGCCTGCATGGTAATATATTTCTCACTTTTTTAAAGCATACATGCAGCACCACTCTTATCTACTTGACGCGGGCCTTTTTTTCCATTATCACGGTAACGTCTGAACCGATGGGATTCAGCGGGTGAAAAAAAAGGTCAGAGGAGGGAAGGTAGAGGGGGGTGGGAAGCTTTTACTCAGACACATCGAAATAACTCTGGTGAATTAAGGCTTTGCGTTCCAACGGTTCCAATGGCCACAGACGCAAGGTCAGTTTCCCCTGACGCTCCTTACACTCGTTTCTGCTTTAGCTTGCGTTGTTGCTTTGTCCTTGGAATACTCATCTATATGACGCCTACAAGGACTGCAACTCAACGAAGGACATTGATACGCCAGTCAAACGAAGCGCTGCCAACACTTGAGAGGTTCGGCTTTCTCTCCAGGATGCTAAACTGTTTCCCAGACGAGGTGTGAACGTATGTCGATGACTTAATGAGACATTGCAGGCTCGTGGGTTCACTGCACTATTGTACTACAACTGTGGTCTGTCTGGGATTGTGAATAATGGGCACTTTCACAGTCTCTTAGATATATGGCCATGGCTATGTTGTGAGGTCCTCTGGAGAGCTGTAATCTGTTCTTATGGGGCTGGGACCAGAGTCAGGGCATGGGGGCCATGCAGGGCCACACCCCCACGGAGGAAGGGGAGGGACAGGGCTGGAGAGTCCGGGTGGGGGGTTCGGGTGTTGGGGGGGGAAGTTTGATGGATGACCCATTGGACTTTTGCAGCCTCACGGAAACACCAAGACAAATGACCCAGTGGACAACCAGGTACAGTAGATTGCCAAAGGGGAGAGAGGCGGAATATCAGGGAACGGGGGCACACAACCAGAGGAGGTGTCCTCTCAGAATAACTAATAGACACTTAAAGACTCCCATGCATCACCCACATAGCGAAGGGGGACAAGGTTTCCTCACCCGTCTCTGCCACAATCAATCCAGACAAATGTAATGGATTATGAAGTGGACGGCTGAGAGATCGCTCTGGGATGCTAACGTATCACCCCATTATACAGCAGCTGACCACTAATCAACTCCCTTGACACACTAGTGCTAGGTGAACGAACGGCACCATGAGCAGACGGGCAAGAGCTCCGTAGATCCAACACTGGCACAAACCACAATTCATCGCAGACGCTGTATGCGTGTTAACCATTCTGCGTGAACAGTCTCCAACACTCTAACATGTCTTGTCACTGTATGGGCAGCAAGACACCTTTATTTTAAGATGATGATTACTGGTGGCTCCGATGACCGAGGTCTCCAGTAAAGCAACAGAGAGCAGGAGAAAAGTGCCCATGAAATCATAACCAGTGGAGGAAATAAAGAACGAAGAGAAGAATAACATCCATTAGACGTGACAGGTCCTGGGGTTGAGAGCAAGTGCTTGGTTATCCAAAAACAGCATGCAAGCTTCTGGCCTCTCGACAGCTGAGATTACCCCCTTGTGATGAACACAGAATACACAATTAGTTGGTTTCGATTGGGCTATCGGAGAAACGCACGATGAATCACAAAAGCCTACCAGAGTGGGAAAGAGGTAGCAAGAAAGAGAGGGAGAGAGAGATACAGAGAGCGAGGGGGGAGCGAGTGAGAGAAGGGGGAAGAGAGAAAGACGGAGAAAGAGCTCGAGGGAGAAAGAGAAAGGGGTGGAGAGAGAGGAGGAGGGAGAGGAGGGATTAAAACACAGTGGAGGAACTAAAAAAAGCTCTGAGATGAAGTTTCACCACCAGTGTTAAAAAAATCAAATAAAATGGGAGCATAAATACAAAAATGAAGAAAGAGGGTTAGGACAAGCGAAGAGTGGATAAGAGGAGGTAGAAAAGGAGAGGAATAGTGTGAAGTGGAGAGAAAGCGGTCGAAAGAGTAAAGGACGGGAGGAGGAGAAGACAAGAGGTGGGAAGTGAAGACAGAAAAGACGGTGACAGGTGGACGGGCAGCAGCCCTGGTGGTTAAAGATTGATTGGCTCTCTAATTGGCCTCTTCCAGAGAGCAGCGAGACATCACAGTGACTACTTCATCACGCTGTGAGGATCTGTACAGACATGTGAAAGACAGATCCCTAGGGGGCTTCCCTTTTGCTCTGCTTTTCCACCCAAAGCCTTCACACCCCATGCGTTGACCGCAGCTAGAGATAACAGTCACTTGACATCTCATTGGCCTTCTCGAGTGTCCTTGTGTGTGCTGTGTTTATCTGCGTCAGATCTTTAGGAACGTCCAAGGGGTTCATGGAATAACACGGCACAAATCATGACAACAAGGGATTTGTCTGTCTTGACATGACCATGGCCTGTTTCACTGCCTGTTTCTTAAACCACACAAAGATCCATTAAGATGTATTGACAACCTGGATGTTTGGCTAGTCAGTCTGCAAAATACGAAATGCAACAAATCCATTCATGAACTACGGGTACACTCACTTCAAATGAGTTCATGTTGTCAAGCTTTAATACAAAATCCTAATACAAACATGGAGAATCCCCATTCAACTTTCACACAATGTTCTGTACAGCAGAAAGTACAGGGTTGAGTAATGATGCAAGTGAGGACAGTGGAGGGACAGGGACAACGATCAAGAGAGGCTCTGTTCAAACATTCAAGCACCACTCCAGCCCTGCAGCCCACTGATGGATGCAGGTGGTGTTGTGAAACTTTCATTGGAACAACCGATTTCCAATTTCTGAGTTTCTGGATAGTCTCTCACTTGTAAAGGTTTTCAGTTGAAATAGGTTGATTCAAAAGACATTACACAAAGAAAAGAAAAACGTTCCTACAAAAACACAACATGATCATGAAATGACATGTGTATACAGAAACAGAAGACAGAGTGAAGACATGGAGAGATGGGTCTCAGAGAGACGTGAATGGCAGTCAGAATGTGGTGGACTGGGAAGGGAAGTGTTCACTGAGTTCCTGGACCAGAGAGTTTCTGTTAGTGTCAGGGTTCAGTTGGCTGAGCTCTGGCTGCTCCGAGCTGTTAGATTGGCTCGTTTCAACCTCAGAGGAGCTTGAGTTGGTTTGGACGGCGTTGGTTGAGTTAGGGCCGTCGCTGGAGGTCGACCCAGGTGGTTTGCGAGAGGCCTGTGGTTCCAAGGTCTCCTGGGACGGTTTCCTGTTGACGCGCGGCGCCTTGCGACTCTTGTCCACTTGACTGTACAGGTTGGCAACGGACTTCTCAAGGTCGGCCAGGTTGTGCAGGTTCTTCAGGATGCCCTTCAGCTCTCTCTTCTTCCCACCGTCGTCCGGGGGGGGTGGAGGGGGAGGGGTGCGGGCGGAGAGGGGGCGGAGCGATGACACGGGTGGCAGGTTGGCGGGCACAAACTGGACAAAGGGCCGCGACCGCTCAACGTTCGGGGGGGATGGGGGCGGGAGCGGAGGGGGTGGGGGCGGAGCCGGACGCTTTGTGAGGGGCGGAAGTGGGGAAGGATCGGGGGAAGGATCGGGGGCGGACGGCGCAGGACCGGAGGGTGCAGGTGGAGGAGAGGAGGGGGGAGAGGAGGAGGGAGGGGAGGTGGTGGGAGGAGGAGGAGGAGGGGGAAGTGGAGGAGAAGGTGGAGGAGGTGGAGCCGGCTGGTCGGGCGGGTCAGGGATGATCTCCAGCGTGATCTCGCAGGGCTCCACCGTCATGTAGCTGGAGATGCTGGAGCTGAACTTCCTGAGCACGGGGGGCGTGGGCCTCGGGGCGGAGGGCGGGGGGGAGCCCTCCCCCTGAGTGATGATGATGCGGGGCGGCACGTCCCTGCCCACCGACACGGGGCTGTAGGGGCAGTCCAGGATGGAGAGCAGCATCTCCGGGCTGAGCTCCAGCATGTCCACGCTGTCCCGGTCCCTCAGCAAGATAGGCGACAGGGAGCCGCGCGAGTCCCTGCTCTGCCTGGCGCTCCTCTCCTGCAGGGCCTGCTGCTCGTACTGGCGCGCCTGCTCCCTCACGGACAGCTTGGTCTCCGTGCTGCGGCTGCTCACGGTGTCGTAGGCCTCCAGGCCGTCCTTGCCCTTCAGGCCTGCCTGCAGGAGCTGCAGCTCCCACTGCGCCGGGTCCAGCAGGGCCTGCCTCCCCAGGGCCTCGGTGCCGTGCGACTCGGCGCGCAGACGGGCGGGCAAGGTCCACGAGAATGCCGAGTGCGAGGGGGAGAGGGGGAAGTCGGACGGGCCGGACCCAAGGCCGAAGGCGTCGGGGCTGCTGAGGGGCCCGTCGTCATGGTACAGAGGGTTGGGCGTGGTCAGCGGGTGGCGGTCGGACATGAAGGTGACGTTGCTCTCGGACTTGGGCAGGTTGCCGTGCAGGGTGCCGTTGCCACGGGCAGCGAGCGCGCGGCAGGCGAAGGAGCTTAGCAACCTCTGGCGGTCGGCTTCCTCGATAACCGACTTTTTAGCCCTGCCCCCATATGAGTGGAGGTGAAGAAGAGAAAGACTTGAAACAAAGGTGGAAGATGGAGGGAGGAAAGGGTGAGAAGGTAGAAGGGTGTTTGTGAGGGAGCTACAAGCTAACTTCCTACTCCATTCCTACTCTCGTCTATGGGACTCTTGGTATCATGGGCACAATGACATCAAACAATATTAGAACTCAAGTTCAAATCAACACGCTGGAATCTAGATCATGCTTTGGGTAGCTGCAAAGAGCATTACGAGCCTCTAAAAAGCACCAGTTAGTCGCCCAATCCACAGGTGAACATACAGTAAATAATATTGAATCGAATCTCAAACCGTGTGCATCTGTTCAGCTGTGGCCATAACAGTTTGTATACAGTAAGAGAATACAATGGGATGCCAAAGGAAATGAAACATAAAGCAAGACTATGGCATGGCTGCCAGCACTGGCATAAGAGGATGGGAGGGATGCAGTCTAGTGACTATTTATGCACTCACACAAAGAAAGCTTTTACTTCATTGCGGTCGGAGAAATCCTCACCTGCTTCCTACATATTTCCAATCTGTCATTGAGGTTAGCCTTAACACTACTGCACAGAGCCAATGCACTACATAAAGAGGCTTATTCAGAACGCGTATGTCTATGCCTTGATAAATGCCAAGCAAATGTCAGAGAGCTTGAATTCATACATGTGTGCTCAAAAAAAGATGGAAGCAAGGCGGGGGTCTAGGCTATTAATATCAGTAATTTTGTTCACATGGAGAATTGATCTTGTTGCTGGATCAAGGGGGAGGATGAGAGCTACTTACTGCAGTCTGAATCCACAGACGCGGAAGAGAGTGGAGATGAGATGAAAGACAGACAGTCAGAAACAGACACTTGTTAGACAGACAAAGCACAGACTGCTGGGGTATGGAGTATGGAGTAGAGCTCCCACGAGCCAACTCAACTTTTAAAGAGTTTATAAATTGGCTTACTTAAAGAACGCAAACAAACACGCACACATTCTCTCACGCAGGAGAACATTTGAGAACAGTGCCTTAATGTGGCTCTTTTCAGGATCATTTCCTCTGGTGGATATGGAAGGCTGGGAAAGACCCCAAATAAAAGAGCATTGTTTGGTTGTTTTCCCTGAGAGAGCTCTGCTAACGTGGGCAAATTGAACGCTTCTGCCACATGCTGACTATTTGTCAACAGCTTCAGTAAAATGAAGACCCTTTTCAACCTACCGTTACATTTCCATTATCACATTGTTATATGGAAACATTTAAAATCAGCCACCATTAAGGTAGTAGGATAATCGGCTTAGAATGCATTACATCAAAATAACCTCACCATAGGGGCTTTTACTGATTCTATCTTGTTTAATCTAAAAACATTACCATTTCATTGCACCTTTTAGGATTGTATTTAACATGAAAGGCGCAATCGGATTGTGTTAATGGAAACACATTCAGAGAGCAGAGCTGCTGAGCCAGTCAACAAAGATAATAGGCCAACACTGGGAAAGAGAAAAGTAATTTACCACAAAATCAATTACCCAACAAAAGACGGGCCAGATGCGGTGAGCTCTATAGCTAGTAAATCTTGGCCTCTTTTTTTATGAGAGCCTCAACAAACAGTTTCACCTTGAGAGTACTGTAGTCTGTGCTGAAACCCATCTGCAGTCTAATTGGAAAGGGAATAGACTCTGACCCTCCTCAAGAGCTGGACTACAATAGGCTCGACATAGAACCCCAATAACAGCTAGGCTTTGATAGGCTAGACCCAGACCCTCACTAACAGCTGGGCTGTGATAGGCTAGACCCGGAATCCCAAGGGCCCAAGGTGTGATGACTTTCTGGCTAAGCTACCGGACATTGCTGAACACCGCACCGTAGCGACACTAGGGAATAAAAACACCTGGTCTCATTTCCAAACTCCTCTCCTGTACCACAGGGTTTGCTGTGCCACAGGGTCATCCTGGGTCGCTAGCCTGTGACAGCGTGTTTCGGCACAGGTGCAGGGGTTAGTCAGGAGGCCGAGCGTCCAGGTTACTCACATGCTGCTGTCCCCCAGCTCCTCGTATAGGTTGGCAGAAGCAGCCGGAACCTTGGCTCCTGGTGGCAAGGCTCTCTGGATCCTGGCAGTCTTGGCGCACTCTGCTTGTCTCCTGTGGAACGTCAATATGTTTAATCAGTTTGAGTTGTTGGAAGACCACTCAACACATTGTTTTGTCTTTGTTCTTTTTCAGAGGATATTTCATCAGTCAGTTCCCATGACAATGTGACTGAACTTTGTATTATTCTGCACGTGTCATTCAACAATATTTATGAAAGCAAGTAATTTCATCCAAAACATTTATCACGTTCTCTCTTCATTCTTAAAGGAGTAGTCAGTAACACATCCTATAGGTGATTTGCATGCACACAGCAAACCACAAGAAAATGATCTCTCAAACCACATAAAAAGTAACTTACTCTTTGAATCTGATGGATGGTTTTGCGATCGGCAAGAGTAGAGGGAAGAGGTGGAGAGAGTGGAACAAAGAAAGAGAAAAACACAAGAATATCCAGGTTACACAATTTACAACCTTTCTTTCTCTTTCTTTCAATATTTCTTACTTTTTCTCTTAGGTTCCTACAATTTGTGGTCCAAAACAAACTGCAATTACCCACAGAGTGTGATATAAGTCCATCAGATATAAGTTGGTGATGAGGAAGAGGAACAGAGAAGCTGAAAACGATTTCCTGCATTGGACATCACCGCTGTGACACAGGTGTGTGTGTGGTGGGGGGGGGGGGGGGGGGGGGGCACGACCCCTTCACATCAGCTTGGCGCTGACTACACCAGACACCCTCCCAGGGGCTGTGCAGTTTAACCTCTTTTTGACCCAATGCTCTCTAAACCTCTCTGGTTGACTTGATGTGTATCCTAGCTTTAGCTCCCCAGGAAACAACCATGTTCATCTCAATGGATGCGTTTCTATGTAAACAAGAAGAAAAAAAGTGACCTAAAATGACCTCCCACATCAAACCATCTTTTTCCCAACCCCCCCACCCCCACCACCGCCCTCCCCACAAAAATGCTTGCTGCTGTTCTGGTGTGTGTCTGTGGGTGGGTGTGATTGAGCGGGGGGGCTAATGTGACCATTAGCAGCCATCTGCTGTGAGTAGCATCTGTGTGTTTTGTTTAGGACGACTGTCGTAACCCGTCGGCTGTGTATAAACAGCACCCAGACATCAGTGTTTATGTAACACACTCAGCGGATCCAAAGCCCGTCGCACAGAAGGCTCAACCCAGCTCTGCTGCCGTCGCCACCCTTGTCATTGTTTTACGACCCCTCTATTTTCCACCTGATATAGAACCGTCACGGTGAACAGGATCTCGTAGGACAGTGCACCTGCGCCATGTGCCGTGCCGTGAGATGTTTGTTGAGCGGTGTGTGTGTGTGTGCTAAGTGAGGGGGGATCGGAGGCATGAAGATGCACTGTGACCGTCACAATTGGTTGTGGATATTTATCACAAACCAGCGTTAATTCATCTGCTTTCAAAGAGCATCAAAAGCGAGATTAGCCCAACAGTGTACGCAGTTACCATGGCCAATTAGAAAACCAGAGAAATACACAGAGAGAGAGAGAGAGATGAATACTTGTTCCCACACTATCCCACAGCATCAACAAATCACAGATGGGTAAGGGAGTCCTTGGACGTCTCACTACAGAGACGTCCCCTCAGCGAGGACTAAGGCCCCGTCTCCCACATTTGAAGGCCAGCCCAGAATCTCTAACGAGGGAAAACAAGGTCTTCGCCTCGTTTACAAGGACACAGCGGCCAGTCACGGACCGCCAGCGATCACCACGGCAACAGTGGATTGCCTTGCTGCACTCACTGTTTGTAGGTGACCATGACGATGAGGATGGCGGGGATGCAGCAGAGGATGATGATGATGGCGAGGGCGAGCAGCGCCCCCTCGGTGTAGCCCACCGCCTGGGCTGCCTTCTTCACGCTGGCCACAATGTCGGGCTGCCGGATCTCCAGGATGCGGCCCCCCTGGCCCAGGTAGGGCTGGAACTCCTTGTTGATGTCCAGCAGCTTCCCATCCAGGAACCTCGAAAAAGCATGGGGGACACTTAGCCAACCACTGACAGGCACAGAAGTATATGTCATTGCTAATGGTTTTAGCTCATATTTCTGTACCATTCCTCCCCTTACAAAAGTCTGTCCTTTTCTGGGCGTTTTTTTTTTTTTCACGACTGGATATCTTGTGATTTAGTCCCAGTCCCAATCAGTGTCCTCCTCCTTCCACCCAGAGCACGTCTCCATGTGCCAAGGCAGGGAGGGAGAGCGAGCACAGGGAGAGATCATTTACGCTGTTCCAGACGCCCGCGTCTCCCGAGACATCCTTCCTCATTTAGCCAACGATAGACACAGCACTCAAGGTGGCTTCAGGACACACGCACAGATCCTCTCACCACCATTACGCCTCCCCCCCCCCCCCCCACTAGCCACACACAATCTTTGCTCTACGTTCGCTGTCAGCCCGCACCGCATAAATACAACGTGCAATTACCTCGGGCAGCGTCAGACGAGAACGGCATGAGCAAAGCGCTTTTTTCCTCGCCTCTCCGGCCCTCAGCCTCCCCCTGCCTCATCCTTTACATCAAGCTCTCATGGTCGTGGTAGGGGTGGTGAGGATGGGGGGGGCTTATTAAAGCAACAATAAAGCGGCTCAGTGGAGGTTGTGGGGGGAGGGGGGGGGGGTTTACTCTTACCGATGGCTCTCTACAAAAGCTGCCACCTGTGATGAGAGCGCCGCTCGCCCGGCACTTTATGACCAAACAAGCGGCAGGTGTGGGCAAAGAGGAAATGGGCCACTCCACTGAGGGGGGCCGGGGATGGAGAGATGATGGGGTTCCGATTAACTCCAACTGGGGAGCAGTATTACGGCACGTCACGCACCTTGTCGGGATCCCGTCTTCAACGGGGGGAGTGAAATATAACCTGTGGCGTCTTGGAGGAAAGAAGGGGGTTGGGAGTGAGGGGGGTGGAGGTTAGCAGGAGGTTGGGGAGTCCTTCGGAACTGGGAAAGCACACAGGCGGATGGAGGGGTGGATTACACCAGCATGGAACCATGGGGGGTGAGGGGGGCTCTGTGCTGTGTGAGGCGCGGTCTCCTCAGGCCGGGGAGTGGGCTAGGGAGTCAGACCACTGTCCTGCCGTGTTTTATCATCTTTCTCCAGCTGGGTTTGACAATACTGCTTTCTCCTCGAGCAGGGTGAGGACACGCGTGGGAGAGGCGGGTTTTCTGTGGGGCGCCAGTGAACGACATTGGACATGGCCCCTGGGTGGTAGAACAGTGTTTTACCTGCTGTGTAAGAAGAGAACCCCAGCTCCATCACACCACTGCTGCCAGCTGATACACCCAGCTGGCACTCCTCCAGTGTGTGTGTGTGTGTGTGTGTGTGTGTGTGTGTGTATGTGTGTGTGTGTGAGCAACCGCTGGGGACACAGCACAAAAAGCTTTGATGGACGGATTGAAAAGCCCCCCCCAGCCCCCCGAGCCCCTTCTCCGTGCTTTGCAACTGCCACTGTTTCTCTTGCTTACTTTTCCCCTTCCCCTCTTTCTCTTGGTTCGTTCGCCCGTTCTGCTGAATGACATATCTAGTTCACCTGTAGGGGAATGTGAGCCTTTGGAGGCACAAACTGCCCTGGGAATCCAGAGGGAGAAGAATCCACAGCAGAACGAGAGATTGAGAGAGACAGAGTTATACGATGAAAATACAGAGAGAAGGAGAGGAATAAGAGGGGACGTTAGATAGAACAAGAGAGAAGAGAGAAAGTGCATTTGCTGACTCACTCACTCACACGGGAGGGAGTGAGTGAAGTCGAGGATGGAGTATTTGTGTGGCACGCGAGTACGAAACACCCATCTGTAGACAGAAACAATGAGAGGGTTTCTGAACGTCCCGTCCTGCAACGTGACTCACTTGAAGAGCTCCTGGCGAGAGATGGCCCTGTTGGTCAGAGGGTCGATGGCATAAACCTGAAGGTCTGACTTTGTGTAGTCCTCAAGCTCGTACCCGTCTCCATGACGACGCGGCCCGATGGCTTCCACGATCACCTTGGCGCCTGGGATCTGGTCCTGAACATAGCGCTCAAGGATCCTAGAATGGTTCAAGGGTCAACCAGATGGTGAGAGATCAGTGTATATGAAACCAAGACAACAAAAAAAAAACAAGTTGAAGTAAATGTTCTCTACGGCCATCACTGTCATATGAATAATCAGCTAGGATCATGAACCCCCCATTGGCACAGCCTGTAAAAACCAGGGAGGTTGAGGTTTGATGCTGCCTCCGTGTATCAGGTATGAACATGGAATGGGGGAGCACAGGGCTGTATTGACTCCTGTGAAATAGGGCCTGTTGGCATTGCAGGACTACACAGACTAGCAATGACGATGACTTTGCACCTCACGTTCCCATATGCCTATGCATTCATGCCCACATTCATGCCAACATGGGGTGGCATTATGCCAGCTTTAGTTTGGTTCAGCGCAAACAAGCAAGGCCAGCACAGGAGTAACGTATTGTTTAGTTACACAATCCCTCCCTTTTCTTGGGTGATTTTCAGAAGCTTTTGCCGTGTCTCCAACAACAGGCGAATATTTTGTTATCCTCTCTGAAAGCACGAGAGCTTTAACTTTACAATACATCCAGCAAATAAACAATTCCGGTAGGTGGGCTCCACCAAGGCTCTCTCTATAGGCTTGTCTTCACCACTGCTTCAATCTAGCAACATTGAACCAAAAATATAGACTCAGTCAAGCTCTTTCTTTGGAAACTAAACCAGCAGCTTTCAGTATTAGAGCCAGACCAAATGGCCACTTGAGCTCCACACCCAGTAGAGAACCCTGTGGGCATAGTGCCAGGGATGATAAACAGGCAGGTCAGGTCACAACCCTGAAACAGCAGCGAGCACGGAGGACCACTCCCTCCAGCGGCACATCAATACCCATCCCTCACCACATAATTAATAAATGTATGGTCAAAGCCTGGAGGAAACTTCAGGGGGGAAGAATCAGTCAGTTGAAGCGGGGGGATAAGCAAAGCACAGACTCTAAAACCACTAATGAAAATTGCTTTTTAGGAGGGACTCATTAGTCTAACAGCTTTGGTGCCCCATTGCCTGGAGATGATGGTTCTGCCCTCCTAATCACACGCTAAGTCAGCTGTTATGCACAGGTAGATGGACTGTCTGGCTGGCCAATCTGTCATAGTAACAGCCCAATCAAGGGATAAGGAGAGAGTCAACACACTTGGTGGGCTTGGAGGGTATAAGCAGAGATCTCCCACAGGCGCGTCCTCACAGAAACCTATCTTCCGTTCTGCTTCACTTCATGCACGGACTCCATGCCTGGATGGAGACGACTTAACAGACAAACCCAGTCCACCCCATACAGTCCTAAACATTAGGACATTTATATTCTTCTCTGCTTTGCCACTATAACCTGTCCCATTATTTGGTTTCCCTACAGGTGAAATGCAGCATGTAAACCTCCTCAGTAGTTGTGATTTAGGGGCAAATCACCTTGTCCATTGGACTACTGCTAAACAATGACTCCACATCAAGGAATCAATTCAAAACAGGCATCCGGAGTATTTGCGGGACAAACAAACTATATACAGCTATCAGGAGAAAATGAAATAAAGACATTATGGGGGTTGAATGATGCTAGAAATTGAGCACAACAAAAAATGTATTAATCCCATTGTGAAAATAACAAGCCGACCTGCAGAATTTCCTCGGAATGGGTTTGTATGACTAAATAAAAGTTTATAAGTTCTGGGGTTTCTTAACAACTCTCAGAGCAGCAATGCGCCAATGTAACAATGCCATTCTCTCATATAATAGGAATCTGCACTGGTGCAGAAGTTAAAATGGAAATGGAATATAATAAATATAAGAAATGGAAATAAGCTATTGTTTCCGCTTTTTCTACAGTACTGGACTGATTTCAACCATACAAAAGCATCTTGGAGGTAGTCTTACCCAATGAGCTGCTCTCTATTCTCCTCCACCACAGTGGGAGGGACGTTGGAGACCACCACCTGCATATCCAGGGCGTTTACCACTGACACCTGAAAGGGAGAGAAAGGCAGCATTCGGTCAACTCATGCTTAACCGCCCCTCCGCAGGAAAATAGAGGCCCTTCATCATCTGTTGGTATGGGAGCCAAACAGCTGAATTGAACAGCGGCTCATTTTTGCCAGCACATAGGGTGCAAAGGGGAACTACTGTACCCCTGTGCAGTGTGGGAAAATCACTAATGTGGTCCCCTGTGTAATTAACTTTCCTCTTGAAAATGAACCAACTTCATGGCTAGGCTGCTTCCCCTAACAGCCAGTCAGCCACCCAGACAGTCTGTCAGGCAGCCAGTCTGTCAGCTAGCCAGCCAGCCAGCCAGCAAGCCAGCCATCCGTCCTCTCATTAGAGGCTTGTTTGCCCGACACATTTCACAGAAGCACAGGCCCATCCTACACACAGTCATACCACAGTCTGTAGTAGGAGCCAAAAGCAGTCCACTAACATTAAGAGAGTGACTTTGTATCTTCATACTGACAGGATTCATTTATACACAAACACATTCACACATCAATTATAGCAAGAACCAAACACCATTTTCTATGCTGAATTTAATTGGAGCTGGAAATCGAGGGTTCACTGGAGTATGTATAACTTTGTCTACTGTGTTGTAGCTTCTCAAAATAATTCAATAGATTGGAAACTCGACAGCCTAGGGAAAGACAAAACATGCATTATCACCATGCAGCTCCCCAATGAATGAACTTGCCTTGATTTGGAAAAGCGGCAAAGTTTCCCTGACACTCATAGGGTGGTCTGATTTGTCTTTTTGTCTGTGTGTGTGTGTGTGTGTCCCCTCACAGAAACCTAAAACTCACCACCACGTCAGCAGTACTGCTGAGGCCCGTTCCATAGTTGTCGGTGGCTATGACCTCAAACTTATAGTAGGACCTGCGCAGGTTGCGGAACATGATGGCTGACTTGATGATGCCCGTGTACTGCTCGATCACGAAGCTGTCCTGGCCGTCTGCCGTGGGCGGGATGATCAGACGGTACGCCATGGCGCTGTAGTTCCCTGTGTCCACATCAGTGGCCTGGAACACACACGCACAGACACACACACACACACACACACACACAGGCAGGAAGGGAAAAATAGGGTATCACAAAAACCGATCATTATTATCATACTCCCTCGCTCTAATCCTTCACCCAGACTCCCTGGAGGATGGGTCCGCAGAGCCCCCCATCCACCAGCAGAGGGAGAACTTGAATCTCTGTAATGAGGTGGCAGGTACAGTATAGGGCACAGAGACATTGACTACGGCCTCTGCGCGCACACCACACACACGGGCATCAATTCTCAGAGTGCCTGTCCGCTGTGACATTGATTAATAGGCGCAATGCCTCTGTTTCTGCAGGTATTGGCAGAGGGAGAGGGGGAAGGAGGGATGGCGGGATAGCGGGAGGGCATGGAAAGAGACAGACAGCGACAGGACAGCCCCAGCCCTGTCATTAAGGGAAATGAGATATTCAACCTCACTTCGCTGCTCACACACCTACACAATCCAGACCCCATTCTAACAAGCTCCAATGACAATACCACTTTGAGGAGACGTTCCCTGTTATAGTTCACCCACACAGCCACCACTACAACTGAGTACACACATTCTCCCCAGGAACTATGATTAAGCTGCAACTAAGCATGAACCCACAGATACATTCAGAAAAGTGCGGAAATAGCATTCTTAAAAATGCTGTGGAAACACGCTTAAATCCCAAAAAGCGCTTGCTCTCAGTACACCTCAATGGCACAACCCTTCAAATCCCTTCCTTAATGTGAAGGCTGAACTAGGAAGCAGATAAGAGCCATGTGGAGCGATCCCTCCGTCACCTACCGAGAAGATAGAAGCTCTTCCACAACAAATACCACAGTGCCACAATGTTATCATCCTCTATTCTCCTTCTCTCTCCCCCCCAAACTATTTAAAGACGGATTTGACAGTAGATTAGGTTAATCTATGCAGAGCTCAGCCGTTTGGCTTTAAATCCATAAAAGGATATCAGACACATTTTCCGGTAATTCTTTGACTGCGATGCAATCAGGACGCCCTCGGTGGAGAATGACACTAAGACCAATAACAGGATGACAGGTGAGAGCTGAGACGACACGTTAAATAGCAGAGCCACAGGAGACTGGCACAGGGCATTCATGCAACGTCAGGCTAATTCTACGCCTCTGGAAAAAAAAGCAAATCAGCATTGTTGTATATGGTAAAAAGCGTCAATGTTTTAAAAATGAAGCTCGCCGGGGGAGTGTGCCATGAAAGGGTTGGGAGCAGGGAAACAACAAAGTTCTGAAGGAACGAATTGGCAGACTGGAACAACGTGGCTTTCCAGCTTCAACAGAAGAGAGATGGAACCGTGGAACAAACCTGTCTGCTAGAATGTGTGGCTGTCGCTTCTGTGGAGGCAGAGATCGGAAGCAAATCTATAGAACCAGGCTCCATTCAGAGCACCCCCTTATAACTCATAACTCACATCCTCTACTCATTGTTAAACACAGTTGGTCATCATTACGGCCAGAAATGTCAGAAAACAGACTACACGTACCCATTACCCTTTCCAAATTACAAAAAAAAATAATGTCTCTCTAGTCCAACAATGACGGGAGCTCAGTTCTGCTCAAGCCCAATGCTCGCTAACAACCTGCCAAGCTGAGCAGGGACAGCTGTTGCCATCGGAAACAGAACAGTGGAATGCTTCGAGGGGATGAGTGAACAAGAATTTGAGAGGCAGGGGGTGAGCTGGAGAAAGAGAGAGAGAAAGTGAGAGGGTGAGAGACAGGATCACTAATGTGCTACAGAATTTGGCATTAAGGTCGACATATCATAAAGACTCCAGTTCCCATCATCCCTCCTGTGCTGTCATCAGGCCCCCAGGTGAAATCAAACCCAGGCCAACAGATTGTAAATTAAGATTTCATATTGGCTATTTTTGAAGTCTGGCTCTCGGATTACTTATGGATCAGCCTTGCCCCATCTGACAGAATGTTGAAGATACCTTGTATCCAGACTCCAATTCAGCTTGTGACAAACCCGGTGCTCTAACTAGGATTCATAGTGTGTAACTTTATAGAGTTCCAATGAGATGTTTAAATTTGGACTCGTATCGATGAGCACAGCAATCCCTCAAGCTCCTGGTTAAGGTGAGGCACAAGGGAGAGTTGGAATACTAGAACCATTGTGATGCTTCTCTCTGTGTATCCGTCGTGTGTTGGTGGTTGTGTCCCAATCATGTCACCCACATCACCGTGACAGTGTTTCACAGACATGCCCTTTCCCGTGAACTAGCTGATAATCAGACCGGTCTGTCTCTTCACCCTCTGACGGACACAATGGGATTACAGTGCTCCATGCTGTAATCACCCCAGGACAGAGGAGAGAGAGAGAAGGATGGAGAGGTGGATAGGAAGGACAGCCATATGGGAATGCATTTAATAGATTCCCCCCACACATTTCTCATGATTGCAGAGAACACTCTGTAACTGCTATGGAGAAGAGAACATGGCTTTGTATTTGTGTACGCGCATATGCGTGCTAACGCATCTAATCTTGTGTGCGATGTGTGTGTAAGTAAGACTGTGTGGGTTTGTGTGAGGATGTGTGTGTGTGTCCAGCTCTGCTCTTACTATGATCTTCAGCACGGACGTGAAGGTCTTGGTATCTTCCGCCACGCCTCCAATGTAGAGTTTTCTGGTGAAGACTGGAGGGTGGTCGTTCTCATCGCGCACCTCGATGAACACCTTGGCTGTGTTGGCTGGCAGACAAGACACACGCACACTCAGCTCCCAGCTTTGACAACACGAGAACAACATGAGAATCGTAAAACCAACACAATAAACAAAGAAAGGGTAGCAAAACCATGGTCAGAGCATTCCCATTCATACTCCGAGGGTTATTCCAGGGAGAGGGCCAGGTGAAACTGCCCCCCCCCCCCCCACACACACACCTCTTGTTCAGTTAAACCTCCACTCTGTAATGCACAAATATGCACTACCTGAAAAACAACCCGAGCAGTGTTGCAGTTTAGGGTGAAAAATATGCACTGTCAAGGGCCATTTTTCTTCTGTCTGGCGGGGCACGGAAATGTAAAGTCATGTGGCGTAGGGCTAAGGACGCGCCAGGGGAATAGGACAAACAAAAACACAGTACATCAAATCACAGGCACCAATGCCACAGTGTGAGGACCAGAGGGACTGCCCTAGGGGAGAGGGGACTGCTCTCTCTCTCTCTCTCTCTCTCTCTCTCTCTCTCTCTCTCTCTGCCTCTCTCTCTCTCTCTCTCTCTCTCTCTCTCTCTCTCTCTCTCAGCCTCTCTCTCTCTCAGCCTCTCTTTCTCTCTAAAAAACTCTCTCTCACTTGCCCTCACGATCCCAAAGTGGTTATTGTTCTCCTCTGTGTTGTTCTTGTGAGGTAGGAAGGTTAACATTTTCCAAGAAAATCGAGTGAGTACAAACACACCCAGTGGAAACAGATTCATTAGGAGGAAGTATGGCTGCAATGGCATAATGAGTTCTTGAGTGTGCAATAAGAGCACTTTAATTTAGGGACATGGTAGGGAGGTATCGTGGGAAATGGTGTTGATTCTAATCATTTAGTCAGTATTATGAACTGTGTATGCACGTTTGCCCTGGGGCATGTGTGTGTGTGTGTTTTAGGCGTAATGTTTCACGGCAATCTTCACCTGACAAGTCTCGCCTGTTCTGCTCTGAATGTGTCAACTCAATCGAGTTTTAATAAAGAAAAATCTCATAATATGGTGCTCTAATATTTTTCAAGGTAATTGCAAAGATAAATACAGAGATCTCCAGGCAATTTCAACCCTACATGCATGGGTTACTCTTTCTCTGTGACAAGCACATTCCAACACATGTAAACAACATTGATCAGAACTGTACAAATGTGTGTGTGAGCGTGAGTGTATGCATTTGGTGTGTGTGTATGTGCACACGCGAGGCAGTGTTGAGGTGCATAAAGGCAGTGTCAACAAAATTGCAGTGATGTTTTCACAATCATTAAACGTGATCTCTAATGTGCTTCTTCCATACTGTAACTCCTCTTATCCCAGCACAATAGTTGACACATTATAATCCTATTCAGAGGGCGACAGTGACGGTGGCACTTCCCTTTGCCAGTGGAGCCGCTCCCAACCTCCTCCAAGACAGACACACACACCCGCACACATTCACAGACCCACTTACTTTTGGAGGGCACCCTCAGGTTGGACATGACCACGGACAGGGAGTCTGCCTGGACCCGGAGCACGTAGCTGGTGATGTTCTCGTAATCCAGAGGTTTCGCCGTGGAGATTACGCCTGTCCGGTTGTTCACTCTGAAGTGACCTGGAAGAAGACAGAGGCAGGGTTGCTTTCTCCCTCTCCTTCACTTTGTACGGGTCTCTCTCTCACCTTTACATGCACACGCACACACACACACGGCTACAAGAACAATGACAACAACTGTGATTGGTACAATTTTGTTTCAGCACCTATATCTTATTCCATTTTCTTTTCTGTTGTTTGTATGACAAATCTTCTACGGTCCTATTGACTCCATGGTAACCGATTTCCGAAACAACACACACACACACACTAATACACAAAGCCCCAACCACAGCTCCTTCAGTCCAGTTCAGGTCCCTCCATGCTGGCCGCTTCACAAGAGTTGAAATCAATAGTGTTCATCATTGGGCTGCCTCCTCCATCTCCTCCCTCCCCTGGCTCTGTGACCACAGCCGACCTCCCTCGCACACCTCTCCAATCCTTTGCTTTCCCACGGTGCACTCTACGTTATTCAGACCTGCCTGGGTCTCACTTAGCTGCTGCATGATCAGGGGGCCTGAGAGAAAGGCCTGCATGGTGGGGCTTAATTGGCCCCACTTCACCAGCAAGAACGCTGATGACAGACTCCACCAAAATGTCCTGATTATTTAAGAGCGTGCTATTTTCAGGAGTGCGGACAGTTGCCTCGGCGGGCCTGTCAGACAGGGGGGGGGAGCGAGGCAGAAGAGGGGGGTCGGGGGGGGGCGTAAAAGGCGGCACTTACCTCGTTCGTTTCCTTCCACGATGGAGTAGAAGATGGTTTCGTTTACAGCGGCCGCCAGGATGGTCCCCACGCGGGTGCCCACAGGGGCCAGCTCACTGACGGGAGAGAAACTGGGAGACGGAGCAAGAGAGAGAGGGGGCGGGGGCACACCAAAAAATGATGATTCATTTAGCGGATTCTTTTCGACAAAGCGAGCTGCGAATGACATGGAAACATTCATCAACCAAATATCACAGAACAAAGAAAACTCTGTCACATAGGTACATTTGACAGAGTCTCCCATCGGCTTTTCGGCACCCAAAGACAACGCAAGTCAAGTGCGATGACACGTTTTGTGTTGTCTAAGTGGAAGTGCATGTATTAATGACAAAACAGAATTTCATATTGTGTTACTTGACACAGGAGCTGTATCTTGGCTGAGAAAAATACGTCTCGGGTGTCTTCTAGTGTCACCCTAAGAAAGCTCACCCACACAATGTCCTTGATATTCAATGCCCCTGCTATTGTAGTGAGACTAGCACAGGCTCTGATTTCCTTGATCGGTGAGACAAAAGCGAAATGTTACAGCTAATAATCTGGGCTGACGCTCACGCGTGACAGTGCATTCATTGCTACATCCAGGGGTAGATGCGCCTGACTCTGCTCTCCGTCGAAATTACTGATGCCATAAATAGCGCTGAATACTAGCTTGGCAGAGTGTCACTGAGGGTTGATTTAAGTTGATAATGTCGTCTCCCTGATGTGCCGTGTGGATGCTTTCCCCCCCCCCCCCTCCAACTCTCAACGTGTGTGCGCCTGTCTGTGTCGTTTTCAGACGAGCTTACTTCACAACACAGTCAATATCACAGGACAAAAAGCGTTGACAGCGATGCGGCACAACTACTGGGGGACCCCAGATCTGTGGGCCCTCCGCTCCGTTGTACACAATCCCAAAAAAGAGTCAATGTCAAAGACCCAGAGAACGTTCAGGAGAAGCTGGGTGATATTGAGTTGTCCTTGCAGTTTAAATGTTATTACAAGGATATTTAAATGTCGTTACTTTCCTTAAGTGTCAGTGCTTTCCTTTCATCACCTTTGTCTTTCTTGACCTGGCGAACTCCATGAGTTTTTATCATGAATCATCATGAATAATAAAATCAGCCAGCAACTAGAAAACCGTCACCGAGATTCAGAGAATCACTTTAGGTTTGCTGCTGGTTGTTTTATAGACCGTCTGGCTCTTGTAAAATGATTAAAGAATCTATATAAAAATGCATTTATGAGAGCTCACACAATAGAGAAGAAATACATTTTCCATACTAAACATGAAGGTCAGATGGTAGCTGACTCACACAGGGAAATTAAGAATCAAAATGTATTTGTCTGTGGAAGACAAATAATATGTGTACAATAGCTGAGAACATCTTGGTTGCTGAAAATGTAATAACATGTTCCATAATCCTTTGACAATCAGAGTCTGTAAGATAGTCAACAGACTTTTGAAGAGAACAAAGTGTACAAACTAGTGTGCACAATCAGTCAGCATTGTGCTGCAGCAGACACTTTTACTGGTTGCATTGCAAGCTTAGTTTGTCGTCTGGAACAAGACTGTCCAAGGGCAACTTAAAAATGTCTTCTTTTTGAACAGTGTGTGTTGAGTGCTTTAAAACAGCTTTGAATCAAGACCACACTGGCACCTTGATCTTGAAGCCTGTCAAAAAGCACATTAGCATAAATAATAATAGGTCATTAGAAAGAAGAGCCCTTCACAGCCTCTTCAGGTTGCCTGAACAACTTGACATGAAGGAGAAGGAAATGAACAATTAGCCAATTATCCAACCAATGAAAGCCAATGCTCAGGTACAGTTTGTCTTGATGTGTAGTGCCTGTGTTGGCTGGTTCTTGTAACAGTCAAGACTGGATCATGCTCAAAGGCGCCATAGATCGTTGACGCCGTGTATATATCATTGGCACCGTATTTAATTCCTTTTTTGCCCATTAAACAGTAAGGCTGGATTGTGACTAACTTTGTCGCTGGAAGGTGTGTCAACGAAATGCGCTGGTATCAGTGTGGCTGAGACCGTTGAGGAGGGAGGCCAGCACTCAGGTACAGCATGTCTTGGAAGCTTGGAAGTGGTGGAGGGGAAGCTGCTCAGCAACTCTGCGCCGCCAACTGCACTATATACATATTCCTGTTAGCGCACAATTGCTCCACAGCACTGAGAGTTGACATGCAGCCGTTTTGCACTAAACTAGCTTTGCCTGAGGGGGTTAGCGGTCGGAGAACTCCATAAAGATGTGTGTGTTTGTTGGTTTATTTCAGTGTGTGTTTGTGTACAGAGCACGTCAATATTTTTCTGGGCCCCAATTCAAACTCGAGGCCCCTCAATCATTACTTCCCATTACCCTTTTTTGCATAGCCCCTGGAAGTGGAACGATGGGACAATGACAAGGCAACTTTAGAGAGTCGTCATTTGATCTTTAACAGTCTGTAACCATCTGATATATGCAGAGGATGAGAGCAGGGTGAAGTCAATACACAAAGGACAGACGTACCCTTACAAGGACAGTAAATGAGTGGGAGCCAGTGGGTGGATTGTAGGATTCAATTATATATAGTGCAGAGACTTGTAGAGGGGGCTGGGATGGAGCCCTCCATATTCAGATACCGCAGGCAGGGTTAGATAATGAGAGGGCAAAAAAACTGCAGGAGATTTGGAGAGAGAGAGAGAGAGTTAGAGAGTGAGAAATAAAGAGACAGTGGGGGAGATAGTTAGAGAGATAGAGAGAAAGAGAGACGCTGTGTGAGAAATAGTGTGTGAGAGAGAGTGAGAGAGACAGTGAGAAAGATAGAGACAGTTAGAGAGAGAGAGAGAGAGAGAGAGAGAGAGAGAGAGAGAGAGAGAGAGAGAGAGAGAGAGTGTGTGTGTGCGAGAGAGAGAGATAGTTAGATAAAGTGTGTGTGTGTGTGTTTGTTTGTGTGCGTGCACAATGACAGGTCCACGGGCAACAGACAGCTACTGTGTCAACATGAGAGCGGGTGAGCGACGCGGCGCTGAGGGGCACGACACACAGAGGTGTCAGCGAGCCCTCGGCCCCGGAGCCAGAGTCACGGTGACGCTGACAAGACCTAGCAGCAACCCCGCTGTGTGCTACCAGGGCACTGTTGCCTTGCCAACTACCGCTCCTCATCATCGCCACCATTACCTACATGGAAAACATCGCCACAGAAACAGCAGGTGATGTCATTTAGGATTCCGCAACTTTGACCTGGGTGACAATGGTGGTTCACCCCCACTGCCCCCCCCCCCCCCGCCCCCCTTGTACAGGAAGCTTATTTTACATTAGGACTGAGTGAACAAACATCTGAGTCATTCAGCACTAGACTTCTCCTAAGCATGGGCTTTGTAAACATTGCATGAGTGTTTATTAGTACTACAGCTCCCTGATCACACTGTCTCGCTCTGTTGATAACGACAGGCGCTGCATTTGGCTCTGCAGTTAAGCGATGCTTGCTGAGTTGACTGGCGAGCGGCGGAGGTGACAGATGACGGCATCTGAGTCATTCTGTCTAACAGGTCCTTCACATGGCTTCATCAAGGACATCATGAACTAGGTGGATGTCCTTATCGCTAATATGGCTAACGCAATGGAGGACAACAACAACAAACATTAGCCGTATGGACTCTCCGTCCGCTAATTAAGAAAGAACAGCTAGGAGGGTTTGACACCGTGAGTTTAGTCACACTGTCTGGTTTGCACAGGAAATAGCCTCTTAACCTCGGCCTTATTCAATATTTTCAAATTTCATTAGTATATTCTACACACCAGGCCACTGGCTGCATACTAAGGCCATACAGAGACTATACTCAAATGCCAAGGACTCACTCGTGCTTGACTGCGTGAGCCTCCAATGGATTCCGAACAATGGAGTGTACATATCCAATCTGGCGACGTCAGCGTGCTCTGGCTGTGTCTAAATGACTGGGGTGAAATGTAGCCAAGCCGAGTCTAAAGTACAATGTAACACCAAACTCCAAACCGTCAACTTCCTATATCATGATTGGACAATGCTAATCTTTTGAAGAGATTGTCTGTAAGTATTTCCCAGGCACCACCGATCAGCATTGGATGGATCCCATGAATTGGAAACGTTCCTAAAATTGGGTTTCGGATATGATACGCAGTTTTAATCAGTCAAAGTGCAGGCTGAGAGGCCTTCTAGTGCTGAGAATCTGTAATACTGTAACAAGCTTCCGAGACTCAGACCAGATCTTTGAAAATAAAACATAATGCTTTAAAAGAAGTGAGGGAGGGCGGGAGGTGGGGGTATTGATATATGGAGAGACACTTTATCTACTGTAGTGCAAGAGGTCCATTAGGTTCAGGAAAACGGTGTTACGTCTGATGGACATGGTTCCATACAGATATATCCCATTACCTGGAAAGTCAAACTGCTAGCCTGCAAAATAGAATGCGTGTGTGAAAAGCCAAAAGGTTGGACGTGTGTGCTCCTCTGACCGTGGGGGAGAGGAATAGAAATGGTAAGGAAATCTACAAACGTTTCTCAGACTGAGCACACTGAACTTAAAAGGTGTCCTCTGTGTCCGATGAGACTGTCCAATGACACTTCGGGGCCGCAGACGGAAATTGATACAGTGATAAATGGGAACAGTGGTACACAAACAACACTGAAGAGTAAGCTGCGATGGCAGGTAGAGAGGAGTGTTGTGTCTGGAACTCTACCATCTGCATGCCGATGTGTTTGAACGTGGCTTTGTGCATGTCTGTGTGTAGATTGTGTGTGTGTGTGTGTTTATGTGTAGGCCATGTGTTTATGGTGCAACCGCGAGCAGCAGCATGCCGATTAATTGTGACTTGAAGGTTTTTAGAAAAGAATGGTTGCATATGATTTAACATGTATGAGTGTACGTGTGTATGTGCATGTGTATGGTTCCCCCACTGGGCTGCATGCTGGGAAGTTGGGCCTAGCTTACAGCGGTGAAGCATAACGCCACATCACAGAGAAAAACCTGTGCATGTGTGCTAGAGTGAGTTACAACACCATAGCATTCGACCCACAACACACACATACACAGCCCAGACACAACAGGCACACAGAGAGATATGTGCTGATGTGTGTCTGAGAGAGAGAGAGAGAGAGAGAGAGAGAGAGAGAGAGAGAGAGAGAGAGAGAGAGAGAGAGAGAGAGAGAGAGAGAGAGAGTGGCAAGGATAGAGCGAGAAAGTGAAGGAGAGAGATAGAAAGAGAAGGAGACAGATAAAAAACAGATAGAGGGACGTGTTGAGAACGAGAGAGAGACACAGAGGGATAGAACGAAGACAGAGGAAAGACACATGGAGAGAGACACAAAGGAAAAGAAAGAAAGGATTTAGTATTTAACACCCTTAAATGATTATGAAAATGCCTGATCTCCATGGCATCATCCCTGGGGACCTGCAGATACACAGCCACCATGAGTACCGTGGATGAAGGCTTCCAGCTACATCACAATCAACTAAACACAGCTCATGCTGAATGGAAAACAAAAACACCAAGGGATGGAATCCAACCAAGTTCATTTAGGAAACCTCCAACAGCTTAAACCCCGACGTCTGCTACAATCTTTTTCAATCAGGTTTCAGCTTGTTTCAAATGTTCTTCATCTGGAGAGAAATAAACGCTGTACCGGCCCTCATCCAGCCGGCATGCCGTGAAAAGTGTTATGTCAGGACTAACCCCATCAAGCTTGCGGATATTAGCCCAGTGTGGTGTTGCACTGCTGACTCTGAAGCTTCCTAAGACGATTTAACTGCAAAATTCTGCTCAACAAATGACAAATCTGCCAAAGAGCTAAAAGGAGTCTGGGTTGGAGAGAGTCTTGTGGATATTCACACACTCCATTGACTGTAGTATCAACTGTAGTGCCCCAGTACCAGCATTACAGGAGTACCAGCAATAACTCAGTGAACAGAACCGCAGAGAAACATGACCTGGAACTAGAACACCATCAGAAGTCCTTCGCACGGTCACAGAAAAAGTTAGTGGAACCATTTCAGTCAAGCTCACCTGACCCTCCAGCAAAACTGTAGTTGTAGTAAACTGTAGTTCTGGGAAGGAAAACCTAATAATGCTTTCCTCCTGGAATGTCCCATCTCACCACAGCGCCACACGTTTCAGAGGGTCATCTGACACCCAAGATGGGGTTCTCCATAGTGGGCACGCGCATAAGGAGGACCCCTGAGCAGGTGAGGAGAAGCAGGCAGATCTTCAGACGCACCATTAAGGCTGGTGGCGGGAGGCCCGCTGACACACAGATGTTCTCCACGGTACGCTGGCACATCCCCTTCCTCTCCTGACACGACAATCTAGTGCACCCTCTTGCACGCACACAAACACACACAACACTAAAACACACAAGAACCCACACCTCTGTGTCTCCTACACATCACTCCCACCCTGACAGGACAATCTACTGTAATGTGCACTCACTCACGCAAACACACACACACACACAAGGCCACACACACAAACATAAGTTTGTGCACACACACTCTGCAGGAATAATTTACTCTCACTGTTGGCCTGCCAAAGCTGCAGTCTGTTGGTTTTTATGTCTGTCAGCTGTGGAAACTAGTATACAGACCTTGCAGACAACAAGTAACCATTATACACATCCTAAACTGTAACTCAATCCAATCATAGTGTTGGTATAAAAAATGAGGTCTCCATTTATTGGTTGATTTTTTTTGACCGACTTCCTGATTCATCAATCCTGCTTCCACTGTGAACCAGTGACCTTGTTTGAGCGTATGGGGACTTCAGACCACCACCACAGGAGATAGCGACACTTCTCCAGGTTACAGTGATACCCTGGACCCCAATGGAAGCGCCTTCTTCTGGGACTTAAAGCACTGACCTTTTGTTGATATTTGGAGAGGCGCAGCGTCCGGTGTTATGGGTGTGTAGGAGTAAAACTTGGGGCCTGTCTGCTTAGCAAGGAGAGTTAAAGGTCACACATGAGGGTGAGGAGGGGTTTAAGGCTCAGGTCAGCCTCTTAGAACCTGCTCTGGAATATCAATCCCACAGTCTCCTCAGGTACAAACACGCTCATGCATTATAGATGAAACTGCAGAGAAGTCAACAGTCGGTGAATTGTGTTTGTGTGTACTGTCTGTGTGCACTGCCAAAGTGAGTGAGTGTGTGCGTGCTGTGGGAGTCTATATTTCAAAGACAGAGAAAGGCTAGGAGATGTGTTTGGCGTGACTTCAGAGTAACATGTGTAATGAGTGTATGGGAGATATTAGGATGTTTACAGACAGCTTGGCTGCAGAGGGTGAAGTCAGTGGGCTGTGTGCTCGCTCGTGAGCGGCATAGATACTTTATCTCAATGAATTCCATACAGTAGTCTTCAAGACAGCAAAGTGCTACAGTGAAAACATGATGAAACAAATAATTACACAATCGACAGTTCTACTATATAAACAAACAAATGTCTTGTTCAAAGGCTGAACTTTCCAAAAGACAATGAAGTTCAACTTAGATAAGTCGACCAAAAGGCTCAAAAACCCCCAAAGCTTTCTTACTTAATATGGTCTACGTTATGAGTAATGGTGCCCGAGCCCTTGTGAGGGATAATATTGTTCTTCTCAGGTAATTCCTGGGTGTTTAATGACTCGCTAATGGTCGGGGGCATACTGGTGGCGGAGCAGCCCTCTGTCTGTCTAAGAGCCATTAGAGGGACACCAGAGAGCACTGAAGCTCTGAAAAGCACAGTCAAGTTACACCAGCACTCCCTACAGTTCACACGCATGAAGAAAGACCAGGACAGAGGAGTGGAATACTTAGAAATGATCCCTGCTTGAGAACGTGCTGCTGTAGCGCATCTTCACTACAGTACCATAGAAGTGTGTAGAATGCATATTTGCAGGAGGCAGGAAGACTCTCTTTCAGAGTGCAGCGATCTGTTTTATAATTGCAAATCAAGCTTGGATGGGCAAAGTCTAATAGGGAGAGGATTACCTGCTACGTTGCGTGTCTCTGTGTGTTTGTGTGTGTTTAAACAAATGTGTACATCCTAATTGATGACATACCACAGCTAATTTACGCGTAATATCATTAGCACAGGTGTTTGCTTGAGAAGGTGCCGCTTGTAGTAACACTCAATACTGACATGGCAGCTTGGTTTGCTTTGTTAGCAACAACAAGCGTGGCTCAATAATGGACTGTGAGGTGGATTTATAGACTGAGGGACCGCATGCTAATAGCACACTAGTGGAAGTGCTAGGACATGACAATGGAGATAAGGATATGATCTTGTATGTATTCCACACTAGTATGATCATATACTAGGTTTAGTGTAGTGTAGTGTGTGTGTGTGTGTGTGTGTGTGTGTGGGGGGGTGTGTGTGTGTGTGTGTGTGTGTGTGTGCGTGGGTGTGTGTGTGTGTGTGTGTGTGTGTGTGTGTGTGTGTGAAGGTGTGTGTGAAGGTGTGTGGGGCACATGCACTAGTGCCAGGGGTTTAATTCATTCTCCAATGCGGGCAATGTGAGGCTTGCTTGGTATAGCTTCTCACTGTGCTGACTGTCAAAACACAATTATCATATTAATAGACTGCCTACAGCAATATGTGTGGGAAGAACATGTGTAATTACGGTTTCATATTCGGTCAGTGTTTAGCTTGAGATATCTTTACTTTAATCACATCTTCTCATTTACATACTCTGTTATGAGTCACTTGAGGTTTTATGTGATAAATAGAGTTCATATGTTCACAAAATAACCCGCGAGAAAAAGATAGATACTAGATAGACAGAGGACGAGATAAAGGTGTACCGGCATAACTATAGAGGGAGAGGCACGCTTAGAGGAGCCGGGTAGACAAAGTGAGAGAGTATATAGAGAGCTTGTAATTGCTGCGATCATCAAAATGACAAACTCTGGAGAGGCTAGGCAAAGCCTCCTGTGATTTAGCATCCCCCTGCCCGGCTCAGAGGCTAGTGCTGGGGGGAGATAAGCAGCAGTGGCAGTAGGTGGAGGGGGAGCAGGGAGAAGCTGCCTAGCTTGAGCTCAGCCCTGCTATGCTAACCGAGTGCCAGCCAAGCAGGCAACTTCTCTACAAGAGGGGATTCACCCCACGGTCCAGCTTAGCCTGCTGCTTTACCCCTCCTCTCCTGCTCTCCTGCAGAGAGCACATGCAGGGGGAAATAAATATTCATTCCCTTCCCTAGTGTCCGGCGTTAAACAGTTCTCCACAGAGATTTGTCTTTGAGCATCACCTCAAAGACCCTGTCGTTGCGATTTGATGATAGGGGGAAGTCGGAGCTAGAGCCAAATGTGTTTTCAATATTTCTCCGTGTATTTTTTACTCAGTGCTCCTACACTGGATGACAGTGATGGATGACGCCTGAGTATTGTCTTCAGTTTATGGTACTATAGTATATGGTAAACTACATCCCATAGTCCTGATGTCTTTAGGTTTTACTAAAACTAACCTCAGAAGGTTTGATAGTGACAGTATCAATATAACGTGCTCATGTTAAACACTGGTTTCAGTTGACATCATTAGCAACAAGCTCCTGTGTCACGCATGCAGGGAGACAGGCAGCAAGACAGGCAGGTAAGGAATGAAGCAAAAAAGGTTGGCAGGCAGGTAGACTGGCAGGAAGGGAAGCAGGCAGCTAAGCAATCAAAAAGGGAGGTAGACAGGCAAGCCACTACTGTACGATACAAAGCATTGTTTTGTACAAGAAAGTCTGGAGGGAGAAAGCTGATTTCCCTCAAACAGATGGAAAGAGACAAGCTATAAAGCCCTTACAGAAATCATTAAGCCAACCAATGCCCAGCAGAGCAATTTTAATTGTGTGGCGCTTTGCTGTAGGCACAGCATACCTGATCGCTGCTCTAACTAACAGCTTTCTGGAAAGACAAACAGGCCTCTTCTGCTGATGCTTACGGAGTGATTGGTGGGCTGTGGTGTCCGCCGGGAAGACAAGACAGAGCGAGGAAAGGCATCGAGGTACTTCGTAGTCCAGAAGAGGAGGGGGGGTGTGTGTGTGTGGGGGGGGGGAGTTGACTCCAGGAGAAGCATAGACACTGTGCAGCAGGAGAGCGTGCTCGCACCTGGCTAATGCTTTCATGGCTTTCTAATTGATGGCAAGACGGCGTCCGTGGACGGCGACGCTTGTCAATGCGCTGCCCTGCAGGGCTCTGCGCCCGCCGCGCGCCGACCTTCTGTGCTATGTGTAGGACGCGGCACTCCTTCATGGCGTTAATCTGCAGCCCTTCATCAGCAGCGCTCCCGGTACCGTGTTTAACGCTGATCAATCACCAGATAGGACCCGGGGGGAGGCCAAACGTGATCATACACACAAATGATAGAATTGCACTCGGGTGTCAACACAGCAGCCTGCCTACTCGAGCACGCTTGAATGCACACACGGTGGCCGAGTGCGTAAAGAGGAAACGCACGCACTCACACACACGTGCACACATGCTGACGTAGAGATGTACATGTGCCCACACATATGGGTGGCAAGACACACACTTTAGCCGTGTCATAGCATGAAAACGCACACACGTGAAACAAGGCACAGCCACACGTGTGGATCTATCCATGTGTGCCGGATGGATCATTCAAGGGCAGTATTACTAAGGCTTTAACACATATCTGTAGTCCACCCATGCAAAAGCACTAACTGCTAAGAAAGAGCTTGAAAGAAAAGTTTGACAGAGCTAACTGGCCTTGATATCCCTTCTTAGTGGATAGACATTTGATTCTGCTAAAAATGATACCCAGAGCCAACACTGGCATACACTGCTGGAAATTAATCCAAGTTAACAAGCTTTACTTTTAGCTGTGGTGTGCGCAAGCCAACTTTACTACAGGCGTCATGCCTCATAAAGCTGGAATACCAGGCACTCTAGAGTACCTGCTCCATGAACACCAGAGTACTGTACCTGCCCCAGGAACACCAGAGTACTGTACCTGCTCCATGAACACCAGAGTACTGTACCTGCCCAAGGAACACCAGAGTACCATTGATAGATACCAGCTCCTGGAAAAGAAGACTACTGCACCTTCTCCTACAGGAACAGCCAACCGATCCCTGCCCCTTTCAAATGTTAGAAATATTCCTCCACAGATCCTGAGCCATCACACTATTCTTAACATGTGCATTCAACTGCCCAGATCAGAACTTCCCTTTCCTATGACATATGAAAATCAATAGCTCCAACTCTACTCCCTGGCTCCAACTGACACACCAGAGGAATAGACCTGATCCTTCCGGCCCCTCCACCCACCAGTTGAACGTACTAAACATTTAATCCGGCTAAACGACTCTCTTAATAAACCCAAGAAGAGGTTCTGGTCCTCTGGGGGGGCAAACAAATGTTGTGCTTTGCACTAGCGATGATCGGAGGTGCCTAGCTCTGAGTGTGTATACATATTTATAAACACGCCTCATTATGCATTAGGAGAGTTGCCTGGGTTTTTACAAACTGCTCCCAACGAGCTGGATCTGCACACACCGTTTCACAGCCTTTTTGCATGCCGCCTTCTATCGTCAGTTAGCATTTGTACAGGCTGCTAATATGCCGGCACCACAACAACCACAGATACTACATACTGTAGTGAATACAAGAACAGACAGAATGTCGTTGAAGATGGTAAATGTACAGCCTGCTAAATATTTACTGAAGTTTGAATGAGTTTCAATGTGACTTACCTGCTAACTTTTGTGTGTATGTGTGAGTGTGAGTGAGTGTGTGAGTGAGCATGTGTGAGTCGGTTAGGGAACGAGTGGGAGTTTGTGTGTGTGTGTGTGCCCTACCTGTACTCCTCTTGAGTGAAGATTGGTATGCGGGATGGCTGCAGAACGGTAATCTCAACCAGGGTTGTGTTGAACTTCACTGGCTCCCCGTCATCATAGGCTATTACCACAAGCTGAGGCCAGGAGACACACACAGAGAGAGAGAGAGAGAGAGAGAGAGAGAGAGAGAGAGAGAGAGAGAGAGGGGGGGAGAGACAGATAGAGAGAGAGAGAGAGAGAGAGAGGGGGGGGAGAGACAGATAGAGAGAGAGAGAGAGAGAGAGAGATAGGGAGAGACACAGACCATTTTTTAATATCTAGAATCAAACAACTTTTCCTGGTTGCCAGGCTGCTACTGCAGAAGTGTTCAGCATGAGAATGAACCATGAAGGCTGAATCTATTGATCAGTATTCATTGACGGCCGAGGCAGGGGAGAGGGAAGAGAGAGAGAGAGAGAGAGAGAGAGAGAGAGAGAGTTATCCATGAGACCTAATATCCCTCAGCACCTGCTCCGTGTTTGCTACCATGGCTATGCTTTAGTGAGGTCACCTCAACTCAATCACATGACCTTCTGTGAGTGTGTGGAATGAAAAAGGGTCCTTTTGTGCCCTGCAAAATATGGGAAATCTAATAAGATGGAGTGTAAGACGAATGGGCAGAATGCTTTCATGACCACCTGGAGGAGGCCTTTTCCTTCCTTCAACATACTACGAAGCATTTCAAGCAGCACTCTGGCTGAAGGAGTGCATGCTTGTATTCCTATTAATACAGAATGTTAATCGATATTTCATAGCATGTGAGTCTTCTTATCATCATCATCGTCATCATAGTAGCCATCGTCATCCCTCACCTGAAAGGTGACACTGGGCTGCTCGTTGAGGTTGACCTTAGTGATGACCCTCCCTGACACCACCTCCACGTCGAAGATGCTCCCGCTGTAAGGGGATTGGTCCTGATCCACTCTGTAGCGCACAAAGCTGGCCGGCGTCCCCTGGACCACACAGAAACAAGATGGGTATTTTTAGACGGTTTTCTTCACCTCTGCACAGCTTAGGGATCAGTTTAGAATTGAGATTCTAAGCTGATCCCTGTCTAAAGTCTTGTCCGTTGACATTTAAAGAGCTTGGGGTTAGAAAATGAGAGTTCAAACATTTGGTGACTCATCCTAGTTGCTGTACATACCTCGAATCTGTCTACCAGTGTTCATCTCCACAGTCCTGTCGCTTTCTGAGAACCTCATCATCAGCTTAATTGCCTTGCATTACATTAGCTTCCAGCTACTCAAATATCCCTCCCACATCCACCTCCTACTAGAATCCTAATTCCTCAGTCAGCCCTACCAGCCAAGCTCAGCTCAGCCCAGCTCCACTTTCACAGAAGCTTGGAGTTGAATGACCTTTACTGTTATTCATAGTTCCTGATTGCTGCTTATCTCATCTCTCAACACTCTTATTTCAATTGAATCCCTTTGGAAATCCTACTGACCTGGTCAGAGAGGCCTGTGCCCAGTCTCTACTGAGCAGTCCCTGAGGGAAGGGTACCTATAGCTCTGTAGAGGCCCAATATAGACAACCCTGGATGTGACTGAACACCGATAAATTGAATTGCATTATGCAGTGAATTGACACTATATTGGAATCTACAATCTCTGCGAACATAAAGAAAACACCAAAGTAAAATTTCACTAGGCATGTTTACTTACAGTCATCCTGTCAAACTGGATATTCAGTTGAAAAGGGTTAACCAACTACGTTATAGGTTATGTAAGTTACTCAAGGCCAAGGCAAGATGGATTACATCACTGTGGCATTCAAACATCAGTAGATCTCTGGTCTGCTGCTCGTCAGTCAGTACGATTGTATGTACAGTACCTTTGATAACACAAAGAAAGGCAAAGCCTCGGGCTGTTCAGTCCAAAGTGTGTAAAGTCAAGAGGCCAAGCCATGAAGACAAGAATACATTAAGAACAAAGGTAGCTATTCACATCCCTTCCACTCCCCCCATCAACTTTACTATGTATCCATGTCTTTAACGCCTGCCCTTAACTTGAGTTTGGATATGGTACAGGGTCTTTCTTTTGACTGTATGTACATTAGCATTGGCTGCCTTTCATTCCCTGTATGTCTCTGTAGTGCTTTCAGGTTTATAGCACCTCTCATTTTCTGTCCTTCAGCTCACAGGCCATGAATGTTTGATGCTTACTGTTGGAGTAAACACACCAGGTCATTAACATTGCAAGGAAACCACCCAAAAAACGGGTAGATTTACCACTTTGAGATTCTTGGTAAGGAAGAAACAAATTTCTTTGGAGAAAAAACTGTCATCCATGAATTTCCATGACAACTTAGTTATGCTTTTTTAAAATATATATATATAAATTGATATATATATATATATATATATATATATATATATATATATATATATATATATATATATATATATATATATATATATATATATATATATATATAAATAAATATGGTTCTGCCTGTATTTAGTGTAAAAACAGACAGGCCATGAATTAAAGAGAAGTTTACAAGCTCAGTAAGACGATGCATGTTGTTAGAGCAAGAGAGACAGTAAGGGCAAGAAAGAGAAATAGCGAGGGAGAGCAAAAGAAAGAAAGGGGATCTGACTATATCATGAGAGAACAGGAAAGCAGAGACTCGGACATCCTCATTTGACGCTGACATTGCACTCACGCTGCACACTGTCATCTCTACTGAAATAACTAGGACACCGACGTCTAATTCTACCTCCCCCTGCACCCCCCCCCCCCCACACACACACACACACCTGTACTGTTACTGTACAGAAGGCAACCTTGAACCTCAGCAGCTTGACCTGTGGAGGTGGAGATGATTCATCAGAACCCTACCGTAACCTTGAGCTAACACTAAAAACAGTGTACCGGTCACATAGATCGGTAGGGTTCTGATGAATCATCTCCACCTCCACAGGTGGCCTGCAGGTGGCCTGCAGTAAGGCATCACCCAAGTCTTGGTCTGAGATGATAGATTAGGGAAGGTAATCAATAAAGCCTCGGAAAGGAAGATCTTAGAGAGAAGGTAAGCGGAAGTTCAATACATCTACCGGCTGCCTGAATGCACTAGCGTTTTTTGTTTTTTTTCTACCCCATTGATGAACGCCTTTCAGAAACCTCGAAAAAATGACTAAAAACACCTCAGGAATAGATTTCCATCTCAAGTAACCACAGAAGCAAAGCTCCAAGTTCTGTCTTGAGCTCCTTGCCTTTGTCTCCATGGTGATCCTCCCTTCAGAACCTGGTGGGGATTGACATTTAAATAAGAGGTTTGTACAGTATAGCCTGATGAATGTGTTTTAGTTTGAGTCCATACTAAAATAATAATAATATAGAATAATTCCTTACCCCGGAACAGTTCACAGTGGTGAAAAAAAGTATGAGAGGACAGGGGTGACCTACTGTATGTGCAAAGATGAGCACACTGTTGGGCTGAGTCACTTTCATGGACGGTTATTTTTATATCCTTTTATCACTAAAGGCACACAACATTCAAAGACAAATGGTGGGGGATGTATTAGGTACATAAACAACTAATGGATTTGTGTATTGCAGTGAGCTTTCCAGTGTGTGTGTGTGTGTGTGCGTGCGCGGGTATTTGTACGTGTGTTTGTTTGTGTGTGACAAGTCTCCGATGCAGCACACAGAAGTGCCCGTGACAGGCATCCTGTCAATAAAGCACTTTGAGCTCCCAAAGCCAGGTCAATAAGAGACTGGTTTATCCAGGCACTGGTCTGTGGTCTAATCCCTGTGTGTCTGTCAAACTAGTCTCCAGAGCCAGTCAGTTTGTCATGTAAATACCACCCAGTGGGTGAGTGTGTCCCCTTTTCACACACCAATCATCAAGTAGCATAATCTACCCTTCATGACTGCACGTAACCACACAAGACTATAGCTGCACTTAGCAAAATCTAGGAACTGAAAACCAACGCGCAAGATAGATAGAGGGAGACCTCCAGCGCACACAAATGTGCTGTTTTACAGAGCCTCCTACACCCTGGAAGGTCCAGAATGTCTTCAAGTATAGTCCAGCGGAACGTTGCAGAACACAGTTGATCCCACCGCAGGAGATCAGACGTGGAATGGTACAGAATGCAAACCACTCATCCATGGCCTCTCCACCACATTTTAACTCAATCTTCTGCCAAGCACAGGACTGCAAGGCTCATTGAACACTGCTGAGTACTCTTTATGAAGCCAAAACAACTACTGTCTGAAAACAAAAAGTAAAGTGGAAGGCATGAGAGCATACAGAACGCTGACTCACTGAAGCCCTATAAAATATTAAGGTGGGCCATGCTGCCAATGAAAGCATGATGCGCATTGGCATGGGGCTGATAAGGCCCATATTTTTGGGACAATAAAACCTTGTTCCCCACAATTTATGACCTCCCCAACCTGTCTGCGGTGTATTCTAATGGCCGTGCTGCTCTATTGATGAAGTCGAATTGCAGTGTGCAACCCAAGAACCAAAAAAACATGATAATTTCCCTTGGCTCGGCACGTCCTTGTTTTTGGGGGCCACTGTGGAATCATTTCAGAGAGCGGCGGGGGTTCAAAAGACTGGTGGCGTCCTGTGTAATTTTCCTGGTTGGCAGTCAACTAAACTAAAACAGCCCGGAGAGCCTGGAGGACAGACAGCCTAGGTGGACCGTCTCCAGTGAGGACTGACAGAGGGAGAGCCCTTTCTGAGAATCGAGCTCCTCATTCAACAAACTCGACGTGCGTAATTGCTGTAGAGGCAGGAAACCATGGGAACCGTGACCGTACGAAGAGTGAAGACAAAATGAACCTTATGACGACTGTAGATCTATTCCTGGGTAACCTCTCTCCAGCGACAGGACTATCTACTCGGGCCGAGGGGAAAGGGAGAGAGAGAGGCTGATGTGTGTGTCTGGTCGTGATCATGATCTAACGGACCACTCCACAACAGCTACGGTTGGGAGACCATCTCCTGCCTGCTGTTGTCTCACAAGCTCCGTAAAAAAAAAAAGCATTTAATCACTTTGTCTCAGTGACCAGAGTGAATCCCTGGGTATTTGCTCTCCCCGGTCACTCTGCGTTCCCCCTTTGGACAGCGTACTCACAGGGGGGTCCTGGTCCTCTGCGAACACGGTGGCGATGACTGTGCCCTTCTGTGCATTGGGGGCCACGAGGCCCTTGTAAAGCTCCTTGCTGAACACGGGGGAGAAGTCATTCACGTCCTGGGAAGAGGATGGAAGAAGTGACATTAACACAGGCATGGATCGTAGACACAACAAGATTTGCAAGGTTAATGCACGAGGTCAAGTCTGGAGGGTAGGACGGCCTGCTGACTGTTTCGAACTTGGCGGGGAGGGGGACCAGAAGAGGAAGTAGAGGGAGATCTGGATCGGCCTGTCAGAGTCAAATGGAATCTGATTTCTCTTTTTATTCTCACTCCCTGCTACTGCTGTCTGAATACTTCATGGTTCATATTGGAAATGTGACTTCTATGCACCTGCAGTTTGTCTGATTTCCTTTGCTTGCGAGTGTAATTATATAAAATGTAATTTTGTCATGTCCTTTCCTTCTCTTCACGTCTCCCTGCTCCTGTGCTCTAGAAAGAGCAATAACAGCAAAGAGAGTAACATGTCCAATGCTTTTAATCACTGACCGACTGTTCAATGAGCTCTCAGAATCCTGTTGTTCAATTAAACCCATGTCCCTGAAAATGAAGACGAGATGAGCTCTGATCTTGACATTCTTCCAAGACGGGAGCTGGAAAGTAGTGAGAACAAACAACCTGTCTTCACTAACACGCATGCACACACGCGCGCACACACGCGCGCACACATACTATCAAACACTGTATAGTCCGCCATGCCTTTCAGAGGTGTTATACAACAGAGAGAAAGTTTGAGGTCTAATTTGAAACCGCATCCCCACAGGTACAACATCTATCACTGCGAGGCTATGCTCGACAACAACCTCAAAACCCCAAAAAACTGGAGGAAACACAAAAGGCTTCAGAAACGCATAGCAGGGCTTCAATAAGGACAGAGGAGGGGGGAGGGAGACAGGAGGGAAGGGGAGTCATCAGATCTCTTCAATCTGCAGCCCAGAGAAGCCAGCTTGAATCCATTAGGCCCAGCCTAATACACGTACGCCATATCAAATACCGTCACCCAGGTCTGATAGAGCCAGAGCTGCCGTTCCTTATCCTATCACACAGTGCTGCTTTGTGACAACAAGCAATTGGCATCAAAGCCTGTCCTTATCAATGGGCAAACTCCCCTCCAGTATGGCTGGACAGGCAGGGCGGTGGAGCCCAGGCCTCTCTCAACAACAAGCTACTGGCTAACAGTGAAAAACTCTTCACCCATAGATTTGTCGCTACAACAACACGACACACATATGCAAACGCATGCACAAGCAACCCCACACACACACACGCACACACACGCACACACACACACACACTGACTGCGCCAGAGCAGGAGGCGTCTAATTCTTTCATTTGGATTCAGCTGCTAATCTCCTGAAAGGTTGGGAAAGGATCGCATGCTCCCTAAAAATCCACACCAAATTGCAGTGACAAAGCTAATGAGTCATCGAGACCTGGAATAGCGCCGTGACAAACAAAGAGGATATATCCATCAGCCTGTCTTTGTGATGTGAAGGCTATGCAGGCAGGCACGCAAGTTAGGATCCAAGTTTCTTGGGAAAATTGTTTGTTTTTTTCTTTCAGCTTTGACAGACACCAGACTCAAAGCAGTCATTCCATTAAGTGTGTCACATCATTAAAGAAAACAGGATCGGAAAGACTCCTGGAATTTATCCCATATAATCAATGTGGCTGAATACGGCTGTGGCCACCACGACACACATTCAATCCAGCTGGGAGGATCTCTACTCTACCAACACGTGATGCTGTATGTGAACATGGCAGATATCCACAGCACAGCATGCTACGTACTTAAGATCAGTGTGCCGTTCAAATGGTTTTCGTGTCTACCCTGTACCGTGGGTACTGTGGCAACATTGCTCTGGGCAGTGTTGTTCCCTACCACACAATGTCCTCCCAGGAGAGGAACCAGGGTTACAGAGAGAGGCTGTTCAGAGTGGTTACTCATCCCAACCAGAGGAGGAGACTTCCTGGTTACCACGTGCACACTCTGCCCTCTGAATGCGGTTCAGGTGGCAGTGTCAGAATGCAGAGCTACGAGTGCTCTCAGTGTGGCGTTGACTATGTTCAAAGTGTGAGAGTTCTGAAATGTAGAGCACACTGTAGCTAGGGAGTCCCATTTCTTTCATTTCAGCACGGGGCTCACCGCTCTCTACCGGCACGGTTTGGGTGATACAAACCACAGGAGAAGAAACAGGGAGCATAGTGTGACTGAAAGCCAGCTACATAGCCAGCCAGCCAGTCGTTCAAGTCAGTCATTAAGACAGCCAGTCAGCCAGCCAGTCACAGTCTGCCAGTCAGCCAGCCAGCTAGTTGTGCAGCCAGCCAGCCAGTCAGTCACTAAGTCTGCCAGTCAGCCAGCGAGTCAGTCAGTCACTAAGTCTGCCAGCCAGTCAGCCAGCCAGCTAGTCGGCTAGCCAGTCAGCCAGCCATTCAGTCATTAAGTCTGCCAGTCAGCCAGCCAGCTAGTTGGCCAGCCAGCCAGCCAATCAGGTACTCTTACGCGGATGCGGACGGTGACTGTGGCCTGGCCTGGGGGCATGATCCCCCCCACGTCCACGGCCTCCACCTGGAAGGTGATGTTGGCCCCCAGACCCATGTTGGCCAGGTCCTCAAAGTCCAGGGTCTGCAGAACGGACAACACCCCCGTCAGCGGGTTCAAGGAGAAGAGCTGTCTGGCTGACTCTGTCTTGATCCGGTACGTGACGTTGGAGAACAGGTCCGCGTCCACCGCCTGGGAGGAAAAAGGGGGGAGGGGGGGGGGGGGGGGGGGGGCGTGAGAGAGACGAGTACGGGAATGAGCTCGCTGAAAAAAGGATGATTTCATTTCTACCTTCGATGAATACAGATTTTTCCATTTTTTTCTCTTTCATACAAAGCTGTGACTTGTTTCATCGTAAATGTGGATCACGTGAGTCACGGGGAAATCATTTAGTTGTTCGGTTTCTCTTCAGTGATAATGCTCTCTGCATAATGTCAGGACATCACTATGCAGTACACACACATGAGTGCATACATCCACACACACCCTTGATTAGAAGTGATATTCAACTGGCAACAGAATAAATACAAGCCAAGGCAGTTCTGTCAAAGCTGTCAGTGAGTGTGTGAGAAGCTTTCAGGTGGAAGCCTTTGAAGTGGGGATGCACAGAGAATCACATTATACCCAGAAATAAAAAAGATAAAGTACATTTATGAATAAATGAGGAGGATAAAAAGGGGCAAAGTCCCTCTGGAGGAGAGAGGCTGGAAGGCTGGTTTCATCAGCCAGAGAAGGCTGCCTGTCGCTGCAATCTCACTCCAGGTGTTTCCCACCCCCGTGCCATCCGTGTGGAGGAGTCGTAGTCGAGGAGATTAGCGTTGTCACAGTGATATTGTCACTCACTCATCCTCTACCCCCCGCATTTCTACATCCACCCACCCCCCCACCCCTTTTCCTGGCATCTTCCCTACTCCTCTGTGAGTGAGATGTCACTCACAATATGCTGGCAATTGCTCCCCTCCCCCCCCACATTCAGTCTTCCACTACCTCTTGCTGGGGTATTCCCATGGCGTCCCCTCCTCAGCGCAAACAACATGAGCGCAGAGGTTTAACACTGCCATGGTTTAATCCAAGTCAGAACTTTCCGGAAAATTTCAAGGCGCTCCAGGTTTGTGGAGCATTACATTAGCGTTTGTCGTGAGGCAAAAAGGAGAAATGATACTTTCTAACCCTTCACAGCGCTGTGGAGACACTAGCTTTTAGTCATACTTCATCACAGGCCAGTGACACCTAGAGAGTTCAAACATGGCCGGATCGTCTGATAGGTAAAAATGGTTTTACCCTCCATTGCGTGTGTTAAAAGCTGAAATCCTGGAAGCGTATGACAGTTTAAATGGAGGGCCAAATCACCTGAGAGCTCCATACTCTTTGAAGTTAAAGGATGTTAAAGGGTGCGTTTAATACAGCAGCTGTTTGAAGCCCCTGATGCCCCATTGCTGGGTTGAGGGAGAGAAGAGAGAGGAAAAGAGAGAGAGAGAGAGAGAGAGAGAGAGAGAGTAAGAAAGATAAAGAGAGATCCTTTAATAATCACTCCACGACTCACCTATCCACATCAACTTGGACTTTTACAACAGTCGTTTTTTTTTCTTACAATTCCTGCTCACATTATAACTATTATTTAGCAGGCAAGCCAAATAGTGAGGTTAGGGTTGGGGTTAGGCCTGAAAGTTTGGTGAGAAACTTAGTATGGAGGACCTCCAAGCAACCACATTCCATCCATTTCATCTGAAATACAAACCTGCTATAAAAGACTGTCATTTCATACAGCGTACAATTAATCTTTTAATACCACCATCCTACATCTGCGACACAGGAAACCCAACTGTCACCTGTAATGCACAGACACACACACAAACACACACTCACAGAGAGGCGTATGACGAAGGTGCCCACGGGGCTGTTCTCGGGGACGCTGGCTACGTAGCTCTGCTCGGAGAAGGCTGGACTGTTGTCGTCGATGTCCGTGATGCGGACGGCGAGGGTGAGGGTGGTCCGCCGGGGGTCCACGGCCCCGTCCGACGCCTCCACCACCAGGTTGTACTGACTCTGCAGCTCGCGGTCCAGACGCACCGCCGTGTAGATGCTGCCGTTGGCCGTGATGGTGAACAGGCCCGGGTGGTTGACGATCCGGTAGCGCACCTGTCCGTTGGCCCCCGCGTCCGGGTCTGTCGCCTGGGGCGAAGAGAGTGGGAGGACAGGGGGGGGGAACAGGGGAGATACAGAGGTGTTAAAGGCATACAATGAGCCACAATGTGGGACTTTGCTGTCGTTTCCCACATATGTTATATTGGTTGTTGAGTGTACTTGTTGAGCGCTCACGCACAACGACACGTCGCACTGAAGTAAGCTGTGCTCCTTCATCTATCCCTGACTCGACAGCCCCTTCACACAATGGCGCATGCCAGCACGCACAAAGACGCTTGGAAGGCCTTCAGCTAAAAAACGACAAGGCTGACGCAGCTCTCATACGTTCAAGCACAGCCTTCGAGTCCGCTTCTTTTCCGGCTCACATTGAGATCAGTGGCTTTGTCACTGACTCATGACTAATCATTTGAGAGTTCAAAAGGCCAGAAGCCTTTTTCCTGCTAACTCTGCATTTCATCAAAGGGAAACCACCATATGCCAGATCGAGTTCTGAACACACCCCCTTCAATCTATGCTGAGCTGTGAGTGAGGAGGCTAACATCCAGGCAGAGGTGAAGAGGCTTATGTAGCGAGTTGTTGAACTATTATGACATCCCCGGTGAATATGAGAGGTCTTTGGTATGCAAGGTGTGTGTGTGTGTATGTGTTTGACATTCTAATGGGTCTAGAAATGTTGCTGCTAATTCCTCCCTGACACGGGGGGGGGGGGGGTGATGTGGTGTTGACTGTGGGAAGGGGGAGGCTGGCGTGAGGATAGAGGGAAGCCTTTGATTTTGGGACACACTCTCCCTTTCTCTTTGAGGCAGGACACACTGGGTACTCGACCACAGCCAGGCAGGGACTGAGCTTTACAAAGAGAATTAAATAAAAGAGAGAGCAGGAGAGGGGCGAGAGGGAGGGAAGGAAGTAAGGGAATTCAGACGAGGGTTGGCCCCAATTGGTTTTACGCTGGGCGCTGGACAAATGTTCAGACCCAAGGCTAAAGTTTGAGGCCCGATGCTGAGGATCTGGACCACGAGGAACGAACAGCGTGTCGATATGAGCAAATGAAGCACAACGTCTTTTTGCAATGGAAGTACAATCCTCACATTCACTGCTCTTGGCTTTATAAAAAAAAGTAACTCAATCCACTTTAAATCATATTTAATGGATAAAGTGTGAAAATGATGGTTGCTTCCTGTGGATAGTGGACACACGCATAGCTCCACACACACAGGCACCTTTCTGTGCTGCCAGCTTTGCCAATGGCTGTTTTACTGCACTTAAGCAAGGAGAACGCTCACCTACTCTCAAATCAATTAAATGTTCATTAAAATGGCCACATAAAACACCTGAATAGTGTCAAAACTTTATTGAACCGTCTTGTTCATTCTTGCCTAATCAGACACTGAAACTCTGGTATGGTTACTAGTTGTGGTGGCACTCAATTGTGCATAACTGTACAATTGTCTACACTTTGGTAAAACTCAGTGGATTTTGAGCCCATCAAGAGGTTGGTAGTTCAAATCTCCTCCTCAACATCGTTTTGGATAAAAGCATCTACTAAGTGAATACATTGTTCTCTTCACAAAGAAAGGGAGCAGGCTGGCGCTATCTTTCCATGACATCCTTTGAAGTGCCGAGTAACCAAGAGAAATAACCAAGAGAAACATTTTAATTTGATTTTCTCCGAAGGCCACAATGTACTGTAACCATTCAAACAGAAGAGTGTGGGAGATGGCTTTGTGAAGTCTTGGAGACGAGATACTAATCCTGTTAGCCTGTTCCCTTGCTCTTCAGGCTTGCCTTATTAGCCACAATAGTCCATGCAGCTCCAATGCGTTATCTGAAGTGCATGCTAATCAATTAGCTCTGTGGTCGTTACCATGTGCATGGCTAGATTACAGGCCTCCTGGTGTGAATGTACAGGCGGGATCCACTCATTATGCAAATGGTTTCCCAAACATATGTAGAGGGTGACCCATCGGCGCTGCTAACAACATTGACTGAATGAGTCCTATCTGTAGGGAATGAGAGCATCGGAACAGGTTGCTTAGCAGTGCTCACCAGGTTAGAATGATAATGGAGAACAATTTAGTTATTGAGCTCCTTGAGCAACTGTTTTACGCAAAAGCAAGCTCACTTTTCTATCATCTACCTACAGCTGGTGAGTGATGTGCTGCGTTAAGGTAGTACATAGTTGGTCTGCTCCCCTTCCAATGGTACTACATATCTGTTACCAGTTCAGGAATAAACTGTAATTATTCAGTCATTAAAACACTCAACTGCGAGACTACCTCCCACACATTAGGGTTGTAATATCTTTAGAGAGATAACTATCTGTGTGTCAAACTGTATTACAACTGAGTGGTAATAGACATGTGAGATCTTCAAAGCCCTACATTGGGCCCGTTGCAGATCTGTTGTGTTACGACTGATGAGAACACCAGCTGGGATGATGCAACTCAATGACACACAGCGGCTACCCAGTGATGAAGATGGGGTGGGATGAATGGGCCCCCATCTCCCATTAACTGTCTAGAGCAGTGGTTCCTAACCCTGGTCCCCAGGGCACCCCTGTCCTGCATGTTTTAGATGTTTCCCTGCTCCAACACACCTGATTCAAATGAATTGGTCTTTATCCAGCTCTGCAGAAGCCTGCTTATGACCATTCATTTGAATCAGGTGTGTTGGATCAGGGAAACATTTCAAACATGCAGGACAGGGGTGTCCTGAGGACCAGGGTTGAGAACCACTGGTCTAGAGGATGGGATCCCTGGTTTGCTTCTCTGTTCAGACTGATCTGTTATGGTGGAGTAGGGCGGGGTTGAATGGGTTGAGGGGTGGGGGGTGTTGGAAGAAGTCAGCAGGAATCCGTTGTTGGAACTGTTCACAGACAGATTTGGGCTATTTACAAGCAAAGGAAATGTACCTGGGCAAGGATATAGAGAAAGCGGAATGAATGACCCATATATACAAATATATTCCACAAAGATCTTAAGGGGCAAATCTATAGCTTTTTCATTCATTCTTTATTTCGGAAAATAAACGTTCCTGCTCTTACCTCAGAACACAAATGGAGGGAATCGAGGTGAACAATTTGAAGTTGTTTTCAGCCCAGCAGCCACAGACTAGAGTGGTCACATGACCTCAGTTACAGATCCCATTGATCTGTATACTTTGGCTAATTAACCCGCCCGGTTCTTGCCTCTTTACAGTTGTTGCTTTTTATTACCAGTTCTATATATGTGATTTAATTACGATGAATGTGGAGATTCATCAGCAAAAAAATGTTTTCCCTCATATAACAAGGAAAGACACTTAAAAATGGAACCAAAACAAACAGTGCTCTCCTACTCCCTGGTGAGCGCCCCCCCCCCACACACACACACACACACACACAAACACTGCGGATGAGCATTGTTCCATGATTATTCCTCTGACACACCCCAGCCCAATTAATCTAAAACAGTAATTAGAAAAGCCTGGCTGCTCGATGGAGCTGAAACACGACAGCCATGAGGAACAGCACTTTGGGTGACAAGCCAAATCAGCCAAATTATATGAAGTGTGTTGGAATAATTTCTGAGTGGGTAGTGGGGGACAGCTTTGAGCCTGGCGTATGGCTGAGGTCATGTTACGGACAAGAGTAACCAGGTCATAGATCTAGGTCAAGGTGGGAACTGGCAAGTGGAGTTGGTTGTCAACAAGTAGATATACTGTAAGTACAAATGATGGGGAAACAGACAAACGACTTAAAACCGGTCAATATGTATGTGTATCCATGTGTAAGAGGATGGCCAGGGCGGGCATTGCATGGGTCGTTTCTTACCCTGACTTGACCTACGAAGATGTTGGCCTTCTCCTCTGACACGGTAAGGTTGGTGGGCAATGCAGGGTCAAACTGAGGGTCGTTATCGTTCACGTCCGTTACCACGATGCTGACTGTAGTTGTGGAGGTCTGGGAAGGAACACAGGATACAAACACTGAACTCACAAATGGAGTAGTAGTACGAAACGTACTAAGTTTCTCTGTCTGCTGGGATGCAGAAGCAGTCTGAATACACCAGCATTTGATTTGTTGAATAATATAACGTTTTGAGGGAAATACATTGAAATGTTAATTACATTGAAAGTATAAATATTTGGGATTAGTGATGAGCGGAGCAAAAAAAAAACATCAGCTTATGAAATGTTGCTCCAAACAAGCCTTGCTGAAGAATGCAGAGATGACATTGACATTCTGTTATACACTCGCAAAATGAGTTTAGACAGATATCCAAATGCATTCTCACAGAACCATTAATCAAATAACAATTCCACTGCATAACATGTTTTACCCAGCTCTAAGACACAGTACCGAGAAACATTTAACATCCACACCATAAATAATTGGAAATTGTGGAACTGAATCTGACACAAAACTGTTTTTCATACTAACAACAATCATTGTGTCTGCTATTGTTTACCATAACGTACAATATGATATCCAGTCGGTTCAAGTAATTACAACATTCCAATGGGATTCTTTAGCTCCAGTTTATCAATTAGCCATATCCTCTAAAGACAATCCAGGATATGAAAGCTTCTCAAACAGTCGGAGAAGCTTTTCATGCTCCTAGTGATCATCTTGACTTGGAGTCAGCGTTCACCCATACACTGCCGTTAACCTTCTAACAATGACACCAGTACACAGCCCTCGGAGGCCCTAGGATAAATCATCGGTAAGAACAGCTGAATATGCACATTCCGTAATCCCACAGTGCACTGGGGCAAAGACAGGCGTACACAGTGGTGCAAAATGGCCTCCTTGGGGATAGTGGTTTGAAGTCGTGGGCTTGGTTCATGAGGTGTTTCTGAGGCGTAGGACAGACAGGGAAATGACATGGTGAATGTCACCTTCATCTCTCCTTCTCCAGGGGACGCCTTTGCCTTCCTCGTCGTTATTTCTCTCTCTTCTCTCATTTTCTGTGACGCACATAATTGCTTCTTTCACAGATGGAGCGACTTATCCTGGCCCTGACCCTGTCCAATGTCATCCCACTTGATCTGTCTTTCCGATAGTGCTCGGCATGCCACATATTAAAAACAGCACAATAGGTAAATGAAGGAATAAAGCCAACTCCGTGGTTGCTGCAGTGTTTCCCATCATCCTCTTACTTCTCTCTCTCTCTCTCTCTCTCTCTCTCTCTCTCTCTCTCTCTCTCTCTCTCTCTTTCTCTCTCTCTCTCCTCTCTCGCCTCTCACAAGACACTGAGATGGTGAGTGTTCTGCATCTCCTGAAGCCAATTAGATCCCTGGGTGGCGTGGGTGCTATCAAAGCCTGGCATCTCGCTGTGGCAACGCTGCAGGTCTACGGCCATAAGGCGGATGTTGATTAATGAGCTTCCATTATTTATTTATCAGAGAAAAGACATGTCTGTGATCTCCCCTCTTCTGTGTGGCTGGCATTGCCACCGTCATCTCAAAGAGTGCAAAGACACGGCCAGGGCAGCGAACCGTAGCCTTTAAAGTGACAACTCCGCTGGGAGCTGTGTGTGTGTGTGTGTGTGCTGTAGCTGGGGGATGGGTCACATAGAAGTCATTTGTGAACACCTTCACCTCAGAGAGGTTTATTGAACTTCCCTGTACATCTGTTCAGCTACTACCCCCGATCTGGTGACTGGTTTTACTGAAATTGCCTGCTGTATTGGATTTCATAAAATGTTCCAATTCTCATAAGAATGCTGATCACGGATGGAACACATCCATTTATATAAAAAAGTACGCTTACTAATTTAATTGATTTAACTATATTAATTTTCGCAATTGAAAATAGTTCAAATCCAACTTGTATGGAGGGAAAACAACTCAGCAAGCAAGACAACACAGGAATATATATATATACATATATATCATTAATTTTTGTTGAGTATAGAGAGGAAGAAGATGACATGCAGAAAGGGCCCAGGTTAGATATGCATGCACTTATTCTGTGAGACACCCGTGTGAGTCAACCCTCACAAGCCTGTGTGTGTGAGAGTTTTGACTGTCTTTGAATGAAGTACATTCAGGAGGGGAGTCCCTGTTCTTCATGTGTCATGTTCCCATGGTTACCGAAGTTCTAATTACAGATTTAAACCCCTTGGTGCCACACAGATCTCTCTCTCTCTCTCTCTCTTTCTTTCAACTCGCTCTCTCTTTATCTCTTCCTTTCTGTCACTTTTCTTTCTCTGTCTTCTTTTTTGTACATTTATATCTGAATCTCCGTCTCTTTCACAAACACACAAACACTTTCCTTTCTCTTTTTTTTTGCTCTTGCCCTTCTTCGTCTCCTGCCCTCCTTATCTCTTCTTTCCTTACAATCCTTAATCACAGACAACCTCTTGCACATCTCAGACAGGACCATATCTCTCTGCCTCTGGGTGTCTGCTCTGCCTCTTACGCCATTGTTACAGCTCCTCCGGCAGGGTCAGCCAGTGTAGGCTTTCCTCCCATGGAGACTTCTGTGGTTTACAGGGGGGTACATGAACACTCCCCTGGGCCTGGACAGATATCAGGGCAGTGGTGCAGGTGTGATAGAGGGTGAGTGGTCAATACAATACTTCAATTAACACTGGGGCGGGGAGAGAGAGAGGGATGGATGGATGGATGGAAAGAGAGTGAGGAAAGAGGTACAGATGTTGAGAGAGAAGTCTCTCATGCAGTGAGTTCAGATCCTTCTTCTCTCCCTCTCACACAAAAAAACACTGAAGCATTCCCAACAGCTATAGACCATGAGGTGAGTAATAAGCACAGTGTTTATACTGTGTGAACTTGTAGGAGGGAGGGCGAGGGCAATCACAGTGGTGACAGCTCATCAGCTAATGCTTATTACCCATCATGCACAGTCTCTTAAAGAGAAGCCAGTAATTCACCTGGGCGAGGCAGCCAGACAGCTGGTAAATTGGGCCAACTGAGGTTAAATCTGATTAAATCAGGATGGTTTATATGGCTATTAGCTCATGCTGGGAGACATGGACTAGAATTCATATTCTATAGGTATCTGCTGTGTGCACAAGTGCGTGTGTATGAGCAACCGTGCTTGTGTGTGTTTGCGGAAAACAAATTGAAAAAGACAGCTTCATCTGTGTCTATACACCATGCTCCCAGGCTGTTCATGATGACATCATCATGCCCCCAAGCTATTTAGGATGACATCACCGTGCCCAGGGTTTATGATGCAATCACCGTGCTCGGGTTCAATGGCTAACCCAGGACAAGGCCCAGCCTCAGGGATGCAGAGTCTCTCTTACCCCTCCGGGGTTTCCGTCAGAGGCCGTGACTATGAGACGGTACTGGTCCGTGGTTTCCCTGTCCAGGGGCTGATCCAGCAGCAGCAGACCAATCCTGGAGAAGCAGGGGGGGGGGAGGGAGGGGGGAAACAGACAGCAAGTGTTAACACAGACACATAAAGCTCATTGTATTACAGGCTTACGTTCCTTTCATCTTTATTTCCATTTCAACTACAGGGGATTTATAGCCAATATCGCTTTTCCCTCTCTCTGCTAAGCACCATCTGAGTGGGTATATCTAGTGGCCCTGTAGGACAGGCTTAGCCTATATTTGGTGATATTGCTTACAGATACTGTTGACAATTGTTCTAGAGAACCATAAGGGACTGATTGGTAGCATAGTAGAGAGCTATTGACAAAAGACTGGAATCCACTTGCTTGGATAACTTTCGACAGCTGCCGTAAAGCACACACCTTTAAAAACCCATGACAACAGAGGATAATGCTTGCTTGCTTGCGTGTGTGGTGTGCGTGGGTGCGTGTGTGTATGGCGTGTTGTGTCGAGAGAAAAAGCAGACTGCAGCCCATGCTTTTTTTTTTTACAAAAGGATTAGACAGAAAAAAATGTAATCTGTTCAAAATGAGAGGAAAGAGCAGGTGGGGCTTAAAAGAGACACAGTGAGAGACAGACATCGACACACACACGCACACACACATGCACACACATACACAGAATCAAACACACACATGCAAGCTCTTTACCCCCAAAATGTGCAGAATCAAGTGTATTAATTTCTCCAGATGACATTGGCAGTCTCTGCTCTGTGTAGTCTGACACTAGCAGTCCACACAAACGGAAGGTTGAGTTATCTTTGACAAACACAAATTCACACACACACACACACACACACAAACACACAGACACGCACACAACACACACTCACAAACCGATTACGCTGCCACACTCTGACAGCCAAACGGCCAGGGCCAGTAACAGCAGAAGTCTGAATGCACCGGTGTATTAATGCCTGTCACTTTTACATTTCCTCTCTGTGCGCTCTCTCTCTCTCTCTCTCTTTATCTCTCTCTCTCTCTCTCTCTCTCTCTCTCTCTCTCTCTCTCTCTCTCTCTCTCTCTCTTTCCTTCTCCCTCTCTTTCTCTTTTTCCATGTCTCTCTACCTCGCTTTCCCCCACCCTCTCGCTCGCCCTCTCTCCCTCTCTTCATTTCCCTCCCCTTTCTCTCCTGTGGCTGTAATTTAGCGCTCAGTCTCGCCCCGGGGGGAACCACATCCCGCTCTCCTGACCTCACTTCCCCTTCCTCTCCAGGCTGCACCCACGGAACAGAACAACCATTTGGAAATCTGACATGAAAATTGCTCCAAGCTCGATTAAGGCTGCCCGATCTCTCCGAGCGCTGGCTCTTAGTTATGGCTGGCGAGCACTTGTTTCTTCTGCAAAGCCACCGGTGGAGCATCAGTTCAGGAGGGCAAGAGCAGCTTTTCACGGCTGACAACATAAATATGCAGCGCGGCGCAGAGAGTTGTGTGCTCCACAGTCTGCCGATTGAGTTCATGTTTATTTATACCACAGCCGCCAGGGCCTAACCGAGCCCCATCCCGTCTCGAATCAATTCCAGGAAACAACACCCCGGTCAGGCATGATGGAGGTGAATATGGTCATGGAAATGACCAAGAGCATGGTGGACTTGACCATGATGGTCGAGGTGATAATAAGGATGAACTGTGGATCCCAGTCCTCAGGGGCTCCTTGTCTGGATAGCCAGTAGGAGGAGTGAACTCTGTTCCAGGCTGAGAGCACGCTGATCGGGTATGATAGCAGCCGGACAGCCGGTGCCCTGGTTCTCAGAACCCAGGAGAACGATGAAGGGAGGGAGTGGGAGGCTGTCATACAGATAGGATCTTGTTAACAGCCCAGAGAAGAGCTGGCGGTCAGAATGGGAGTGGAGACAGGCAGAGTTTATATCTGATGGCACGGCCTGTTGGTGTTTGATTGTTCTGTTCCTCAAGTGCATGTTGCAGTGCCTGTGGAAAAGCAACATGGTTTTGGATCTAGGGTTTTTTTTCTTCGTCTGGTTCCAGGTAGTGAGGGTTCTGTACTTGTCTCGGATATTTAGAATGGGTTTTTGGTTGATGGTCTTATGCTGTAACGTGGTCAACAGACCGAGCTGCAGTCATATGTCTTCCTGAGGAGGAAAACAGGAAGCAGAATTCCCCACCCTCTCTCTTTCTTCCTCTCCCCCTTGTTCTTCATCTCTAACTCTCTCTCTCTCTCTCTCTCTCTCTCTCTCTCTCTCTCTCTCTCTCTCTCTCTCTCTCTCTCTCTCTCTCTCTCTGTCTCTCTGTCTCTCTGTCTCTCTCTCTCTCTCTCTCTCTCTCTCTCTCTCTCTCTCTCTCTCTAATACTGTCTCTCTATCTCTCTCTCTTTCTCTCTCATACTCTCTCTCTCTCCTTCTCTTCACACCCTGGTCCCTCAGGGTGACCTGCCCCATTTAGAGGGAGTTATAGACTAGAGAGCCCATTATTCATATTAGCTGTATCGAACCAGCACCATATGTGGCCTGAATCCGAACATGCAGCAATGCACAATACACCAAAAAACGTCCACTGCACCACTGAAGAGTGGCTGGGCTTGAAAAATGAGAGAGCAGAGCAGAGCTCCGTATCTCAGACACTCATCAAGCATGCATTACCAGCTAATTATGCTTCCATTCATCACACTCTGTATCTGCACCTGACGGATGATAGGGGAGAGCCATTCGACGGGGAAAGTGATACTGTATGTGAGGAGGGAGTATCTTGGCCACCTAAAAGGCCCAGCGTGTTTGTTTTTAGATGGAGTCAAGTCGTACAGTATCTGGTTTGGAAGAGATAAACGCAGCAGCAACAAATGTCTCTGGTGGTGTAGATAGCTACACAGCGTTGTTTTTCGCTGCAGCCGCCACTCAAACAGAGAAGCAATCATCCCGCTATTGAGAGAGAAAAAAAAAAAGCTGCAGTTCTGCCAGGAGAGTAAACAAACTAAACAAAAGGACAGGACAACAATGGAGACCAAATAAATCTCAGAAATCCCCCCCCCCCCCAAACTGGCCTCAGTGAGTAGCTTGTAGGGGGGGAAGAGAGGAGCGAGAGATGGAGAGAGGAGGAGCAGTTGTGATCAGAGCGTTCTGCTGTTCTCAGTCTCTCCACATATCCTTCCATCCTTATTCACTTGTTTATTTGAGGGACAGTAAACAAACACTGGTCGTGTAAATTTGTCATGCCCCTGTCCCCCTCCACATCCGTCTCTATTTGTTCTCCTCCTTCTCCTCCTCCCATCCCTCGCTCTGACAGACAATATAGGTGAGGGGCAGCTGATGACGTTTTCTAATATTCTTCTGGTTGGCTTGAAGCACCTCCACTTATACTAGTCCCTCCATCGCTCGCTCTCTCTCTGGCTCGCTCCTCCCATGTCTCTACCCAGAGGATATCTCTATATGGAATCGCTATGACACTTAGGGCCTCATTTACTAACAGGATTGCGCCCATTTCAGGCGTAAAATTTTTAATTTCACATCTTTTAACAGTGCGCTAAAGGGCGGAGTAAGGCGCTGATTGCCCGACGAGGATTTGGTTTGATAAATACCAAGCAAAATGTGGAAATACACCCTGCGCTATTTGTGGTTGGGCAAAGGCGCAGATGAAGATGCGGTCGCAATGTTAGTAAATGAGGTCCTCAATCTTCTATGACTCAACACAAACCATCTGCCCATGCATTCATCCCTAAATCCAACTAGCCAGCTACATCCCTTAGTACAGCTACACACTGTGTTCTTTAATAATAAATGAGCTTACGTTTTCGAGAGGTTGAAGACCTTCTGGGAATCACCACTCACTATGAGGTATGTAATTGGATCGTTCTCTCTGTCGGTAGCCTATGGAAACCGAGGAAAGGTGTATCGAATGAGTCATCATTATTCCACAGAGATGTACATAGATGTACGAAGGTATCCATTAGGAGCAGTTTGCAACCATTAAAATGTAGATTTATGTATGTTTATGGCCCCAATGCCCATCCCTAATCGGCCAACTCTATGAAAAGTGTGTGTGTGTGTGTATGTTTGTGTGTGTGCATGCATGCTTAAACGTGAGTGATAATCGTTCAACTCTGACTTTAGGCCCATTAAGTGTGCGTGGATACAGTGTTTGTGCAACCATGTGTGCGGTTGTGTGTGTGCTTCTGACCTGAAGGTTGACCAGGATGGCTCCTATCCTCATGGCCTCGCTGACCTCCACGTTGTAGGTGAAGAGGGGGAAGCGTGGGGGGCTCTGGTTGTTGGGGGGGAGTACTTCGATGTATACCGTAGTGATAGTGCTCCTGACACCAGACAACAACAATATCACATTAGGCAATGGCTAGAATCCTACAGCCTATACGCCGCAGTAGGTTTAATGGTATATCAGTCCAACACAACTCTCGTTTAATACTATTGTACTACTGTAGACCTCACACAATAGATAGGCCACACAGCATCTACTATAACCAAACATAGTCAAGAAAATATCTGTAATGGAAAAAGCACTTAAGATTCCAACCCACAGCCAAGAAGTTTTATCTTGAATAAGCTGTGGGATTGCACACACATACACACAGTGTTTGGCAAGGCCAATTGATTTGTATTTGCTCAGTGAAAGTCAGTCATGGTGAACTATCTTTTGAAAAACCCATTTCACTAAACCGTCCCAAAGTTTTTTCCGCCTGCACCTAAGAATCCCAAAGAAGTATGACGTTGGTTTCTGGAAACGCTTTAACAACGTATCAAAACAACCAACATGGTAATTATTATTTAATGACCGGTTGAAAATAAAGGAGAAAATAAGACAAAGATGTCTTTGTACACTATGATAGAACAAGCGGCCATCTGCTGCCTGTTTCCTAATGGCCTGTCATAATATTGAATTATCATAATTCACCTTGCAGGACCCTCTTTGGAGGACAAACAATGCTTTTGAAAGCTGGATTCAGAACTATGAAGTGAATCTGTACGGGCATGCTCCAAATAAAGAGTGCCATCTGTGAAAGAAAATTGATGGTGCAAATAAGGGATTATGTGAAACAGCTTCTGATCATTAATACATGTTTGCTGACTGAAAGATGAATACAGTAGCTCAGACATGTAGAAAAGCATGAGTTGACAAATGACCAGAAAGCGCACTTGATATGAGAATACATGGCTAGGACTGAAAGAGAATCTATCTATATAACAGAGTATAATAAAAGAAGCCCACCGCCACCACAATGTGAGGGAATAAGAGGATGATGGATATATGGATGTATTGATGGATAAAAGAAACGACCCCATAGATCATTCTGGATGTTCCATCTCGATGGTGTGGGCTATAATGTGACTGGAGGTGAGTGGGTGTACCTCCTCTGGATCTCTGGAGCGTTGTCGGAGGCCCTCACGGTCAAGGCGTAGGAGCGGCCGACGGGCAAGGCCACGCCGGGGGCCAAGGTGATGCGGCCTGTGCGGTTGTTGATGATGAAGTCCCCCTGGCCACCAGCCAGGATGGTGTATGTCACCAGACCATTCAGACCCTCATCTGCATCGGCTGCTGTCAGCTAAGGAGGCGGAGAGAGAGAGAGAGAGAGAGAGAGAGACAGAGAGAGAGAGACAGAGAGAGAGAGAGAGAAAGAGAGAGACAGAGACAGACAGAGAGAGAGAGAGAGAGAGAGAGAGAGAGAGAGAGAGAGGGAGAGAGAGAGAGAGAGAGAGAGAGACAGAGAGAGAGACAGGGAGAGACAGGTACAGAGACAGAGAGAGAGAGAGAGAGAGATGGGGGGGGGGGGTGAGAGTGACATATGTGCATCACTGACATGTCTATCGAGACAGGAAAGCAGAAAACATTCTCCAGGCAGGGGGCAACTCTGTTTGGTGGGGGGTCCTACCTGCCTCTGTAATGATAGGGGAATATTCTGGTACACACATTACTTCTGACCCATGTCTAACACAACCAATTGGTGACATTTACCACACATAACGCTCTGCATTACTGACCTTTGCTTATACAGCCAACAGCCTGTACTCCCCTGCCCCCTGCAACGTTGATGCTAATTAAGGGGTCGTAGTGATAGCTTGGACCTGAACTATGAATGACAACTAATTAACAACACATCTTTTATTAGAAGAAGGTAACCCCAGGGGGTATGCCTTTCGTCCTTTACAAGTGAACATCAAAGTGAATCGGTGATAAAACCCCCTTCGTGTGCATCTGATACTGTGAGTCTGATCTTCAGACGGAACGCAAACTTCACATCCGGCGCGCGCCACATTATCGGAGGAACTTACCGACCATACTACACTTGAGGCTCATTCATTTGAACCCCCCCCCGCAGCTCCTAGAAAGGAACACCTCCAGGCAGGCCTCAGCCCCGGGTCCCCTGGAGGCCCAGCCTCTCCCAGTCGTGAATGTCTGAACCGTGAAACGGTTTCGCATCGACTAAAGCTGCATCCTGCCAGCCCGAGCTGGGCCTCTCAGAGAGGCTTCTACAAAGCTGTTGAATGCCCGTCTCAGCCTCTGCGTAACCCCTGGTCTCATTTCACCAGACCCAGTGACTGGTTTTTAAGATAGATTCAACTTTGATATCTTAACGTGCGAGTGTGTGTGTGTGTGAGTGTACGGTAGGTGAATTTGTGTGTGTGTGGGTGTGCATGTAAGCTGGTTTATCGACTGTGAGATAAAATATAATGTTCCGTCTATCTAATAAGTCAGTACTGGGCCCCCTATGTCAAAAAGAAGAACTGTGCACCTTCCTGGAAGGAGGGGATTCGATAAAACATACATGTATGCATAATGCATTGACAAAGCCACATTTTCACCCACAAATATTTCCTTTCACAAAACTGCAAAGAGTGAGTTCCAGGCATAGATGTAGACCTGTGCTGGAGAGTTGAGTTAAAGTCATGCGCTAAAGCTAGTTCATCTTTTTTAATCACAACTGTTAATTATGTTCGTGATGAGAGAGAGAGAGAGAGAGAGAGAGAGAGAGAGAGAGAGAGAGAGAGAGAGAGAGAGAGAGAGAGAGAGAAAGAGAAAGAGAAAGAGAAAAAGAGAGAGAAAGAGATAGAGATAGAGAAAGAAAGAGAAAAAAGAGAGAGAAAGAGAAAAAGAGAGAGAGAGAGAGCACAGTGTGGGTTACCTGTATCACAGTTTCTCCTGGCTGCATATCTGTGAACACCTCCACAGTGTACGAGACCTCAGCAAATGTTGGAGTGTTGTCGTTGGCGTCGATGACCAGGATGTTGACGGTCACGGGGCTGCTCTGCTGGACACCGTCTGATGCCATCATCTACCAGCAAAGAATAATCAAACATGAAGGGCAATCCATGTGGAAGAAGGTTAATATAATATAAAAATGACTTTGTAGCCTTGATGAAACCAGGTTTCCTATTATCATAGTTACATGTAACTATATGGTTAAGTAATAGCAATATGCACTTCAAAACACTTGCCACATTGTCCATCAGTATCTAGTTAGGACTTAGATGGATAGGTTTTAAGAGAGCAGATGAATATCAAGGCTCTTCAGGGACGATGGGCAAATACTCCTGACCTCCCTGTCGTGGCTCCTTAACTTTTGTGCGAGGCAAAGGGCAAGTAAAAAGGGAGTCAATGGAAGAGCAAAGGGAGAGCGGAAGAAAGCAAAGGAACATCAAGAAAATAGAGTTGAAGAAAAAGAGTTATACATATAAATAGATTCATTTGTCATTGACAAATCCCTGTGTTTAGACTGAAGGGCAGTGGCAAAGGAGACTGAGGCAAAGGCTTCACTGGGAGAGAGGGAGCGAGGGTAAAAAAGAAGGAGGGGGGGAAGAGAGAAAGGGGTAGAGGATGCAATAGGGAGAAACAGAGATGTATAGGGAGGTATAACAGAGAGAGGGCAAAGAGAGGGAGGTATGCCAGAGAGACAGAAAGCAGGTCTGAGAGAGAAAGAAAAAGAGTGGGAGAGGATGACAGAGAAACAGAAGAGAAGACGACAGGACAAGTCTGAGACTGAGAGGATTAATGCCTACAATTTCCCAGAGTTCTGTACCAGTGTTCTATATTTCTCCCTGCCTTCCTGACCAACGATGGACTGAATCAGAATGTGACTGAATACACATGCATAGACAAACGCACACACACACACGCACACAGGCGCAAAAACACACACACACACACAATCGAGTGGGTGAGATAAAAATGATAACATGCCTGAATTTTCTTTACCAGGAGAATGACATAAATCAAAGGTACAAACTGGCCATATACATCCCTTGATTGCTCCACAGAAAAGTTGAAAAGGGACCCTTTCAATAAAAACGGAATGCTTTAACCTCTGCTGGAAATGTCAACGAAAATATTATAACATTATTCCAATTGTAGAGCCAAAAGAATGAATTAATTTTACATAATTATGAGCTCTAATACGTTCCCATCTCAGCAATGACAACATGGAAAGCCATCAAAGCTTTTCTACAGAGATTATAATAAACAACTATTGTTAGTGAGTATTTTGGAAGAAAGGAGTTTATGTGCTATTAATTTGCACTAGAGCCCAAATAATAGACGTGGAACCAAATGCAGATGCAAACACTTCAGCTTTAATACGAGCAGATGCGTGCAGAACGTCAAAAGCAGATAAACAGATACAAAATACTCAGCAGGCGTTATGGCCTCTGATTGCAATATTCAAGAGGCTAGCTAATGAGTTACATTCTCACATCTCTTTGTCACCGACTTTCTGTCAATCTCATTTTCACGACTCGACAGCAGAGCAACACCGCTTCGACAAGCTATTCGTGTTGCAAGCCTTATATTAAAGTTTGTGTTACAAGGCTCCTCTTAACCAAGTCAGGCAGACACACTAACACAAGGGTGCACACACACACACATGCACGCGTGCACACACACACACACACACTCACATACACACACACACACACACTCATCAGTGTGAAAAGACTCCCACTCATTCTCTTCTGCTTTTGCAGGACATTGTGCAGGACTTGTGCCTGTCTACTGTGTTCTTAATATTGACATATTGAAGCTCTCTAATAGGGAATAGGGGTGTGGGAGGGAACCACACTTTATTCATACAAACACAAAAAGCTAGGTACAGGCAGCTACACCACAATCCCCCAAGCACATTTTTGAGTTTGAGATTGTATTTTTGAAGGAAAAACATGCTTGGAAAAAATCAATAGTCACTACTAATGAGATAAAGAGATTAAAAAAAGAATAAGAAGACCGATGAGGAGCTAAACACAAAATGGTTCTGAATCTCAACTCTGTTTCCCACGTAATGTTGAAACTGAAATTTAGAAACTGAAATTTAGATTTCCTGTGTGCTTACATTATTCACTAATCAAGATAACTAGTCATTGGATACAAGTTAGTATGTTCTCATGTAAGCTTGCTATTACTAAAAGTAGATTGTGTGTGTGTCAGGGTTAATAGATGTTCGAGATCAGGAGAAAGTACTGGGTAAATGTCCCTTGTCATGACTACAAGGAGAGTTCCAACTATGAACTCTCTAGTCTGAGTGATCATGTGTTGGGAGCTGTGAATCTCTTTCTCTGAGACTGTTGTAACGTCATTACTGCCTGACTGTCACTATCTATGTTTACATTCTTGTGCCCTATAAAAGATGGTCCTCCGGCCTTCAGAGCGGAGAGAGACATGATTGAGACCTAAGCCTGGTGTTGTGTTGTCATGACCATTCATGACCGTTGCGTACGACCTATCATTTCAATCAAGCAGGGAAATATCAAACACATGCAGGACAGGCGTGCCCTGAGGACCAGGGTTGGGAAGCACTGCTTTTGGGTGTAGTCCTCCATAGGTTAAAGTCCTACCATGAAGGTGTAGGTCATCTGCCTCTCCCTGTCCACCGGCATCAGCAACTTGAGGAAGCGGGCGATCCCAGCGGTGGTCAGAGAGAAGACGGCTGTGTAGTCGTCCATGGTAATCTTCAACATGGGGTCTTTAGTCTTCGAAAACACACAGACGTTCAGAAGAAAATATGTTACCATGGTGATGTGGGCTGTTGTGATTCTCCATCAAGGCCACAGATGTGAAACTGGGAGACACTATTAAGAGGATAGGGCTGGTTAGTCAGTCAGCGAGCAGCTGACAGCAGGCAGACAGGAGCATATTTCAGAACATGGAGCTGAGGAGGCCTAATGAAGAGTGAGATGACTCCCCTGGAGCTAACAAGAGGCAGAAACATCATCCGTTAAGTTCCCACTGATCAAAGAACAAAACACATCACCAGCCTTTCTGCTGTGGGAGAGCCAATCAGCTAGTTGGCTCGTCCACACTGGCAAGACGTCAAACGCTATGACATATAGAATTTTCCATCATTCTCAAATAAATGCCAATAGTTCAGTTCAACTGTCTAAACAAGTTGCTATGTGTCCCAGGGTTGCAGCTGTTGCTTTGTTAGGATGATTCATGTCTGGCAATGAGGTCTCCATGTTTGGGTAAACACAAGAACTGCCTTGACTATTGATTCTGTTATCTATGTTCCACTTTGATGTGTTAATCTTCCACAGCACTCAGTAAGAGAGAGAGAAAGAGAGAGAGAGAGAGAGAGAGAGAGAGAGAGAGAGAGAGAGAGAGAGAGAGAGAGAGAGAGAGAGAGAGAGAGAGAGAGAGAGAGACAGAAGACAGACAGACAGAGAGAGAGAGAGAGAGAGAGAGAGAGAGACAGAAGACAGACAGAAAGAGAGAGAGAGAGAGAGAGAGAGAGAGAGAGAGAGAGAGAGAGAGAGAGAGAGAGAGAGAGAGAGAGAGAGAGAGAGAGAGAGAGAGAGAGAGAGAGAGAGAGAGAGAGAGAGAGAGAGAGAGAGAGAGAGAGAGAGAGAGAGAGAGAGAGAGAGAAAGAAAGATAGAGAAAGATAGAGAAAGATAGAGAAAAAGATAGAGGGAAAGTGAGAGTGAGAGGCAATGAGAAGGCGATGTCTCCGTGGAGTTACTGTGCTGTGTGTGTCGTCTGAGGTAATGAATAATACAATCATTTCAGCATCATAAACACATTCGAGAAGATCCCGTTGACAGAAACAGACACAAGAGGCGAAAGTTGCTGTCTTGTGGTGTGTTGCCATCGAGTTAGAATGTGTGTGGTTTCCACCGTGAAAATAGAGTTTGAGAACTTAGATAACCTCATCCAGTCAGCCCCTGTTTGAAAAATGGGTGTATTCAGCTGCCATCACCTCCAAGGAGGAGGGGAATACAAAATAGCAGAGGGGCACGCACAGCAAACAAACACGGCAGACATTGGTGAGAGAAAAACGTGCTCCTTTGGAGGGAAGAATGACACTCTAGTTTAATGCAATCAAACACACTACTGGACAAGACTGCATGCTGCTACCGCTAGCTAACACACCACTTCAAAAAGAAGAGTCGGGGAATGTCAAGCCAACCCATTACGTACAGGTGTTGCACCAGGCGCCAGCTACAAGTGGGAGACAAAACAGTGACACAATGACTGGGACAGTCACGTAGAGGAAAACATCTTACCCATGTCTTTCTTTCAATGTTTTAACTCCAAGGATTGTCTTTGTGAAATGGGCTACAACCACAGTTTGCGTGACTGATGTGTGCGCGTGTTTATCCTGACACGTGTTTATTTGTGTGCGCGTGCATAGGCGTGTGCTTCTATGTACCTCCTCGATGTCGTTGTCGAGGGCGATGATTCCCAGGGGGGTAGTGAGGTTGGCGCTGGCTGAGATGGTGGTGCCTACAGGGGCAGACTCGCTGACGTAGCCCTGGTAGGTAACAAACTGGAAGTACGGGGCCTGGTTGTTTTCATCCAGGATGTTGATGACTAGGTCTGCGTAAGCGGGGAGGGGATGCCCGTTGTCCTGCTCAGCCTGGAGGAGGGTGGTGGGAGGAAGAGAGAGAGACAGAGAGAGACAGAGAGAGACAGAGCAAGAGAGAGAGAGCGAGAGAGAGAGAGAGGGGGATCATAAAGTACATGCCCATCAGTCCACATACATGTTCCAAATACTTCATGTCATATCACCATGGTGATGTCTCCAAGGCCCTTGGTGCCCAGGTACATATGGACATAATTCCCCTGAGACTGTCATTTCAATTACAGACAGACTGTGCTGCAGAATTTAATTAGATGACCATTTTGGATTAGGCTCCAGTAATTGGCAAAGCACTTAATGCAAATGCCATCATCGGTGAGAAATAGATGGTAATTAAAGAGTCCAGCTCCTACAAGTCAGCAGTAAGAGAAAGAATATCATTCTAGTTCTCTTCAATCATACTCCAAATACAGTTTCCGTTGCATCCCATTTACGTAGACTGTATTTGATCCAGCAGAAGCCAACTCGCGTATCAGTGGGAAACTTAGACGTCGAATCGAAGCATGTCGCTTTGCCATGTGGGTCTGCTCAATTGACCCACTGAGGCGGGTAATATGACAAGCGTTTACAGAAATAAGCCTCGTTATCGAAATGTCAGCGTTGGTGTTGGCTGAAGGCCATCGAGAGCCTGCGTGGGCGGAATAGCTAAGGAAGGTGGAAAGGTCTACCAGGACGCTCACAAGACATTGCGAGAACCTCAGACACACAAGTCCAGGCACTCTTCCCCCCGGTTAAGGCCATGCCCCATAGCACCCCAACCCCACTTCAAAGTCTGCTTGCTACTCTCGTTTCATCCCGTCTGGTCTAGTCCATATTTATTCCAGACAGATAAAACTCTCCTTTTTAAGAACTATTCAGGAAATCATAACTACTGTCGTTGTCGTTATCCCCCCCCCCCCCCCCCCACCCACAGCATGTCACCGGCACCCTGGGATATCTGTACTGAGCTTTTTGTCAAGGGCCCGCCGTCAGCGCTGTGTGTGAGGGTCAGTGCTGGGCCAGATACCCAGACGGCGCACGGAAGGCTGTGTGTTACTTCCGTCGTTTAAAAATCTTTCCGGCGCAGTTGGCAGGGTGAAATGACGGCTCTGGTGTCGGGACACGTTAACACGCATCGGTATGCATGCTCTCTCAGGCATCCGCGCTCGCTCAGCGGGAGCGAGCCGTCACGTCACGGCCCGAGTCTGGAGGAACTCCCTCCTCTCCACACCGAGAGCACTGAGCTGCGTCTTCACCCAGGCGCTCTTTCCACTGCCTGCCCATGCTCGCCGACAACATGCACTTCATCACTCTCACCAAAAGGAGCTCAACCGACCCCAACACGAATCAATCAGTTCCTGTGCCATTCCCGAGAACGCGTTTGGATCATAAAGTTCAGTGAAATGAGCGGGCTGGAACTAATGCGTTCTGTGAACATCCGTTGAGTTCACTGTTTGTTTTTTGTTGTGCTTTGTCGGTACAGCAGGACTGTTACTGTCATTGACCTTCATCACGCTGAGGGACCTAACTTGAAACACACTGCTCGGACACCAGCAGGGCACCAGACTCTGCTCCCAGGCCCACCCTATCCCCCTTCCCTCCCATCCCTTGTGGGGCACTGGTGCTCAAGGGGGGAATAATCATTGAAGGTCTTACTCACTTCATCACATTCCCCGACATGTTTGAGGGAAGGCATGCAGTATACATGCTCCACATAAATAATGTAAGACTAATTGAAACATCAGATGCTCTGAGGGCGGAAGATAACCTTCCAACTCCCCCAACACCACTGAAGCTTCCATTACCGTTTCTTTCTTATATCTCCTCCCAGAGAGACACGCAGAAAAATGAAAAGCCACCAGAGAAACTGGTAAGGGATGCAGAGAGAGAGAGAGAGAGAGAGAGAGAGAGAGAGAGAGAGAGAGAGAGAGAGAGAGAGAGAGAGAGAGAGAGAGAGAGAGAGAGAGAGAGAGAGGGAGGGAGGGAGGGAGGGAGGGAGGGAGGGAGGGAGGGAGGGAGGGAGGGAGGGAGGGAGGGAGGGAGGGAGGGAGGGAGGGAGGGAGGGAGGGAGGGAGGGAGGGAGGGAGGGAGGGAGGGAGGGAGGGAGGGAGGGAGGGGACATTGAGTGGGTTCCCTGGTGGGTTAGCTCTTTAGTGATGTCCCTATTTCAGGGCGGCAGTGGTAAATGACTTGTGTTCCACACTTACAACTGGGCAGGCTCCAGGAGATTCTCTGCCACCAAAAGTCACTGTTTATCCCTCAGTCTTCATTTCTTCAACCTTGATCTCTCTTTCTCTCTGTCTCTTTTTCTCTCTCTCTTTTTTCATCTCTCTCGTCCTTTTTCTCTCCAACTTCTCAACACAAGCTTTCTCCATCTGTCAGTCCTCACTTTCCTTTGTGCTCCTCATTTCATCCCTGCCACCCATGGAGGTAATACTCCTATCAGAGTCAATGATAACATCCCAAAACCCACAGCACATGTGATGGGGGGGGGGAGGACCTTCCAGAAAAGGATTGAAAGTCAACACAACTGGGCTAAACATCAGATGATCTTTTGTTCTGGATCTTACTAACTGAGATCTCATTGTACTGAACTGGCAGTGGGCAGGGCATGTTATGCACAGAGCCGACCCTATCTGCAGTCAAACCCCGAGCTTCTGTCTGATGATCCGACTCTAATTCCCCCTCTCCCTGTCTCTACTGATACCTTCAGCACCTGCGGATTTCCACTCGTCCTGTGACTCAGCTAGATAAGGCTGCAATCTCACTCCCTGCACCCCTCTCTGCCTCGCTCTACTCCACCCCTCTCCCTCTCTCAATCTTCACCTCTTCCCACTCCATCGCCACATCCGCGCTCCCTCTTTCTCTCTGTGTCTCTCTCTCTCTCTTTTTATCTCGACCCATCTCTCTCACACAAACACACACTCACAGCTCCATACACAATTCTCCTGGCGACAACGCGGAAATGCTCTTCACACATCATCACTCTCGCCCCACCACCCTCCCACACCTCCCATCATCCACAGCATGCTTCGCCACAGAGCTAAGCAGCCTTCTCTGGCAGGTACAGACCCACAGCAGAGGTTCTGCTGGATGGACGCTGGGCAGCATCACCCAGGTAATCCCCCAGCTCTAATTAGGACCCCTGAGAGAACGAGCTCCAGCCTCTCCCCTCACTGCCGAGGTGCCAAGTCATTACTTTTGCCTCACTCTGAGGGCTTCTGATCGGGCACCTTTAATGACTGTGTTTACTGGGGTTTTCAAGGTAAAGACGTGGGTTTGGTTTACGTTGATTGGTGAGGGTACAAGAGGGGTTTAGTGTAACTTGATGGTGAGGGTATAGGAGGGGGTTAGTGTACCTTAATGGTGAGGGTACAGGAGGGGATTAGTGTACCTTAATGGTGAGGGTAAAGCTTTGGTACAGGTCTCTGCTAACTGGCTTCAGAACACGCAACTCAGCTGTCGTCCTGTTCAGGGAGAAATAGTCTTGATATGCTGATGGATAACCTGCAACAAACAGTATAACACACACACACACAAACACATGTCAATGACTGTAGACTACACACTTGTACACAACTCTACAAGTTGAATTGTGTGGAGAGCAGAACCTCAGTGTGTTGAACCTACCAACCAGGATGAAGTAGAGGATGCGCGGCCTGTTTGAGGGCGGCTGGATGTTCCTGTCCATATCCTCTGCTCTGATCGCCGGGGTGACGTTCAGCGGGTTCAGTTTGCTCTGGAAAAACAAAGAGGAGTCCTTAAACAAACAAGGGACAAACTGTCCCCCAAACTGTTGCACCTTATTCTGTATTCCTCCCTCGCGCCTACTAAGGTCCATGTGTATGGATCTGTAGTAATACTACACAAGCCCCGTTCTGACACTGTACATTGTTATAAATGGTACATCAGCAGTATTTCCGCCAATAGGCTTGTCAGTCTCTGTCTGGTAGACACTGAACACAGAATGACAATTACCAGAGTAATCATCTAATAGCTTTAGCTGTGTAATTAGCTCAAGCCATCTTAAATATACTTCCGAAAATGCCTAATGGTACCATACATTACAGCTAATCTGTTGTGCTAGAGGCCACAGAACATCGCTTACTCGTGTACAGTAGACTTGCTTCTAATAATCAACCCTAATTAGCTCACACTGCACTTCCCTAGCATTGCAACATACAGCTAATACAGTGGAGCTGGTGAGCATGTCATCTGGGCATCTTTGCTTCCCCAGTATAGGCTAACTCAGCATGGCTAATGTGGTAAGTGGAGAGTGCTCAAGGATGTGTGCTGCACTTCCTTAGCATAGGGAAGCGCATTGCTAACTGCTCTCTGGCAGAATCCGTTTCCTTAGGGGTATATTTATATCCCTGGGCTCTGGCATAATCCTTCTCTCCCCCACCCCCCTTACCCATCCGCCACGCTTTTACAATGTCTAGAGGTGTGCTAAATCAAATCCCTCTAGCTCTGCACAATGATGATTAGCTATAATACCCTCCTCCAGCAGCTATAATTAAGAGGACTCCAGAGTGCACATAATATCCCCCCCCAAGGCACAAATAAATACAGATCAACTTCATAATGCACTTCTCTAACCAATTGTAATTAATTCATATACATTCTTCAATGATGACACATTTGTCCCCGGATGTATAGTAACAGCAAAGGTGTGCTGAGCAGTGGCAGGTGGAATGAACATACTAAGAACATCAACGACCAACAGAAGCAACGAGTGGAGAAGGACTGAGGCAGGTATGTTTTCAGTGTGTCCCAGAGTGATATGTTCCAGCTGAGCGGGTCATAAGTTACAAAGAACAATCATATATGAACAGTGTCAGTGGAAAATATTTTACAGAGCCAGAGAACTGCCACGTGAGTAATGAAAAATGACCTGCTATTGAGTTGACAAGAGTGTGACAGTCTGTACGCCCCCACAAGATGAAGACAAGAGTTAGAGAACAAGCTTTCAACAGAACATTCACCTCAAAACAACTGGACAGATTTTCCTCGACGGTATTTGAGGAAAGCTGTTGGTGGGGGAAGTAAGTGGCTCAGGAAGGAGGAATATGAGAAGAGGGCGCCGTGTTTGGTGTCTGGGTATCGGAAAAGCGGGCAGGCACAGTTCCTAGCCTCGCACACTTCACAGTCTGGGAGCCTTTCATCATACATTATACATCAGACACAGAGGAAATTCTCAGCAAACAAGTGTGACTGAGAATGCCGCTCTGTAGTTTAATTCTCTCTCTCCGTCATCCCCTATTTCGCTCTTTCTGCTTTCCTCTCTAGGTTCCGTCTTCCCTGTCCAGGTTCCTTTTCTTTCTATCTCACCCTAGTGGTCTCTTGTTGGTGTTCCGTCTGTCGTAGGTTCTATCTCCCTGGGTTCTAGTATCGATCACGGGAAAGAGCAGTAAAATAATAATAGTAAAAATATATCATTCAATCCTCACTTCTTTGCTGGCCCAAGACATGCACCCCACCCGCACACATTTTGCACGTGCACATACTGTTGATACATCTGCATGCGTACATACGGACACACAATGTAAGTCGGAAGCTCTGTTTGATGACTACCTTTCCAAGCTCCCAAGGCCCTCATCTGCTTTCTGTCATTTCTCCTACACCTATGACACCCCAGGACGATGCTTCACCATTCCACCCCATCCCAACCTGCAGGGCTCTTTCTCTTTGCCACAGCAGGCTCTCCTTCCCTCTCTGCCTCACTCTGAATTCAGACCATGTTTCTTCTGAAGCCGACTCAGACTAAAGCTCTAATTGCTGTTCCGATAGACCAGAAAAGACCTTCACATCAACATGCTGAGACAAAGCAGGCAGGGTTAGCGAGCCTCCAGGCACAGCTAGGTGAGCAGCAGGGAGCCAGCCAATGCTGAGGGCTCAAGGATGATTGAGCCCATGCTGGGGGTGGATACGAAACTATAGAAACACTACTGGCATTTATTACGGAAATATAAGGAGTGTAATTTTCTTCCAACATCCCATGTTTTTTTTTTACTTTTCTCAACCAGCTCCGCAAAAGGTCCGTGTTCTGCGTAGTCATGTAATTCAGGTGGGTCTGCGGGCCATGTGCGGGTGTGGTTGTGTCTCCGGGTTCCTCACCGGGTCGGTGAACTCAGGGATGGCCGCGCGGTAGGTGAGGGGGTTGCAGTCACGGGTGTTGTTGACCAGGATGCAGGGCAGGAACATGGGCCCCAGGTCGTCCCCATCCAGGATATCCACCGTCAGTGTGGTGGTGGCCGTCCTTCTGTTGGCGAAATACGTAGCGCGGTCCTGCGGAATGTTAACAGCGTCATCATCTTCCCTTTTGATCAAATCAAATCATACAAGGTCAAACCACGAAAGCACCCACACGCGCTCAGAGAAAAACACATACTGTCATTCTGGAGTATTTAATCTCTGTACTGTAGCACGACCATCCATCCTCCCAATACGGTTGTTGTGAGTGGTCGCTGAGCTGAGCACCACTTTACAGTGTTAGTATAATTGAACCCTGACTCGGGTCGCGGTTGCCAGTTCTAGTACCAACCACACACTCCACTCCCCCTTCTCACCTCCCTGTCTACAGCCAGGGAGAGGCGAGAGCTCCCAATGGCTGACCCCACAGGACTAGATGTCGAACCTTTCCCCTAAGCTCCTCTGAGAGAGTGAGATAATGAATAACCGGCCACTGCATATGTATTCCTATCTGTCCATGTCAACCTTGTTAGGCCTCTATCACCTTATTTCTTTGTATATCTCTCTCAATCACTCACTCACAAGACACTTCTATTTCTACAAATCCATTTCTTGATTTATCAAAGTTTATTACAAATGAATAATTCTCTCTTGTAGCATTCCAGTGTTTGATTCGTAATCCACATTGGGATTTTGTGCCTAATGACCATGAGTAATACACAAGACCATTCAAAAGCACTCACAAAAATGCTTTCATTGAAATTCCAGCTTTTAAACAGGCTTCATTAGTGCTCCTTGATTTTCAATATGTCTCCCTCCAATTGCCTGGTGGGAGACTGGGGGTGATTGCCCTTCCCCTTGTAAAAACTCTAATTAAATCAAAGCTGATATGTAAAGCTGTTAGCCTATGAACAGTAATCTAACAAAACCCCATAGACAGCCTGGAGTCATTATGCAAAACCTGTGGAGGGGGCAACTTCTCTGCCTCTTTCTCTGCTTTAAGTCTACTCTAGGCTACGCTGATGTTTGTTGTTTATCCAAAATTGGCTCTTCACAATTGACTTCAAAAATGTTGTGTTGGAAAGCAGAAAAAAAACAACTGTTCATATGCCATAACAAATGCAAATCAATTATAATGCGTCTTCTGTGATGAGACAACTTCTCTGTCAAGCAGTGAACAAAAACAAGAAATACAATTTCCAATCCATGACTCTTGCTTGTATGAACCACAACAGCAGCATCAAAACAAACTAATTGTCTGCATATCAACAATACCGTTGTTGTTTGACAAAGACAAAAGAATGAGTCTCTTTTGACTATTGTCAGGCAAAAGCAGGAATATAACCCCCACCCTTTCCCTCAAGTATGCCTGTGAAACGTCGATGAATTTAGTTAAGGTGAAATTTTAAGTAGCTGAATGACCATATTCCATCTTACAAATTAACAATTCTACAAAGCACCAACTGAGCTCCATCAGCATTTGAACCAAACAAGCTTTACCAAGTCAGTTTACTGGCACATGGAGTTATATTTAAAGGCCAATTTAACATCATACAAAAACAGTGTAAAGGTCAAGCTTAACACCTTGACAGACTTACATTTGCTTGAATAATGACCAGGTAGCGTGTTCTCTCTTCATAGTTCAGTCTCTCAGCCAGAGCAATGAAGCCTGAAAGAGTGTTTGCTACATACACTGTTTTGTTAGCTACCTGAAGACAGAAAGAGAGAGAGAGAGAGAGAGAGAGAGAGAGAGAGAGAGAGAGAGAGAGAGAGAGAGAGAGAGAGAGAGAGACAGAGAGAGACAGAGAGACAGAGAGAGAGAGAAACAGAGAGACAGAGAGAGAGAGAGAGAGAGACAGACAGACAGACAATTGGGAGAAACAGAAGAAGGGATGAACGACTGTAATGGGGTGGTTCTCATATGGTGCTATCTTTATTGAGAGAGAAAGTCAGCAGTAGATCTCTGTACCGGGTCATTGGGGTTGTACTGGATGCCATATTCTATCTGTCCATTGGGCCCATCATCGATGTCAGTGGCACCGTTGTTTCCTGAGAAGCCTGTGAAGATGATGGTCCCCACTGGAGTCAGCTAGGAGCCAAGACATCAGAGAAAGAGGGGAGTTGTCAACAGTCCTCATCCAGCACAGAGACCACTTAGGGAAACACTCAATTAGCACTCAGACCCTTTCTGTGTGAGACACGCTCTCCCCTTCACACCATCAAAACGGTTGGGCTCTAATTAGCGTGAACTGGGTGGGAAAGTAGCTCGCACGTTGCTCTGAGGGCTAGTAGCCTGGAAGCCATTGTGCAGCTACTTCCACAGTCACTTCCCTGGTTCCGGCCTCAACCTCCATACCATCACTATGGTGTAAATAAAACAGACATCTCAAATGTGTGTGTTGTTCAGGAGATTGTGAAGGGATAATACATTTTAGATGCAAGGCAGTATTTATATCATAGCACATATATTTATTAGACATCTTATTTATTTACTGTGGATTTAATAAATGTTATATTGTTTGCTGCTCTAAAGGGAATGGATGATTCAACCCACTGGCTTGAATAATATTACTTGAATAGCAATGAATAATCTTAGTTCTTCTTACTTCTAAGACTGAGTTTGAGGTGGTCTAAGTTTGACCTGCAACATTAGCACAGTTTTACCATTTCTGAAATGCTCTTCTTCCGTTTACCAGAGCACATCTCAATGGATGCATAGCAAGGGAAGTCCTTACAGTCAAGTTAATTAAGGGTGTAACACAAATCTTTACTGCCATTCTTTACGGTATGAACAACACACATATGTAGAGCATGGATCTATTTACAATTCATATTTGAAAATGTTCTCCGTAGTTATGTTTTCTAGAATAGCCATGCTCTGCAAATGGCTTCAACTCAAGAATATGAAAAGCAGTGGCTGATGCTAATGCACATCAACAATGCTAATATGTTAATGTGACGTGCTTGTAATGTGCTTGTGTTTGTAAACACGCCAACAACATCCAAAAATATATACCTAGCAAAATGTGTTGGTGTCAAAAGGACAATGATGCAGCTGAGATATTGTAGAAATAAATGCTGAGTGAACAACTGATGTTACAGAATGGAATGTCGTAATGAATGTCGATTTGCTCCGTAACAGGTTTATGAATTCTACACACATCCATGGCACACACATCATTTGCTATTCCAGAAACAACCGGCAAGGGACAAGGGAGTCTACTGGCTCACAGTCATCACCTTCCTTTTTAATAATACACAAACACTGTGACATGTGGAACACACACACACACACACATAAATAAATTGAGTGTTTGAACAAATGCACACTCCCCGAGCTGATAATAGTTGTCAAAGGCATCATGGGTAAGCTCTTGGGGGCACTCGCAGAGCATGGTGACATCTATATCACGCAAAGACACAAACCCCATGATTCACTGCTGACACGCAAGCTTGCGTGCATCCACGCATTCCCCAGCAAATTCTGTGTGCTGAAGGTAGAGTAGTTATCTTGAAGAGCGGAAGGTCTGCTTTTGTTGTCTTGTTTTGGGGCAGCTGCAGCCTAACGTGCGTAAAATAGCTATCACAGTGTTTCCCATCGTCCATGAGCAGAATGTGTACAGGGAAAATAAGATGAGGAAAAAATATACTCAGATGGAAATGAAGGAATCCACCTGAGGCTCAGTCTTATCTCTTCTGCTTCAGTACGTGGGTAGTTTTCCGTTGTGATCTGATTAATAGTAACGTGAGTATGCTACTGTTTAGACCTTCTATAAATCATTTTCTATGTGTGAGTGTTAAAAGGTAAATTCACACAATACACTGTGAAATCCATGTACTTAAAATTGCACATTGTATTCCAAGTTTACACTGACAAACAAAAACATAATGAATAAGGATGATTAGATGTATGAACTAGATGTAACAGCTGTTCTGTATAACAAAAAAATCAGTTGGTTAGGCATTTACTGTAGCATGTCGTCTAGCATTTAATCAGCGAATGAGGATGTCTCCATCTGGGGTCACAAAAACTGTCAAACCTAATTGGATGATGCTGGATGATGCTGGGAGGGGGGTCACAGCCCAACCAATGGTTACTCAGCTATGGACAGGCATTGAGAGCATTAAGAATCATTTGTTTCTCTCTATCTCTCGACCCTTGGTGCTCTCTCTCTCACCTCGTTGATGGCTACATAGTAGCGCGGCTGCTGGAAGCGAGGCGTGTTGTCGTTCCGATCCCTCACCACGATGCGGACCTCGTGCAAAATCACAGTGCCAACAAGTTCATTGGTACACTGTATCTGAACCACGATGGTAGTGATGTAGTTGGGGGGCTGAAAGAGAGAGAAAGAGAGACAGAAGGAGAGAGATGGTCAATTAAACAATAGTTTGAAAATATATCACATGAATCTATTAATGAAACTATTATGGTCAAAGCTCTTACAGGTTGATTTTATCTTAATTCTTGTGCCCCACAAAACAGCAAACAGGTGCATGCCAGTCATCTGGACACAGAATCCTCCTCACCTTTCCATTGCTACCCACCAATATTCTGGCAATCTAGACATGCCATCTGTACACACCCAGACAGGTCGCTGAGAAGCGACAGATAGGATCCTAGCCAGGGCAATGCTTTCAAACTAATCCAACCAGGACAGACACATTTCAGGAAAAAAGGAAAAAAAGAAAAACAGCACCACACCTCGATGATTGAGAAAATAAATCTTGCCATTCAGAGCAAAGAGCTGGAGTGAGAATGCCCGGCCAATAAAGTCTCTTTGAAATCTCCCAGACACATCTGCTAAGAAAAGTCTTGGCAAACAAAGCGCTATAAGGTAATTGCAGAGAAGTCGATCCAGGAGTAGGAGAATGAATATATGTCAGGAGCCTTAGCATTTTCTGGAAATGATACCAGTACCAGTGTTTACAGTGGCCAATGATTTTAGCTGTCAAAAGTCCATTTGATTCCTACATGCAGTAAAAATGTTACCACTCATATTTGAGAAGGATTGTGAATTTGACATTTCTAGCAGGATTACTGGGAATACTCAATAATTTGTCAAAGTATCATGACTCAGTTACACCAGATACATTATGAATCACTCAACACAATACAAAGACCCACGCATATACCCCAGTACATAATCTATATAAATACAACATAGTTAAATCTGAAAATATCTGCCCGTAAAATGTGTGTCCTCCAAGTGTCATACTCACATCCCTGTCCAGAACTCGTCCGGTACTGTTCAAAAATAGTCTCTGCCTCGCTGAGTCCAGAATGACCCAGTGGTCAAAGTTCCCCAGTAGCAACAGGGAGATGGTTCTGTCTGGATCTTCGGCTCTTCCATTGATCTGCATATTCTCGACCAGAACCGTGCCTGTAGAGAGGAACCAGCAGAACAAAGTACATCTGTCTATGATCCAGAATACCACTCACCATCAGGCCAGGTCTCTGCTGGTTCAGCATGTTCTACCAACGTAGACGGCAGCATACCCAACGCTATCTGAACGCAAACCCTGGCCTTCCTAATGATGGTCCTCACGGGCCACTTTATCTGCACCATTTCCTTCCTGGCTATTAATCAGTAGAAGATTAAAAGCTGAGGTCTGTGGTGGTCTCCTATGAGCAGACTATTTATGACTCTGGCCTCGCGCTTGGCAGTAGACAGTCAATGCTGTCCTGGATAACTGGTATTCTGGTCACACATGACACCTTGATTTGGAGCCATCTGTAGCAGAAGTGGTGAGGAACTATGGTCTTGGTCTACTGGTTAACACTTGGGCTTGGAGTATGGGGTCAACCCCTTTGGTGCATACATCTTTAGGCAAACCACAAGACTACATATATCTTTGAATAAAGCTGGTACCACCCTTGAGGGAGAATAGACGCTTATTTGTTCTATGTGGTCACATGAGAACACGTTTAGAGACTCCAGAGACATTGTGCAGGGATTAAAATATGTTCTAAAACAGTTCACAACCCGCAGCGCTAATCTCCCACATATACCATAAGTAAGTAGAGGATTGAGCTCTAAAAGCTAAGAGGAAGGTGGCGTCTTAATGATTACTTTAATTCTACCCTATAACACCCAGTATTTTATGCTTTAATAAAAAGGCTTCACCCTTACTGCAGAATCATACAGACTCTTAAGTAGTAGCGTCTATGGAAGAGCGATGATAAGTGGAGCTGCTTCCAATGTTTCATGTTTTGTTTTGTTCCAATGTTTATTTTATTTTTTGGGCCACTTGTTTCTGGTAACATGTTTTTTATGCATTTGTGTTGCAACCAGAAGGACATAATCATCTCAGCCTGACATCAACATGAGGCCATTAGAATAATGGATCTCTCAGAATCTCGTTGAAAGTTGAAGATGGTTGCTGTTGCACGTCCGTTAATCGAAAACATTGTCTCGTCAAAGATAGTTCTGCTTCAAAGGCTTCATCAGGGAGCTACATCTTCTCAGAACACATACTAGAGGTCATAAATTACATGGCTCATCATGGCTGATAAGATTAGATGTGGGGGAGGAGAGGCCGTCTGCGTTCTATAGGTAATTATTACACCACGCTTCTCCTCTGCGACAACCCTTTCATTCTGCTCACCTCTCAATGAGATGCACGCCAGCACAGTCTCAAGAGATGTGACTGTGAAGTGTCAAAACTTCTATTCATCCACCAATCCAGCATACCAAGTTGGCAGGTCTTCCTTACTAGGCTTCCCTGCCAATTGTATACTGAATCTCTTCTCTACTTCTCCTCTCCTGGAAATACTTCTGTTCTAGGAGTTGGTGTTGGAGCTAAAGTCAACGCGGGGCCATGATCCACAGGCCAGCTTAACACTTGCCGAGTATCCTTCTCACACAGTTCAAAGGGGCCTCTGGGTGTGGAGGGAGGACCTTCTCTCAGACACCACTTGCATCCCCGATGCCTCACCACATCAAACAGATCCCTCTCATAGTGGCACAGAGACAGACTGTAGATGGACCTGTAGATGGATCTTTGACTACAATTTAAGTACACTTGTCTTATGAAGAGAGCCCCAGTGGACTGTTCATTAAAGAGAGACAGAAGAGTGAGTGGTATCAGGTCATTTGGGGCAAATGCCTTTCATGTCTTCTGAGCTTTGATGACTGAAGTCCATGCCTAGACCAAAACATATTCATTAAGATGTGCCCAATACAAATAATCACAATTATTATGACAACCAAGTACAACAGCTATTTCTAGCTAATAGAACATATTGTAATGTAGTCTGTAGTAAAAGAGCAAGCACAATCATTTGTTTTAGCTATGAACGGCCGTCATTCCCTCGGAATCAAGCTCAATCACAAGCCTGATGATGCCACAGACACTGCCTTGCATGTGGATTCATCAAGGGACCGATATATGGTGTCAATGTGTGTGTGTTTGGCCCGCAGTGCTAAATACGTCTAGTTTCTCACCCAAGCCCATTTTGGACACCTATCAACTAGGCGTAAGTAGTGTGAGATTGAGCAAGCCTGCGCATGGAAAACACACACTGACACTGTAGTGTCAATATGATCCTACACCAGGCATGAAATGTGATTTTGTTAATGATGTACAATACAACACAGGACAGCATGTAGTGTGTGACATCAGCAAACATAAGAGTCTATCTCCAATATAAACAAAAGGACACACCATCACACACACATTCACACACACACACACACACACACACAAACCAGCTGTCAGGGGACTCACCACAGTGCATCCTCTGCCAGCTAGACAAATGTGGTAAGTTACAGCCGCCTTCGACTGAGCGAGAATGTTAACACCAATGCCATCTTAGTGCTCCAAGTGCTTAATAACCTCTAATTACATCTGGTGTAATTTGATCCGCACAAACATCTGTCTGTTTATGCCTTACTGCCAGAGTAAACTGGAGCCACACTGCCTGATGGAAGAGAGGAACAGCTGTTCCATACAGTAGTTTGTATTTGGAGAAAGAGATGGAGAAATTGGCCTAGTGTCCCCCCACAGGAGAAAGCAGGCATAGTGCAAAACGCACAAAGTTACAGTCAGCCCTCCTGTTCACGAAAATAATAAAATTGTCCCAAGGCATTGTCTTGGATTATTTCTCCTTTCTTTCATCTGGGTCACAAGAACATCATTGGGATAGGCCTTCAATCTCCAGCTTGCTTCGATTCCGTGAGCCAGACAGACTTAAGACAAGCAGACCAAATACTGCGCCAGACAAACGTAATCTGAAAGAGAATGGCTTTATGAACATAATTTCTCTCTCTCCCTCTCTCCCTCTCTCTCTCCCTCTCTCTCTCTCTCTCTCTCTCTCTCTCTCTCTCTCTCTCTCTCTCTCTCTCTCTCTCTCTCTCTCTCTCTCCCTCTCTCCTTCCTCAGTCTCTCGCTCCATCTCTTCACATATCTTTCTCTTTCTCAGAGGGTGGCCGGGTGGATTCCATCAACACTTTCCAGACCTAAGCCACTGCAGCAAAGATCAAGGCATCTGAAGCCGGCCTCCGGTAGCACACCCTGAGCCTCAGCTTGGCAATGATGAGTGTCTTAACAATGCCCCAGCAGCATGCGCTACCTTGCTACTGCACTCTCCCTGCTTGTTACCACTGTCTACAGCAAGGGCACATGAGCTCTGCCTCGCATGCCTTCCACATGAGCAGACTGGCTTCCTGAGGTGCCTCTGTACCCAGCCAGAGGGCAACACCGTGACTGTACGGTCACAGTTCTGGGTCTTAGAGCCCAAATGAGAGAATTCAGCGAACATGGGTAGTTTGACAATAGAGGTAAAAGCATCCTCTCAACTTGTGATGATACACAAGAGGGAGTAGATGGAGATTGAATCTGTGCACACTGTTTATGTATTTGTGTAGGTGTGCAGAAGGTTATTTTTAATATGACTGCTCACATCACTCTCTTTGCACTATGATATAATCTTCGTTCATGATATAATTGAGAGAGAGGACTGCAGTGAAGTCGGACCATTAGGCTTTATACATTGTTCTGAAAAACAAAATGTCCAGGTCAATGAGTACCAAGAGGAAAATGAAATTGACCAATCCCTTTAATGTAGAGTATGAGCATTACAGCCATGGGTAATCTCTGCAATGTGTTGGAAATTAATTGGTGGTGAAGAAGCCATTTCATTATCAACTGAGAATGCAAATCATGATCTAATGGACCAACACAACCGAAACCTAATCTGTTCAATGCGGCCCACCCCGTCCACACCATGTGAACTTGTAGAGCACATAAAACAATTATACACAGACAGAGCAGTAGAAACTTACCAGAAAACTACCAAACAGTGAGATGTTATTCTAAAGGAACCCCCAAGGTTTACTATGTGAGTAGTTTATACAAAATGACAAATAGTCTCGAAAGTTGGACAACCGTAAACAAACGTGACAATCTCCCTCCCTCACGGGCAGACAGCTGAATAATGCAGTGTGGGTTTAGAATGCCAGCATCCACTCGGAACGATATGTTGAGAGTGCCCTTTTTTCAATTGTTAAAATAGTGGGAATAGAAACAGTAAGTAAGCACTCGAAGCTTAGAGTGTGAATTTCTCAATTTCCTTTACAGTATAGTGTGGTGATAGAGGGTTTTCATCTGATGTAAGGTGGATGAAAATCAAGCTACAGTGCAGTGCTGAACTTCAAAGGCCATGTCTCTCCAGCACCTTAATGAGGGTAAACACAGAGGCACAGTCATTTACCACAGCAACACAACTAATTAGACTGACCATTTATCTCAACACAATACTTTAATTGCAGTCTTTATTTACACATCAAAAGCACACAATGTGTCCTTGTGTACAGAGAACAACAACAGTAAGACTAATAATTGTCTAATTAGTTGGAGACAAAGTGAAATGTGTAAACTGCCGGGTTCTGGTTTTGTTGGTGGTTTGTATTCCAGTGACAAAGGATCTAGTGATAGCTCAGAATACATTGGCTGACTGATCATTTAAAAAAAACAAATGTGAAATTGTGCCTTGAAATACAAATTAATCAGTGTCTCTTTATACACCACAGCTACAGAGATACAAGCATACTCCCAAAAAGCACTTCAAAAACGACCAACAGGTGCATTGTGGCTGAATAACTCAGACTGTCCAATACTGCTCTCAACCTCACTCCTCTCATCCCCTTCCTCACTCTCTATTTATCTTTATCTCTAATCCAGAGGAGTGGCAGGTGTTGGATACTAATCCTGCCACACTCTCTAATTACATATTGCTAGCCTTGCAATCATTTCAGCTAAGCAGATACACCTGCCCCACCCCCCCACCCTCACCGCCCCCTCTAGGCAGAACAGAGAAAACACAGGAAACAAGAGGACAGGAGAAAAAGACAAGAAAAGAGAAAAGGGAGAGGTGCGGTATGGAGGAGGAGGGGAAGGAGTGTCCTGGAGAGACCTTGACAGTAGATGAATGGCATTTAACATCAACACCTTCTATTCTGGCTGTTTGATTCCACTTCAGCTTTGTCCGTTTCCTGAGGTGTGCCTGTCTTTGGCACGGCTTTCTAAAGCCTGACATGAGTGCCTACAAAGAGAGACTGCAATACCCACAGATAACAGCTTACAGAACAGACTTAGCTCTGCTAAGCTAGCATTCATCCCAGTAAGGCCATGTGGCTGATTCCTAGACCCTGGTGTAGTGCGTTGAACCCTTGTAGTGAATTGATTGTAGCTAGTTCGAATGAAGGTTGACCATAAAACCCTGTTGTTGACCAGGCAGTGAGGTACTCGTTTAACCTGGCACTGAGATGGAGATTGAAACAACTTCTGTCAGTTTTTAAACGGCACCTTTTGAATAAAAAACCCTCAGCTACGAGGCTTCCTCATTTTTATTTTCAATTTCCAGGAAGGTGTCGCTCAATATGCATGAGGAAGAAGGATCTTCACAAGCCCCGGGCCTCGCATGATACAAATCAGGAATTTGCAAGTGACAAGATAAGAGGTAGGAAACTGCCTTCCACTTTATGGATGGGCTTATTTGCTTCTGCTGTTGTTGGAGTGGTTCAGTCAATAAGCTGTCTTACCTTTTCAGACCTACCTCCCTCTGCCCCCCACACCCTGTCTCTCTTTCTCTTTACAGCACCTCTCTTCATCTGTGTCTGTCTGGCTCTCCATGTACCTTCCATACAATCCTTTCTACCAATATGAAAATATGTTTTCAACATCATTAACTTCATTGATAAATGCAATGTTGACAGCAAGTAAATAGCTCTGCTGTGCAAAACAAAACATGCGCACAGTATGTCAGTTGGATCTTCATTGGCCCAATGATGTTCTGTGCTGGCTGGCTCTACGTTCTGGTATACGATCCGTCTGAGAGGCTACTGAGGTCCCAGAGGCTAACCACCCCCCCTCCTTCCCCCATCCTCCACGAGCCCCCCTCCTCCTCTGCCCTCCCCCCCTCTCCCCATCCTCCTCCAGAGCAGCTGCTACTCTCACCAAGCAGAACCCCCACGGACACACGGCCAGACAACTGAGATGGAGATGGGGGGGGGGAAAAAAGGTCAAAGAACTCCGATACCGCCTGGAGAAAAAAACGACATCCCTGGAGTCATCGAACCATCGACGGATTTGTTCAATCTGTTTTGACGGGTTTCATCCCCATGTCATATCCATCTCTCTATACACCTCAGTCATAAGATACTGTAAACATCCTGATGCCAATCTATTCAGCATCCACCTCTGATTTATTATTTATCTATCTTAGAAATGTGGACAGGCGGTTCAGTCAGCCTGTCCACATTGTCAACACCGTTTTTCCAGAGTTAAATACATGACAGTGACCTATTCAATAGGTCTGTCCCAGGTGTTCTGCTATCTTGCCTGGTTAAATGACTAAATAGTTATTGTTATCCTGGTTGTACCAGGATAGTACAGTACAGAGTACTGTTCCAAGGTGTAAAATGTTGATGGAAGTATTTGGAATTTACTGGAATTCATAAGAATTCATTAATCATGTTTTGATTATCTGCATACACTGTAATAAATCCATGTAATAGTATTTAACATAGCCTACAACAGCATATCAAGCTACAACATATTTCTGTATGACAACTAAAAAATACTGTAGTTAAGTAGCACAACCATTAGTTAGCTACTTAAGTATGTCATTGACTAAACAATGTAATAAAACATCTGGAATGATCTATTTCCAGATGAATTAAGTGAAGCAAAATGTTTGAATAGAGATATGTCCGGATGACCAGGTGAGCTGTAGTCACCATTAATAATTTAACAAAAGCCCTCCCTTTGTGAACTGTAGAACTTCTGGGGAACATTTGTCAATGATGCTGCTCACTCGCGTTTCATCTCCACCGGGCCTAAAGTATTTCCCCCTCAGAGGCAAGGAGGGCATGCAGTGACCCTCTCTCCGCGCCCAAGAACAAACACAGAAGGATTGGTGAACACCACGTTTGCTCCGTTCCTCCCAGCCTGAGGCAAACTAATGGAAAAGTGAACGCAGGAAGAGACGGAATCATATTATGTTTCATTTGTGTGGCGTCAGTGTGACAGGAAGAAGGAATGGAGCACATTTAGAAGGATAATTGCTTTGGTCAATAATGACTGGTTGCCGTTTCTACATTCCATTATAGGAGGATGGGTTAGGGCGTTTTCATCTCCCAGAGATAAGTATAGGGACACAGGGCCAGAAGAGACCCATATCCCAGGTAAATGAGTGTTCTCTAAGGAAGATTAGCACAAATCTCTCAGACAGGCAGCGTCCAAGTTTTCTGATGCAAACCTGGCTGCCTGTGTCTCATGGCATTTTTGCCAGCAATCGATCAAAGGGCCAAGTCACGGTCCTTGATGACGACACACGGCGCCTTGTGTACGAGCAAATTCACACGGGAGTGCACGATCACACGGGAGCACGCGTGGCCACGCACTCCGTTCAGTGTGCATCCGCCCAAAGAAGAGTATGGACGTGCGGTAGCACTCGATGTAAACAAGAGGTCTGTCTTTCGTGAGAGCCGCTCATTAGGCGTGCTGACCTGCAGTGCTGATATCTGCGGTGGAGCTCTGGAGAAGACACACGGCCGTTACACGGCTGCAGACGCCCCTCGTCTACCTCTTTTCTAGAGCACAGTCTCCTGACAAGCTAGCAGTCACGAGCATCTCTCTCCCAGATTCAAACACACACACACACAAACACAGAAACACAAACGTGCAAACACCCTTTCTCTCAGGTGTGTCGGTAGAACTGACAGTACGCTTCTTCTGTCCAAGCTCAGCCCAGACGACCACCAGAGGCCCAGCGCGCACCACAGACACAGCAATGATGTGGTCTGTGTAGCACAGACTTCTGGGTAACGAAGCTGCCACTTGAGCTTTCCCTCAGAAGGAAATCACATATTCATGCAGTGTGACTATTACAAACACCATCTGTACAGCTACGTACACAGTACCGCAGCAGCATCACACCCTGGGATGTCACACACGCTTGAGCACACACCCACACACACACACACACACATACACACCCACATACATATATACACCCACGCACACACACACACATATACACGCCCCCTTCAGAATTCAGCATGGATTTCAACAGGTGCGTCTTTCACGTCACGTCACCGCATCGCGTTGTGTTAGCTAGTGAACAGCAGTCTTTAAGGAGCGGGTGAGAGGAAGTCCAGTACGTACCGTTGGGGCTTTCCTCATCGATGGTCACTATGGTGGCAGGGGGGCCATTCCTGGACAGCTTGCACTCTGTGTGGTAGAGAGAGAAAGAGAGAAAGAGAGAAAGAGAGAGAGCACAAAAGCCTTCTTAGAACTAGTAAATGGCTTCCTGCTACAACGTGTTACAATTTTTAAATAGCTTGTGTATGAGTTAATAGCAGCTTCTATCAAATAATGTATAGAGATATACATGGATATAAGTACGTCAATGCAAGTTTAAGTTGACGAGATACATCTAATAGCTGGAAATCACATGATTCTTGGACTCTAAAGAGAAATTCTAAATTCATGACTTAAAATGGGAATATTTCTTCCAACCCCCTGTCCCTTCTCCAGGGCTTTATCCACTGTTTGTTTTATCAGATGTTGACATAAGCTGCCATGATGGGTGTTATGTTGTTACGTATTGGTGACATGGAGGCGCCAATGACTGTTGAAGGGTAGCAGGTGACTGGGAGACTGTGTGGCCATGTTGTGCCACCTGACAGCCATATGGGATGACATTAGCGAGGCAGACACCGAGACAAACACCACAGATGGAGGGCAGCTACCACAAGACACTGAGACGAAGGCAATGACAGCCTAGACCTCTGACTGGTAGAGGGTTGAAAGGTTCTGAGAGGCATTATGCTCCATCAGTGAGTGAGGATCAGGTGATTGTGTGTGTGTGTGTGTGTCAAAGAGATCCGAGCGGTCGAGACAGAGACACAGCCAGACAGAAGGAAGAAATCGCAATACAGAATTGAATAGACAAGATAAGAAAATATATAGAGAAAGAAAGAAAGAAAAGCAAAGAGAACAAAAGGAGGAGAGAGAGGAAAAAGGTACTGTTTATCCTCTTACCCTCGTACTTCCAGTCTGGAGGGGGTCAGAGTTAGTGGTGCCGGCGGAAAGCAGAACAGAAAGGATGGAAGAAAGTAATAGCGTGAAATTGTTGTTCTGGAGAGAGTTTTGATGTTAGAAAAGGGAGGAAATAATCTCTGAGGACTAAGGGCAAGGGGAGAGGAGGAAGATAGGGAGGAGAGAAAGGAGAGGGGTATTCCACAGGGGAGGCACAGAGAGTGCCCTGTGAACAGTTAGCAATTCAGCCGACATTACAGTGGAAACTCTCTTCTCTGCTGACAGCTGTGGAGTGAAATTATTTAGCAAGGATGAACACTATTTTACTGAATTAGAGTTCATAATACCACAGTGAGGACAGCTGAGTGTCTCCTATTCTCACATGTTCCTTTCAGTATGAACCCATGCCCCGAATGGAAAAGTATAGACTCCATCAGGAACCAGGAGAGCGTTTTTAAATGGGCAGAGCTGTGTGGAAGAGTGAATAAATTGAAAAAGAAACAGAACATGAACGGAAATTGAATTACAGCCACTGCTGTGACACACAAACAAACACACACACACACACACAGCGCACACACACACACAGTGTACGCACACGTAGACATTAAACAGTAAGTCATTTAGCCTCAAGTATCCTTATCAAGGCCACGTTTACAAACACGCGCAGCCTGTTGACCAGCTGAGGTGTCTTGTTACCCTGCATGTCCTCAGGCAGGGACAGAGGAGTCGGGCACTGACACCCTGTCACCAGGCACCAGTCACCAGGCACCACTCAGCCCCTCCCTCTCAGGTTCCCCACTGACCGTATGCTGCCTGGCTCCACTCAGGTAACCAAACACTTGTCTCTAGGTGTGAACGAGAGGCTACTGTTTCTTTCAAATATGCATGGTCCCCAGCCTCTCCAGTAATGCAGGTTTATGAAGTGCACATTAATCAGTAATACAACCTAAGGGTGTCATAATTAGGCTGTGATATTAATTAGAGCTTTGTCCACAGCACAGGTACGGATCATATAGAAAAAGTAGGAATGGAAAACCCAAGGCTAAAATATGGAAAGACTCTCTCATGTAGTTAACTCATCCCATTTATGTTTGTATCACGACACAGGGGGAAATATGTATACATTATATGTCTGGCTTCAATTATTTGTGTTATGACTTGTGTTATGTGGGGGAACTACATGTGCAATGACAACGTGTGTGTTTCAAGTAATTTTGAGCCTTTGCTTGCAGTGTAGGTGGTTTCCAGCTCATAGGAACTGAAACATACTCAATGTCACAGTGTTTTGCTGCAATTATAGAGGCATCTGTCTGCCTGCGATGCAGAGAAAGCAAGGTGTTCTTTGATACTGACAACAGGAGGATATCAAGTGGGTCAGACCCAACAACCTGTGGCATAAACACAGCAGAACATAAACTTGAGAATGCAGATCAGCTGTGAGGAGATCCACATAGTATCAGAGAGAGAGAGACTGTGTGCGCGTGTCTAGGCATGGGGTTTGTAATCCTAACCGCCGTTTTTGTGAAATCCCACAACGATCACAAGAAGTATTTTCCTGTGTGTGTGTGTGTGCAGAGTGTTTGTCTGTCTGTGTGTGTGTGTGCGTGTGCGTGTGTGTGTGTGTGTGTGTGTGTGTGTGTGTGTGTGTGGAAATGTCAAAGGGCTTCTTGGAGTAGAGAAGGCAGTCATGCGGGGAGGAAGAACAATGCATGGTGTTGCCCTGCTAATGGTCCCCTATTGAGAACACAGCTCACACTGTAGAGGAGGAACAGCAACAACAACAAAAACTCCACACACACACACACACGCCCACACGCACACAAATACAGACACCCGCACAAGCAGACAACCCCATCAGCTCAAAGCGAGCGGCGTACAGAGACACATGTTGACTACAAATCCCAAAAGAAGCACCTCGTCATGTTTCAGCAGCGTGTTGATGTTTATCTGTTTGTTTCTGACATTTCCCATAGAGGCACGGTCCCTCTGGGAAGGCCTCATGCAGTTATGAGAGAGAATTTTTGAGATGGTTCTCTACTGCTGCCCCCCATTGCTCCCCTTAAGCGCTGAGCTCATAGGAGTAAACACTGCTTAGTCATGCTAAAATGCCCAAACACCACACTCCCCAGGTTGGTAAGGCAGTATTAAACCTACTATTAATACAGACAAACACACACACACACACACCAAAGCAAAGCAGCTTACAGACTTATTCACTTATCGAGTAGACCAGGGTCAAACCTAAAAAGATAAAGGTTGGACTTAGGAGGCATGTAGCGGGTTAACTTGGTTTTAGAGGCAGAGTTGTAGGAGACCATAGAGATGACATTGCACTTTGTGGCAGTGTACATTGTAAGGACATATAAGACAACCAAGTGTGCTGTAATAGTGTAATTGTGCGCACACAGTACAAAACAGGGATACAGGCTGCCCTGAGAAAAATACCAGAAAGAGAGGAAGAGGAGGGGGGAGTATGTTGGAGCATGCACACAACATACACATCTGTACACATACACACACACACACAGGCAAGGAGGCACATGGAAAAGCAGTCACACACACACACAATGTACATACAGTATAACACATGCTCACGCATACACCACACACACCAAACCCACAAGAACTAACACACAATAAAAAAACTGAATGTTGGGAGCAATTGTATAGATTGATTACCAGACTAAATCAATACATAAGAGCACAGCAGAAGCAGGCATGCTGGGGAAAAGCCATGCTGTGTATGAACATTCCTCTGAACAGAGGACTGCATGGCACTTCATGGGAACGCTTTGTTCTACAAGGCCTCACAATGCCAAACCAAAATATTATGCTACAATTAAACTCGAAAACAGTAACCTCCCTTCCTCTGGCCTGAATTGGTGCTTCAGTGTGGGTCTCTAGGCAGGCTTATGAACAGTAAATAAATCCATTTCACGTTTTATTTGACCAAACCATGCCTACTCCCTAGTGGATCAACAGTCCTCTACTTGTGTGCTGTGCTGGCGTCCCGGCGTTCTGGATGCATTAGCTAATGGTTACTTAACAAGACAACAAAGATTGTAAGAAGGCAAAACCCGTGGATTCCCACTCTCCGGCAGTGCCACTGTACGAAAGGCCCCTCGTTAGTGAGTTCTTGAAGGTCTGGACTAAAAGAGCACCATGCAGTACAGCCACCATTTTCCTTAACAAGCAGCCAATGCGTCTCTTACGCATCAGACAGCAAAGGGGCAGGCTCTTGGTGGTGCGGGCTCGGCTGAAGGAGGCTTGGACTGAATGGAGAGCTAGCCTCCACTCTCTTGCGTTGCATCAGCCTGCTCCATTACCATGGCTGATTGAGCACAAGGCATTCGCTCGTCAACATGAAACACTAGGCTGCTTTCTGTGTTCCTCTGAGGGGAGCCCCGCTCGTCTGATGGTGCTATCTCCTTGTTCCCAGCAGTAGATGCGAAAGGAGGGGAAGAGGGAGAGGCATCAGGCTAACAAAAGCAACACTCCATGGGTAATTGGTAATCAAGGCACTCCTCTGCTTCAGCAGGCTAATCCTAACACAATCTAAATATTCTCATTTGAACCTCTGGGTAATTTGCTTTCATTACAGAAGATCATCCAACGGTCCTAATCACCAATTCGCACCCCTTCGAGCTATGAAACTTCAATTGGAAATATTTATTGGTTCTAGAAACCCCCCAAAATGTAAGATGGAAGAGAAGATTTATTTTCAACAAGATATGGCTTTATGTTGCATAAGGAGCTTTTGTTGCACACTGTGGTCGGCCATCTTTCACCGAAATTGGCCTGGGAAATGACCAGGCACCCAGCCTCTAACACTTTGAGGAAACCCTTCAACAGGACCACAGCCCAATCGACCCCTGTGGTGGATTGCCCCAGCCAGACAAGGCCTTAGCCAGACACCCTGAAAGAGCAATGGAGAGTAAAGTAAACCACTCCTCTCGCTCGAGATAAATGTATCTGTCTCAGCTCAAGCACAAGGTCCTTCCACTCATAAAGACTTTAATAGCTCCATATGCAGCCATAAATACCCCTGCCCTTTATATAAATATCAAACCTGGGTGACAGAGAGGTGGAGAACCCTGTGGGGGGGGGGGGGGGGGGGCCTCTCTCACGGGCCGAGACGCTCCAGGATGGAACACAGCCTGACGGACTACAACAGAGGTGACACAGACACAAGCAGAGCCACCAAGCCGGGGATTTCATCATCCTCCACTTAAAGTGTGCAGGGTGAAAGGTTACGGTATTACAGAGCTTTCCATGGTGCTGTAGGGGACTCTGAACACACAAGGATTCCATTTCCTTTCCCCAGGTAGGGCAGGTTTACTACATTGGCATGAAGCGTCAAGCCTGAGGTCTGAAGTGCACCCTGGGACGGCGCCAGCGGAGGTTGCTGCCGGGTTGAGAGGCACAGGGCGCCTGTCCAACGTCTCACGTCACTGGTTAATGGGAGGTCACAGGGAAAAGTCAGCATGAAAAAATAGGAACGCACTGTTTATACATCCCAGAAAGGAGGAGGGATGCTTCACTGGAAGTGTGGAGGGCAGCACAGCCCTGCCAAGAATTCAGCCCCCTCTTCAACTCAGCAGCACTCTGGAGTCCAAGGTCTTGTGGAACCGAAGCCAAAGCCTGAAGCCCTTAGTTAAGTGCAGTGCGGAGGGTATGTGGGGAAAGTCAGGACGCTCTATAATTTCACATCCTCCCCACCACCCCACACCACCACACATTCTTCCCAAAGCACAATTAGAGAGCTCAAACCAGAGGTTTCCCCAACAGCAGGAAACTCTCCGGCAAAGTAAAACATCTCACCTTAGGACATGAAATAAGCAGTCTTGATGACAGGCAACTCATACTTTGTCGAAACACAGAATTCCTCCTCTTTCTCTTCTGCTCCCACACCTCCCACTCACCTCAAGAGGAAAGCAGTCAAATCAATTGCAAGAAAGGATTTGCTTCAAAACACCTTTAGGTCTGCTTTTAACACATCTGCACACGTATAAATGCAGGGAAAGCTGTGTGTGGGGGCGAAGGGGGACACGCGTGAGTGGGTATGTGTGTGCAGGTCTGGTGGAAAAGGCAGAGAGAAAGGTGAATCTGCGTGTCAGAGCAGCATCCCCTCCTTTTAAACCCTTTCTCTTTCCATCCCGTCTCCACTCCTCTCTAGGGGGAGCGGGAGATGTGTGTGTGTGTGTGTGTGTGTGGGGGGGGGGGGGGGGGGGCCAGTAACAGGGGGAGAGAGAGAGCTGCAATCACACAGCAGGTGAACTGCTGCGAGGTCAAGCTGCTCCCCTGGAGCCGGCCAGAGGTCCAGGAGGAGGTCCGGACCCGGCCTCGCCAGGCCCCTGGCGGCACCATGCCCTCCTGGCCCAAACAGAGCCTGATTACAGCCTGCCGCCGGCGGCCAGATTAAAACATCCATCCGCTCCATCGCTTTCCACCCTCCCTGGGCTGTAGCAGCCAGACACCGTCTGCACATCTGGCCAATAATCAGTCAAAGCCCCGAAATAGACAAACAATTGTGCCTCGAGACTGGGAGAGGGAGAAAGAGAAAGAGGAAGAGAGAGAAGGGGGAAAAGAAAAAGAGAGATCGACATGCACCCACCCACAATAGGAGTGCGCATGAACACGCAAACACACCTAGACACACCAACAAACGACGTCTGCCAGAGAATTTGGGATGGATAATATCCATGCGGTCTTTTCCAGATGGAGGGATGGCCTTTCATTGACCTTTGTTAGACTGGGATGTGGGCAGACTCTCGGGGAGGAGTGATGGACAAGCGGCTTCTGTAAAGTTGGAGGAGAACAGAGCGCTGAAAGGCTCCCACGCAGACACACCGACTGACCCAGCTCCGGACTAGCACGGCCGTCTAGACAATGGCTCATGAAGAAGGGATTGAGCGGGTGGAGTGGAGGCATGAAATGAGGAGAGAAAAAAAGAGACAGAGACAAAGAGAGAGAGAGGTGTGACCAAGTTTATGTCCACTATTTCCTATCATATGAACATTTCTCAGATGAATCCAGTCCGCATTTTAATGATAAACCTCTTCATCTACATTGTTTCACCCTTCAGCCCAGTAGGTTAGGTATCTAACATGTCAGTTAGAGAATAAACCGCCAGTAAGAGCAGAGGGCACTTTGAGATAGACAGTGCAAAGAGATTTATGGAAGAGAGGAGGTTGAGAGGGAGGTAAAGCATACGTACTAAAATCGAGATTCTCCCTAGGTGACACTGGACACACACAAACACTCAGTCTCTGGCATTCCTCCACAGTGGCTAACTCTCAATAATCAAATCAGGGTTCATTTGCAAGCATTGTAACTAGCTGTAATATCCACCTGTTCCCTATGTAATTATCTGTGCCTGCATTGATTCAAATTACAGAGTGCGGCCGTGTACTAATCAGTGGGATGAAAACTCCTTTATGACGCAGACCCAGGTCACAGCATAGAGAATCAGCGAGAGAGAGAGAGAGAGAGAGAGAGAGAGAGAGAGAGAGAGAGAGAGAGAGAGAGAGAGAGAGAGAGAGAGAGAGAGAGAGAGAGAGCAGGACAAGGACAGAAAATGCAGCCATGCATCACATTGAGACCTTCCTCACTACTCAAGACAGGCTATGAAGATATGAGAGCTATGTTATCCCATGAGTTTCATTAGAAACTGGGGATGAGAGGAAACACAGCTGTGCTGATCTGTGGTAGCACTGGATAGTAGATTACTGCTTGCATATCTAGGTCCTGGTTGGACATTTCTTTAGTCAAACTAAACCCAGCGACCTACATTCTCTAACAGTCTGAAAGAGGACATGATTGTTCTGGTAGCAATAAAAAAACTATTATAGCAGCCGGTGGTACAGTTAAGCCTCCACAATTATGTAAATAACACAGCACAAGCAGAACTCAGACATGCACTAGCACATATGCACATGCAAGCACGTACACAGAGGTTCCACAATGCTTTAGCTTACAAACATGACTTAACTCTGAGTTGCTTTTTATCACAAACAAACTTAGGGATCAAGTTTCTTTAAAATGGAATTACCTTATTCTCAAGGTGACTGAACCTAATTAACAAGCTGGTTTGTATGCCAGCCAACACCCCCCCCCCCCCCTATAAAGCTCTGAAAATATAGAGGCTTTAAAAGCTTCACACCTAAACAGAGGTTCTCCAAGGTAAGCCATACATTATACTGGGACAAAGTCATCCAAAGCGGTAGCGGAAAAAATCTGAATATGTCTTGAAGCTATGTTCAGCTAAGACATTGGAACCCTGTGCTTTTCAGTTAGTGGTTTTCTCACTCAACATGAACACACATTTGTTCATGTGCTGAGCGCAGCAGACACAGAGTGGATCCCGAAGGAGCCTTTCACCCACAATGCACCCTTGTCACCTTCAGGAGATCACTCAACACCTCATGGTCTTGATTTAGAGCTACAATACCGACAATGACTACGCTGCCACGCCGACTTTCATTCTGAGACGTTCCCTGATCTGAAACCATGTCATCTTCCTGTCAACCCACGCTGCAGTGTAATAATCTGAAAATCAACCAATCAAAAGAAATACAGTATGCAGGCATGACGGAGACAGGGAAAAGAAGCGATGTTTTCATTGTACCAAACCACGCACACATGAAACCACATCAAAAAGCGTATAGTAATACAGCGAGACACATTCCTGTCACGTGGTCAGTACTGGACACTGCCTGGTTGACTAGGACCTCAGCGCTCTCTATGTGCCGACTTTCTACTAACACGAGACAGAAAATAAAGACCCACCACTGGGAGTACCAGGATTCCCTAGGTACTTTAAGTACTTTAACATAAAACTACAGGGTGAATCATCTAAGCAGGGCCATTCATCTAGATGTCTGGGTGATCTGGATGTATGAACTCATAATGACCTCGCAGTGGTAATATGCCATGTGGGTGGTAGGATTCTTGGTGAGTGGGGGGGATTTACTGTGAGTGCTACACGCTTTAACATCATCCAGAGTATCTCTAATGCCCATGTGAGAAAGACATGATTGCTATCTGCCTCTGTGGATTAAATACAATTGATTCCCCTTGACCTTCCAATGGGAATGGTTATAAATGCTTGGCAGGGCTACAACTTCTGCATCAACCCTGACCCAATCTATCAGAGCTCTATACACTTCATGGACTGTTATCAAGAAATATGATTAATATGACCCTTAGCTTTAACCCCTGGAGTAAAGACACAGAAACACAGTAGAGAACATGCAGAAGAACATCGGAAAACCATCAAAAGTTCTCCAAGAAATGGCTAATGTCCTCACTACATCACAAGACAAGTTACAGTTACAGGATAACTTTTGGAAAAGTTTGAATTTCAATATTTAAGTTTCGGTCGCATTTAAGTCCAGTGTTTGAATGTACCTTCGGGATTCTGCCCCAGGCTGCAGGAGAGCAGACAGAGGATGGCCATGCCTGTCCCCAGCCATCTGAAGAGACACCACCCCCGTCGCATCTTCTGTCAAGCCTTACTGCCTGCCCGCCTGGGAGAGAGAGACAGACAGAAGGAAATAGAGAAAGTAAGAGAAAATGAAAGAGAATATATATATATATATATATATATATATATATATATATATATATATAAAGATAGAGAAAGAGAGAGAGAGAGAGAGAGAGAGAGAGAGAGAGAGAGAGAGAGAGAGAGAGAGAGAGAGAGAGAGAGAGAGGAGAGACCACAGTTAACAGTTAACAGGCTTGGATTACTCTTCAGCTTCAATGTTGCTTATATGCACTGAAACATACGAAAACCACTTGTAGAAACCTACACATTCACGCATACAAACAAACCAACACGGTTGTTTTTGGAGTAGATACTAGGCCCCTTTAAAAAGCATCAATCCCAATCCTAGAGATAACGACACAATGAGAGTACAGCTGTGCGTGTGTACATTAGGGTTTGTACGAGGTTGTAAAGCGCAGCGGGAAACACGTCTTATTTTCAAGGAAGACTGGAGAACTGAAGACTTCTAGCTTCTGTCTGGGAGGAGTTGGCACTGTTACCTTCCACAGAAGGCTTATTCTGGGAGCTGGTGATAAGCTGAAGCTGGCCTTCTGTGTGGCAGGACCAGAGGCCATGCACACCAGCTGAACCATATCAAGCACGTTGGACAGAATCTATATTAGTCAAATTTGCAGCCCTCTTCACCCGGATGATACACACATATACCGATATAGTTCAAATCCGGGCCTCACGTGCAGGCATTCATCCAAACAAATAGGCATCGGGACATGACATGACAACCTCTGTTCTGTTCTCATCCCATGTCACCACAGGGTTGTCTTGAAGGGTCACATCCCTACTTCACCCTTCTGAATCAGAATCAGAATCAGAAGGGATTCTATTCTCCATGAATAAAATTCTCTACATCTCTCCACCTTCCAGTTGTGCTCCCTTTGAAGACTGTTTTCATTTCGCCACAAATATACACCTATCTCTCTTAAGAGAGCTATACAAAACACCCTTCACCCTTCTTGTATGAAATGAACCTGATGACTAAGCAAGATGACCAAGCCACCGTAATGCCACCATTTCTCTTGTTGATGTCTGTTTCGTATCTAATACCCGTAATTGTTCTTACGGATATCATTGAACTGTCTAGGAATGTACCCCGGGTGACAGTTTTAAGCAATAACACTTCTTGTCCCCATTTTTTCATCACCAAATAAACAAAATTGTGTTTCATGCCAAAACTCGAAAACGACTGCAAGTGTGAATCAATTATTCGGTGTTTGGGTCCTTTGCCTTCGGTTATTTGGAAAAAGCTGAATAACGAGCTCCATTAATCTAGCTCAACTCCGAGCAGAATTCTTGTTTCTGGATGAAAATGTAAGCATCCGTATGTCTTTCAGGGCCTTTCTGTGCTCGTGATATAGCAGCGGAACCACGAATAGCAGAGAGATCCGACAGCTGCAGCGATGGGCGGAGGGTGTCAGGACCAGAAGTGAATGGATATTGTTGGAAGTGAAAGGGGGGAAGAGAGGGAGGGGGTGGATGCAATCACAGTTATGGATCACACAGAGTCTTACGAGGCTGCGCTTTATCCAACGACAGCAGGAGAGGTCTACTCTCTCCTGTTGAAGAAAAAAAATAAAATAAAAAAGATGAAAAAAGCAGGACCGGCTTCTCTGCCGTTTGGCTGGTCTTTCATTAGGCAGCTTCTTTTCCTCCGCTGCACCTTGCTCCCCCCCCCCCACTCCCACCCCCGCTCCCCCTCCCTTCCTCCTTTTGGAGTCGGCCGGCAGTCGGGAACGTCTTGATAAAAGCAAATTACATCTTTCCATTAAACATGAACGGTGTGAAGAGGTAATCTAACCAGTGACTGTACCTGAATAATCACATCTAAAACCTCAATCTGCCAGCTAGCGACTTTAAACTTCTCTTCATCCTCACTCAATAACGAGGAACACCTTGGACCATCTATCACCCCGAAGGAGATGAAGCGCAAAGCAGAGAATGGATGCCAGTTAAAGTGATACAGCACTCTGTTGCATAAGGGCTGGATGTACGGCAGATTTGCCTAAGTGATTCTTATAGTCAAACCATATGGTGGATGGCTGACCACTCAGCAGGAAGGGAATAACCATGCTGTGGTGTCGGGCGTGTCATCCCAATCACCGACCACATCTTGGAGTCTGCTAAGTAGAGGATTTCCCCGGCACTGGGTCAGTCTAATGCAGACGGGTATTACACAGCAGGGCAGTTTGTCAGTGTTGCAGAACACATTGGACTACTTGGCCTTAGAGCGCCGTGGTGTAATCTCATTTACATAAGACGGAAACAGTCCGTCATGCTCGAACACGAATAGGACACGCTGGCCGGCGAAACCGCTGCAGAGGAAACGTGGAGGAGGAACATGGTCATAGGCTGTCTGAAGGGAGGCTAGCGCTGGAGATGATGGGTTTGTCGCATGTTTTGTTTTGTCTTTGTTAACCCCTCGACACGGTGACACAAAGGATCAGAGAAGATCTCCGAACCGACTGGGAGTAGTCCTCCCCTCTGACCTCAGTTCCATGGTGAAACGACTCGTTTCCTGTGGCACCTGCCCCCACGACAGTGTCGTCACATCTCACCGAGAGTGTCCCTGTCTCCTTTTCCTCCCATTGTGCTGGTCGCTCAGACAGCCTGATGAGAACTGCAAAGTCATCAGATTCAGAACAACACAGGGTGGCATAAAGAGTAGCTCCGCCCCGTGGTACGGTGAGTGATCTCCAGCAAAGTGCTGTGTCATCAGTCTGATCGAGTGAGTTAGTGAAACACAAAGCTGTGTAAATCAGGCACAAAGGCACGGGTCATAAAATGTGTTTGAGGCAACGACACACGGAGACATAAATCAGCCTTTCGGCAAACCTTGTTTCATTGTTTTGTAATTAGGCGGGAACATGCCAACAGGTAGCGACATTAGGAGTATTTGTTTCATCAGCGTGCAAGGAGAACTTTACAACTTGATTGCAAGTTAGAATGGCCTTGGCTTGTACTATGCATGTCACTACATCCATATAGAAGACAGCCTGTATACAGGGGCATGAGTCATCTTCATAGTGCTTAAATCGTTCCCTGTTATCGGACAAACAGAATCTCCAAAGGTCTGTCACTGACAGTTATGGATCATTAGTGTGCTTGCTAACAGCCAGGCACACTAACTGTTCCCTCACATTTTATTATTATAGCCACCGCTACTCTTCCCACAGTCATTGGGCTATACTGACATGAAAGTTGTCAAAATGTATCTTTGTTTTGTGGTAGGTTTATGAAATATACAACTTTTTGTGGCAAAATATGTACCACTAGCTAGCTGGCCACTGCCGCAGCGCGTCATAATAGTCGAGTGACTGTAGAAAACCTATAGCACAGTGTTCTAGGCCACCTAGTCCTGTTGACACCAGAGGCAATGGAGGTCTTCTGGCATCTCCAACTTTCAAAAGACATCAATTGAGTCTTGGGGAACAAGAGTTTCAGAGAGCAGCAGTTTCAGTGACAGCCTCAGTCAATAGGCAGTAGATATCAGTACACAGCAGGAGACTATGGACAGCTGGGATGGCTGCAAGCACACTTCACACATGTGTGTGTGACTACTGAGGGTATTAGCTCCATGTCTCTCCTTAAGAGGCCTCCACGTGGGTATCTATTGCTGGTCTTTCCTGCCAGGTGACAGTCTTGTGGTAATCGGCATGCCTATGTAATCCAACCCCCTCCCCCCCCCCTCCGCAAACCCCATTGGCAGCCTGAAATGCAACTCCCTCAACGTGCCGCGGAACGAGTCAACATCACCTCACACCCCTCGGGTACGTCATCGAACAAACAAACAGGTGAACGATTCAGCCCTGTCTCGGTTTTGCCATCACCTGGAGACTGGAGCGGACCAAGGTCTGAGGAAAACAATGTAGGCTACTTGTGTGAGTGTGTGAAGTGTGTGCGTGTGTGAGGTGTGCAAGCAGAGAGCACAGCTATTCGTTACCAACTCTGAGATATAATCAGTCGTCGCAAGGAGGCCCAGCGTTCCATAATGACTCGAGTGATTAGTCCTGGCTAACAAACTGTGGCTGCACATGGTCAAACAGCAGTCTGAAGATAATGCTCGCCACACACACACACACACACGAGTGTGCACAAACACATGCATCTACCCACATATTCACAGACGCACCAGGGTGTATTACGCCCATAGCTAGGCTAGCAGCAGCTGTGGCAGCCAATCTGGCTGGCCCTCTCTGTTTACCTGGACAGCTTGTGATCACCACTTGCCAAATACTAGCCCAATGAACAAACTGTTCCATGAATGGATTTCTTGTGTGTTTAAATGAGGCCCAACAGCAACACTGAAGACCAAGAGTAACCCTGAATGCACATTGGCAAAGACATGAATCATTGTCTCTCAGCATCTATTAATATAGTTAGACTAATCATGTCAGTTCACTCACTGGTAGACGTTACTGCATAGAAACTGGGCTGTCCAGTCTGCTGATCTGTGTGGTGCAGACGGTGATGGTTGATGTGGATACAGGTAGAGTCCTCTACCTGCATGGTTCAGTATGGAAGAGAGATCCTACTAACCCACAGAATAAACACCATTACATGCTTTTACACTCCTCATCACCACAGAGGGAGGCTTTAACATGGGTCTCTCTCAAGTGCTCTCGTGATTATTGAAATTGCACGAATGGATGAAGCGAGTAGAGCCCTCTGTCGTCTCTGTTTGTGTGCTGTGTTTTCATTTGGTGGCGTTAGCGAGGAAGAGAATGTGCTGTACCTTGTTATGAGTGTGTGGGGAGAGCCTGGCCACTGCGTCACTGCTCTACTCTGATAGGCTGTAACATGGAACATGATCATATTCTAGAGGCCAATGGCATCCTGGTTTGTTGTCACTCTCCAGCCTACATCGGCAAGAAAAAGGAAGTGTGAGATATAAACATCCATTATAATATTCACTAATTCCATTCATGACGTATTGGAACAGTCCGACTATAGTAATAACCGCTATAGAGTAACAACGTATTGTGGAGTAAGCAGATCTCCAGTAGGCTGTAACCCTACAGCTCCAGTAGCATTGTAGAAACTGAGCCCTGTAGCAATCTGAACCTTTCATCTATTCACTCCGAGCTGCAGATCTGAGCGCTTCTAATCTCGCTGCCTGCCTGAGTTACCTCATGACCATGCTTTGAGTCTCTAAACCCCACCACGCTCACACCCATGTGGCTCCCACCCGCTCGCCTGCCTGCTTGCCTGCCCTGCGCCGGTCGGCTGCTTCACAACCCAGTGCAGTGGTATCCATGTCACAAGGCACACCGTTGAACACAATGGCTACATCTAGCACTTGGATTTAAACACCGACATCTGACACACCAGACAAATAACTTTTGACTTCTGGGGAGATTTCCTCTACTAAATCTTTTCCCTTCCACGGGGTGTTCAGTCAGAGGAGGGACAGGGTGGTCCCTAGTCCTAGCATGTGTTTGACTCTTAAATCTCTAAGTGCTTTAGTAGGAATGTTTGGAATTGTGGACTAAACTGAGATTATACAATAGGTACTAAGATTATCCAATGAGCTTTTTGCCAAGGTCAAGAGTTGGCTTAGTGTGCAGCTCCTACAGGGGAGTATTGGCAACATAATGTATGCTGTATAGGATAGGTCAATACTTTGCTATCTACTGTTAGTCTGTTAAGAATCTAAGGAAAAATATTTTTAGCAGCTCCATTAATGGTTTTTGCTGGATAAGACCACTTTCCATTCCGTTTAAAAACATCTATACTGTATTGTATCCATGTGTCAGTGTTCTTTAAAAAAAATTGCCACTCATTGCTGAGTAGTTGTATAACATCATGCATCATGTATAGCATCTGCCTCCCAAAATCACTTCAGCATAGTAAACATGGTTGACAATCCCACCCATGAGCTAGGTTGTTCCATCATTAAAATAGATGGAACATCTCAAATACTAAATACTGACACTGACTTTTCCTGAAACGGGTCCTGTACAGAACGGATGACTTTCCAACGGCAACCCTTTCTATCTCCATCACAGTCAGAAATAGCCGCCCTTCAATCTTCAATCTCACAATCTTACACATTGAGTTTCTGCAGCCCCGGCTTTAGAAAAAAGAGCCATCCGCACTTCAAAAGGTCCCTCGAAGATCCCTTTCTATGAATGATACTTTTGACATTCACTTACCTCTTACTCTGTGTGCAGATGCTTCCAAACCCCAACAACCTTCTAATGGTGATCATCTGAAGAAATCCACAACCATTTGTGATAGACTGGAGTGCTCCCCTACTTTAGAACCCGGGAGAAGCATTCCATTCGCAAACCATGCCACAGTAATCCCTCAATAGTCAACACAAACCCCATGCACATCATGTGCTGGAAGCAGGAAATAAACGTCAATTTTTGACCTCCATTTACATTTGGATACTTTATAGCCGTCCAGTAGTCGGGACCTCTCCTCCATCCAGGAACTTAGTGTTTGTGAGTATTTAACCTCTTGTGCCTTGTAAAGCCGCCTACTGAAAACCAAATAATATACAGTCTGCGTGTCTGTGCAAACTGTATGTGTGTGGGTGTTACTACCCAAGGAAAAGTTGTATGATCTTTAGCAGATGTGATCAATTCTCTCTAAAGTGGTTCAACTATTCATCTTGCGCACAGAGATTAGTCAATGTCAAAAGCGGACAAAGCCCTTTGATTCCAGTTCTGAAGGGGATATTGAAGGAGAAAGGACCTGTGATCACTCAATTGATTTAGTCAGATTGACAAAGAAGAGAATAGTCAGCGCTCCAACCCAGTAAGCATAAATTGAAGAAACCATGTCTTTCTATTATACAGTAAAATCAAATATATTCAAACTTTCAAACCCCAATCTAGAGATGATTCACACATCAAGTTACACAGATAGGCTTTTAATTGCTCTATAAAACAGTATTAAAGGAGAGTCGAAGCCAATACACTTCATATAGAGTTTTTGAATGTGCAGCAATGAGGCCTCAAGCTACTGCCAGGAGATTTCTGGTCTTACCCACCAACACACAAGGTTGTGTTAGTTCCACCTTCACACATAAAGGGCAGTGAAGTTCAGAAAAATATATATAATGCCTGACAGCATTGGTAGGTAAATTAGACTGCAAGAACAAACTATTCAAAAACAGGTTAATTGAAAATATGACACCTAATTAAGTGGTAATTTGGCAATGAACCATATTAATTTCACTAAATGCCTTCATGTGTAGAGAGAAGGCAATATTTCTGGAGACTACCATTTCAGCTACTCCAACCAAATGGTAATTCAGCCTACTGTTGTGACTACCCACAACCCGGCTCTCAATCAATGATCACAGAATGCAGTACTATGGAGCAGAGCAATTATTGTTTTAATAACTTGTGAAATCTTTCCCATACGACTCCTGATTGTATTTGCTGGAGGTTGCTTTCAAGCTGCATTAACTTTATGTTGATATTAAATTAACCCACACCAGACTTCGCAATCCCACCTGTTCATCCAGTGCCTGACCGTATCTCTCTTGATAAAGTATCTGACCCTTGAATGACTAAGACAAGACAACCTGAGATGAACAGGCATGGAGCCACGTCCTGGGGGTAGCGTTTCCATGGCAGTGAATTATTAATACCACACCTCTTACTTCTTTCCTGATCTTGACTGGAAAGATCAGTCCCCCTGACAGAGAGTCAGAGGGAGGGAGGGAGGGAGGGAGGGAGGGAGGGAGGGAGGGAGGGAGGGAGGGAGGGAGGGAGGGAGGGAGGGAGGGAGGGAGGGAGGGAGGGAGGGAGGGAGGGAGGGAGGGAGGGAGGGAGGGAGGGAGGGAGGGAGGGAGGGAGGGAGGGAGGGAGGGAGGGAGGGAGGGAGGGATATAGGCCAGCAGGCAGACAGGCAGACAGGCAGACGAGCATGCAGGCAAGCAGACAGGGACCAGAGCTCAGAGCCAAGTCTCTACAAAAACCTCTGGAAATCCATTAAGTTCCTGCCTAGTTATCCATATCCTATAGCCTACTGGTCCTCGCCATGTCACCAAATACTACCCCCTTTACATGGCAGCTGCCCCATGCCTTTTGTCCGCGTTGTGGAACCCGTTAACCTCCCTCTCTCTATCATTCAGCATACCGTAGCCCTATTTCACACACACCGAGAATGGTCATTCGTAGACATTTATTCCTCTATTCTCGCAGTCTCACCAACGTTAGTATACAATGACAACATTTGGAAAAATGTAAAAACCAGATCCAACAGATTCAGAGCAGGGGAGATATCACCACTTCTCCTGTCAACTATTCATCACTCCATCCTATCCAGATGGACTGAAATCATTTCAGGAATCGCAAACGCCCTTTGAGTCACTTATTAAATCATGTTGAAATGGCTTCCCCAAGGTGTCCACTGTGCATATGAATGCAGGCTGATAAGTTGTCTACTGTGGAGGAGACTTGTCAATATTCTCAATGCTCTCTTCCACTTGACACACAGTCTCATTTTGGAAAGCTCGATGACATGCCACCTTATGCTGGCCCCAGTGGACAGTGGCAGGACTCACATGCCGAACAAAGTTATGTGCAGCAGAGGAGATCCATAAAATTGTTTACGTGACCCCATGGTCTCTGTTCCTTGCATGAAAAACAAATCTTGACTCTCATGCCCTCATGCTTATTAACCCCAACTAAAATCAAACATAGATCGAGCAAAGACTCTTGACTACCGCCGCAGGTATCAAAACAGCTTAACAAACCCCAAACATCAACGCATAAGGCAACATCACAGCAAGCCCAGTCAAACTGACGTTGACATACTCTCTAAAGCAATAGCCTAAGCCTGGACTTAAAACAAACAGATCCGTGGGACTTATCAAACAGTTTGGCTTGATTTCCCTGTCCGTTCAAAGCAAAGAACGCGCTCAAACTTGTCATCACTCCGCCAAGCTCCTGGTGGTGCAGTGACAGAGTGGGCAGGATCATTAGTCAGTCATGGGAGGGTTGTAGCCCTGTTTAATTAGTGTTTTATCACACACACACACCTCCCCAGTGTCACCCATTATAATGAAAAGGCCATGAATAACAAGCACAAGCTATTCACCTACGACAATCAGAACACAATAAGTTGTAAACTGAAAAGCAGTGTATGGCTCAGTGCAGTTTTAGCCGTAAAGATGAGACAAAAGGAAGACATCCGGTACTTGGCGGTAATTGCACTGAGACGGCATCCGTGGCCAGGATTCGAACCGGCAAACTTCTGATTAATAGCCCTACTCCCTAACCACTCAGCCATTTGACCCCCCTATGACCTCACTTTATGAGAGCAAAAAGGAAAATGACTAATTTACACCATGTGGTTTTCCTCAGCTATCACAGTCCTTTATAACATCTTTGGTGCAACTTACAAACTCCTCAACTCTTTTTGTGTTAGGCGTTCTCTCTTTCTCTCTGTCTCTTCCTCAAGATGGATTGCTAGTGGAGCTGTCCCCCATGCATCATGTATTAAAGACCCGGCATCAATCGTCTGGATCCCCAGGTGGAGCAGGCTCCTCTACCCGTGTACAAGGCATAGAGCAAACCAGAGGGGATCAAATCACGGCCTGTCATTCGACCAATAGGTTATCTGTCCCATCCAGGGGTGACTTTTGAAGTATCCTTGTGTGTCAAAACAAGTCTCATAGCATGGCTACCTTGTATTGAAAGGTAGGTCTTGTGTAGGCTAGTGGTGCAACATACTGTAGATATATGAAATGATGCGTGCAGAGGGCGTGCAAAACCAACTCAACATCTGCCTTGGTCAGGAAATATTAAGCACATGGCAAACATATACTACTAAACACCAGGTGGGGCGATCAGACATTAGTCAAGCAAGTCTTTTCTGATATCAATAAAACAGTGACAAGTAAAAAATAAACACTGGTTGACATTTGCAGAGAAGTTACGTAGGATATATAGAACGAAAAAAACATCGTACTATAAATAGACAAATCATTAAACATCCAAGATGTATGTTTCAAAGTTTGTACACCAGTCCATATTCTGGTTGGGAACGCTAAAAGCATGATAGCCTTCATTCACGGAATGTAGCTGCTAAAAGTCAGTTCAGATCACTGGGTTTAGAAATCCTCAGAGGAGACCTTTTATGCGCACAATCGTGAGTTGCATGCGTTTATCAGGACCTAAAAACGAGCAATTTGGGCTGATGTTTAGAGTTTGAGTTTACAGTTAAATCAGTAACCTGAGGATAGCATGTGGATGTTAATTTCAGAGAGATCTAATTTAAGCGAGATTTCATTTTATCAGCTGCAGTTTACAGTACAACACATTTGCTAATTGGCTATATCCCTTGCCTAATCCAAAGCGAATGCGAATACGGTCAGTGTGTTTTAGAACTTCACTTTCAAGAGATTATCAGCGGGTTATCTGGACAGAGTTGAACTTGGACGTGGAAATAAATGTACTTCTTATGGGAAATCTTAATTATGCCACGGTATACTAGTTACTGCACGGGTGTACGATTTATACGGCAATTATACGTTTCATTATATTATTATTAGTATTATATGACGGCATGGCAACCCATAATAATAAGAGTGCCTGCTGTACATCAGTTCATAGGAACTGGGCTGAACAGTTCATTTAACATTAATAGATTACATTTTTACGAATGGTAATAAGCCCATCTCAGTATATAATTCTAAGATGCAGTGATGTGAAGCGGAATACAAAAATGTCTTACCATATTGACTCCAAAAGCACACAAATCCTACTCGGACTGCCCCAGACGCCACGGACACCGACTGGCACTGACGCTCTAGAGCATATTCACACAAGCACATCAGCCCTCGACCGCCCCCTGCCACTATAGCAAATTATGTCGAGGTGGAGGGGAGAAATATAGTCACAGTAGATGTACACCCGTGTAGTCTAAAAACACTTGACTAGTTACCTATGGAGCCGCTTTACAGCAAGAAGCAACGATGGACCATATTTGCGCGTACAGCAAAGCGCAACTTTCATTTCTCTCTCAGGTCCGCCCCACCCCCCAGTCGAAATAACTGGTAGTGACGTTTGGAGGGGTAATCTTATTACACTGGGCAGTAGAGTTGAAGCCGGCTAAATCTCCACGCTGACCCCTCCTTCTAACTCTTCTCTGGCACGAATTTGGAAAAGCACCTGTCTGAGGCGGGCATAGCAACGGGCAAAAACATAGGCGGGTGGGAAAGAGAAAGGTAGCTTACTGTCTGAAACGCATTTTGCCAAATTGCCAATTACAAACTGCGTATATTTCTGAAAATAATTCAGAAATATAAACGATATAATAGAAGCAAAGGTTTAATCTGAATGGAGCTATCTACCTGTTCATAGTAGCATTGGCAGACTACGGTTCCCTCTTCATTTCTGATCATAGTGCGGTATAGGGTCTGCGAGCCCCTTGTGCAAAAGGCCTACCGCATACACGATTTAAACTACAGTAGGCTTATTCACGCACAAAATACGACCGTCCCATTTAACACTCTAAAACGTTTAGCCATCAAAATGAGGATAATGACACATTTACTGTGACTGTAGAGGCTGCCATTGCTAGTCCAATGCCATACTTCTGCAGGTAAATTTGTCAGTCAAAAAGTCACTATTGTCAGATGTCAGTTAATTCAGAATTGCTCTGCGTCAGCACTGGGGGAGGCAATAATTATTTGAAATTCCAATGATCTTGTACTTTCTTCCAAGCATTTTCTAGCAAACCCAGTATGTGCTCCAACTGGACAGTTTTGTGTCAACTGAGCCAATTTTTTTTCCAATTGCTCAACATTTCTATGCCAAAACTTCACACACTAAACAGCGGTCTAATTGGCATTCGTCTGCCTCAAGTGCTAATCCAGGTTAAGTCATCAAAACCTCCACTTGGCCTGCCTTGTTTTTGATATCAAGCAGGCTTTGTGTGAAAGCTCTCTAATAATCAGGCCTGTCAGTGTGCTAATTCTTCCCTCCTCGTGTCTCCTGTCTTTGTGCAGGGAAAGCAGATCAGAGGTCATGCAGGAGTGCACAATCTCCACTAGGAGGATGATTGTGTGTATGTTGCTCCAGGGAAGAGTAATAAAGTCTTCGTATAGGAGCAGTGACACCAATAAACCTTTCATAATAAGTATTCAAACGGACACAATGGAATCCATTGAAACTGACGTGTGGGTGTGTGTTTGAGAAAGAGAGTAAGGGAGTGAACCTTATATTTTGGAGACACTTGATTATGTGTTCGAGAGCGAGAAAAAGAAACAAAGAGACAATGAGTGGGAGACAAAGAAAGAGAAAGAGAGAGAGAAATGTCCACCCTGTCATCTTGTCTGCATCTCAGATGGATAATTCTATGCTATTCTGCAGCAGCTGTAATGCTCCAAAGCAATTGTCCCAAGATCAAGTGGATGTTCCAAGATCCCATATTAACCTGCACTCATTAAATGTACTTGCTGTTTACATTTGTCAAGTACAAAGAGAAAAAAAGCATTAAGTCGAATGAATGCTTTGTCAAGTCTTGTTCGTTTGACTTTGAGCAGTGCTTAGTTCTTCCTAGGGTTTTGTGCCATTGCATTTACAATGTGTCTTTTTTAGCAGACGTGGCCTCCGGGATTATATCTATTGTAAACTGTATGGCTGTCTTCAATTGAGGGGTTTAATCACAAAGCACGCCAAACATTTGTGAGACGATAATTTATATTAGTTATGTTTCATTAATAAAGTGCTGTCAGACATTTCCTTTAAGGTCCACAAAGTGAATCTGCCCAACTTCATACAGTCACTGTCAGTAATTGTCTAATTACTCTGCATAAATGACTTCCTTTCTCACATCTGTAGAGGCTACGGATCGGTAGTAACGCTCGTGTTTTTGGGAGACTGTTGTTTTATTGCATCTTGCCGACCCATAAAATTGCTTTCAAGTCATTAAAATGTGTGAGTCTCACTTGATGTTTCCCAATTCCGATTGGATGTGTTCAAGACTGGGATAAATACCGCAGGGGTAATTGGTTGTGTGCCATCTGCAGTATTAATCACAAGACACACTTTTGGCTTATTTCAGCCGTGTAGGGAAACACATGTGTGTGAGGCAGCACTGATGTTATGGAAGGGAAGTTGAAGCGCTGACGACTCTCCCTACTGATTTGAGAATTAGCTCTCTAGCCCGTGCTTCTCCCATCCCTTCCAAAATCAATCACACAATAAATGATTCAGAGGCCTGTTCCTAGGGAAAGGAAGGGTTCTGGCTAACATGAGAGGAGAATTAATAGCACTCTGCGTCTCCAACATGTCTGCACATCCATAAGGTTACACAGCATACAGTCAAGCCAATACATGCCACTCCACCAATCAGCTCCCACGAGTCCAGCTGACTCTACAGGCGGAAAAAAAAGAGTGAAAAAAGAATGAGTGAGAAGATATAGGCAGTGAAAAAACATACAGTTCATCTTGAATATTGTTTTCTGCGTGGGACAAATTGAACGATTCCTCTTGTTGAAGCATCATTTCCGAGGACTATTTCATGTGCTGAGCCATTCAGCCCTGAAATTCTCTTCCTGGGAGATCCCTGCAGGGCCAGCCCCAGGGAACACACACACATATGGCCAGCCGCTAAACATCTGAGAACTCAAATCGAGGCGCACAATTGAAAACCATTTTCTACAATGGTTATCTGAAAGAACAAAACACATCAGATGGTGTTGTTTCGGAACAGCTTGTTCAATTTTATTTACTTTGAAATATGTTGCTAGAAATAATTGATATATTAACACAAGGTCTCAATCTTTTCATATATTTTCCCTCCCTCTCCAGTAAACAAGATATTACACTGGAGCGCAGCTTGCTTTCTCTGACAAGAAGCAAAATCGATATCCAAGCAAAGGTGTGAATGCGTCACGCCTTCCTATGTCGTCAAACACAGTATCGTATGTTTCACACATATGGAGGAAAAACTGTAAAAAGGTTTGTTGGACACTCACACAAAGACACTGAGGGAGCTGTCTATGGTGCTGGAAAATGTGGCTGCACTCTGTAGTGTAGATTGTGTAGTGCAAGTCAATGGTGGAACTGTCCATGGTGCTGAAGATATAGTGAGAGGCAGCTTCAGTGGTGTGCAATTTACCATGATGAACATACCTCATTGCTGACTTTTTGGAGGTCAGTGTTGGTTTTTTAAGTTACATTATGCTTCCTGACAGATGAGTCTGCCTTGATGAGTATCAATGGAAACAACTGAAAAGAATATGAATGTAAATGAGCTTGAACACATTTTTATTATTGGGAAGTAAGCTTGTCATTTTAATGGCACTTCATGAAGGCAATACAAAAAAAATACAATGGAATATTGAAAAATCGGATCAATGTTTATTTTTCAATGTGAAACACAGGAGTGCAATGCGAGTGCATGGTTTGTTTTTGAATGGCTGAATTGACTAAAAGTGGATTCAAATAGCTCCAGTTTGAAGTATGAGCTAGCCTTTCAGCTGCAACACAGAGCAAGTTGCAAGATACGCACACCCACACACAAACACACAGATATATATTTATAAGTGTGCACAACTCTGCATCAGGCTTTTGTTTCTCTGCATTCCACAGGGACTATAGAGTTCCATTGATTTCTGAGTCTACACACAACTAGTGTTGGTTAGCATTTGTGATGTTTGCATTATCCTAATTGAAATGATTTGCTAAAACTATTACTGTGGACATGTGTTTGAATCTTCGATCCTGTGGTGTGCCAAGAGTGTTCCCCATGAGCCCCCACCACTAACTACCCTCCGACAGTGCCTTGTGAGAAAAGGGAAAATGTTTTTGAACAAAAGTGAATGCAGATGGTAGGTTAAGCTAAAAAAGATCCCAATACTGCTCAGAGTTGCTGCTCTGATATTGAAAGGTCAAGAGTAAGAGAAAGAAAGGGAAGGCGAAAAGCAGAAGCGATAGAACGAGAGAGGTATTACCCAATAGCAATTCAAAAACAAAGGAGGTGATGCCTCTTCATCAGCCTGGTTATATTTTAATTACATTTTAAAATGACATTGTTAATTAAATTAATACATCATTTGGGGAACAAGTTAAAGAGTCCTGAGAGAGGTAGGAGTGGATATTCATTAATGTCAGACAAAGGCCTGATGCTACACAGGCCTTCAACTAACAGGGCTGGAAATGTGAAGACTGCTGACTAAACAGTACACTCCCTGCAAACACCCCAGAATCAATTATGAGCTTTGAGAACTATTAGGATGTGTTTGTTCGAACGTACGGCACACAATTTGATTCTTTAAACCGTTTTGTTTGCCTAAACCAGCAGCAGGAAGAATGTGCAGTACAATGCAATCTGTCATCATTGGGAATGAGACTAAGGTGAGAGCTCTCAGTAGAAGCATGTGAAAAAGAATTGTCCAAGTGAAAAGTGATGAGACGATACAACCGTTTATTTATCCACGTAACCTCCCCCCAATCTCTATGATGTAACTCACAGTCACAGAACTCCACCTCTTCTTTTTCTTCTCTATGTTGTTGTTTTTTGTGTCCTGTGTTTTACTCTACACAGCTACACAAACCAGAGCTCAACCCAAATCAGCTGTGTGTAGCAGCATGATCGACTGGGTGATCGCCTCTCTCTAATCTGACCCAGTGGTCTGGGACAATGTGAGAACAGGCGTTAATAAGCTGTCTTGGCGGTGGGTTGATCACAGGCATGACTGGCGGAGTCTGATAATTGGAACACTTGGGGACCTGGATGCCAAGCCAGATCTGAGACTGGGACTCCCAGAGGCAGCTGCCTCTAATGAAAATGTTCTCTGCCTCTGTTTTCTCCCCTCCTTTTCCTTTCTGAAGAGTCACTCTTCAGCACCTTGCTAAGGTGGGGGTTGCGACAAGCCTGTTCTTTGACAGCGACCACAGGTTATTACTTTTATGACCAGGGGCAGGGAGCTCTCAGGAGACTCCATTAGCACTTTGGAGAGTAGTTGACTTTCCTAACAGGTGACTGGCCTCTGTGATCCAACTTGCACACTAAAGATAAAACTTTCGTTGTGCCCCTGCTAGTTTGTAAAGCCCAGATTCTGAATACTGAATGATTTTCTTTCTGCTCTCGATTGCATCAGCAATAGTTAGATTCAACTTCAGACGCTGCCTTAAAAATATGGATTTTGAAAGGTTGATTTTGTAATGCAAAAACTTTGACCAAACACCACAACAAAGAATAAACAGCTTCACAAGACAAAGTTCTCAATCCCACCAGTCTACCCATGGAATCCCAACCAAGCATATGAAACCATCACGCCGCAATATCTAACTCTCTGCAGGAGCACTTGATGAAAGTGTCTTGTCAACTTTGAAGTACTGTATGAGTGCAAGGACCCGTGTGTCCATGTTGAGAAAATGACCAGATTGTGCGATGATGCTCCGTAATGCTACAAGGCAGCACACAGAGCAAATATTTCATCCCCTCTTGGTGCCACTTTTGATGTCTGGGAAAGAACAATAGCTTCATTCTTCTCGGCCACCGAGGGATTGAGGGGCACACATCTATCTATGGTGGTCTATTCCCAATAGAGGCACTCATAAACAAACTCACATGTAGGGATTTGTCACGCCTGAAAACACTGACCATAGAATCCATGTAACAGCCCAGGGGGTTTCTGAATGCTATTTGATTCCAAAAGGTTATGCTTCACTCTCTGTCCCTCTCTGTATACAAACAAGCTCATTCACACTAACAAGCATGGCAGGAGGCAACAACTCTCTTCCCCCATCCCATCACTCTCTCCTTTCATCTCTCTTCTACCCGCCTGCCCTTCATCTCTCTCTCTCTGTCTCTCTCTCCGTCTCTCTCTCTGTCTCTCTCTGTCTCTCTCTCTCTCTCTCTCTGTCTCTCTCTCTCGCTCTCTCTCCCTCTCTCACATACACACATTGCTGGACTATCTTTCTTTTGCATTCCTTCCTTTGACCATTTCCTTGTGTGTGTTATTGTATAAGATCCAGGAGATGGAGTAGGAAATAGTGCTGGGCTGAGCAAGACCGGGGCTGGAACTGATACGATGTAAAGACAGGGTTGAGATTGGGCTAAGATAAGGCAATGCAGGAACGCACAGTAGCGAACACCCAACGTCCTTGACTTGTTTGTACTGCCTGCAAACTTACAGTTATCTTCACAGCTGCTGTGCACCTCTCACTGTCCCCTTAGTATTGGGTGAAGGAGAGTAAATACGGTCTTGGAATAAAAGATAACCACACAAACCAGAGAAAACAGGACATCCAGACATTTAGCAATTTGACAGTGCATGCAGGTGTGCTCGTGCGTGCGTGTGCGTCTGCATGACCGAGTACATGTGTGAGGTATGCAGAAGGTATTTCCAAACGTCCGGCGCACACGCCGTTCAGGCGGCGGGGAGTGATGGAGATTGGAGCTGAAGGTTGTTGACCGGGTCCATCTTCTACAGCTCTTACCCTCACCCCTCTGGATGGCTGAGCCCCAGACAGCTGAGTGAGGAGTGATCAGCTGCAGACCAACCTGGCCCTTATCACAGTCTCCCGGTCCCCCCTGGGCCCTCACAATGTACCTCCAGCCTCTGACCTGTCAAACACTGCTGTGTCACTGGCACCTTGACTTGATCCGAGTTACGCTGAGGCCTCCTGACACGAGGAGAAGCACGCAAACACACTTACGCACACTCCCGCATAAACACATACTACGCGCACGCGCACACACAGGCAAACACACACACTCACACGTCCTCAGAACAGTACGCGGGAGTGTTTTACTTCGATGCGCGCACACAGAGCCATACAAACACCCACACACTGACCACAAACACACCACCTCAACCATACACACACATACATTACTACCTTCTCCCTAATGTCATGTAATGACATGTATCACTATTTCATATGGTGTGGTGTTTCTTGACGTACTTAGCAGCCAACCTCATGTCTTATTTGCCAATCCTCCTCTGTGCAGACGTTCCAGCTCCTCTCCTTTATGAGATTCATATCTCAACTAGAATGTTCTTGTGGCTATGACATTGGAACAACTCCTGTCCAAATAACACTGAACGGAGATGAATCGAATTATGTTAAGCAGAAGCATGGTCAGAATGGGAAGAGAAGGCTAGGTGACCTTCACACCAAACACACACGAGGTGATTATTCTAGACAACTTCATTGCTCTGTGCCTCGCATGTTTGTGTGTATTTATGTGTGTATGTGTGTGTGCCCTCGCGTCACTGGTGCGTGCGCGCGCCGCCATGTGATCCCATTTGAGTTGTCAGAACGCCTTACCAACCTCAGCAAAGTCTGCCTCGATTGAAGCTAATTCCGGGTGAACTGTAAGTGTGGAACTCAAAGGCCAGACAACAAAGGAGAGCTGTCAGACAGCACGTGGTGCCCGCCGAGACACAGGCTGTTGTTGATGCTCTACCTACCGAAAAACTCCCGTGTGAAACCTGAAGTGAAGGAGACAAGGATAAAACAGGAGGCCGACCCAGACATCTCATTAAGGTACTGCTGCCACCGGCGAGCCTCGACTATGCCGTGATTACAGCTGCATCAGAAACACAGTGATACAGCCCTGGACGTGGGCTCGTCTACAAGTCCTTTGTGTCTGTCTGTCTGTCTGTCTGTGTGTTTGTGTGTGTGTGTCTGTGTGCCTGTGTGGTAAGGAATATGTACTGCCTCCTCCATACCAGCCAGTCCTGTCTGATTGGTTATTTGGATCATCTCATCCTGACCTCTGACTAGTTCCCTTAGCCAGCCTCTCTGCTGCCGAAACATAACAATATCTAACATCTGCGCTGCAAGGGGGCAAATACATAGCAAATACAATGCTCTTCATTTTGTGACAGATTTCTCCCAAGGCCCCACTCTGCTGAGCAGCAGCCACATCTTTCATATTAACCCCTGGCCCTCCCACTGGCACACATCCCTGTCCTCCAACCTCACGGTGTCCGGGCCTCTAGTCTAACTGACCGCAAATGCCCTTTGAAACTAATGGTAGACTGTGCAGAATTCTGTCTCTGCCCCCCCACCATCCACCGCCCCTTCCCGGGCCCTCCTCCCTCTCGCTCTCTCTCTCTCTCTCACTCTCTCTCTGCTCTCGCTTGTTCCAGATCTCCTCTACTTGAGTACATGCCTTACTTTCTGCACCAGCAACTCTAATCTATCGCACTCTCCCCAACTACCTCCACCCTTCTTTCAGACGGAGTCTGTCAGTCGGACACTAGAGCAGTCTGTGTGTGTGTGTGTGTGTTATGCCCATGCTGACTAAGCAGGGTGTGTGTTTGGCTCAGACAAGCTTTCTGAAGTCAGTCAGCGGATCTAAGAGACCACAAAGCCCAAGTGGATGAACCCAGCTCTGTGATTTGACAGTGAGTATGGTCTGGACATAAAAGCCCACACTACTTAACATATCTTACAGCGCAAGCTCTGTGCATAGCCCAATCAATAGATGAGAATGCTAAACGCAGATCAAACGACGCTTGACCAATCAATGTGCTTTCTGACTATCTATGTACAATGTTAGGGATTAGGATTTAATCCATTTATCAGGAACAGGCCAAAACCCAGGGCCTCTGGTACACATCTGCTGGTTCAGGAGGGCATGCACCTGCTCTGGTTTGGGAGAAACCTCCTTCTCCTCCTTCTAAGAAGAGACCTTCTTAAGACCTCAAATATTTACCATGTGGACCCTCGACAAGCAATTTTATGATGGCAAGTGAGTTTCACGAGACAGAGTGCACTGGTAAATGTCTTGGTGAATCATCTGAGGGGCATAAATAAACCAGAGCAAAGCAACGTAAGGCCCACTTTAAAGCTCCATCACCCACTCGGTCTTGACTGCCAGCATGGTCCACTCAGACCCGACTGTGTAGTACAGTATACTGGAGCACATACAAACATGCACATACATACATACATACATACATACATACATACACAAGCATAAAGACGTGTACAAACCCAAATACTCACACGATATAGCCCTCAGTAGAAGCAGCACCGTCTGAAATGAAAGGACGGACAGCTTACCTGAGCTGGCTTTCTGTGATAACACGGCATGGCCCTTCCTCCAGTGAGACAGATCACACCTACAGGATGCAAAACATATGTGAAGCGTTACAACCACTCCATGATGGAGTCAGTCGACAACGGACACGCCAGCACTACTCATGTCACAATAACAGCAATTGTTGGTGAAGATCTCGACTGTTATAGGTGGTCGAAGAAATCCATCAGGGCCAGGAAAAAGGGTCCAGTGTCCTTCGATCACAATCCCCAACCAGCCACTGGGGCCCTTCCTCTACAACAGGAATCTTAATGAACATTCAGAGTTCATTATGGGGGAGTGGAGTTAAGGAGTGCTCCACGCACTCCCCTAGCAACAATGGAATACCTCTGGAACCTGTTCACCCGCGCGCAGCAATCACACAAATTAACAAATCATTAGGAGTGGGAAACGTTGGAGGCACGCTGAGTGCCTTAAGTAAACTCTCCCTTGGTTCTCCTCACACACAGATAAACAAACTCAATGGGGCTTTCAAATGACAAGCTTTGGTGGGTTTTACGGTAATAATATGCATTAATGAGTGTGCTGAATGTTGAAAGATACAAGGTTATTGATTGTTGCTTGGCAGGGTTATCCTCATTTCTGAGAATCAACCTACTGTGCTGTCCGTCAGTCATCAAACACGGCACTCGGCACGGAGGTGGCACGCGTTTGCATGAATTAACCACACGGGGAGCATGCGTGTGTGATATCCACGTGAGAAAAAGACGAAAACAGAACATGCTCTAGGAGATGGAAGGTTCAAAGCACGGAATAGATGAGCACACGCCGTAAAGCGATCATGTCATGCATTGTCTCTGTATTCTGAGTGTGTGTGTGTGTGCGCATGATGGATCCCAGTGCAGCATTTGTACTGCGCTGCGTGTGTTTGTGAGTTTGACGGTGTGAAGTATGGCTTGTGGACCTGAGTGGGAGTGGATCAACACACATTGCAGTCGCTGGAGCAGCCTTCAGAAGCAGCCCCAGTCACACCTCACCTCCCACAGCGCTCATTTAGCCGTTTCCTCTTCCATATTCTGTAATGGATAGCATTCATCATTTGCATGTGTCCTTACATGATTGTTTGTGTGTGTGTGAGCCTGATTGTGTATATGTGAGCAAGCGAGTGAGTGAGTGAGTAAGAGAAAGATGGAGATAAGAGTCCGAAGCGGTGAGGGCGAGAGCATTTACATATTCACTTATTTTTATTGACTTCACCGACACCAACGTATTGCCTTGAAGTGTCTGCTCTCTACACCTTTGGCATGGCTCAGCGATCTTATGATTCACCCACGGTTTGTGCAACCCCACAATTGACTTTTCATCTGCCAGTGAAAGATTAGTTTAGTGGATTACGAGGGTGTGCACAGTCGATTAACCAAGCAGTGTGTGTCTCCTGGTAAAGTCTGTGGTGAGGATACTGTGAAGAAGGTGGTTTACTACAGTGTGTCTGCTCTCTAGCCTACTGGATGCTTCTCTGCGGCAGGGTCCCCCATCCTCCCCTGCCAGGCCCGGAGGACATGTTTCTGCTGCACAAGGCACTTTCAGCCCAAAGTCCCCTGAGTTCCAGATGGAATTTAGCCCTCTCATTGTTTTACACATCAAAGGAACCAGGGAAGGCACGAGCAAACTCAGAAAGAGAGGGAAGGACAGAAAGGGAAGACAGTGGAAACAGATATAGAGAGAGTGAGAGAGAGTGAGAGAGAGTGAGAGAGAGTGAGAGAGAGTGAAAGAGAGAGAGAGAGAGAGAGAGAGAGAGAGAGAGAGACAGACAGGGTAAAGAAAGACAGCTAGTTTGGATGCTGGTGGTTTATGCTTACGCAGCATCACAAGTGCTTCAGCCATATTACCCAATCACAGAGGTGCCAAAGAAAAACAGGCCACAGTGCCACTGGGAGACTTATGTATCTAATGCACATGGCTGATTTAACATTTACTTTGAGAAGAAGCCTGTGGGACTTTACGTCCATGACACTAAGAAAGTTTTTCAAACGAAGGCGATGAAGATACAAATTCCATACAGGTAAGCACAAACTCAATCCAGTACTGTTCACAAATAAACATATCTGAATCAAGTGATTAAACACAGAGTGCAGTGGCACTACTGAAAAACAACATCCTCTTGTCTCTGGTCTGGTCTGCAGTGTGTTCAGGTCGGCCTAAGATCTCAAGCTGAAGCCTTCTCCATACCCTTGAAAGGCCTGCAGGTGATGACAGCAGCCATCGCAATAGTCCTTTAGCAACTGGAATGAAAAGAACACAAATAAAACACAGGCTTTCTTTTGGTAAAGACGTATTGGGTGCGTGCCTCCCCCTCTTCCAACCCCCGCATTAGCCTAAATGACCTGTCAGAGAGTCTGTCAGCTATAACTGGGAGCATGTTGTTAATCTGCATAGTGGAGAATGACACACCAGCACACGGCTTAACATCATTACAAACACTATAATTACAACATTTTCAATGCAATTAAAGGACACATCTTTTACATTTTCTCCTCACAAATCTATCTCGTGGGTTGATTACGACCCTCTTCCACTGTAATTTTGTTGCGTGGCGATGACAACAAGGAGATGTGTGTATTACACATATCCTCCGTCCACAGTAAACACAATCACATACGCGCGTATATTTTTCATTTTCTGCAGTCACAACAGGTGCTTCGGGTGTCAAACATCTAAGTTGAAAAGCTCAAAGAAATGCAAATAAGGAATTGAACCCCATACCCCAAAGAGACTCCGGCAGCAACAGAGCTTTAATCAAGGAATAAAATACACTTGAATAAAAGACAGATGAGAAATAATTCCAATAATCTTTCCTAAGCTTTTTCTTGCGCATCTCTAAGCTTGAGGGATGTTTAAACAGTGGCACCACCTCAAACCCTTTTATCTTCGCTCTGCTACGGCAGATTGTTTGAGCAGCGAATATCAATTGTTGCATTATCTTGTCCATATTTGTCTTCCTTTAAAGGTTTGCTCAATCCCCTGCCTGCTTTGGAAGGCAAGCAGAGAGATGATAGTGGGCATCATTTGCATGCACTGTATGTGGAGCTCTGGAGCAACAGCCAGTAGTAAGTGCAGTGTACTGTAATGCAACCGTTTTATAGGAAACTACAGATGCATCCAGGGGCTATTCTGGTTTATTTTGCACTTCTATTCAAATAAATATTTCATAAATTGTACACTCCATCTGATGTTCATCTGGAGTTGTTTGAACCCAGGAGTTAGTTTGCAATAATGGTAAGTCATTGAATCCAGGGGATTCATTCAACTCCAGTAAACAGGATTGATGTGGCTGCTGATGTTGCAATTCTTCAAATCTGATCATCCTTGTTTCCCTGGATTGGACTATATCTGGGACACACGTGAAGCGATGTCATGTCCTCGACATTTGGCAATCAAGAATTCAGTCAAACACTGTGGAGGATACTGTAACCTTTTAGTTGTAAAAAGCGAGGCACAACACTGTAGAACAGGGAGAATGGGTGGCCTGTGAAATTAAAGGTAGAAAAACAAACCACAAAACATATTTTTAAAATAGCTTCTCTCTCTCTTTTCTCCTTTTATGAACATGATTTTGAAACATTGTCATCTGCCTCCGACACTGAATGGTGTCCATTTTGCAAGGATTTCCCTGTAAATAATATGCGTCATAGTTGGTGTGTTTTAATGGATAGTAAAAGCTATTGATAAAATGTTCACTCCATAAAAACAGAAAAGGTGAGAGAGCAAGAGAGAGAGAAAATAAGCCACTGTTTATACTGTACTGCCATCCTCCACAGTCAGACTGATGTAGATCGAGGGAGAGCCTGTCGGTGCTGTATGGTTTTCTGGTGCTATTTTGGTGGGCACAAGGTGCTTCCATGTGGAGCATCAAGTTTCCCAGGGCTATGCACCATACACAACTCACATGGAGAAAGTATGTATGGGCTACCACCGAGTTAGAACTCTAACTCTCCTTCTTGCAAAGCTCAGTCCACAGCCCAGGGGAGACATTAAGCCTGCGCCGTGGGAGGCTAGAGTTTCTCTCTGCTGTCTACAAGTGGAAATCGATAACAAGACTTCAGCAGCTTTGCACAAATAACAGTGTAGTACATGCCAGGATGGATGGATAGAGGATTTAACGGCGGAGAATTTAATCATGCAAATGTCGCAATGGTTACAGTACGTTTTATAGTCGAGTTTTCCTTGGTTACTGGTTTGGCAAAATATAACAAAATTATCTAATATTTCTAAATTTGTTCTCTTTCATCTGTGCTTCGTAATCTAGAAGAGTGGGAGATGAGCCCTGTTGCTTAAGTTACCTCTCATAATACTATAAATACTAAATATTTAGTATTTAGTATTTATAGTTAAAGAGGAAGAAAAGAATGTCAACATTTTTTTGCCAAATACGACTGATGTGGTTGTTTACTGTTTTGTGTTTTTACAGTCCAGCCTTAAGTGTACTTGGGGAAGATAAAAATAAACTCCTGTTTTGTTTACAAATTTAGATGTATCAGGAATTAAGGTAATGAATGTCAATAGCGGCAATCATGATGACCAAGGGAATTCTTTTAACACAGATGTTTCATTAATTGGAAAACCAGCCACCATAATGAAATAACCACTGATCTATGATGTAATCTCAACAAGTAAAAATCCATTGAATAAATCAAATTTGAGTAAAATGTAATCTGAATTGCAGTTTGCCACCATTTTCCAGATGGAGGGAGCTGTGTGAAACAACAGGAGTGAGCAGCACTTCTAATCTCCAATTTTTGCAGATTTGCGCACAGCACCATTTCATAGCTAAGTTAACTAGATCGCAACCCATGTGCATCTACGATTCTGGGTTCTTTCACATTTTTTTCCACCATGGCACTTTCGGAAATGTCAGTGTCATAACATGCTTTGATAAAGGCTAGGCCTGTTGTGCTGTTGCACAGATTCATGTTTTATTTTTTTCTGTTTGTAGCTAAAGCACTAAATGTCATCTTTTTGAGTAGGGAAAGGGTGTGTGTGTTTTAATCTCCTCCGGGCCTCTTGATGTAGCAAAATGCTTTGAAGACAAAGAAACAACCTTATTGCTGAGGAAGTGGAATTGAGAGGCTTTTAAAGCAGTTTTCTGGCAACTTAAAAGACCAGGAACATTTATTTTCCTTGATGCATGAGTAAAATTCTACAAGGATTAATTACCTAAGACTTCAGCAACAGGTTCACACCAGAACACAAGCACACATGCAAAGACTCGATTTCACACTTCAAATGCAACAAAACACACGAAGGCTGCCACACTGCAAATACTATACATGGAGTATTGCATGCATTTGCAGTGCAATTCAAGCTCGGATTGGTCGGTTTACAGGGGAGTGCGCATTGCCTTGTGGGGATGTGTTGTAGCCAAATGGAGGTTGTCTGACGTCCCTGCTCCCTGCTGGCAGGCTGACAGTCTGAAGGAAACAGCGGGCAGCTGGGCCCGTACAGTCTATTCCTTGCTATGCTTGGTCCTGAACTCTTTAACTCTCAGCATTTCCCCCAAAAAAAATTACACTCAACTCCGAATCTGCTTTTTAATTCTGGGAAGCCCCCACTTAGATTCATTGAGTGACTGATTGTAGATGTCCGATTCCTGCTTGCAGATACAGGGAACACCAAGAGACGGAGTCAGACGGGGTTTGCACCGTGTTCACCTATAGCCAGCCAGGTAATAATGGAAGATGATGATCTTGTAATAGAGTGTATAATTCACATCACAGTCTCACACCTGTTATTCACCCAGACAACCTGCGCAAGTAGCTGGCCAGCTTCCGCTGTGATAACCTTTAGCACCCACCTCAAAGTCACTCACTCATGTGGTGCTCTCGCCCAGAGGATGAATGCAGAATCAAGACAAGACTGTGTTTTTAAAAGTGCCTCGTTCCTATCTTGAGAACAGCAGCTGTGCTTGCTAACTGGATTCTGGATTCAAATGACCATTTTTGTTCATAAATAGCCTGAGGGGCATCTGTTGTTACTGGAATTGTCTGGAGAATTGATGCTGGAGCTGCACCGTGGGAAATATTGACTGGGCCAAAAATGCATGTTTTGCCAAAAGGTTTGATTTGGTGTCAGTTCACATGTAATGGTTGGCTTTTCCATGACACAGATGCTGTATCCAGGACAGAGAAGGAAAGGCAAAACAGAATAAACACAAAAGCATCCAGATTGCTCTCTGGCAAGGATTAGCATATTAATGCTTTGTTTTTGTTAGAATGTAATACCACTGCATACATTTTATATGCCACATTACTAAACAAAAACTATGCAGACAAATCATCCACCCCAACACAGTATTTATTAATTGCTATTCCCATGTAAAAAAAGAAAAAAAACTCAGCATTTCTGATCAATGACAGTGTTGATGTGTTTAATAATAGATCGACAGTAATGCATATAATAATGTATTTCAAATCCAATTTTGACATTAAAGTAAGAAAACACTTAACGAAAATGTTGGTATTCCCTAAACCCATTAGAGCCAGCAGTATGCTCTATTAACATGATAGAAAACAGCGCGAGTTGCATGACTTTCTCCGTCTCTGTCACTCTCAGTCTCTCTCTCTGTCTCTCTCTCTGTCTCTCTCTCTGTCTCTCTCTCTGTCTCTCTCTCTGTCTCTCTCTCTGTCTCTCTCTCTGTCTCTCTCTCTGTCTCTCTCTCTGTCTTTCTCTCTGTCTCTCTCTCTCTCTGTCTCTCTCTCTCTCTGTGTCTCTCTCTGTGTCTCTCTCTGTGTCTCTCTCTCCGTGTCTCTCTGTCTTTCTCTCTGTCTCTCTCTCTCTGTCTCTCTCTCTGTGTCTCTCTCTGTCTCTCTCTCCGTGTCTCTCTGTCTTTCTCTCTGTCTCTCTCTCTCTCTCTCTCTCTCTGTCTCTCTCTCCGTGTCTCTCTCTCCGTGTCTCTCTCTCCGTGTCTCTCTCGCTGTCTCTCTCGCTGTCTCTCTCGCTGTCTCTCTCGCTGTCTCTCTCTCTCGATCTCCTGGTTCCGTTAGGGACTGATGAAACAGGGATTTAACAGGACTTGAACACCATGACCCAAATATGCTTTCATCTGACATTTTAGGTAAACAAATCCCTTTGAAATTAAATTGATCATCTGCCTTTTCATATTATTCTTTTTAAAAACATGTTGATAATGCTGCCTGGCATTTTCTTTTATTAAAATCCCACATTCCTGTTTCTTAACTGACACAGACTCCCCAGAGCCAGCATGCAGTGGCATGTCAGTCCCCTGACTGAAATGGAATTCCTTGTTACAAAAGTATCAAGAGCCCAGAGTCCAATGGCTGAGATAGGATCAGAGCTAAGATACACATGACACAGCTCGAGGTAGTTTCCACTTGAAGAGAGCCCACATTAGAACAAGGGCAATTACATGTAATGGGAGCTTAGCCTAACTTGGGTGGATGAGACTAAGTGATCATACCATATGCTACTTTGATAGAAACTCTAATAAAGAGATGAGGGAGAGCATTGGCATTTGCACTTTTTAATTGCAATAAAATGTTTTCTTTGGGAAGAGTAGGAATCATCCATAAACAAATGGTGTAGTAACTACAGCTGAGGAAGAAGTGACTGAAGAAGTGACTGAGTCATTCATTTAATTCCTCTATTAAGGCGATATGGGTATTAACACCTTGAGGAGTTCAAAGGGCAGGCTTTATAACCTGAGTGCATCTCCTTTCACACAAAACCTCATAGGCTATGGCGGAGTTATTGTTTTACTGTATTTTTCCGCCAACTGACGTCTCAGATACAGACAGTTTTGGAGAGCCAGATTTCCAACCCTGTGGCAAAAAGTGTTTCTCCTCACACCTAGAGTGAAAAAGAAGAAAGAATCTAATTTTCTCTCTTGAATGTTATACCCCTGACTGGTGAGGCCCTTGACCGGGTGCTTTTACATACTGTTGTCAACCTCCAGAATAATACTGCACTATAGCGGCAAGAGACATGAGGTAGCAGAAACTCCAAAAAGACCTCATCCAAAGATATAAGTTACAGGATGTGTCACTCCCAAAGAACCACGTGTGGGCGGGAAAACCGAAATCTGTCTCTGCAGCAGGATGGAGACCTAACCACTGCCTCTGCCTAGCGGAGCAAAGCCGGATAAGAAACTTCCGTCTTTCCCCCCATTTAATTGAGCCCAGCACATTAACTTCAAAGCAACACTGCAAAGTAATTCCAGGACTTTGCTGGAGCTCGTTTTCCCTAGCTGAAACCTTGTCCTCTTCATTACAGCCAGGCTCCTCCTCATCCCCTTTAGTCTGTCATGTTCAAACTGTGTCCTGTACTCAGCGCACGGCAGGATTAATGAAATATGTTGTATTCAGTGTCAAAATATGGAATATGGAGGATGGCAGTGTCTCTGGCACAATTACAGATGAGAAAAGAGAAAACATTAAAGAGAAGCTTTACCTTTAACTTTGCCTCAGCCACATCCTCTATGAGGCTCACATAAATACAGAGATTAAACCACACTTAAGTGCTAGGGCAGGAAAAACAAGGGAAAGTAGAAATTGCACTGTAGTTTTACCGCAAAAAGCAGTATATTTTATGTGCATTAAAAAAAATCTCTGCTTTCTTCAGGTTTGACGACCAACAATCTCGAAGCTGTCAAAATGAGCTTGCGACCCCAAGTCTTTGAGGTAACCTAACGTGCAGGTTTATACAGTCGATGACATTCCAGGAGAGTCAGTCTTCCCAGAAGAGAGCAGGCCAGGTCGCCTCGTGGCCTGCTCGTGGGCAGTAATGATAACCTGGCTGCAGCTTGTTTACCAATCAGCACCCTCTACAAAAACGGAGCCGTCAGGCTCAGAGGGAAGGGGCGGGAGAGGCAGCCGCCTCAAGAGGCAGTGTGTGCCTCTCACCAGCATGAGTTGCGTGCCACAAGTACAGGCCAGAGCGACCTACCTGGGTGGAGCGAGGCCCTGAGTACTTCTGTCTTCATGTTTGAACCCTGTTTCCTTTGTTAATTAAACGCACATCTGTGCTAATTGAGTATTTTCTGTCTCGTCTCCTGCCTCAGCCCTCTGACTCTCAGCGGATGTCACGACACACACATAACACCCACACACACACACACACCAGTAGTGATCCAGGTATCAATTCTAATACAATCTCTACACTAATTCACAGTGTGCACACTGAGTAATGTCTGTTGTGGGGGTGGAAAGGCATGGTGGAGAAACGAACAGAGTTGCCTTTATTCTAGTCAAGCTCCAGTTCACCAGACCCCATTCTGGACAGACTTCAAACAACTGCCTTACTCCACATTCACTCTTACTTAGTTCTTCGTCTATTTACTTTATCTATTCATCCATTCATATATATATCCATCTATTCGTACCATATCTCAAGATCACAATGTTACTGGCTGGGTATAGGTCAGATATAGAGCATGTAAAAGATGTGTTCTCTTGTCTGGCCAGATTGTGATTTCACACACAACATTTTTTATTTCAGAATGTGTGTATGTATGGTATCGTACACCTGTTTTTTTGAGCATATACAAGCTTTATGAGGCCCCAGAAATGAAAAACAATATAAAAGGCACTTCTCAAGAAGCAAAAAGAAACGTGTTCCTTAAATCAATTGTGTTTACATCTCAAGGACCTTGAGAGAAGGAGGGATGAGAGTCACAAATTGTCTCTGTCACCTGGAATGAACAAGCTTCATCCCTCATCCCTCAGTAAATTCAAGCCACTCTCAGCTGAGCGCTACTTCTGCAGCAGATTGGTGTCCTCCTCTTTCCCACATTAAATGTCTACTGTATATATTTAGAACCTGTCTATTTCCCTGTTCAGAGGGTAAAGCAGGGAGTCAGATGGCTGAGCGCTGAGGGAGTCGGGCTAATAATCAGAAGGTTGCCGGATCGATACCCCACCGTGCCAAATGACGTTGTGTCCTTGGGCAAGGCACTTCACCCTACTTGCCTCGGGGGGAATGTCCCTGTACTTACTGTAAGTCGCTCTGGATAAGAGCGTGTACTGAATGCAAATGTGAAGTCCACCACTTGACTAACTACTGCATTAAATCTGTGTGTCCCTAGCCTTGGCTGTGTCAGTCCTTTATCTATGCCTGGGGCAGAGAACTGGGGGTCAGGTAGGCAGCTGTGGGCTGGGACGAAACTGCAGGGTAGACTGGGCAGGTATGCATGGATGATGGAGGGAAGGAAGACATTGATTGACTAAAGGGAAGAAAACTGAGACCTATGGAGAAAGACACTGAGTGGGACGGTGTATAATTCAGGTAGCAGCACACACACTTGTGAATAAATAGACATCAAAATCTGAATAAAGTTTTATCACCAAGGAATTTACTTTGGAGGGGCAGGTGCATAAAGTAAACATATAAAAATCTTAATCTATAGAGACATTTTTTACTCTATAAAAAGAATGGCATTCAAAAGTATGACTGGGAAGATAAGTTGCTGATTTAACCTGAAGTGCAGGCCCTTTCAGTGCAATGCAAACTTTTTCCACCATCCAATAGGTTAGCAAACATTTCAAATCTCATGAGAGTTTGGTCCGTCAGAGTATTATCGTGCAGTGTTATGGATGTAGCCCTGGAGCTACTGGGAATTTCACTGGCAGAACTGATTGAAAATCAGTGATTGCAATTTTCTGTGCTGCCACTCACGGTCATGCAGTCATTTCAAACTTTGAAAAAAAATATCTGTGTGTTCATGATGAGGTTTGTTCTAGGTGATTGGGCCACTGCAGTAAACTTGCAGCGAGAGAAAGAAAGAGAGAGAGTCAGACAGACAGACAGACAGACAGACAGACAGACAGACAGACAGCAAGCTCCTCAGACTGCAGCTGATGTTAAGGAGCCTTCCTAGCCCCAGACGTCAAAGCTCTTCCTCCTTGCCACGGATGGGAGGTTACCCATCAGGAAGGTGTCTGCTGTGTGCCAGCTCCAGATATGTGGGCCATTTCTCTTGGCAAAACTACTGTACATCCCCCATAAGTCAATTCTCTCTGATGTCTCATGGACATCACCCATGAGGCCATTAATTGGTAGAATGAATAATGTAATTGATTACTTGGTTTATTTTTGACATCAGAGAGAAAGAGATTGGACACATCAGACCATTTTCTATGAATAGACTATTGGCAAGGCACAATAGATAGGGGAACAGATGTTAAAACTGCTGAGCGTGAGAATGAAAAATGGCTGTGTTATGAAAAATTAGAAAATGCTTACGAACATTAATGTCCAGGGGAGCTTGATGAATCATCTTAAGGAAACAATGAGAGTCAGTGGGAAGTAAAATGTGAGATTTTTTGCTTTTTTAAGGTACGTTTTCTTACTGAGTGTAGGCCAGAGATTCGATCCAAATCACACGACAGGGAAACATAATAGAATTCCCTTTAACATTCTCTGTTCTCATGTTTGTAGTTAAACAACATCTAAAAGTTCAGATTTAGTTGTCATATTTCAGATTGCAAAGGTGAACTAAAAATACTGTCACAGCCATTTTGAAAGTGAATCCCAACCAAATAAATAGGATAACATTGGAAAACACTATTTTGTAATGTTTAGACCAGCTCCAATTCCAACTCCCTACCTAGAGGACCAATCAATGAGACTGATCTCGTCACAAACTCGTTAATATCTAACAAGGAGAATTGAAGTTTGAGAATTGGGGAGGATAGTATGAGAGAAATACAGAGGATAGTATGAGAGAAATACACTAGCCATTCTGTCAGTAGGGGCTGAAGGATGTCCATTTTCTAAATGACTTGCATTAGATTCTAGCACAGCAGGTTTAATGTTGTGTAAATCCTGTGTGTGTAGCAGGCTCTGTGGTATGACAACATATTTGGTGCAAATGGTTTGGTTGCAGACGACTATATGCTTTTCAGAAGGAATGTGTGGTAATGTATTGTCCTGAAGCACATTTTTGTCACATATAACGGAATGATTAAAGAACTGTACAAATGTAGCAGAAATGCTCGAGTATTTGTGCTTAGGGGACATGTGGAGTGCCATATTTCAAAACGTGTTCTGTGAGACCCATTTCATATTTTGCCTTAATGACATATAAGACTTCAGATTGTTCCACAGATGTAAACAGTATATTGCATTCATGGTCTACTGACTCTGTGGTGGAAAAAATGATGCACTTGATAGACTGAATTCCACTAAAGTCAAACTCATCAATAGGATCCCATCCAATAACCCCAAATCATACAGTCAAACAGTACACTAAGATTGTAATGATGGCACAGGAAGCCATGCAATGTACTCCAACACCCTGCACACCAGTGCACTTGACTGCACTGCCACAGATAAATATTATTACTGGAGTGTGAAATTAAAACATAGGCACAAACGCTACCTGTTTCACCTAGAAAGGGGGCACTGGATGCTTATTCCTTACTCTGAGTGAGGTTTGATCTACTTGCTGGTGTGCTATTACTTGTTGCATCATTTTCTTCCTTAAATAAATGCTAGTTTCCATTGGCATCCAATTGTATTGTTTAATGACACTTTGGGTTGTGTTAATGTTCAAGCATGCACACAAGCACACAATCATCCGGTGTTAACTGCATATCTTCTTCCACTAACGATACTGAGTACTTTGTATTCAAGCTCTTTTCAGCTGCGTGAGAAAATATGAATTTGTTCCAAGGACGGCTGCTGAAAAGAGATAGGGAACCAGTTGACTCTTTTTCATACCATACAGACATTGACTAAAGGGCAAAGTTGAATAGACAGGGGGAAATGCAGTGTCCACTTAATCATGGATTCAAATGGCACAAAACAAAACATAAGTTAAATGATGAGAACATAGCTCTGCACTTAAGCTAGGTGAGAGCACTCAAAAGAACTCATTTAGTCACGCTGTATTAATCTGGAGTGTGAGTGCATTTTGTACCATCATTCCTTTACATTCTAAGATTATTTGTGTATCAAATGGAAGTTGGCTCATGGTTTTCTAAAGGAGGCAACAAATGAGGATTGATTCAGCCAACTGAGTCTATCTTAGTGGCCTGCAAATCATGAATGAAATAATAAACACAGGAAAACCTCAAACTGTATGTTTCACTTCACCTGTCAATAAAAAGTCAAAGGAAATGATTCCAGCAAGATCAAAACTTATATTCTAATGCAATAAAGTTCTGAACTCAGAAGAAGTGTGGTACAGTTAATAGATGAGTATCTGCCATGTGTTCACGCAGGATTTTTCATATTCATATCAAGTTCCATTTCCATTAATTTCCCAGAGTATTGCCGTTTCCACAGGGAGATAACTTGCATTCAATCATCCTCTCTCCTTCATGGTTCGGTAAAGGCCTCAAACACTGACATTCTATCTACCTCCTAGCCATTACTGTTAAAGACGTTTCACTCGATGGTGGGGACTACTAAAGCTAAAAGATTGATATTGGTGTGCTAACCGGTACAAGTTACACACTTTCAATTGAAAATCCTCTAGTCCTGAACCGGATGTCTGTTGCACAAATGAAGACATACAAGCTTAGATGTAGGTTGGTGTGAACCCTGTGGTACATTTGGAATGCGTTGAGTACTGAACACTGTGGACGGAGCTTATTTTTCCCCTGCTTATTGTTGAAGGTGTATCAAGGTCACTGTTCACATCCTTTTTCAGCATTCAAGACATGGCAGCTCCATCTCCATTGATTAATCCTTCCAAGTTGCACCTTGGTGTCAATGAGCATATCTCCTTGCTCCTGCTTCAGAGTTCATGGATAGAGTGTGATAATGCAGTGTAGTATCAGTCCCTCACTAATGTCAACGTCCTTAGTTGTTTTTGCTCTTCCTTGTTTGTTTGAACTTACATGGCGAATAGAGCTAATTGGGATTCTGATTCTCTACTTTGCTCTTTTCTTATTTCCTTTCTTCTTCCACGTGAGATAACAACCTTGATTACGTGCCATAGAACAGAGGCAGTCATCACCATTCACAACCTAGTGTGCTTGACTCCTATCTAACTCTATTAATTCTCTATCTTATGAAGTTGAGAGGAATGTCTCTCTATCGCCAGGCCTGACCAAAATAGTGCAGAGCATTGCAATTTCACGCACTCACAACCGATGAATCTCTCCTCCTGGCGGGTAATAAATATTGTCTCTGGAGGGCGACCGACCACACAGTGTGGTCCTGTTGTTGCATCTGGCTTCACTGGCCTGGCAACCTCAAATACTTTAGGATCTGTGGAACACCTGCATCTGATGTGTGGGGAACTCTGCCTTCTCCCTTCTCATGTTCCCTGTGGAGCACTTCGAGGTTAAAGAAATGTGATTCCTAATAAGGGAGGCAGCCAGAAGTTCTACCACTCTGTTCTCAACTATCAGTTCTTCCCATACCATGAATGGATGTGACAGACAGCCCTACTGTATATCTGAAGGGATAAAATCAGCTGTGGACATGATTTGGTCCTCATGGTTTAAACATGACTCAATGACTTTCAAAAATGTTACTCCTTCCTCATGCAGTCCCTCTTTACATATCTTCAACACAGGCACTTTGAGCACATTGAATAAATCTTCTCTCACCCATTCACTCTATTATCTGTCTTTCAATCATACACCCACCCACACACCACCTTTACAGTTCAGACATATTTTAACCTTCAATAAAAGAGCATTACCGGTAGTTTCTTCCCAAGCTGGCCTTCAACTCTACCTTACAGCCTTCAATCATCAGACACTATGCCACTGAGTGAGCCGTAACAATGGGCTGCCTATGGAGCCAAACATGGGCAGAATACCAATAGAAGCAGGCATGTTTGGACCATGCTACTCGTCATGCCTCATTTCCAAATGTCAGCAGTCTGAAAAAAGCTATAGTATCCACTGAGAAAAAAACAACTGCACATACTTCTTAATACATTTCCTCAAATGATCCTGCCACAAATGAACAAGGCACAAACAAACATCTACAAATAGTAGATGTGTAGTGGTAACGAGGAGAAGCAAGGAAAGGATAGATAAGGTCTGCAATAGATTCTAGCTGTAGGCCTATCCGCTGCACTCACATAATTTCAAATTATTTACAATAAAGTACTGCTATTGCATTAATCAAGTCGAAAAGACTTCAATCAAGAGAAATACGCGTTATCATTGTGACAAGCACTTCTCACGCTCACTGTATTCTTGCACTCTATCCAACTCTGGAGACACCTGGGCAAACGCAAAATATATATTTTTTAATTCGTTCAAATAATTACCTTTTACGTCACGGGCGCTGTTCCCCAAGTTTGGTGCCAATCATCATCCGAGGCTTCAACGAGATGTAAAGGAAATCTTATATAATCCTTTTGCTTTTGTCCTTCAGACGTCGTCAGCCCACTAATCTTCAAAGAGGGGTCGACACTATAGCGCGTTTAGAGACAGCCACTAATCTCACTAAAACCAGGTTGCTGTCCTGTGCACGAATTGTCAGACCACTTTCTCTCGCACAAAGTTGCACACAATTCTAAACTAGAAGAGCTGGAAACTCGACGACATCTCGCATGCATCAGATGTTATAGAAAAATGTCGTTGGTCAATATCTCCCGTGGGGCTGTCAAGTATGGACAAATAGCAGAGTGACAGGTGGCAATTCCGACCTCCTCTTAACGGTACTGATCCTAGCCTGGAGCGCGGACGGCAAACCCCTTCTTTGACTGAATGAATCCTTGGACCGTCTTTTCGCTTCTGGTGAGCTGTAGCGCCACCTAAAGTATAATCGAAGAGCTAGGGCTCAAACGTCAGTAGATGATCATCATAGTTGTCACACTGTCATAACTAAAGAAATGAAAGGGTATCTTTCTATCAAGTAGAGTCATAACAAGAAGAAGAAAGGATAAACTATGTTTTTGTCTCACAGTATGTCACAAACACATGGGAGCACACACACATGCAGGACTGTCCACAGAAGAAACTTGTTCACTTCATATTTCCCATCCATGCTGTCCTTCCTCCAAGGGCAGCCAGGAACAATGGGGAGCCATATCAGCGCTGCCCAGGGACCCATTCCAAGTGCTCTCGTCCATGTCTTGGTCAGGGACAGGGCAGGACTGCAATCTGTTCTGGTTCTGCATGTTTGTGTATAGGCATTCTTAGGAGGAAAACCCATGTGATCATGGGGAGAACTCTACACAGAAAAGGATTGTGCACCAAGAGGCCTGGGGAGAACATGCCCAAGTGCAAAGCAGTAATGTGGCACACTGTGCCACCATGCCACGAAATCAATCATCAGCCTATACACATCATGCCACTGTGACAAAGTGAGCAGGCTAACTATGACTTACTGTACATCCACAGTAGTGTTTATGTTTAACAGTCCCGCCTGGGAACAAAGCTAAAGTTACTTCAGATGAAACCAAATACAAAAACAGATCACTCATGCAGATCACATGTGTTTGAGTAAGCTGGAGCCCTGTTCATAAACAGTGTAACTCTGCAGAATGTTTACACATTATTTAGGATTGGGAGGATCAGTTGGGATTTGTGCAACTCTGTCATTGTTGCAAAAATAACCAACCACAAAGACAAGACATACTTTGCAGAAGGGGCATTAGCAAATGTGCTGAATGTGCACAATTGATTGAGTAAAACACCTGCAGTATAATGCCTGTACCTATCTTTAATCTATCTGTTATTGACCTGGGGTCATCTTCACCCAACCCCCCCCCAGCTGTAGAGATCCTCATATCTGGGGGAAACGAAGATACATCAGCATCAGCTGTTTCAGAGCTTACAGTCCCAAATCCTTCTTCTCCTAACTGTCAACACAGGGCTAATATCTGCAGTGTTTTTTTATGAACGACACACAACCACACACCTTACACACAAAATAGGTGCCCATTATTATTCAATAGTATATATAGTACACTGAAAGGTTATAGTGGCAATATAAATAAGTGCTTATAAGTGCCAATAAAGGTGTATTTTTGATCATCACGCCCTGAGAGAAATACTAGGATGTGCATGCCTTATGTAGTACAAACCCTACTTTAACTGATAGGAATGTAATTCCCAAAATTAATTTAAACGCTAACCTTCACATTAAGACAAAAAAAAATTAAGAACTAAATTATAGAATAATTAATAAAAAGTTTACCAAACGCTGTTAAATACAGAACATCCATCGATGCTGAAATCTACAGTCAAAAATGCATGTAAAAGGTTGTATCATACATGTATCATAATTGTTTTTTCTCCAACAGTATTTATGTTGACAATTGGCAAACAGATTATGTTGACTGTCCTCAAAGGAATTGCAGCACATCCATAATTGAGCAACTGGTCATACCAAAAAGCAACTCAATTTGAATAATCACATTTGAATGATGATAAATGATGAATGATATTCTCATCAGGAAATTGTTTTGTTCTCTGAAGACAATGCTAAACATGCCCGTAGCTAAACAAACATTAGTAGTTTGGTTCGGAACATGATATACAGTATTTTGAGAAAGTCCCATGTAGCAATCCATGTAGGGACCACAGTCAATGTAAAGTATGAGAATAGACTAGCCAGGACGTCTTCTAATCCTTTGAATCTCAAAATAAGTCACATCTGGAAAAAAAGTCAAGCAGTCGGATGTCGGAACATCAAACGTCAAAAGGTCCAGGTTAACGTTTTCTCAGTTGTCTGTGTTTTCAGTGTTCACACATTGGCAGAGAGCGGAGTTCAAGCGGAGGAGGTCGGGAGGAAATCGAGAAATAGCCACCCACCCTCTTGCCTGTCTGGCTTCAACATTTAGAAAACCGTCAGCACATGAAAACAACAGGGATGGAAGGGGGTTTTCAATGCGCTGCCAGACAGGGCCTCTCACTTGAAGGGACAGCAATGCTTCATGGGGAGGTGAATAATGAATTGTACACTAAACAAAAGCAGCGACTGTGAAGTGTTCCCCCACTGTGATCCCTTAGCCGCCAGGCCATTCTAGTTCCATGGATGTGTGTGTGTGTGTGGGTGTGTGTGTGTGTGTGTGTGTGTGTGCATGTCGGTGTGGATGTGTGCTGGGGTATGTGTGTGCACGGATAATGTCATGGGGGTTTTGTGAGGGAAGGAGGAGGGGGGGGGGGGGTGCTAACAATGTCTTGATATTAAAGTACACTTTTGAGCTTCTCTTCAGGGGATCACAGGAGATTGGGAGCTGAAATCATTACTCAAACACACCACAGGTATGCCTCTCTGCACATACTAAATGGCTGAGTTCAACAGTAGTATTGGATGTAATTTATCATGAGTTTAAAGCAGGAGGAAACCCATCTCAGCACCACAGAGTTTGCATGCGAAATACTCCTTGAGATGTCCTCTGTCGATTGAAAGGTGAGCTGGCATCGTTAGCTAACAAATTCTCAACTTAATCATAATAATTTGAAATGTCTGATCCAATTAGCAGTCGGCATAAGGTGGGAAAAGGTTTATCGCATTTGTTTGTGTTTGAGGGATATAACTGGTTTCAAAGGGGATCATACATTCTGAATGAATTAAACCGACAGGAATTTTTCAAAAGACGGTTAGAAAACGAGTGGTTATTGTATAAATATATTAAAATGCTCCTGCTGCCTCCTTTCATAGTCGTGTTCTTGAAAGCTTTGTCTCAGAGCTCTGCATCCATCTGACTTAGTATTCATAGCCAGTGACACCTCTGTCATTTACATGTGTTACTTTTATTCTGCCCAACCAGCTTCAAACCAGTTCTTATCCAGATATTCTTGAAACATGGTCTTTTCCTGGTCCAAAACTGTTTCGTTTTTATCAGTGGAGTCTTCTCTTTCTCTCCCTCTAATCCCCTTCCAGGTAGGGATCAATTGCAAAAAAATGAATTGTGAACTTGTTGTTTGGTCCATTCTTTGGCAGAAGGACAATGGGGAAGGTCTGCACAAGCTATTCTCTGCATATATCACCAAGTAGTAGTTTTTCAAGATCCACTTTGTGATATTGAAACAGTATTTACCATCAACTGAAATTGTATGTCTGAACATTTAAATATAAAATGGATTTCAGAAAAAAGCCGCACACAATTTGGCAGCGGAAGCATAGGCCTTGGATTACATTCTCAGAATTGGAGTCAACAGCAAGGTTGAAATATTGAAACTCCACACCCACTTACAGCTTTGCACCAGCAAATATGATTGGCCACCCCTATCTGATGACAGAATTTGAGAGGCTCAGTATCCTGGCAACACCTATTACCAAAAGAAGCTCCTCCAGGCTTTCCTGAACCACCATGCTTTGGCACCCTGTAAACTGAGACAATTTGGTTTCTATCAGGTGGAGAGAGTGTAGAGATGAACCACTTGTCAAAACCAGAACAGGAGATACATCCCAGATCCTTGATTCTCTGGATGGAGAGACAAACAGCAACATGTCACCCACATGTGTGAAAGCTATGATGGATGTTGCTGATTAAAGTCCTCTCACTTGAGAGGTGTGAGTCATACGTCAAAATACAGTTGTCTGTTACTGAAGGATTTTATTGTACATCCATCTACAGCTATGGTACCTTAACATGTAAGTTTACTGGTGGTCTATCACACATTCACCTAGCTGAGGAATGTTCTCTCTCCTCTTTGTTCTACTAATTTGTATTCAGGACCACATTTTAAAGATTAGGATGGTAATTGAAATGAATATGAAATCAAACAAGTTGTGTTGCCAATGACATGTGGCAGCCAATCACTGTGAAGCAAAGACAGGTGGCAACCAATTGTAATGTGCCAACTGATTTGGCCTCCTTCACTAAATTGTTTACATGGCCATTGTCAGGATGCAACCAGAAGAGCCCCATTTTCTCTGCCTAAAATCTCCACAAATTTTTATGAATGCATATTTCCAGTTTTGTGTCTCATGTATGTACTCAATGTCAATTATTTTCAATTGTGTCTCGCTCATACTGTCTCATATGACATTGTGTCCTTGGGCAAGGCACTTCACCCTACTTGCCTCGGGGGGAATGTCCCTGTACTTACTGTAAGTCGCTCTGGATAAGAGCGTCTGCTAAATGACTAAATGTAACCAAGATGGATACATCCAGGTTTAGATCTGTAAAGGAATTATCTTCATCTTAAACTAGATGTTGTTCAGGATGGACATCTAGTACACTGTGATGGGTTGGCTGAACCCAATTTCATAATATCCAATGAATCACCTCTGGGCCCCCCTAACAGGCAACACTTAACTAATTATATCAGTGGAGCCAATAGGTCCCTCCCTGCCAGGACACAAAGTATCACTGATGGTCAAGATGTCAATCATGAAGATGTGCTCATAGTCATAGAAGACTAGTACTTGTTTGATGAGAAGGGACTGGGAAGGTGACCAGACAGCAGTCTGTTGTTCTTGTCCAAGAAGATTGAATTGCAATATGTGGCCATGTTTTATATTTCAGTCACCTACAACATGTTCTATTTGTCAGACACCATGTCTACTGACAGATGCAGCATACAATTGTTGTCAAAATGAGGTAGACACTAACACAACACACTGTCCTGTGGCAGACTCCATGGTTCAGAACTTGGTACTGGCAGCCACACCATCTGTACTACCATAAAAAAAGCATAAAAAAAGATTTCCCTCAGTGTCAGTGACAAACTACAAGATCACCTTGCAACGATGATAGTCAGTGGGCCATCTCAACATATACTCATAAAATCCTTGAACATGTTAGAGATCTGGATGCTCATAAAATAGCTTATATATTGTACGGTGAAATATTATCATCCAACACTATGCAAGGTCTGCTGGACAGATCTATCAACCTACCTACACACTAAACAAAATAAATAAAAGACAGCATCTTTAAAACAATAATACACTACTATGGTATCCAGAAAAACACTGTGGGGCTGTTAGGATCCCTAAATTGGCTAAATGGGAATTCTCTTTTTAGTACAATCCACGTGGAACATTATTATTATTTAGGCTTTGTCAAAACTAGATTTGGTCATTCTAATCAAGGAGAAGCTAAATTCTTTTTAAATGTTTTATCAAGCCATCCATTGTCTTTTGAAAGTTGATGTAAAATACAGTTCCTAGTGTATGAACTGAGCATAATGAACCTGACAAGAGCATCCAACTTTCAACTGTTGAAATCAGCTCGGTGTCTTTGCCTTCTAGTGACGGAAGATTGAGAACTAATTGATTCCTGCACGTTATGAAGAGACGAAACTCAGGATTCTGTAGTGCAAATTTACAATTCAGTAAAATGTCTCAGGGGGCAGAGAGGGAAAACCCACAGTGAAGAGAAGGGTTACCCTTCCACCACAGAGTCAGGAGGGTTGGTGGTGGGTCTCTACACACCAGACACAAGGTGAGGGGTCAGGTTACTTCTGCTGCTTTGTGACAGCCTGCTTATCCTAATTGGCCCTTTGAGAGCTCATTTCCAACCAGGAGTTATAAAGTAGTGAAATGAACTCATGCCATGATTCACATATCCTCTAGCTAACGAGTGTATCAATTAATTAACTCGCTGAGGAGGTGAAGTTGCAAATGCTATACTTCAAATTATGCTTTGGTGTTGTAGAGGGAATTGGAGAAGACTGAGTGATTTGTGAGAACTTTGAATTACAGTGGCACCAAATACTGAGGTGAGAGTACATTTACATTTATGCATTTAGCAGATGCTTTTATCCAAAGCGACTTCCAAGAGCTTTACAAAAGAGCATAGGTCACTGATCATAGCAACGAGGTAGTCCCAAACATTACAAGCAGCCAAAACATGAAGCATACATGTGAAAAAACTAAACAAGTGCCAAAGGGAAGACTCATAAGAGCATGCGGTAATACACGTTACAAATTTAAACAACATGAACCACAAAAAGAGCAAGACTGTACCTGTAGAAGAACAATCAACAGTAAAATATTTCACAGCGAGTACAAAAGTTAACTTCGTAATAATTAACCTACAAGAGCAACAAGTCACTCAATAAGAGTCATTGTCACTGGCAATGTCATTGACAGAGTCATTGAGAGTAGAGAAATTAGTAGAGAGCACTCTGTATATTTAATAAACACCACAAAAAGGGGCAATCCAATTTCATATACTCATCGTAACTTGTCAAGTTTAGCCAGTTTGGCCATGGCTAGAGTAATGTTTATGATAGCACAAATTAGCACAAAGGAAATGCTGACTCAACAGGGTCAATAGCTGGTCATAAGGAATGGGTCATCATGTTACTGTAAACAATGACATATGTCTGACTGTCAGCAACAGTGACTTTGATTCCCTGGGAGAGTGGGCTTTCTCGGCATAAAACATTGATACTATGGAGCTTGTGAGAAACATCTTCATTGGATGCCAGGGCAAGACATGCACACAAATAAAAGATGTTACAAAAGTTTATGCTTCAAAGCAATAATATCTCTATGTGATACTTAACACTAACAAAGCAACACACAGAACGGTGTGAAATACCAAGCATCAGAAAACACAAGCTCAAAGGAATTTGTCAAATGGAGTACTCAGTGCCAAATAGCTGTTGCTGACAATGAAGGGATGTGACCTGGACTGGGTCCCATGACTTTGGTCCCAAAATAAAGTATCAATTTAAACAAGAATTCAATCACTTTCATATAATTCATTGAGAAATACAATGGATCTAAAACCAATGAACACACAGTAAACTACAAGTTTAAAATACGATAAGTCAATCCAAAGTTGTTATAGTATATTCAACGTTTTCATAAAGAAACAGGAATTTATCAATTCCACACAATTAATATGTTGTAGACTAATTCCATTTTGATTCCTTAATAATAGGCTTTCCTAGATGAATCCCAGGAAGGATTGGTTACATGAAAGTGATTGAATTATTGTTTAAATTCAGACTAACATTTGAACCTCCTGAATTTCAACGACTTTCATTCAGTTTGACTGACCACCAGTTGGCCTGGTGCTAATCTGCCAACGATTCACTCCAAAGGAGTTCCAACCCAAGATAGATGCAGGTAGGAGGACATTTCCCAAACTTTCATCCATCAGTCACCATTACACACAAAGGCTGAGACCTGGAGAACCAAAGGTTCCTCCACTTTCAAAATACATGATTTTTTGGGATTGATCCATCTATTCTGTTTACCTTCATCATGCAGTCTTTAATTTGATTTGTCTCTCTTATTGCTATCTTCTAGAACTCCAGTTGAGGTGAAGGATGCTGTGGTGCATTTCTGCGGAGTTTAAAACAGACTCCTTCGGGTTTTTTCGCCACACTGTGCCTGTGAGGGTTGGAACACAGCCCAACGTTGTTCCTGCATGTAATTTAGAGACAGCATCCTCTGTACTCTCAAATCACACACACGCACACCTAACTACAACACAAGCACCTCTGACAGCACAAACCTCAGAGGGTGAAATTAATACCCACGACATGCATCAGGTGTCTCATTAGTTTTTGCTTCAGAGAGAACACAGTCTGTTGGTTTATCACACTAAATCATGTCTCTTCCTCGTATTGTGAACAGGGACCAGGGTGGAGACAGAAAATACTGCTCAGTGTTGTAGCACACATGGGCTTTAGGAACCCTATCATTGTGTGGAATTGTACACTACAGTATGAACCAGCCTGCCAGTTTATATTAGAGTGCAATGGAATAGAATGAATTCTGAAAACAGAACACAAAGGATCTGGTCAATTTGTAATTAGTATCACGGCCGATATCTTCACGACTTTGATGAGATTGATTCACTTACGATACGATACCATCAACTCTCCATTCACATTTAAATCTTGCAGTAGCTATCTCTATAATGTCTTCAATGCCATCATCAAACATGCTATGTATTTCTGGGCAAAATCTGATTGATACCAAAATGCATCCGAAACATTGCTTCAGGAAATTCAAAGATTAGCCAACACCACTGCCCATCTTATAAACATGCTGCAAGTGTTATTCAGGTCATCTTACTAAAGCCTTGAGCGACTCATTTTCCCATCTGAGGATCAAATTGAATCTCAACTTTTTAGTTCGGCCCTTGGCCTGGCGGCCTATTAAGATTCCACTTAACCTGTCTACTTCTGAAAAATGACACATCGTAGCTGGATTAATTCTATTTCATCTGGACTAAGTCTGTAGAAACACCTACTGGAAATGGAATCTCCTACAGGAATCCCCTTGACCCCTACCATTAACATTTGCTAATGTATTCCCATAAGAACCATGGTCGATGAAGCATATCTTGAATGGGTAAGAGAGTGTGACGCTACCATGTGCTTGTCACTGACTGTCACAAGGTATGGAGCCTAATGGTCAAACGTGTTAAACGATTGTTTAATTGATTGAGAGATTATACCTGGGTATTCATTTTGTTATTGAAATATTGTACAGTGCAGTATAATAGTCTTTCTGAGATCAATTGAAGTAATGGATATTTAAAGCAGAGCATGGTACTGCAGTAGCAAGATGTGACTTGAATTCTGAGGATGCACAGTATCATCATCATGTGTAATCACCACCACCCCGAGAGAGAGTGTGTTTGTCAGCGTGAAGCCTCCAGCCACTGCACTCGGTGGGCTTTCACTTTCAAACAGAGCCATGGCAGAGCCTAAGCTAGGCAGGGTCTCCTAGCAGCATGGGGAGTGTATTGTATGCCTGACAGACAAGAAATCCTGTGCCCAATTTACTCACCTGTCATCACCTACCTTCCAAAAAAACTGTGACTTGAAGAGACAAGGATGCCTGTGCAATGATGCCCATACTGAGCAGAAAGGCAGACTGTGGAATGATTGTAGGCATAGTAATCTTAGTCACCAAAGTAATCCATTCATAGCAACATTTTTATACAATTGACTGGCTGATTGACTGTGATCACAATTACTTTAAATGGGACGGGTAAACACAGATGCATTACATAAATAAACACGTAAATCACACAATAAGTCTTTGAACGATCTCTTGAAAGACTGCCATCCCATCTGAGATTAAACATTAGCTGCTTTCCTGTGTGCGGTTTCACTACAAAGAGGGAGCAAGAACTTCGAAACTAGGTCATAAAGATACTTTTACACACATTTCAGAAACTCAGGATTTCTGCAGTAGTGATGGCAAAGCACCCAACACAGTATTTTTGTAATTTGATGACCCGCAGAAGAGACTCAGAATCCTGAGCAGTTGCACAGTATTGTGTAACTGCTCATTATGGTGACTCACTTTTTCTTTCTTTCTTTCTTTCTTTCTTTCTTTCTTTCTCGCCATTTCACTCTCTTGCTTTCTCCCTTTCCCCACATGCCGAAAATAAACAGCATCAACATTCCTAAAATGTACAATCATGACATTCCTAATCACATGACTGTATGAGTGATAAACAAAGCAGGCAAATCCCCCTCGATAGCAACATCCTCCTAGCAGTTGTCAAGAACTTGGTAGAGTAAAATCCTGGATTCCCCCTTGGCTGGAATATTCGGGGGAATTGGATTAATGCAGTGCTGACAAATACATCTAGTTTCTTCCACAACAATTCAATATCCTCGGTTACAAGATTATGTTCTTTACCAGAAATAGCACTTTTACTTTTTCTCCTGATCACTCAACAGTGTTGATCAAATTACAGTAGCGCTGGAGCACTCGAAAAAGGAGGCAACCCTAAAGAGAGCACTGAATCCAATAGTCTGTCAAGCCCCTTTAAATGAGATTTCCCATCTCATAATTTCAGTTTGAAATATCATGGAGACATGGATATGATTAATCCAGTGAATACAATTTATAATGATAAATTGAATCCAAGCAGAAGTACTGTATGTGGCCATGAGATTAGCATGAGGTGACCTGTCCTTCATTCCAAGTCAAATACTCTATCAGATAGATCTTGTATTTACTAGAAGACTAAACAGCAGAGGACTTAGCGCCCCATTCTGGAAACATAGAATCTAGACTTTCTATGCAGTGGGAAAATAAAGTAAAAGCTAGGTTTATTGCATTTACAAAGGAAAAATTCATACATTATGATTCATCTAGTAATCATGTATGTCATACAGTAGAGAATCAAGACATTACATTTTCCTCATCTCATCCGCTTCATCCAGTAATCCAGTTGCATCATGTTTAAGGTCAAGAGTGATCAGTGGATAAGGTTTGCAATCTAAAGTATTAATTCTGCTTCCAGTCAAGCCCAGTGGGATAAATCAAATGTCTTTCTGTTTGTTTATGTCTGTGCTTAGTCTGCACAGTGGATTTGAAGCACATACAGTACACACAAATGCACAGACGGATTGACACCCACACCCACACACACATACACACTCACATACACACACACATACACACCCACACACATACACACATACACACACACACACACACACACGCACACATACACACATACACACACACATACACATATACAAATACACACATAGTGTCCCTCTCTCCTTCTATATTTCCTCCCAGCCAGGGATGTGTGTACAGGCCATCACAAGACCCCAGGTTGCCGTGAGTGTAACAGTATATCTGTCAGTCACAGGGCTGCGCTAAAATAAATAAATATGAAATGGAGGCGGAGGAAGGAGGGAGATACATAAGGGAAGTGGGTGTGTGGGAGAAAGAAAGACAGAGATTGAAAGAGAAAGAGAGAGAGAGAGGTTGAAGAGAGAGGGAGAGAGATAATTACATTTATATTCTGAATACATACATGCACGTTATTGGATAGCTGTGTTAATATTGTTATAATGCAAAAAAAGCAAATCATTCCCCAGCAAGCAGTAGCCTACTCACTTAACTCATAGGCCAAGGTCGAACTGTCATCTTGTAGTTCAGCAGTGCATTGGCGCAACAGATGGATACTGCCCCCTGTTGGAGACAGGAAGCATCTCTTCTCATACAGAAAGGAAACAGTGGTTAGAGAGATAGAGGAAGGAGCAACAAATACCTCACATTGTACTAAGGCCAAGTTAAGTCTACTTGACGCCAAACAAAGGGACACCTAAAGGCCAATGCCAGATATGGCTGCAGTGTGAGAAAAGGTAATGAGTGAGTGGTCCTATGATGGGTGGACCACAAGAGCAGGGCCAAGGATTTAGAGATGAAACCACAAAAGCAATCTCAGACCTTCCAAAATCCATACCTTCCTTCTTTGAAACCATTCCACGCCATATCTTTCTGGAATCGGCATACACTGCGGTGTATAGGGCAGAAGTTGCACCTGCCAAGTGAAGGACATGCTGGAATCGGGGATAGCCAGAGGGGCAGGATTTCATGTGAAAGATGTGCCAACCCTATAGCATATAGAAACCTCTGGGGACATTCACTCAGTGCAGCTGTCAGCCAAGCCAAAGGTTTGGCTGCAGTTTGTAGGCAATGTGTTGGAGAGGCTATGTGTCATGCTATCTACACAACTCAATGAAGTGGTTAATGCCAAATGCTGTAATGAAATATTTACAGTATCCACAGATTCATACAAATTACATTCACTTTTCTGTCTCTGTGGAATATGGAAACCAATACTATTCATTACCTATGTCTATACTATCATAATACATTTTAAAAATGGGAATATCTCTAATAATAATAATATTTATTCTTTACAATACTTGGATATGCTTCCATTGTGGATTCAGATTAACTATATCTGCATACAATGTCAGGTCATCTTGGTCTCTGATACAGCAGCAGACAGATACTGCTACTGGTCTGCATTCAGTGGTCTCAGAGCAGACTGATTTCATCTAGCTTCTTCCAAACTGCACAGCGACGGAAGATGATACTGTGATGATTAGATAATACATAATGGGCTTAACCATGGAATAAAAGACACCTTTCAGTGGAGGAACTGCAACAAGTGAGGAGAAAGTAGGCATTGCAAATCAACCTCATTACTTATGGAAGATTTAAAGATCCTTGAAAGCACTTCACACACTATGCAGGAAAATTCCTGTTCTAGACAGAGCCAGGCCTGAAATATGACAATCTGTGAACCTGCATTTGGAATGCTCCTTTTGATTCTTATCTGTAGCTCGCCTGGACTGCAACAGCATCAGATGGAGAATAGACCTCCAGGATCCACACCCCACTGTTAAGTTCATTCCCAACCCATCTGTGGCCTATTCTTTTGCTGGTTCTTCTAAAGGCATGGTCACGTCTCTGGTGCTGCATACCACTGCACCATCCACAAGCCCCACAGAGTTTGAAGGTCATTAAACTTGCTAGTGGTTGGGCTAGATCAGGAGACAGAAGCCAGCATGTGCTGTGCGAGATGTGATCCCTCAAGTCTCTGGAGAGATTTGATTTATATCCTCCCTCAGACTGTCGGTTGGAATCTTCTCTCACCTTCCGTCCCCTCATGGGCAGGCTGAGCCACCCTGCCCGTCACAACACATTATTTCCACCCCAGCATGCACACACAGCCAGCCTAACACCCTCTGAACGACAGTAACCTTTGTTTTGCAATGTAACAGATTTCGGTATCAAACCATAAACCTTGGTACAATGGAGAGTCTGTTGCTGTTTTTCAGTTGTCATTCAGAAATGGGAAAATTGAATTGCTTTGATGACTCTGTTTAGCATTTAACAAGATTGAGAGAGAAGGTCCTACATAAACTTAATTCCAAATGTGATTTCAAGATATTACACATGGTTATTGTTGTCTAACCTGTACCAGTGTCTTGTCATAGTTTGCCATTATGGGAAGAAGACATGTTGCACTGTGGGTGGGAGTGAACAACAAAATGACATTTTGCTGGATCTAGAGACAACCCCAACAACAGAAACAAACTGTTGATTCTAGACATGGTTCTGATGTGTTTGTGTGTCTCTAACAACGTGAAATCAGGGCCCGGGGCGCTCTCCTTCCGTGGTTAGCATAATCATTCAAGTCATTGCCTGTGAGACCGTGGAAAAGGAGGAAATATATTCAAAAATGTTGAATTGACTCAGTGGGCACCATGCCCTAGCCTGAGGCTACAGACATTCACCATTTGAGGCAGGTTTATGGAACTTTACAGTTGAAGCTTAAACAGGGGTTGCCCAAAGGCAACTGAGTTATCAAACAGAGTGTTTGAACTATCCAAAGCATTAGCCATGGACCTGATAACACTTACTGTACTGATATTGCAAAGACAAAACAGGGCTTTAGTCATCCAATGACCAGTGCGAAACATTTGGCAAGAAAAAATGCCTCGTACAAATGAAATCAAACAAACCTACTCTGATCACATATCTAATTTGTACATATTACTTTACATTTGAAACCATTATTTTGGTTTGAGGTCAAATTAAATAATTGATATTGACGTTGGACATCATTTTTTTCAAACCAAGTTGATCTAAAATGCTCTTTTTGAAAATGTATTTGGTGTTTATATGTATGATCTGCATCTTTTCTGTGGACAAAAAAAATAGGGCTACCTTGATGGTTGTGCCCGTTTAAGAAATCAGGTTGAAATCACTTTTAAAGAAGCCTGATGCACCACCAGGGAATGCTGGTCAATTACTTTCTGCAGAACTTTATTAAGTGGGCACAACTGGCCTGCGGTCTATCAGGTGTGAACAGGTGGATAAGAGCTCTTATCAGAACGGGAGCATAAAAGGAACACATTAACATAGAGCTCTGTGAGAACCAAACATGTGTGGGGGGATGATTAGCAATGACAAAGTCGACTAAACAAGAATTGATCAAAGTAAATATGTCAGATCACCTGAAGGCTGGTTGAAAGAAGTGGACGAAGCTTATACTCCTGCCCCAAAGTCCCTATTCCCTCTGTGGCTGTATGTTAATTATTTTCCTGTTTGGTTCATTTTCAGAATGTACGGTCCTCTCTCTCTCTCTCTCTCTCTCTCTCCCTCTCTCTCTCTTTCTCTCTCTCTCTCTCTCTCTCTCTCTCTCTCTCTCTCTCTCTCCCTCACTATCTCTCTCTCTCTCTCTCTCTCCCTCTCTGTCTCCCTCACTATCTCTCTCTCCCTCTCTCCCTCCCTCCCTCTCTCTCTTTCTCTCTCTCTAAACTCCACTGGAGGTGCAGTGTTTCAAGCACAGCGGGTTGTCTTTTCTCCACAGGGTCGTTTTCTTCTCTGTGTTTTTCATTCAGATTGTGTGTATGTGTGTGTGAGTGTTTGCATGTGCGTGTGTGTTTTGTCCCTACCTTGGCGGAAAGCTTCACACATGGTGCCTCGTAAAACCTACCAATAGATTGAATCAAAGGAAGTGTGTTCATTATAACTTGATAGAAACCCTTTAACCTGCAGATGATATAAAACGTTTGGACTGACACATGCAACCAAGGACGATTCCATTTACGTAACATCCACTCCCAGGTCTCTCTAGTTATAGCTATAGTTCTCGTTCTTCCGTCCAAAATAACGCAAACATCACACCCAGTGCTTCTGTTGATATTAGTCAATCTGTTTTCTCCAACCAGACGTTGGATCTTTCTGCATGGGCTTAGGGCTGTGAGAGCTGAAGGACGGGAGGATCCTGGGGTGACCATGTGGAAGGCTGTCTATTTGCCCCCCACAGAGCCTAAAAGGCTATCAGCATGGACCCACATTTCTGTTTGATACTGAAAGATGAAAGAGCATATTGTGTGAACTCACATTCATTAGAATAAGAAACCCAAACTGATAAGGGACCATGTGAATTAATGCTGTTTCATAAACACAGCCTCAGTAAATGTTTCATCTGTCGACGTGAAGCCAATGCTGAGCTATAGTTTGTTGTATTTGATTTACACCTCGATGAACATGAAACAAACCCTGGTAAACCAGCTAGTCAAGTCACATCAAGACACCCATCAAGAAAAAAAGAAATATATGTTACACCTGAATGTATGATACACTTGAATATATGTGAAACCTATACTTTGTTCCTAAAAAAAGTAAACATCAATATTTTCTCTGACATCAGGCATCCTCGACAGAGGATGCAGATCTCCCTGCAATGCACTGTTGTCCCAGGCCAGGACTCTGCTGGCCATCTAACCCAGCAGCTGATTAAAAAGTCTGAACCCTTGAGGCTGTTCACAATATGGGATGCATAAGCTGCTGAAGCTAGCCTGTCCACCTCAGCTGTTTATGACTGCGTGCTGCAGGGCTAAAGGAAAATTACTGTGTGTGTGTGTGTGTGTGTGGATGTGTGTGTGTGTTTGCACACATGCATGCTGACTGCCCATGTGGCAGAAATGATAAATGACAAGAGGTTGTGAGAGAGGGGCACCCAGAGAGAGGGGATGTGGAGGAGGAGAGAGAGCGTGTTGCAAGAAATTCGTCACCAGGCCCCATCACCACATGGCCTCTTTCTCGGGTACCTCTGGTGAGTGATCGAGGCCCAGACTCAGATGCCATGAACTGAGAGAACAAGAGCAGAGAACATGAAGAGCAATCTCACTTAGGACTGAATGCAACTTTGGACTTAAAGCAACCCTCGGGCATATTGATCAAGTCAACAGACGTAGTTTGACCAACACGGCATGGAAAGTGTGTGTGCTGCGAGGTTGATTAAAGCCCTCCGAGGTCCAAGAAGGTTGAGGAGAGGAAGCTAACAGATTGGATGGAAGGATGAAGCTTTTCCTTATTTCATGGGTTTCATCATGCTTAGCTCACTCACTTTCTCCTGCAGGTGGGCAACAGGCTGACCCAGTTCTCACATCCAGCCCACAGTGCGAACCAGGTTATACGCCTTGCTAGTCAAGTTTCATTCCATCTGTCTATGGAGAGATCGAGACAGAAAGGTAGAAAGAGAGATTATTTCAAATTGATACAATATCATGGTATCGTCAATGACTTTTTTTGTTTGTGTGTGTGCTTTTGTGGTGTCCTGGTGAATTCCCCTGGAGCACAATGAGAGGTTGTGCTCTAAATGTCCTCTGCAGACCTGCTTTGTTTGCAGCTAAAATTAATATTCCGTTTCCAGGGTCATCTTCCAATCACCGCCTCTGAAAAATGAGTCTCCTGGTGCCAGTTAATGAAACTCCATCTCCCAATATTCATCAACAAGCTCATCAACACCATCCCTCCTGATGTTTATTAAAAGACAGGCTGATAGAGGCCAACAGGCAGATCTGTATGTCCCCGTTTTAGCAGGACTACCACAAGCCAGTAACAAGCTTTTCTGAGGCTTGCACAGATAAAACATGAAAATAACTGTTTGTAGGTAGAAAGCTTTACAGTTACAAACATACAGCAATCGGTCCAAAGCGTTTTTAACTTGTTTTATTACATTTGGTGGATGTATCCTTTGAATCCATGTATGGTTTCTTTTAACGTTCATCCATAAACAGACTCCTCCAACTGTTTCATCTCATGTGTCTGCAGTGTCCCCTAGTGGGGACACTAGAAATTACCAATCTGTTCACTTAAGGAGAACTCACGCGTCAAAAACAAAGTTCCAAATTGTATAAAGAGAAAGATAGCCCTTATAAATACACATATGGCATTTTCCTGCATGTAGCCCATGTCAGCACTTTAGTCAGCATTGGCTGTTTTCAAATGTGCTCTATAAATAAATGTACTTTACTTGACTAGCCTGTTATAGTGGTCCAAGTTATGTTGCTCTAAACACCAAGTGCCTGCACCACACTCTGGGTTGAGCAACAGATTCACATCAACAGGAAGAACAGATGGCCATATACTAGGACTAATCTACACAGAGTCAACACTTCCCTTTTGGCAGGTCGTTGCGTAAAACCACTTCCTATGACACATGACTGATACAAACTGGGTGAGTGATGATGATAGTATACTGTTGACATACTGACTTTTCGGTCGATATTTTGCAAACACACTTAGTGAACAGTAGAAATCAGCCTTAAATTGCACAATGGAAGTCATATCGCACAGTCAATATGAATGGACATCTGACACTCAGAAATGATTAGATAGTTGTGCTGGAGAGACTCACCCAGGCTTACTGTATGTGTCATCCCATGATACACCACAGCTCTGACCAGAGGAAGGAGCAATCAGTCTAGAACGAGATGAGGCCTTCATTTACAGTCAGAGGTCTACGCCTGTAGGAGGAAGAGAGCGGCTCGTCAGCATTGAACCACACCCTGCCCTGCCTGAGGAGCACTTCCCCTAGCTGTGTTTCACAGCTGTGGCTGGAGGGGTGTGGGGGGGGGGGTCAGGCGGTGATGGGTGTTCCTCTTTCACGTTCAAAAGTAGGAGAGCGGCTGTGACAGCTCAACACAAAGCCAGTCACCCTGACACGCCGACAGACACACACAGACACACGGAGCAAGCAGACGGAGAGAGAATGGAACCAAAGCAGATTAGAGAGGGATATCTGGTCAAAAAGGTAAGGAAGGGGGAACCATCCCTAGAACCCTGTAGTAGAACCAAAGGTGATTTTGTCATGGATAAGGGGTTGAGCAATCTAGTGTCAGTAGGTTTGTGTTGGCTGCAGTAACTTACAAAAGTGCTGATGTCCACATTTTGCAGTCATCCCAAGATGTGTCTGTTTAACTAGTGAGTGAATGCTGTGGATGGAATTAGGTAGATGTCGATTAAGGACATGCACAGTCTATAAGTGTATAAAACGAATATTTGTGTTGTTGAAGTTATAGAATACGGCAGGTTAACTGATTCAGACCCATTGGTTGCTTCTGAATGTGACATAATTCAGCTACTTCTACAATGCTACAATGCTGTGTTTTCTCTCTGGTCTGCGCTGACCTTCTGAGTTAATTTTAGAGGCTGTGAGTGAGTGTCAATAAGAAGCTCTCCCACAAACCACAGATCTAAGGGAAGATGATACATGACTCATGAGCAGTGTCCTTGTGAGGGTGGGGACCATCAGAAACAATGAGTCTGTCATTTCAAGGAGTCATTCTTTGCTCTGGAAAATGATGATTCTTATCTGAAGTCATGGAACTGTTAGAATAGCTCAGGTAGGTGCAAGACTTGCCTGCAGTTTTTTTTACTCAGCTGGTCACCACAACATAAAGTGAAATATAAACAATTAGAAATAAACACATTCTAAAAAACCAAAATCATAACCGAAAAAAACACTCAATACTTACCCGGGGTTTACTGTCAAAATGATACCTTTTCCCACAGTCAATGTCTAAATGAAGGAACAAAATCCCATTTTGTGTGAGTTGACAGTGTTCAGCAAAACTGAAAAATAACCCGCTGGTATCACTTCCTTTATAGTCCAGCATTTTAAGACAGACTTAATGTAAAATAATTGTTTACAGCATAGATAATTTCTAAGGTATCCAGAACAACATACTCAAAGTTACAGTTAAAATGTTACTTTTCATGGGTAGTGTCATTGTGTAAAGTTTCATTTTGATAGGAGTACAGGAAAAAAATAGGGTGTAATGTTGCCTGGCCTTATTGGCACACATCTCGGATTGATGAGAATTTAACATATTTCCTCAACAAGGATATCTTAGGACTTTTAGTATGTTAGTTCTATTTTTGGCTCCAAAATGAGTTCCTTTGCCTGGACTATTAGTGTTCTGATTGACACACATGAAAAGGACTGTCCGACCATGTTCTACTGCAGCACTTTACATTACTGTTGAAGGCCCAAAACTCTTCAGTACCGGATACAGTCCTGCTTCTTATCACCTATCTGTCATTCTCTTCATCCTTTCTGCAGGGCACAGTGCTGAACTCCTGGAAGGTGGTTTGGGTGGTGCTGTCAGAGGACGGTGTTGAGTTCTACAAGAGGAAGACAGATGCCAATTCCAAGGGGATGATTCCCTTGAAGGGAGCTACTTTCACCAGCCCCTGCCAGGACTTCAGCAAGAGAGCGGTAACATTCTTGACTGCTTCTCTGGGGTGTCTATTAATGTGGTACACTCACCATAACCGTCTAAATAGACCAGCCAAACATATACTTCCTTTCTTGTCCTAACACATACTGAGCTCTTCAGTCAGAATTGTATTTCGGTAAAAGTACAGAGTACTGTTACTGCAAACGCTCATCAAACACAACGGTCCCACCCAACATAATCATACTGTGATTTTCCCTTAGCTGGTGTTCAAGCTCCAGACGAGTAAGAACCAGGATCACTTCTTCCAGGCCACACACCTAGAGGAGAGGGAGGCCTGGGTGAAGGACATCAAGAGGGCCCTTTCCTGTCTGGAAGGAGGCCGGAAGTTTGCCAGGAAGTCGACGCGGAGGTCTATCCGTCTGCCTGACACAGTCAACCTCAGGTAGGACCTGTCCAAATCTGAAAAGTTGGGTAGCAAGGAATAATAAGCATCAAGCATTATGGTTTACCACCATGTTTGAAGATATGACTTCTTTGTTGTTTGTTTGTCTCCAGTGAACTGTACCTGCTAATGAAAGACCCAGATGATGGCGTGAAGGAGATGAAACTGGAAAAGGATAAGAGAATCTACAATCACTGCTTTCCAGGTATTGCAAGACAACACTCGCACACAATTAGATGGCAACACAAATTACCATTCAATGTTATTAGTGAACTTTTCTTTCCTCGTTACTCTCTGTTTCTCGCTCCCACTCTTTCTCCCTGCTTCCCTCATTCCTTCCCTGTCTGTCAGGTGGTACGGTGGTAGACTGGTTGATCTCCAAGGACAAGGCGAGGAACAGGGCAGAGGCTCTGATGTTGGCCACGGGACTCCTGAACGAGGGCTTCCTGCAGCCTGCCGGAGAGGTCTCCAAGCAGGGGGCGGTGGGTGGAGCAGAGACCCTCCTCCTGGATGAAACTGATGCTCTTTACTACTTTGTAAGTCAGTCCAGATCTGTACTGGCACTGTACCTCGTGTGGGTGGCTGAACCTTAACCCACACTGAGTTGGCCCTGAACATGATGCAACATCTTATATTCCGTCTTGTTGCAATGTAGGATGTCTATCTTGAATAGGAAACAAAATGTTTGTGGTCTTGAATGGAATGAATCACACAGGAAATAGCTAATTTTTTTCACTCATGATACCTGTGTTTGGTTTTACACTAAGTGAGCATGTGCGGTGTTGCAGGCAGACAGTGGGTTCTTCTGTGAGGGCTACTCAAGCGATGAGGATGGAGTGGTGAAGGAGGAGTTCAGGGGAAACATTGTCAAACAGGGCTGTTTACTCAAACAGGTGAGACTGCAGGCTCACACGTTCAGAAGCACTCAGCAGCACACACAATATTCAGATGTTCTCAACAGCAATGACCAGAAATAGACATATCTTCTATTAATTCCCACCATGGACAATTTCTGCCAAACTCAAAGGGGATTGACCTGCCTATTTTCTTGAAAACGAGAGTGCTGCCCAATATATTTAGTCATTTAGTAGACGCTCTTATCCAGAACGACTTACAGTAAGTACAGGGACATTCCCCCGAGGCAATTCGGGTGAAGTGCCTTCCCCAAGGACACAACGTCATTTGGCACGGCCAGGAATTGAACTCGCAACCTCCAAATTACTAGCCCGATTTCCTAACCGCTCAGACACCTGACTCCCAGGACAATACAAAAGTAAGAAGGGGAAGTGCAAGTTCCCAACCACCAAAAATTAGCGGTGACTTTCACTGGTGAGTGAAACTGCATATGCATTCTAAAGATTGGGTTTCCTGGTTTACTTTGCACAGGGTCATAAGAGAAAAAACTGGAAGGTGAGGAAGTTCATTCTCAGAGATGACCCAGCCTTTCTCCATTACTATGACCCCACCAAGGTAAAAACCCATTTGAGTTGCATGAGATCAAAGCTACAGTTCTGCAGTTAGAATTGAAAAATTGTTACAACTGTTTTGCTTGTTATTGTGTTCCTACTTCCCCTTCAGCTTTACCTGTTCCCTTGATCACTACTTTTCTCTTTCACTGTGTCAAATGTCTTATTTTCTTTCTCCCTCTCCCTCTCCCTCTCCCTCCTTGTCCATTTTCTGTCTATCTGTCTGTGTCTACTTATACCTCTGTTTCCTTCCACCTGTGCCTCTCCCTATCTTTCCCTTACTTTATCCCCTGACTTTCTTACACTTCCACTCTCTTTTTTCTCATTTTACAAGGGGGATGATGAGCCCCTAGGTTCAATCCACCTGAGAGCATCGGTGATCACAGCGGTAGACTACGTCCCTGACGGTGAGTTTCCGACCAGGGAAGTTGTGCACCACAGGTCCCCCACTGTAACAGACTGAGTTATAATGGGAGGTATAAAGCTTCCTTTCATGTAGACTCTTAAAACCTGTTTCCCTTATCCTCTGCTCCCCCAGCCAAAAGGTACGAGGTGGATGGGAACCTCTTTGAGGTCATCACTTCAGACGAGACGCATTACTTCCTCCAAGCAGCTACAGCAGAGGAGAGGAAAGAGTGGATCAAAGCCATGCATACCGTGTCAAAGACAGGGAAATGAAGCTTAGAAACAGCTCATCTACTCATATCCTGTGTGGAGTGGCATAGACCAGAGAGACCCTGGTTTGACAGACATTCACTCTAAGCAGGTGCATGAAAGATCACAGACTCAGGTCTTATAGATGCCAGATTCTATAATGTTGTTGTTTCTCAACATTGCTTATTTTTCAATCGAAGGGCCATGGATTCATAGCTCAAAGAGAGAGAGAGGTGAGAGAGGAAACATGTTTCTATTCTCAAAGACGGTCACACTTTAAGACACCCTCCCCTCCACATACACAATCTAGAAGCAGAGTCTAAAATAAGGTACATGGTATATGGTTTGTGAGCCTATCTTTTTTGTTGTGGCTGCTTGTGTCATTTGTTCTGTTCATGTTATGATCCGGCCTTCACAATTAGAGAGAAGGCATTGTGATGATTCAGAAGAATAATCAAAAGTACAGACAATTCCTGTTCCTGAAAGAAAATGAGATATCATATCCTGTTTCTGTGTCCTTCTGCCATGTTGTGGTTTTAGCTTTTTGTCTTGTCATGATGGCTTGACACTCATGAATCTTCACTGTACAAAACTCCACCAGCAAGTATTTGTTTTCAGTTAATACAGTGTATGCAGCACCTGTAATATACAGTATATCATTCAAATATTTAAACTGTGTAACATTTTAAATATATTCCATTCAATAGATCCAAGGACCCCACTGTTATTTGTACCTCCACACACATGTACATGTTAACAAAGTACATTAATCTAAGGGGCAACTATAAACAAAGTCTCAAATTGTTTTTTGTATTCGATTTGGCCCACTTGCACTAAGGAGCACAGTGTTAGGGAGGTGATGGTTCTACAGTTCATTCTCTCTGAACTATGGTCCTGTTAGAGACCTCCATGAAGTCACGAGGTGCTAAAGCTATATAAATAAATCATATCAGTATCCTTTTTACTGTCAAAACTGCTACCTGTGTACCTCGTGTGGGTGGCTGAAGCTGAGCTAATGCCCTGTTGACCTGGATTATGACTAGTTTTATTCACCATAAACCTCCCTTCTCTTCATCGTCGGGCTGGTTGAAGGCTGTCCTCTGACTCAACTGCTTGCAGTTGGTGTACTTTGCCCTCTTGCGTTCAATTAGTGATTATACACAGCAGAAATATTACATTTTGTTTTTAAACTCAGATTGTTCTGTGTATTAGCTGTATAGGAAGTCATCCACTCACACCTGAAGCCAATATGCTTGATCTGTGTGAAGTAAGGAGTCCTCATTTCACCCTGTCTCTATAGTTTTGTACATGGTCTCTAAAGTATGGAGAGGTCATTCCATCAGCTCTGAGCTTGGCCCTTTGGGTATAGAGTCAGAGTTCATAGAACTGTCACCAGTTCTTGGATTCATCACAATGACAAACGTGTTGCTCTTCGTTCCAGTGGGAATGTGTTGTGTTTGACAGCACTGTTCTCCTGATGGCAGACTGACCTGGGAGTCTCCTCCTCACATTCTGAATTTACACATCTCATCAGGATCTGTTCATGTCTCGAGTCTGACAAGGGCCACCTTCAAGTCACAAGCAAAGAGCCTGTGCATATTTTTGGCTGTGTTCATGCATGATCACGAGTTGAACACAAGAGGACAGTATACACTAACATACGCTTCCTAGTGGACAGAACAAGCTTGAATATTATTTGGACACTTCTGTCCAACTGATCTGACAAAAAACAGCCTGGGGAGGGAGGTTGTTTGTATGCAGCAGGCCACCATTACCACCTTTGATATAATATTTGATATAATATTCTTACTCAATCTAAACCATCTCCCTGATTGGTAACAACAACAAAAAAGCAGAAGCTACACTATATTTTCCCAATGGGATGCACCTGAAAACCCTCTGCAATCCCACGCACAGTATACTCATTTAAATCCAAAGCCTTCAATAGAAACCCACAAGTGAATCAAGCGTAACATGTTGCCGTCTCCTTTTCTCTTTGATAGACTGCACAAAGGAAGAGCATTGAATAACAGGCCTTGTCGCGCTCTAAATATGACAGAACACTGTTCAACTTCTCGGCTCAGCTGGCTGATGGAGGGATTGATAGAGGGGTAATAAAATACATGTGGGTTAAGATTTCTCACAGGAGAGTCATGAGTCTGCCAATGGTCCCTGGGTTGGTGATTGATGACAACAGAACCCAGTCCAGTCAGTGAATGAACCGATCCAGTTTTCTTATTGTATGTACATGTATGTGTACAGTATGTTTGTGTGTGAGTGCATTCATGCCTGCACACATGCATGAGTGTCAGTTGTTTAAGATCCAAACTTCACAAGAGGTGAATGACAGGCTTTACAGTGATTCAGAGAAAGGTCTTGCTATCCTGGAAAAACAAGAAAAAAGGTTTTCATCAATGATTTCCCAGCCTATAGTCAGAGCAAGTAGAAGGTCAATAGACCATGTCATTCAGAGAAGGATGATACACTTTGCCACTGTCGAAGACTGTGGCTCCTTCAGCTTGATGAAACTGTGAAGTTCTACCTATCTCTCTTTTGAATCTGAATGAAGGGCATCAAGGCAGAAGAATGGGATATGTGAAATTCACTCATGTGGCAGAAGGAAAGTATTTTCACACAGGAGTGTATTCACAGACAGAAACCAACATTGTTCTCTTGTTTGAATGTATCTGCCAACTATAAAGGGCCAGGGTAATGATCTGTTCTCAATTATTCCTCTCTTTTCAAAAGTATCACATTGAAATAAACTTAAAGAAAAAAAGTTTGAGAAAAGTTTCAATTGGAGTGTCCTAAATTGAAAACCTATTCTAATAAAGAACACACATTTCATCTTCCTAGTCTATGTTTGGCTCTCAAGAAGGCTTGTCGGTAACAAAGATCTGTGTTGCCTTCAAAGTGGATGAGAGAATTCTGAACAGGTTTACTGTGAAGTAAGTGTAAAGTCAGTGACTCACAGCTGTAGTCTAGACACAGGAAGGTTTATTGACCCAACTCAAGAAATAATATTGCAAACGCTTAAGATTCTTTCTCTTATGATTTAAAGTTGTATTTTCAAACACATTCAAAAGATATTACAAATACTTAACAAATGAAATACAGAACAAAATGGATGCTGTATTAATACAAAATTAAATACACAAAAAAAGGATTACCTTTCGTTAATCATTCATTCAAACATTCTTTCAAATACTCTAAATACACATTCGTCACCATCTAGCCTGAACAATGCTAAAGTCACTTTTGCGTTACTGTAATACGATTATAACATAACATGCAGGATAAAACGGCAAATAAACATAATTATCTAGTCAATGATATCCCCTTTATATGAAATCATCTCAATCTTTAATTGTTCATGCTTGACACCCTTTCATCTATAATGATGAGCTTTCTCCACTCCTCTCTCAATAACTTCCTTGTTAGATGCCTCCTCTTTTGATGCTTGTTATGGGTGTAAGTGAGGCTGTGAGTGAGGCTGTGAGTGATGCTGTGAGTGAGGCTGTGAGTGAGGCTGTGAGTGAGGCTGTGAGTGAGGCCATGAGTGAGGCCGTGAGTGAGGCCGTGAGTGAGGCCGTGAATGAGGCCGTGAGTGAGGCCGTGAGTGAGGCCGTGAGTGAGGCCGTGAGTGAGGCCGTGAGTGATGCCGTGAGTGAGGCCGTGAGTGAGGCCGTGAGTGAGGCCGTGAGTGAGGCCGTGAGTGAGGCTGTGAGTGAGGCCATGAGTGAGGCCGTGAGTGAGGCCGTGAGTGAGGCCGTGAGTGATGCCGTGAGTGAGGCTGTGAGTGAGGCTGTGAGTGAGGCTGTGAGTGAGGCTGTGAGTGAAGCTGTGAGTGAAGCCATGAGTGAGGCCGTGAGTGAGGCCGTGAGTGAGGCTGTGAGTGCTCCCAATCTGAGTGGCTCTTCAGTACTCCATAACATTGAGAGCGGACGTCAGAAAGCCATTTCATGATGCAAATTCTCAACCAAACAAACTATGAATAATCAGCAAGAGCAGTGGTTGTATCAAATCTAGGGGCACAACACTGTGAGAGTAAAACACAAGTGTGAATCGCTTAAAGCAATACTGGCCCCGAACCCTGGTTCAAAGGAAGCTTTGAGATGTACAGGCTCCAAAAAATGGCTTGCTATAGTGTGTCTGAAATTGATTAAATAAAAAAAAAGAAAGATTCTGAAGTCTCAAGGAGGATCTGAGAATGTACCCTTCAGACTGTTCAGCACTGCGTGTGAGAAACACTGGCAGTTTTACTTCCACGTAAGAGTCACTGGCAACAATTTATTAAGGTTACATTACCTACCATGAAGCTACATAGCTATACCTATAAGGAAAACAATGTAGGTACATACAAATTGCTACATCAAAACATGGAAGGAAATGTTAGCGTGATAGAATACAAAAATATATATATTAAGTAATTCAAATTTTGCAGATCGATTTACTTTATCTGCCTTTTAAAAATTTCCGTTTGCATGCAGATTTGTTCAAAATATGAGATGCAATGTAGCTGGAGTGGAGTCATGAACAATCTTGAAAGACTGGTCTCAGAGTGTGTGCTTGTGTGTATATGTACTGCATATTGTACAATATCTTTGGTATGTGCATGTGTCCTTCATACATCTGTGTGTCAATAGCCACCTTCTCAATCCCCAACCCCCCAATGGGTGTGCCAAATGCACAGTGTTGCATAGTGCACAGTGTTTCACACTGGACTTAGGTGCTGTAGTGGTCCTGGATGGAGTAGATCACGGCAAATGTAATGTAATCTTGGGATGAAATTGGCTACATGCTTGGAAAACAGTTCTACTGTATTAAACTTGTTATTCTGCACTATTCTATTCTTCTGGCAAAAGGCAGGGATGATAACAACCTCATCTCAATACACCTTTATGGTCCTGTTTTTACAAGTAATCACTCACCTGATTGTGTGCATAATGTAGGCTCAAACCATTGACGACGACCACATCTAGAAGGATCTTGTTGTCTGGGGAAAGGGAATTGCATGGTCTTCTACTTTGGACACATAACCAATCTGGTCTGACTCTACTTTCCTGGATTCTGTAGATGAATAAATACAAAAAATGCATTTTTCCCATTTGATACCAAATCACAATTTCATCTTCAAAGTTGTGGGGGAAGACTATAGGCATACCAAAACAAACCCACAGGCATACATGATAAACTCCTAAATTCTCTTTTTTCACTGTAATGTATGGACATTCAGCAACCCCTTGGGCACTGAAAAGATCTCTCCACACAGATGTTTTGAAAATGATATATACTGTATATACTGTTTAAACATTTAGTCTATAAACATCAACTAGGTAGTCTCCTTACACCTTAGGTAAACAGTTTTTCATCAGGCAGGATGAATAAGACATTTGAAACACATACCTAACCCCTAAACTCTTCGTGTCCTTGATTCAGTTGGAGTCCGAGGGCAGACTGTACTGCTGCTCTTTGGACCCACAACATCGCTTTGAATTGCTCAGGTGTTCCGGAGACTTCAGACGAAGATGCACTGACAGCCAATGATAAATATTCCCTTACAGTTACTTGACGTAGAAATCCCTAGCAGATGCTGACCATCTCCATGACTCAAATTTTGTATCTCTAGATCAATGAACTTCCATCTCATCCAAGGTGAAGTTAGGTTGTCTTAATCTCTTCACAGTTACTTATTTTCACACAAACCCCCAATTCTACAACCAGGCACATGATTGGTTATTGGGACTAGACAAATTACTTCAAATATTCAATTTTTACACTTCACAGGATAGCAACAATCTCACCGACTTCATAATAAAGTGACTGTGCAAGACACCAAACTCGTTCAATTTTGCCCAGATCTTCATATGGTACCCAGAAGTGTTCGAATGATACCCTGTTGATTCTGCAAAAAACTGGAAGAAACAGAAGAAATACTCACAGGTATGAAAACAAAGCAACAAGGACTGAAATAGGGATCGGACATATATATACAGGGCAAGGTAATCACACATGGACAACAGCTGGTCTGTTGTCCATGTGTGGTCAAAACAAGAAGCAGGTGGTGCAGGGAGCCAAGAGAAGGAGAGACAAGACTGGGACCGGAACTCACATAAGACTCTCTCCCTGTCTTTTCATTGTTAAATCAATGTTCATTGTTTAATCAATGTTCAATCATTGTTTAATTCAAGAGAGAGAGAGAGAGAGAGAGAGAGAGAGAGAGAGTAGAGAAGAGAAGAGAGTAAAAGTAGTACAAGAAACAGACTAAAAAGAAAGAGGTAGTGAAACAATAGCAAAAAGGGACACAAAAACTAAGAAAGAGAGAGAAGTAACAACATCCAGGAAGTTTCCAGTCTGGACTACATTCTAAAGTTATAACAGAGGGGAAGGGTGCGGAGTGGGGCTGGACTGAGTATGAAAATCTGGTAGTTTCCACATTTCGCACCCACTCAGCATCAAAGATGCCCTAGCCAGACACTCTTGTTTCTGTGCAGCAAGAATGTGTGTCTGAGAGAGAATGTGTGTGTCTAAGTGCATGCTATATGTTTTGTTATGTTTATAGCACAAGGCCCCCGGCATGGTCTTGTATATCATGATTACAAGAGGACTAATCTGTTCTCAGATGAGTGATGCTGAGAGACAGCGTTCACATATTTAATAAAGTTCCATCCTCTATAATCCCATAACATTTTCTCTCTCTCTCTCTCTCTCTCTCTCTCTCTCTCTCTCTCTCTCTCTCTCTCTCTCTCTCTCTCTCTCTCTCTCTCCCATCCTCACTGGTACCTTCATAGACAACATTGTCCCTCACCAAATGTGTCTCATCAGTTACTGTAAGCGATGTAACTACATCATGCCAGATAACGTACCAGAGAAGATGCTGGACTCTTATCAAGCTTCAAAGGAAATAGTGTTCATCACTCCTATTTAGACTGTGATTCAGTTCAATTTAGGGTGTGTGAATGTGCACATCAGATGAGATCCATCTTTACAGAACCTGTATGATGTTTGCGGACATTAGCAACAATATCATTGCCAGATAAGATGTATGCAGCCTCTGTTCCAAGCTGTGGGCATACATCTAGCATTCTTCCTGCTGAGGTGTAATGTGGCCACTAATGGATGACTCTTTTGCAAGGGTTTCTGTGCTCTTTTGGTCATTTTATTTTAATTAATTTGAGAATCTTTCCAGATCTTCTGCTAAGTGCCTTTGTGTCAATCGGAGTGACCATAGGAGACCTGGCTGAGAAATAAAGTGACCATGGACGCCTCCCCAGTTTTAGAGGGTGTTCTCATTCCATCTCCTGGCTTTCATGCCACGATAAGAGGATACGTCCAAATGTTACAAGCCTCAGGGAGGAGACCTTGTGATGCCAGGGCAACAGCTGTTAACTGACCGCTAGTGACACAGACACTAATGGAGCACAAGAACAATGCGCCGTCCAAATAGAAATCTACCCGCAGGTATATAAATGAATTGGGCATATACGGTTAGGCAGGCAATCTTGTGCAACGGCTGCAAATTTGAGTCTTTTGTAACGGATGAGAGAGAGCATATAAAACGACACATAGATGAAATTGAAAAGCAAATGTCACGCATAAATAGATTTCCACAAAAGCGCTAAATTGAAAAATAAAGATGTTAAGAATCACAGGTCGCTATCCAACCGTTTACAAGAGACCAGAGGGGATATTAAATAGTTCATATGTGCCTGAGTCCAGAAGGATAAGGGATAACTAGGTTGGGATGATGCATAGCTGCTGCTTGTCAACTGACACCGCGGTTCTAACTGAAGGTCTGTTGTTAAGCCAGTCATGGGCTTTGGCAGCGGTTGACTGTGCTTCATTAGCCTCTACGTGGCTGACCTTTCCATGGTGTAAACCTTCATTTATTGGTCTTGGCATATCCTAACAGCACAAAGGGAGCTGGTGCAATTCACACCAAGATGGTCAAATCAAAAACCAACATTTAACCTCAGGCAGTGCCCTTGTTGAGTATGTATTTTTTCATGCATTCACTGGTGGTTTCTGTGCTTTGGTTCCGCAATGTGTTCCCTTACCTAGGGGTCAAGGTGATGCTTCCACAGCATTTCACATGCTGATGCCACGGATAGAAAATCCTGAGAAAAGAGATTTACTTAAAGAGTGAGAGCAGGGATGAGGAGAATTAAGTAAGAGACAACTGAAGAAAGTTAGAAATAAACGTTGTCAAGAAGTAAGGAAGGAAAAGGGTGGGAAGGAGTATGGAAGGAAGGAAAAAAAGAATACAAGCAGGGAGCACAGTTGGCAGAACGTATGTAAAGAGAAAAAGAATAAAGGGAGTTACAAAGGAAAGACATCTGCATACTTTGGGTTCTTGGAAAACCGCTCTGCAGGCTGCATCCAAAGTGCCAGTAAAGTCAAATTTGCCTTCTTAGACTAAATCAGAGCTGACCAGCATCTAAAAAGGCCAGTATACTAATTAGATGGATGATGCCATGACTTTTCATCAACCATTTCTGCATTGGGACATCCAGAAAAATAACTGAATTTCCCCAGATGTTCTAAGAAAAAAAGTCTCAAACTGTTTCACTGACCTGATTGTGGTATTCCTTATTGCTCTCACTCTTTAAGAAAGAGTTCTCTCTTCCCTCCAGCGATGGAACAATCTCATAATTATCTTTGGATATATACACAAAATGTACACATTTTGTTGACAACTCACCTTAAAGACATACACCTTAAGCCTTGGATAATGACATTTTAATAACATTTTAATATAGATTCTGTTAACTTACAAAGTAACATCAATGTTAAGAGTCTTTTTTATCCTAGTCAAGGTCATCTCCATCATCCCAGAAGGGCAATTTGTTGCACTGCCGCCAGTAGATAAATACAGTCATCATCTACAATCAACACCAACACACAAACAATTCACTGAAATTATGTGATTAAATTCAAAAGGCCAAAAGCAGTAGGGACAAATTGGTTCTTAAAGCTATTGGTACTGCATTTTGGCAGATTGTCTGTGACTAGATGGAAACAACCTGAACTGAACCAATACAGTAGGTGACTCAGGTCAGCAAAGACTGGGTCTTTTGAGTTTTGCCATTTGTAAGAGTCATTGGATTTGTTGTTTCAATTGTATTGCACATTCTAACAATTCCTTCTAACCTGTTCCTATTTTTCAAGGTAAGTGACTCAAACCAGCAAATAGAAAAGGTGGGAACAGACTCAATAAAACAGTTAAACATTCCAATAAAACAACATTAAAACATAGAAGCTTTTGAGAAACACTGATGGGACTTCAAAACAACAGCAGGATTTGGTTCATTAGGTTTATTTCTATTCAATTACTGTTACCAGATACTTGTACTGTTTACAATTTCAACAGTCTGGCTCAATAACATCACAAAAAATGGGGGAACATTTTCTAGAATGGGACTGTTTGATGAATCTCTTAAATTAATGTTTGTGATTAAGGTTTGCTTTTCATGTCAAGAGCCGCATCATTATGTAATAAAATGTTTGACTTCAAATTCGGTTGCATGGTAATTGCCTCTGAGCATCTAATTTTAACAAACTCTGAGACCCAACAGTATGTACTGTATCAATGTTGCACTACTTTGGAGTTTGAGAGAAAATGTAGAGTTCTAATAGGCAAGAGCAGAAAGCCCCCAAAAATTGTGTTTGACCAATTTCTTGGCATTTCAATTCAGTGCACTCATTTGCCTCCACAGCAAACCACTTGACTTCAATGGAAAACATAACACATTTTAAAAACATGATTCCCCCTGATCTATGTCCCCTTAGTAAAGAAAATAGAAAACAAAAGATGAGTTTGTATTTCTAAATAAAGACAAGTCACAACAATGTGACGCCCAAAAAGTATATTTTGAAACCCCCTGATGCCAATGCACTCTCCAGCTGTTTTCATGTGATTGTTGTGAAAAGTGGTGATTAAAAACCCCAGTGGAATGGCATGTCTTCCACTGTCACTTCTCTGAAGGCATCAGGAACTCTCAGCTCCCTCCCAGGGCAGCTTCCACAGGGCTGACACCAGCTGAAGGGCTTCTCTGTAAGTCCTTGGGGAGCAACAGAAGCCATTTCCTGATTTAGCGTGTTGACAACGGAGGCGCGGCAGACCAGAAAGTAACGTCAACTCAGACAACAGAGTCCTCCAGGACACTATGTTCCCGCTCTGCCCTGGTCAGAGTCAGGATGAGGCTGGGGGAACTGATGTTGTAGCTCAGTGGAGAACCTGGAAAAGCAGGGGTAGAAGCAGATAGCTTAGCAGATCCTAAAACTGTTTAGTTGTAAAAAAAAAAAGAATTATCTGTACTTTCATGTATTTATTCATGTTTTTTTTTTGGGGGGGGGGGGTGGAACAAATGGAAGATGAATAGATAAAAGCACCAAAACAACAAACACAAGCAAAACTTTAAGGCGTTATTTAAATCATTAAAAAACTCTAATGATAAACATGTGTGCTTGACATTAGCTTCTATGCAAAATCAATTGAGGTACGGTATTTATTCATTGTACTGCTCGTGCAAACAAAATTTAATTTATAGTTAGGAAAAATAGTCTTGATTTTTTCAATCGATGACAGGCTGCCAGATGCAGCTCATTAGAGAAAAATGAACACATTCTAAAGCTGCAGACATTTCCATTGCTTATCGCCTCCTGGGTCAAGGGGTTAGCAGAAAACATGCATCGCTCAGTTATTGTAATTTTGTTGTTCTGCATGTTGTTGGGTGAGGGCTATGGGCTTTCTCTCTTTGATACCCCATCCATCTTCTGTTCCACGTTCGAGCTACTGTTAATGAGCTTGTCAATTTAGATTTGTCTCCCATTTGGAAGACAAGATTGTTGGGCCCATCTTGTATACTCATGCAATTAGTCTAACACGGAGTATGGGGTTTTAATATTGGCCAAACAACCAAAATGATTCCCCTAGGTTTAATGGAAAAGGGGTAAACTGAACAGTGCATCAATTTTTACCAAATATGCTGGAATTGCCGTTATTTGACTCTATGGGTTAAATCAGAGCAAGAATGGTCAGACTAAATTAGCATATGAGAGGTGGGGGCAGGGGTCCCACCTGGCATGCAACAGTAAACATTAATGTATATTTAATTTAATCATATAGTAACAGATTCAATTAATTCAAAACTAAACCAAGAAATTCCAGTGTATGTTTATGCTTTTGTCAGGATTGCTTTAAAATCAAGTGGAAATTAGCACGTACTGAATGTACATTCATCCTTTTCAAATGTAGCCTTCACATGCCGTGGTATGTGTTCTGGCATCATTTTCATGTGTTCTACTCAGGTCCTCTGTGGCCTAAACTGGCCCCTGAAAGGCTGTCACAGACAACTACTCAATTCAATCTGGTCACCACTTGATAGATGTCTACTCTGCTTGAGAGCCATGAGAAATCTCACATTTGACAGCAATCACAGTTGGAACTTTACAGTGGAGGGAACAGTTGGAGGGTAATGGTGGCCTGAAATGATCTCTTGATTGGCAGCAAAAGGAGAGAACAAGCTATAATTAACCAAAGCTTATCAAGATTCAGATTTGACTGCTGTTCTGAGTGTGAGGCATGGTCTACATTAACACAACACTGGTGCAGTTTTTGAGTATGTAAGTCTGTGCTAGTAGAAATGAGTTTACATGAGAGGTAGAACCATTGATCTTAAGGATTAGGAACAAACTCTCTTTGTCTTCAGTGTAGCAACAGATCTCGGTGATGTACCAGCAGACAATACAAGTACTGCAGGCAGAGAAGCTCAGGGCTGGGGAACAGATGCACACTAACATTTAATTAATGGTGCACTGTTGAGCCGTGCCCTTAACATCAGCAGTTATGCAACCATTACTCCTATCAACATGGCCCCAAAGATACAATCTCACCTGTTGCCCATCGTTGCACTCTGAGTAAAGCAAGGCTGTCTTTTTAAGCTCACAGTCATCTCTGTAATAAACGACCAACAAGTGGCCCAGCTGTGTACTAAAAGCTATTCGTCTGCGCAACATGCTGGCACTTATGTGTAGTTTTAAAAGCCTTGCAATGAGTAACTGGTTCTTAGGTGTGTAATTAGATAGGATGAAAGATTTTGGGTTCACCCAGCTTTGAATGCAGAGTGTTAATGAAACCTCATGGAGGTTGTGCACGCATCTAAATGATCTGCCTATGTACGCACAGAAACACTTACTATTTCACATTTCTGACACCCACCAGTTTTCTGAGCTGTGCGTACAGTAATAGACAATTATTGAATTTAATTACACACAAGAGAATACTGATTCTCCCATTGGTCGACGCTCCATCGTCAGCAGCCTCTTGGACATTAGAAGATCATTGGATCCTAAGTACAGAGAACACAAGTATAGTCAGGAGACCTAATTAGAGTCCGGACGGCATTGAAATTGATTTTGAAGATTACGTTTGTTGGTAAGTGGTTGGGTAACTCTGTCTAGCATTATCTGTTCTCTCATCACAGTGCCAGTTCATTTGAGCTTGTTGAGTCTGACATGTAAATGTGACTCAACCACAAGATATGGATTTCTCTTACAGATAGTGCTTCTGTGGTTGAGTACCTTTGAATTAATTACTTTGATGCAGGCATGGTGTAATTACTAATTGCCAAGGGATGAGCCTGCGCTGACAAAGCAAAAGCATGCCGTCTGGAAAGGGATTGTGGTTGTGTTATGGAGTATTGTGTGCCATAAAATGGGGACTGATGACATTAAAGGAGATATGTTACTTCCATTAATGTTGGAGCTACCTGTGCAGTATGTATGCATTCGATTGTACCTACACAGTACAAACACTCACCCACACACACATACAGAGAATGTATCTAATGCAAGTTGATCACAGCCTGGGGCCATGGCGACCTTCTTATGGTGACCCAGATTGGCCCATAGTGCTGATGCTGCTCTCGTAGCTGTACAGGCGGACAGTCAGACGGGTCGGGCGGGTCAAGAGACAGCCCAGCTGGTGCCACCAAAGATGACCAGTGCAGAACACAGTCTGAACTGACAACTGTGCCGGTGGATTCGGCGGTTCAAAGCAGCGCTGAAACCCTCCTTTTCTGTCTTAAGGTCCTACTTTTAAAAGCTTGTGGCTTGTTTACTGCATGTCCAGAATGAGACTGCACTTATTTATTTTGACATCTGGTATCACATCTCTGCCAGTGTCACCATTTTTACCCCTCAGCACTTTGCTGGCCAGCAATAAATGCTCACACATCAACAAAAGCAATAAACAGATTAGTGGAGTGTGAATACACATAGTGGTATTGTCATCTTACGTTAATGTTGTGAATTTATCCTTCAGTGATAACAAGAAATGTCTAAACGGTTTTAGCAATCGGTATCATAGGGAGATGGTGAGGAACAAAACATAGAGCCTGGCTAACTGACAGCTGAGCTTACAGGGGTTAATGCAGAGACTGATGTGGGCAATAAACACCACCAATAAACAGTGCATGCTAATGGAAAGAAAACAGCCCTTGGCTCTGACTGAAGGCCTCAAGGAAGATTAGTATAAAGAATGACAAGCCTCATTAGCGGTCAATGTGCTAAATGTGCTTCCAGACTGATGAATAGTTATAATGCCAAATCTCATTGACACTTAAACATCTGTGATGCTCAGAATGGAGGAGAATGTGGCTTGGTCAGGCCAGGGCAATATTGAGGTATGGTACAAATAAAGTAAGATGTAAAATGCCTAGATTTAAGTATAACCTGCAACAACATTGATCTGTGAAAGCTGGTACAGGATGTGGAGAACAGGAGCCTCTCTTGATGAAATGGGTCCATACTAAACGATTATGATAATATCAATAACAGTTATTCAGGAGGAGAAGTTAAGGGTATTATACAGTTACAGATGTGTGTCTGTTATGTAATCCAGGACCGTTTATTTGATTACCCAAGTGTATATACGTGTGTGTGCGTCTGTGTGTGCCAAGTTTCTACATACTGAGGTCTTTCAGAGCTAATCTGTCTACTGTTGCAGAGTGCTGACCTGCCAGTGTCACTTTAACCTCACTAGGATCACTAAAGGGGAACAGAATAAGCACTCCCCACATCTAGGGGAGGCACAGATTCATGTCAAGTACAGTCAATTGATCTTCAGTGACCATGGTCTGGACTTCACGAGGTAAGAAAACAGATGTACGTTTGGTGATGTTGTATGTAGACATTTCTCGAGTGAGGACCTGCACGTGCATGTTATCTCATGATAAGAAACACATTTTGTGATTAAAAGATACAGAACAAATTGCATTTCAGTTAGGCTCTCTGATCTGAGAATACACAAGTGAATTGCATTCTATTAAGCAGGTGTTACAATTGAGAAAACCAATAAATGTCAGTCCAGGCACCAGCCATACCATTAAGGGTGGGATAAAACACAACTTGTGTTTTGTTGCATTACTGCGAAAACAAATATATTGTTTTAGACAAAATGTCCACTTGGTTATGAACTGGCTATTGTGGCTGGATTGAAATGAAGAGGAACGATAATAAACCCATTATTGTGCTGCCCGACTGAAACATTCTTAAGAGAAATCAGGTGTGCTTCAGAGAGTCAAATGAAGGTTGGAATGGTTGCATATTCATGCCTTAGATCTGGCCAACTTTGGGGCTTTGAAAACATGTGGATTGACTAAAGATAATCAATGCACAGTACCAGTCAAAAGTTTGTGTACATTTTCCCATGTGAATGGGACAGTTTGTGTCCAAACTTTTGACTGGTACTGTACATACCTACAATAAGAGTAGATAACTCAAAGAAGAGTTATCCAATCCAAATCTCCTACATTTTCCAGGTGGTATTGTGGTGTGTATTGAGTTCAGCCTTTCACACAAACAAAGTAATCCCGAAATGGAGCAGGAAGGAAAAATATCCGTCCTTCTGTTCTGTCGCATGTCGTTTTAATAAGCACACTAAACATGCAGTAGACAACAAAAAGCAGGCAAATGTAAGTACTACAGAAACATTTCCATACAAATCACAACAGGAAAATAGCAACACACTGGATGGACATTCTACCATGGACACATTGCTTCTATTGATCTGTAAGAGAAAGCACCGAAAAGAAGCACACAAACAGCACAGAGAACATCCTGTTGTCACTGCTTTTTAAAGGCCAAGTAACAGTAAATACCTTTGAGTTATGGTGCCTGCATGTGGTATGAGGTGAGAATGTCAAAGAAAATATTACTGGCATTGTAACGTGCAGAGTAAAAGAAGGTTAGAATATGAGAGGCCAAAATTATGCCAAGATTTAGGATTCTAGTAAGTCTCAAAGTGTTTTTTAGACTGATCAAAACATGTCAAAGGAACATAGAGTAGTGATGCAACATCTTCACAGATTCTGTCTGACCTGAGAGATCACAATTCAATTACGAACATCCAGTTGTTGAAAAAATTGCATTTTGATACAATGAATTACGTAAGCAAAACATGAATGAAAGTATAACACTATAAAAGTTGCATTTTGTACATTCATGTTCAACATAGGCCCACTGTACATTAGATTATCATCTGTATCCGACAGTGTAATTGAACACACATTTTCGAAATTCAAATCAGCTTTCTGTCTTCCACAGTAATATAGTATACTCAAAATAAAATACACCCAAGATTCCTCTCCACAATATAATTTACACAGTCTCTACCAGTAGACCAACATCAACTCAACTGTGAAACAGTTAAGTAGAAACAGTTTCATGATTCCTGATCATTCCACCACCTCAGTTACCGGCATGTTGGAGGTTCTCAGCTCAGTCTCATCCACCATCTTGTTGGGTGCGTACGAGGACCTCCAGCGCAGCAGCACAATCCTCTTCAAGTACTTGACCGTGTTGTTCTTCACGCTGACAAAGCAGAAAGTGTTGATCATGCTGTTGCTCATGGCGATGCACTCGATGATGTAGAAGGCCACCAGCGAGTTCTTCTGGCGGGAGATGAGTGTCGGGTGGAAGTCCCGCAGGATGGTGAAGCCGTAGTACGGAGCCCAGCACAGGATGTAGGCGCTAAGGATCCCGATCAGCACCATCACCGTCTTCCTGCGGCAACGCAGCCTCTTCCTGATCTGCTCCGTCTGGAAGCCGGGAACGCTCTTGAACCACAGCTCCCGCGAGATCCGAGCGTAACACATGGCCATGACCACCACGGGCCCAACAAACTCCAAGGCAAAGACGAACAGGAAGTAGGAGCGGTAATAGGCCTGCTGGTCCACGGGCCAGATCTGGGCACAGAACACCTTGTGTGTGGTCTGGGCGTCGGCACCTCCGCGTGGGTACATGGTCTCAGAGGCGAAGTAGGCAGAAGGGATGGAGATGAGGATGGGGACGATCCACACCCCTGTGATCAGGCAGTAGGCTGTCTGGTACTTCATGCGTGGCCTAAGGGGGTGCACGATGGCCATGTACCTAATGAGGGGAGAATGGAACAGTTAGAGGTTGCTCCAGCCATTCTGTATGCCTGTGATGCCTTGCTTTCTTCTTTCTCTGCTTCCGAATCTTATCACATTTATTTAGGAGCTGCCAAGAAAGGTCAGTTCTGGGTTTCAAAGCTTTACAGAAGTCATCGAACAAATAATTGTCAGTACAGTCTTCTCTCCTTTTCAAAATAGGTAATTGTACCTAAGAAATACTTAGCGTACAATATATACAACAATATTGTGGTATATCAAAGCCTGCAGAGAACTGGAGGTCAGCCTGTGATGAGTAATCTCTCTAACTGTTCTGCTGGTGAGTAGGCTAATTCAGATTGATACAGTTACTTGTGATGGCTTTCTAGTTCCAGTTTAAAATGGATGAACAATAACAGCCAATATGACATGATGATATCTTACATTACCTGAAACGACAAAATTCATTATTCAATATTGTCATTCAATATCGTTTTTTCTCTAGACGTTCTTTGTGTATCGTGTGCATTGTGCTGAAGCTGCGAATGGTCCCTGACCTAGGAAAGACACTATGCACCGAAAGGACGTTCTTACAGTAGCTAGCTGTATAACACATATAACCCCAACAGCACATTGTCTCTCATTTACACACAGTGTTCCTACACTGAAGACACCAACATACTTGAGATGCTGGGCTTTCATCAGAAGCACCTGTGGTGAGAATTAGCCTCCCTGTGGAGCTGCTTTGAAGTACAATTTGGCAGGAATACAATGAATTTCCCTTTTTCCTTTTGTGGGCTTCAGTCTGTGTAATTCAAATTCTATTGAAAAAAGGTTAGTCCTTTTCTCTAGAGCCCTACCAGGTCAAATGTACCTGCAGTCACAGTTTTGACCTTCTCTTCGGCCTATAACAGTGGCAAAAGAAAATGCAATAGAATGTATGAACATCCACTGGCCACTAGAAAAAAGATTACCCCATGTTTACGTACAACAGGTCAAAATTGCATTAATGCACGTACAAACACTTTCTCATTCACACACTCACACACACACACTCACAGCCACACATGCCTGACGTAAGATGGCAGTCATCTTGGCCGCACCCACCTGTCCACAGCGATGGCCAGCAGGGCATTGGTAGAGACATACAGAGACACAGTCCTCAGGTAGTTCACAGAGGCACACAGCACCAGACCGTGGTCCCAGGACAGCTGCTTGACCACGTAGTAATCCACCAGAAACGGGCAACACACCACAGCCACGATGAAGTCTGAAATGGCCAGGTTGGCGATGAGCAGGTTGGTGAGGTTTCGCAGCTTCTTATAACGTGCCAGCGTGGCAATGAAGAGGAAGTTCCCGACACCGCAGACGAGCATGATGCAGATGAGGACCACGCCAATGACAATGGTGGCCAGGAAAAAGGCCTGGCCCTGTGTGGTGTCCGGTAACTCGTCATCAGAAACGGTGTAGTCCAGGTCGTACTGGTCCAGGAAGGGGTCCTGCTCGCTCCCCAGGACTGTGCTCTGCGTCCCTGCCACGTACACTGCAGCCAAGTGACTTGTGTTGGAGTCTCCCATGTCTCACCAAATTCCCAATATCCAGCTGCTTACAAGTGTTCAATTTCACTGACTGATTGTTTTTTCAATGTTGAGGGGGTACAACTCCAATTCTGCAAAAACAACAATTATATTAATGACGTTTTGTTCTCTGTGATTACCTCAAAGGATAGTATTATTTTGCATCTTGAGGCATAGAAGTTGATGAGGCAGGATGCCCCCAGGAGTCTAGAGTATGAAGAGTCATCAGACCACTCATATATATCACTGTACAAGGAATAGCCAAAAATTGAGCAATTGAATAACTTACAATGGATTACAATGAAGTGGATCAACTTTTATATTTTATCGAAATGTATATCATCGATGGGGACCTGCAAAGGAATCACATCTAGTTAATCCCATTCCCATCCATAGGCTACAACTAAAACAACAATTGTAAACATCTTATTCTAATAATCTGTTTATCTGATCGACGGATCATCAGCCTATTGTAAGTGGAAAGTGTTTCTGATATATCTCCTTCATCTAGTCCTCCACCATCAAACAGTACAAAAAAAGAGGAGTTATATGACCAAGAAATCCAGAAAAGGTCGCAGTAATTATTTATCCATTATGTCAGCTGGTATATTGTACTTACTTTTCAATGTCTGTCGCGGACTTCATAGATGCGTAAACCTCGATAACGAAGGACACTTTTCCCGCGGTTTAAAAAATTGCTGATTCTCTCCATCACCTCAAGTATATGTGCCTATGTGCCTCTCTCTCTCTCTCTCTCTCTCTCTCTCTCTCTCTCTCTCTCTCTCTCTCTCTCTCTCTCTCTCTCTCTCTCTCTCTTCGAACGAGCTCCTTCGAAATACTTAAGTTATCTCGGTGTCCTATCCCTCTGGTGTAGATCGGCAATATGACGCGGAATGATGCTCCCAAGCTCGTTGGAGAGGATGACTTCCATATTTTGGAAGGATTGGGCTCAGCGTAAAGGGGTAGAGTGACAGAATGGAGCATTGAAACATTCACAGTATCCACTGATTCAGAATGTATCCACAAACATAGTATGTCTTATCTTGACATAATGTGTATTGCCAAGCTCTGTAACTATAGCCTAGAAAATACGATAGGGTTTTGAAGTAGGACATTAGACAAAAACCGTATTAACATCTACAACCCCAATCTTTTGTGAAACAAAGCCGAAATTGCTTCTATACTATTAACATTCATTTGTATCCAGTAATACCGTTTAAATCAGAGGAATTTGGTGTCAGAAGGCTAGTTTATGTCTCCATATTATGTTGAAAAAGCTAGTATTACTTTAACATCAGGGAACATGAAAATTCAGTCAGGTCTCTCTCATTCAGGTATAATAATGACTGTATATTGTCTAACGTTGAAACAAACCATTTCAAGCAAATAGCAATCATCATTCTTGGTAGGGATGAATATAATGAGGTAATTTTCTCAGATTGTTGTCAGCAATAAAAGAGAAACCCTTAACTTCGAATGCCAGTTTCTACCAGTGCTGTCAATTAAATGTTCATTATGATTTTTATTTTGTCTGGTGCTGGACAAACAAACCCCTGTTAGGCTGTAAGAAAACTATACAGCAATTCCCTTCTTTTCAATTTCTCTGGGGCAGAGCTTTGGCCAAACTCCAGAAAAGCTGTGTGAGATATAGTATACACTGTGGGTCAGGGCCGGCCTAAGCCTTTATGGGGCCTTAAGCAAAATTGATTTGGGGGCCCCTCGGCATCGCTTATCGTTGCCGATTAAAAAAAATATATATTTTTTTTTTACATAATACATTAAACTGTAATTTCATTTGCTCTTGGGGGCCCTCTGGTAGTCACAGTGGCCCCTAAGCAGCCGCTTAGTTCGCTTATGCCTTATGCTGGCCCTGCTGTGGGTATTTGTTCAAGATAGGATATTGGCAAAATGGTAGCAGTGGGATGTGAGATCCTGTCCTGAAAATGATGGAAAGTTGTTGTTGTGGTCTTTCTGCCCTCCTCACTCAAAGCAATATTTCTACTGTAATGTATTTTTCCCTGTCAAATGTACAATGATTTTGCTGCTTGTCAGAATCACTTTGTCACTCCTGCAGCGCATGCTATTTTCTGTGCATGACTATCTGTTACAAGTCGCCTAGATACCACCTTTCAAAGCATTCCAAACATACTTTGTTTAGCGGTCATAAGAAACCATAACACTGGTTCCAGACATCTTCACCTGGTTAGCACATCTTGATAGGAAAGACTGTACATGGAGTCAAACATATCTCAGGGCAATCTATCCCCATCCATCCCTCTTAGTTTTATTACCCTCTAAATACACAAGGAACTGCTGTTTTCTGGAGCAGACAGCAAACCTGCCCAACAGGATCAACATAAAGCTTCCATCTCCACATCTGACAGTTCTTTGATCTCACCCAACTTTAGGATTCACAACCCCTCGTAACAGATGAATATGGAGGATAAGTGTGCCAGATCCATTGTTTTCGATCCACTGCAAAAGCATATGCAAAAGCAAAAACTCTACAGCCTCTGAACAGGTTATGGCAGATTGAAAGCAGCTTTATGGGCAGTTGGGGGATAGAGATCAGTGATAATGGCAATATCCATACCGCTATATCTAGACATTAAATCTTAAAGGATTGCTTGTTTGCTGGCCTGCCAGTTTGTTTGCAATGCTGACTTTGCGATGTCCCTGTAATTAGATCATTTGTTTATGCCACAATAATTGTTCAGCATAAACTACCACATTAATTGTGGACATTGCGTTGATGTTACCCTTTTTAGTTTTTGCATGTGTGTTTACACATGTACATGTGTCTTTGTGTTCACTGATAATGTTGGTCATAAACACTTTGACAGAAAGTTTTCCCCTTTTATGATTTATGTGATGTAACAGTAAGTTCGTTGACAGTTAATGCAGTAAATTGGTTTGTGCAATATTGCATTCTTGTCCAACTTCCTTAGTCAGGGAGACACATGCTCCCTCCCACTGTACCTGTCAATTAAATTGGACCTTCAGGAGAACCGGGACAGGCCTTGCAGCAGAATGTTAACTGTAATGGTGTAAGGTGCATTTTAACTGCATGTGGATTGAGATCACCCAGCGAGGGATGCCATCATTAAAGCATGTCACATTTTACATTTGGGTTTTACATTTGACACCTTCACGTTTTTTAAGGGTTTCCTGTGTACTGATGAGCCAGTCATTTCCCCTCAGCTCCCTGAAATAATGTGCATGGTTGTGTTGATATTAGAATGTGTGATATACATGACTTCTTCTGGAAATACTTAAATTTATTTTTCACTACATACACATGATTTAAACAGAGCAGACCTGTCGCAAGCAGGGCATTTGGGCTGGTCTTGGTGACCTCTTCCCAAAACCCCCACTTTTCTAGGCACAGAAATGCTGATGTAATACAATGGGGCATGTGCCCCATTCAGCCTTTGGCAGAGAGCTCCCAGATCTGTCCAGAGTGATACTGTTATTGACTATCCACCCCACACCCCTGGCAGAGCCCAGGGCAATGACCAGACACCCACACATATGCCTTCATGTGCTGACTGTTACCCTCTCTTTCTCTCTCTTCCTCTCTCTCTCTCTATTAGAAAAAACTAGATTTATGTCATGAAAAAGAGCATACAGTACCTAACGACTGCATACTCTTTTAGTGTTTAACTAGAGGTCTGTTAAATCCCTATTTGAGGTCACGGACACAGATTTTGTGAAAGAGACAAAGAGAGATTACATTTGTCAATTTTTTTCTTTTTTTTATATTTGTGCTTCTAGCTTCACCTGTGGATAAATGGACATTATATCAAGGGAAAATAAGATATGCAATGATAGGCTAAACTTTGGGAACACAAACTGCTATACTGAATTTGAAAACAAAACAAAACCATTAGTTTTTTTTTTAGGTTATAATGGTATCAGGTTGTCTAAATGGGCTACCCTTTACATTTAGTAATGTAGCAGACGCTCTTATCCAGACAGACTTACAGTAAGTACAGGGACATTGCCCCCGAGGCAAGTAGGGTGAAGTGCCTTGCCCAAGGACACAACTTCATTTGGCTCAGTGGGGACTCGCTCCGGCAACCTTCTGATACTAGCCCGACTCCCTCACCGCTCAGCCATCTGACTCCCGTCTACCATTGCGCTATTCCATCAAATCATCAGTTGAATTGTCAGTCAATCATCTCATTGGAGATGTTTGCAAGACCAATCAATTGGTAGGTCGAGGTCGCCAACCCAGACCTACTCACACATTAACTTTCACCTACTACAGATATCACCTACCCCCCACCCCCATCCAACGCCTTCGCCTGTTTGTTTCCCCAGGGTGGCTGGCGGGTCTGTGTCCAGCGCCTACCATGGCTGCAGGTCCAAATGCTGCTTGTCGCCCCCCCCCCCCCCCCCCCACTCCCCGTTGCAAGTCACTTGTTTTTGTAAATGTTGTTGGGCTTATGTGCTGAGGTTTTTGCCTGTTCCCACACTGTACTCCTCTAGTAGCATTGTCGGGTGGTTGCCTTTTTCTCTCCTCCTCTCTCCTCATGTTATGCTGTAACTGTTCTAGTTGGCGCTGAAAATAGCTGCCTAGGTAGGCTCTCCGGCCAAAGTAAATTCCTTGTCTGTGCAAACTTTCATGGCGAATAAACAGCAATTTTGTTGCTGATTCTGAATATCTTTCATTTTCCTAGAGGCTTGCCAGTTTTCTGCGGGTTATTATAAACAGCGTATTTGTGTTTGTTGAGGTTCATTCATAGGCAATCCACTTATGTGTTGATGTTAAAGGCCTTGCCAGTTTGGCAACATGTTCAGACCAAAACAAAAGCTCAGTCTTTTTTCTAAATCAAACTGATCTAGAACTACAGCTGATCGAAAACAAAGGGGTCTCTCATAATAGTCTGTTTGACGCAGCAGTGTTCTCTTCTCGCCGAGCCTCTCGTTGTTTTGGTCTTTCTGTCCTGTCATCATTCCCCCAGCTTTTGTAACCTTAGTCACAAAGGCGTCAACAATATCTGGAAGCCACCACGCGCGTGGCTTGCGTGGTCACCGGCAGGTGGGAGATTTGGGGGGTCTATTTCGCGGCCGGCAAGGGCCGGGCATCGTTTAGTCTAGCATGAGACTGTGGAGGGTGAGCAGCCGAGTTTTCACACGCTAAAGGTGCTGAAGGGGACCACGCACACCGGGGATAACATCAACCCAGGCAGCGGAACAGTGTCAACAGCATGTTCACGACCAGCTACCGGCGCGAAGTGCGCAAGGAAAAGTATGAACACTCCGACGTCTTTGAGGAGCCCTCTAGTTCGGATGCATCAGCGGGTGCCTCTGCTATCCAGGGATGGGAGAGCCTCCAGGAGCTTAACAGCCGTTTTGCCCGTTACATAAACCGGGCGCGGGTACTGGAGCAGCGTAACGCCGTGTTCCGTAAGCAGCTGGAAACGCTACAGCGCATGGAGGAGGCCAGCGGCCTGGAAGAGGCCTTTACTGAGCAGATCAATCTCAACCGTCAGCGAATCCGCGAGCTCTCAGCAGACCATGCAAAACTCAACCGCGAGCTGAAAGATGCTTGCCGTATGCTGGATGAGTATACCAACAAGTATGTGGCAATGTACTGTAGCGATGCCTCTTAACTATGTAATGTGTTTTAATTTTTTATATTAGTTGGTTGTCCTATGCCTGTGGTCCAAGCTACGGTATTCAGCCCATGGACAGTTAATTGTAAATAATGTCGGGAGGTTTGCAAGAATACAAATGTCAGTGTTAAAGCTGCAGACAAAACTTGAGACTGGGAATAGAAAAAGGGTACATAAAGGTTGTTATATAACTGATAGACCACTGATGATAATGAAGAATACACTATATTTGTCCATCATCATAAACACGCAGGCAGGAGTTGGGACACTTAGATCACACAGGAGCAGTGATTAGTCACATCAAGGGTGCCAAGGCCAAGTGCCCTCCTCATGTTTTGACCAGGGACACGGGCAAGAGACAAACATAGGGGTTATTTGTGGAGGAACCCCATGTGAGTACCAGTATAACGCGCAAACTCCACAAAGTAAGGCCCGGTAGATGGTCCACCTGAGCACCAAACTGTACCACAAGCAGGAATCAAACCCAGGGCCTTATTGCTGTTGGTGTCACCTTACCACAGATAATGTTGAGTGTGGTGTTAGTGGCACTCTGAATTGTTCAGACAAGACTAGGATAGAAACAGGGTAACATAATGAGAGATGTGGCTTTGTTAGAAGTGGGGGCGATTAAAAACCAAAGTAGCGAGAAGAATTAGAATGCAATCACCGTAATTGTTGAAAGAAAATGTCACAGCGGTTTGAACGTTCTTCTTATCGGCAGGCAAAATGTAATTGTAAATCGAATCTTTGTTGTCTTCGTAGATATAGAAACGAATGTGAATATCAGGAGCAACTTAGAGGCACATTGGAACAGCTCAACAAGGTATGCTTTTGAATTAAAAATAACTTAACAACTATAACTCAATTGTATTCATGCTTCACTGTTTCCTTAATTTAAACAGTGAGTGATTTTAGTAATGATGCAGCAATCAGTCAAAATATAGTGATACACCTCATTGTGGTTGTTATGTCTTCACACACACTCAGTGTGTAGGTCATTATCCAATACTAAATTATATATATATATATATATATATATATATATATATATATATATATATATATATATATATATATATATATATATATGTGTGTGTATGTATTTGCAGTTAATCCTTGGATAACCTTGGATAAACGGTTTGGTCTATCATTGATACCTCAACTCCCTCCTTCTCTTCTCCTTTCTAACAGGAAGCAGACTCGGCTCTCCTGGGCAATCTGGAGTATCAGATTCAGTCCCAGTTTCTTCAGGATGACATCAACTCTACCAAAGACAGACACAAGAAGGTCAGTGATGTGTGATGTAATAGTTAGCAATCTTTAGGTTACCACTGGCATTACTTCTCAGCTGAGTGAAGCATTCCTAAAAATCTCTGTTCCTCAATCTCATTCCAAAAAATCTCTGTTCAATCCTAATAGATATTTACTGTAAGTCGCTCTGGATAAGAGCGTCTGCTAAATGACTAAATGTAAATGTAATGTAAATGTAATAGAGCCTCAGGTTTACAATATGACTAATAGGGTAAGCCAGATAGCTCAGAAAGCTAGTGAATATTACCATATTGACACCTGCCAGACAAACTATAACAATCCAATCATAGGATACTCAAATGTAATTAATGTCTAATTGCTTTAATAATCCTACTTAGTGGCAGGATGTTTACCCCGAAAAAAAAATACTTAATAGCCCACACCGTGGGCTATTAAATGTTTCATTGCACACATATTTATTGGTAATTTGTTTATACTGAAAAAGAGCTCAGAAAACACAGCCTAATGAGACACATTAAGATTGTATGATAGTGATTACGGGCTCAACCGCAGGCTATTCAACTTCACACCTCTTCTCGAGTATGGCTATAGTGCTATTAAAGGACATGCTGTACCCACAAAACCCTGTGCAAAAAAGACTGTTCCCCACCTCAGCCTCCCCAACCCCCCTTTCTTATAACAGCAGTACTTCAATCAGATCGACCATCTCACAATGGCAACATTTACCTAGACTGAGTCTCCTGCACAACAACATCTGAAAAGAAGGTACTAACCGTGTACGGTAAACACAATGTCCTTGCGATCTATTGACTTGTCTCTTTGTCTGAACTTTTATGTTATATAAGGTCTCAAATGCATTATGCCTTAAGGGTTCAAATGCATTATGACATTGAATACCTTTAGAAAAACATGCAGCCTACCCATACATACAAACTACAACAAAGACAGATATTTTCTCTCCTCTCAACATAATGACCAGACATTGATCGCATTATGTCATGCAAATCAATGTGTCTTTGTTGTAGTTCACTGTAAAAGTGGGGTACGTTAGGGTCAGTGGAGGAGCCACCTCATCAAAGAGACAGTCGATAGATCGACCGTTACATTGTGTGTCCCCTGCATTGTTACGACTTTCTTTTCAGATGTAATTGTGCAGGAGATGCAGCCCTGGTAAATGTGCCAATATAAGATGGTCGATCTGATGGAATAAAGCACTTCGCTTATAAAACACGGTTAAGGGCCATGTTTTGTAGTATACGTAACTGTCTGGTGATGTTATGATGCAGTGAGCATCTTTCCACTTTGTGGAATGTGCCGGGAGAGTGTTTCATATGTGCCATGAACTGTATGTACTGATTATCTTCACTTGATGACCTATTCTGTTTGTTCATTAGAACCTGGCTGAGATCCAGACATATGTCAACATTCTGCACCAGATCAACCAGACCCTGCCCCTGATGCCCAACATGACAGTTGGCATCTCCGAGGTAAGGGCATATTAGCATTCCTGTGTGTGTATGTGCGTGGGTCTGCATGTGCGCGAGCGTGTTTGTGTCTGTAACCTACTGTATATGTGTGTGTGTGTGTGTGTGTGTGTGTGTGTGTGTGGGTGTGTGTGTGTAGATCTGACGTGTCACATTAGATAAAGATAGGTAGACTGGGATAAATTGTAGAATGAGGCTTGCCTTCTAAATTGATTATTGGAAAGACTTGAAAATGTGTTTTATTTCATTAACTGCACTGGTCTGTTTGTGTGTGTGTGTGTGTATGTGTGTCTGCGTAGGAGCAAGAGAAGCTTCTCGCCCAGAGGAAGGTTCCGGGCCTACAGAGCCAGCTGGAGGAGTACAAGACCGCCCTCTGTCAGCTACAGTTGCAGAAGCAGCGACTTCAGACTGAGGTGAGTCACTCACTGTCACCATGACAACCCTGACAGTAGTCTAAAGCCACAGAGGTTCAGAATTCATGTGTACGCAGATGTGAAAGGTGGAAGAGGTATAGGGAAGGTATGGGAGAGGGTTGATTTGAACATTTGGACATAGTATTATAGAATAATACATACAAAGAGGCATCCACTTAAGATTACTGAGATAGGCCGATGATGGGCAGCTCAACGTAGTCCAAAGGGTGAATTTTGGGAGCTGTTGCACAGGTTCACCACTAGGTGTCAGACATTACCTATCCATGAATATGTGGTAGAGGAAAGGAGAAAATAGAAGAAGGCAACATCTCTTATCAAATTTAGTCTATAATCAGTGATGTTCATTTTGTCCCGTCTGTCCCCCCCGTCCCGTCCCACACACACACACAGGTTTTTACGATAAATAACAAATGCTGCTCTTTACTCTCTTTATGTTATGTAGCATGTATCTGCTAATTGTCAATCTCCCATAAATGTTCTTTTTAAAGACATATTAATATCCTTGTTGTAAGATTTCTACTTGAGAGAGAAATTAATCCATCAAAGGATATTTCAAAAGTTTGTAATTTTTGTTAACATAATATTCACATCCAATGGTGGATACTAACGACACCTGCACTTTTCTAAAGCCCTTACCTTCCTTAGCCGGCAGTCAAGGGATTTAGGTTCCAGAAATAATTATTCTTCAGACAGTGATTATAATCAGACAGCTGGTTCATGAGTTTGAGTTTCCATGGCAATTTGTGAACTGACAGGAGATTTGGAGAGGACCGTAAGAAAGAGTAACCTTTACAAAGACCAAGTGAATATTTTCCTCACAGATTGTCATGATTGCTAAATGATTATAAACTCTGTCATCAAAAACGTTTAAAGGCCAATGTTTGAATACTGTTTTCTAATGTCACATGAAAACGTTCCACTTATTCTCTTTCTTCATTTCTCCTCCTCTCCTCACAATATTTTGTTCTCTTTCAGACCACAGGGTTGGAGCAAAGCATAAAGAACACTCAGGAGAGCTATGATGATGAGATCCAGATGTACAACGAAAAGATTGAGTCTCTGAGGAAGGAGATCGAGGAGGCCGAAAAGTCCCTGGAGAAGTTAACCAACGAGTGTCGTCACCTGGCCATGTACCAGACCTCCCTGGAGAACGAGTTAGAGAGGTACAAGAGGATCATCGAGAATGAGGACAACAGGTAACATTCATCAACACACACACACACACATACACGCTTATATCTTGTATTACATGAACCCTTTTCAATATACACAGTACATTCACTTCTTCTTCTTAGGATTGTAATACTGAACAACACGTCATTTTGTGCATGACATCCTGCTCAGCTTCAGGAATAGTTGTATATCCATTTGTTAATTAACTTGTTCTTTTCTCTAAAATTTGCTGCATAAAATGACCTTTCATTCTTCTCAAAATCATAATTACTCATACTACCTTTAGATCTTATAAGTCTGAATACACCAGTTCTTACCTTTGTTGCACACTGACGCTATTGTACCTTTTCACGTGGTATTATGTTGCTGACATGCTGGCCCTGGTTCTCTGTTTGAAGGTTGAATTCAGCGATAATTGGGACTCCCATTACCCTGTTCACTACCAATTACCGCTACACCCACACACCCAGCGCTCCGAGCAGGGGGAGAGGTGAGGCCCACAGCCCCCATCACACCACAGCTTCACACTCATCTCTATGGAGAAGACACTTAAGCTGCCATCACACACAAGAGCTGTCCGCGATAGCTATTGAGGGGTTCTCATAGATTCAGCCACACAAGGGCTATAGGGGCCTACCTACTCACCGTCAAGGGCCTTTTGCTGTCTGGAACAAAAGGCTTACAAAACAAAACAATCAAACCAATAAATAAAGCCTTGAGTTTGAGGTCTATTTCTGGCTTTTGCTAATGATAAACTGCTGATGAGACGATGGCTAAGTGTTTGTTACAGAAGACTGTTGTATATCTTGGCAGGGAGTGGTGGCTCATCGTAGAGGCTTTTGTTTGGTATCTGTAACACATATCTGAGCGCTAACATTTTGCTAATCATATGTCCAATTCTGTCTGCGTTTTTGTATTCATTTTGACCTCATGTGTTGGCAGACCTCACTCAAGCCATCCAGGACATTACCAATATCAAACCCCGCCAGAAGAACCTGGCCAAGAAGGTCATGAAGAAGAGAGAAATCACACCCAAGGACGTGATGGACAGCGGCCAGGATGAGAAAGCGGGGGAGGCCACAGAGGACCAGAAGCGAGGGCTGGCGGTGCAGGAGGAGGGAGGCGAGGGAGCCAACAGGGTGGAGCAGAGTCCCCTGTTTACGGGCGTGTCTCCCCAGGATGTGCCGGACGGGGCGCAGATCAGCAAGGCCTTCGACACCCTCTGCAACATCGTCAGGGACCGCATGCGGAAGTACAAGAGCAAGCCGGAGCCTATCGCCGACTTCTACACCAAAGGGCGCTACGTGCTGGTCACAGGTGACGGCAGCTACCTGCACCCCTGCTTCTACTCCTCCAGCCCCTCTGCCGGACACGTCTTCGTCACCATCAGGGACAACATGATGTCCCCCTATGACCCTTACAGCCCCTTCCCCACTCCACCTCAGCCTATGCCCATGCCTATGCCCATGCCTATGCCTATGCCCATGCCGGGTCCAGGCCACCTCGATCCCACCCTACCCTCAGATGGAGAGAGCGGCAAAGGAGGTCGAGGGAAGGGGAAGCACAGAAATGGAGATCCCCATCCCAGACCTAAGGACCCGAGTCCTACCCCACAGCCCAACCCTGCTCCAGGCCCTGGCCCCAGAGGTAGGAAGGAAGACGACGGGCGCAGGGGTCACCCATCCATGCCTTCTCCCCTCAGCACCAGCAGCATGCCCCCAGACTCCATGAGCTATGAGAAGGTGGAGCTGGTGGAGTCTGTGGAGAAATTCTCAGACGACAACAAGGTGAAGGGATATGAGCAAACAGCCATGGTGGTGGAGACCATGATTGAGAAGACCAGCAAGAAGAAACACTGAAGATGAGCCCTGTACCTGACTAGAGATCTGGACGCAACTCTTCACCAACTTCATCAAAAAGGCTAAAGACTGATATGATATGGGACCGTCCTATTATAAGAGTCTGAGAGACCAGTTGTGTTAAATGCCAGTTCTCCAACAGATAAACAACCCTACTTCTAAAATCCTGACACATTCCTTAATGCTCCTCAACCTGTTTGCACTCTCTGGCTCAGCAGTGCTGCTGTTGACGTTCCTGCCTATGCCCACGCCTTATGCCTTTACTGTCTGAAAACTTGGAAGACAAATTCCAAGCCATGCGACTCGTCACCTCAAAAAATGATTACAAAAATGATAAAACACAAATGCTACCACCCTGCCATACGTTGCCTAATCTTCCCTTGAGAGTTAATTTGCTTAATTGGTTGCCATTACATGCCCTTAACACAGTTTTGCTGTGTATGAAATTGTTCTGATAATGAATAAAAATTCAATCTTTGAATGAACATGTTGTCACCTGTGTTTTGATTTGAAACCCCACATACTTTTGGTGCCTGCTTTGTGAACATAGCATTCCCCTTGATCTCATATTAATGTGGGGCTCTGTGTCAGATGTGTGGAGGAATTCATGATTTATTTTTGTCACCAAGTGTATTATTTCAATATGTGCTGTACTATCTTCTGAATGGATAAGAAGGTAGAGCAGTAGAGAACAATCACTCTAGCGTGTAGATGGACTTTAGAAGAGACAGTTGTTTTTTTAGTGGAGTACTAGTCTAGTAAAAATGAGTCTAGTACATGTTTTTGTACGCAGACAGTGCCTTCGTGAAATCTCCTTTTCTCAATGTACTTCTCTCTATTTGTATCCTCTCTCCATCACACCCTGGAGTAGACTTTGTTTTCAAGTGCAGCGTAGTGTCTGGAGAGGCCTCATCCATTTTTCATCAACATGACCGGAAGGAGCACACAGTGCCCCCTGTATAATCCACTCTCCGTCTGGGAGAGTGGACGGTGGGAGAGAGAGAGAGAGAATGAGAGGGGGGGGGGGGGGAGGGAGGGACGGAGTAGAAAGATAGACAGGTTGAGACATGGAATAAGAATTAGATCGAGAATAAGAGTGGAGGGTTAGAGTGGAAGTGAGCACATGCTCTATTATTGAAATGAGATATTATGTTTACTGTATGACAGATTCCAGGTCTGTGCCTATGTATATATTTGATTACAGTGACAGTGTTTCCCATTGCACATGCAGGCCTGGAGGTCTGAAGATGGGGTCTGTGATGGACAATGACTGACCTGAGCAATAAATGAAATAGTGATGGCACCAGCGATGGATAAACAGCTTAGAATTCCCAGCTACAGTCAAATTTCACTCCTTCAATGTCTTGAGACATTTTGAGATCTATTGTCATCTGTTCCTGCCTGCCTGCCTTACTGTCGCAGAGTGGTGCAAATCACCCAAGTGCTTTAACAAACAGCTGAATAAATTTATTATTATAATATACCGTACGTCAAAGGATATGAAATACGTTTTTGAGACGAGACCACAGGCTGCAAAATAAATCACAGGTTCCTTCTCGTGTTTATATAAACAGTGCTTGTCACAAAAATATCAACAGAAAGAAGTATCACTGCTCTGCTTGCAAGATATTAAACTTTAAGTAGAATGACACGGAAAAATAATTTACAGTCACAAACTGTACATCAGTTGCCTGATCAGAGGTGGAGGGCAGGGAAAGCAAAAACATGATATAGTTTAATACTAATGTATATATTGTGTTTATATACATTTTTCATAAAGTGTAAAAAACATTGAAAGCTGGATGGGATCTTTGTTTTCTCTACATAGAACAGATTAATTGAAGGTTACGTATTATCATGATCGGATAACTAGAAACATTCATAGAAGGTGGGGTGGCTAAGTCAAGTACAGAATAAACTAAAAGCAAAGGAAAGGCTGGAGAGACAGAGAGGTAGAGAAACAGGAAGAAGGGGAAGGGGAGAGGAGGGCGAATGACAAGAGGGTGAAAGAGGGAAACAAGGTGAGTTGTGGGACGCAGGTGGAGGGGGGCGTCTGTCCAAGGAAGTGAAAGACAAAGGGGGTAAGGGGGAGAAAGAGAAGGAGAAGGAAAGAGACAGGAGAGAGAGTGAGAGAGAGAGAGAGAGAGAGAGAGAGGGGAAGTGGAGAGTCATGTCATGCAGACAGTGGTGAGCTAGTTTTTACTCAGCAGACTTTTCAGACTCCTCTCCACAGCTTCATCCAGCTCCTCCTCCAGCTCCTCCTTTTTGGACATGGCCAGTTTAGACTGGTAGTCGCGCACTATCTGGTCTATGTATGGGGCACTTTGTGTTCCGTGCAGCATGAGAGTCCACTCCTTTAGGACTCCCTTCTGTGGCTCCTCCTCGCCGTGGAATCCCACTTCGAGGAGCCAGGTGCCGCGGGGGTCTTCTCCCCAGGTGTGGGTGGTCATGAAGGGCCACTTGTCGAAGCCCACCTTGGCATCATCATCTCGGGGCCGGCGACTCAGCAGGATGGATTTGGTGCCCATGGGGGAGGTCATGTTGATGTTGAGGTCGCCACGGCGACTGGCATTGACGGTGATCACAGCCTGGACGTGCTCTAGGTAGCGAACAAAGTTGTCCTTTCCCTGGCAGGCGTCCGTGGTGATGGCCAAGACCACCTTGTCACCTGTTTGGATCTTACTGCAGAAACAGGGCGAGAGGAAGAAGGGTTGAGGAAATGTGAAGAGGCCAATGAGGCGAGAAGGAAAGATAGGGCGTGTTTGTACGGGACTGCGAGCAATCAATTGAGAGACAGCAGCACACGAGGATGGGAAGGGGACAGACAGACCAAGATGCAGAGCGATGGGAACGGATGAAGTGGGAGAGGGAGACAAGGAGAGATTTGACGCACTGTTATCGGTAGAGTTGCTCGAGGTGTCACTGTGTCTGGGGGTACCCGAGGGCGTTGCATATTTACATCCGACCCGCTCTGTCTCCATCTCTCTTTGTCGCCTAATTTCATCCTTTCTGCGTTTCTCTCACCCCCTCCCTTTCGCTCTCCGTTTTTCCCTCTCCCCCAGCTCTCTCTATTTTGCTCCCTTCCTCTCTCTCTCTTTCTGTCTCGCTCTCTCTCTCACTCTCTCAGGGAGCTCCAGCTATTACCTGACCTACTTACCATGGGCCGAGTGCACACTAATGGAGCACCAGGCTTTTTCAGCTCTCACTCCCCACTACACACAGACAAACAACTGTGACAGATATACAGTACACCCTGGCTGCCTAAACAGGAACATGATCACACCACTGAAACCAGTGAGTCGTACTGTCATAGGTTATGGTAAACTCGCAGAGCTGTGTCTGATATCTCACTGTGTGACCACCCAGGGAGAGAGCGAGACTCTTGTGTCACTGGCTTTGAGGCACGGCTTCTGTGTCATTAGTTCTATTCATCCTACGGGATAAGATAGCATCGAATGCAACCTTAACATCAAGACATCCTCTGAAGGTGTTCATACCTTGCCTGTGTTATTCCTTCAGAGCCAGTCTTGGCAGAGCATCTCAGGATTATAGAACCTCTAAGCAAATCTACCAAGAAGAGCATCAAAGGACGTGCAGTGTCACTGTGTGTTTCTGAAAAGCAGGGGTAGCTAGAGGGTGAATCTCCATAGGCTGGCCTGGAGGGTAACCGGGGGCAAAGTGCCCATCAAGTACACAACCATAGGAATGTGGATGCACTCCAATTTACAAACATGTGGCTCATAGAAACACAAATTCAAGTCTAGAAGGCAGTGGAGACTATGACATGTAGGCCAAACCATGAACAGTATGTGTCATACAAAAGCACAAACAAATTACCCAAGCACCCTTATGAGAAAAAATTGCTTTTCCCTGCCAGGTTTCCAGGAACTAGCAACAACACTCATATTGGACCAGAGATGTCCTTACATTGAAAATGCATGAAAGAGTAGTCCTGAAGAGGCTGGTGGAGAGAGAGAGAGAGAGAGAGAGAGAGAGAGAGAGAGAGAGAGAGAGAGAGAGAGAGAGAGAGAGAGAGAGATGCCGGATGGACAGCTTTACCGAAAGTGGACCAAATGGCATTATTTGAGACCACATCTCTGTATTATAACTGCCCCCTCAGATCACAGAGGGAGATGGAGGGAGAGATCATGTGATGGGGTAAGAGAGGAACAGAGAGAATGAAGGAGAATGTGCAGTGGAGATGAGCTGTGTACTGTTCCGAGCTGGAGAAGAGGGGTAGGGAGGAAGCAGGGGTTTTACAGCGAGGCATTTAGGCTTGATTTAGCAGCTCATTGCGATTCATGGCACAACGATAAATACTCTGTGGAGAGGTTTCACAGAAGACCACAGGCGTTGAATTAGGAACTTGGATAAACAGTACAGAAAAAAACAGAACGTTCACAACTACTGAAAGGGAGCTTCATCAATTAGATCAAGTCAGAGATCGACAATAATAAGTAGATCACAACAGATCTTTTTCATAGTCTAACAGTAATTTAACGTGTGGGATAGGTCGGAGGTTGCAGATGACTTACTGTAACCACTTCCTGTGGAGCGATAACCCAGAAGGCATCTGATCTGAGGAAGCCGGCTGGTGGGTTAATGAGGTAAACTGCTAAATTCATCCGCGACCCCCATCACCCAGTGGACTATCAGCTGGTGACACTTGTCATTCTGCACAGCCACTGGGCTTGTGTCAGTCTGTGAGTGTGTGTGGGTGGGTGTGTGCATGTGTGTACTTCCACATGGGTATAAATCATCCATGTGCAAATAGGAGTGTAAGGGCCTACATATGACGTGTCAAAAATCAATTCGTTCCTCCCAACTGATTTATCCAAGCACCAGGTGGAGAGATCCCATCAGATAATATGCGATGAATAATTACAGGCTTCAGTCATGAAACAGCGAGAGGACAGATACGTCTGAGAGGACAGATTAAACCCCACAGCTCACAGCTGATAATGACAAGTTCTGACCCAGCTGGTCGGCCCCAAACACCACCGCGCAGGCCCTATCTGATTGATGTCCAGCCTTAGGGTGTGTGTGTGTGTGTGCACGAGTGCGTGAGTGTGTGGATGCCCGCATCTGTGTGTGCACATACGTTTGTGTGCCTGCATGAGCATATTATCCTGTGTGTGTGTGTGTGTGTGTGTGTGTGTCGTTCTCATGCAGGATAAAGCTGTTGTGATTCCATGTTGTAATTACCCTTCAGTCCTGATGGGGACTGATGTCCTGTGGAGCTGAGAAGACCAGAGACCTGACACTTCCAAATAACCTGCTGGAGTTACTGTATGTCAGCAACCCCCTTCAGGCTGTCCTGCTGTTGTGCTCTCGGCCTAAAACTGAACTCATATGTCGCGGAAGCTAGAAAGACATATGTGGATCTTAAGGGAGTCAAATGGCTGAGCAGTTAGGGAATCAGGCGCTATTAATCAGAAGGTTGCCGGTTCGATTATAGGCCGTGCGAAATGACGTTGCGTCCTTGGGCAAGGCACCTCACCCTACTTGCCTCAGGGAATGTCCCTGTGCATACTTTAAATCGCTCTGGATAAGAGTGTCTGCTAAATGACTAAATGTAAATGTAATGTGACTTGGGATGTTGGGGGATGTTTGCTGAGTGTGTCTACCGCAGGTGTCCCTGGTGCTCGAGGGGAAAGCATTTCCCATCTAATGAATGTTGCCGCTGTAGGTGGTATTGTTCCCAGGGTTTCTGTGGAGCGCTATGCCACCTTTTCCCCTTCCTTCTTACCCCCAGCTAGTTGTACCCTGGCTTTATAAAGGCTTTCGTTAGGATTGCTAACATACAGGTCCTTATCACTATGCCACACACACACATACTATCTCTTTCTTCCTGGTCTTTGTGGCATGGGCTAATTGCCATTCTTCTGTGTTTTTGAGGTGGTCACCACTGTAGACCACTGATTAGAGCCAAACATAGAAGATATGGCATTCTGTTACACTCGCAGGCCTCTCTCTCTCTCTGTCTCTCTCTCTCTCTTATTTCTTTCTTTCTATCTCTCTCATTTCTTTCTCTCTCCCTCCCTCTCTCTCTCTCTCTCTCCCTCTCTCTCTCTCTCATTTCTTTCTCTCTGTCTCTCACTCACACACACACTTACACACAGAGATTGCCCCCACGCTTGTCAGTCTATCTACTTGACAGTGTTGCTAAGGCGCGCGATGGGGGACGATGCGAGGTTGTCTAATTATAGTGTGTGATAAAGGATGAGACACACAAGAGGAGGCAGGGACCTGAAGAAACCAAGGGCAGACAGACACACAGACACACAGACAGACAGACAGACAGACAGACAGACACGCAGACAGACAGACAAACAGACACGCACACACATAGATGTAGTGGGTAAATGGGAGGCAAGGGAGGACTAGAGTCAGGATGGTGGTACACTGAGGGAGAGAGGGAGCCTAACACAGGCCAGATGGCTGGACTGTAATTAGGAGAACTGCAGTACCCAGAGGCCTGTTCTGCTGGCGCTCGAAGCTTCCAGCGCGTTTGATAAGAGGCCAGAGAGTGGTAGCACTTGTGTTTGATGGAGTGAGACTGGTGAATTGCACCAGAATTACTAATAAAACGACCATTCTCATCCTCCTCCTTATCATAGCCCTCATTGTTGCCTACTATCCTCCACCACCACCACCTCCATTGTCATCATCATCATCATCATTCTCATCATCCTTTTCATCATGGCCATCGGTCCAACTCACTGGGTCTCCTGGATCGATCCAGCCACACAGTGAAAGCGTTCAGGGACAGTCTTCCACTCCTTGGCCATCTTCACCATGCCGCCGGCATCCAGCACGCCATACCCAAACAGGTGGTTGAACTCCAGACCCACGCCATTCCTCCTCCACTGGTGCACCTCATCATGTAGCTGGTTCCTCTTGGAGGTCAGCACAGACAGGTGCTGCATGTCCCTCCATGTCAGGTCAGGGCTGGGGGGGGGGGGGGAGAGATAGGGATGGAGGAGGAACAGAGGGATAGGAGAGCATGAGAGGAGCAGACTAACTGATAATCGTGCACTACAAGTGTTCAGCGGTTTGTTTCCCACAAGCTTCAGCCAACACAATTAGAAAAGGGAGAATCTGGCTAGCAAGGGAACATCCCTGTTAGACTAAACAAAAATAAAAAGATCTGTGCTCCACAGCAGACAATAGGCTCTGGTGCATTCATAAAGCAGATAACGGGAGGCCGGTCTGATCTGTCGATACCATGTTATGATAAAAAGTCTCAGATGTCTGAAGCTAAAAGTGTGTGTGTGTGCGTGTGTGTGTGTGTGTATGTGGGCGGGCAGACAGCTGGATGGGGCTGCCTTATCTAGCCTGTGTGTAATGACAGCTTTGTTCTGCTGTGCCTTACACAGTTCTGTCACCACACACAGTTCAAGTGTCTTTGGTCAGTAAAAAGGGTTCCCGGGTGCTTTAACAACAAACCAGCTATTTACCCTTTAGGAAGGTCTAATATCCGTTCCTAGTGACAGCAACATCATTGTTGTGTCTTAGACAAATAGAGGGTCTTTGCTCACTGTTAACTGGTGTTGGTTACTAATAGCAGACAAACAATCTGACCCACACCTCTGTTGAGAAAAGGGCATCTGAGAGAGGATCATTTCATTTGATTGCCTTGGGAAGCAGAACAATACTAACCCAGAGTAAAAAAGGTTACTCATTTGAGCAAGTGGGTGTTCTTGAATGGCCTGTGTTCTGCATTTTGTAGCCGGTGAGGAATAAAGTAAACTGAATATTATTTACATCTACTGTAAATTCATGTTTCAAAATGTGTCATTCCCCCCAAAAATGTGTAAGTCACTGCTACTACACAGCCAATCTTTGTAGAAAAAATAACCTTTTTCATGGTTCACATCAATCAGCGATGGCCACAATGGGAGGAATTTGTGAGTATAACAGACTCGTGCAGTAGGTCTTCAGGGGAACACCCCTGCACTTTACACATCATCCAACTCACACTGCCTAACTGTCTCAAAGTACACGGGCCAAAGGTTAATGAATAAAACTCTAACATGCCCTCTGAGTCTCCATCCAACTGTATAAACCTTGTGTTGCAACCATGCAATGAGCTTTAAAGAACATGAAACATGCCAGGACAGCTTTGTGTCTCTGGCAGGAAAACAGAGAGTTTGTAATGAGTGGGCGAGACAACAAACAGAGTTTGGTATTTTGCATGAGTGAGCAGCCCTAATGGCAGTTTGGGTAAATAAGAGATTTATGTGAAAGGCAGAGATATGAAGTGGCTCTCTGAAGATCACAGAAATGAAGAGAAATAATTGGGAGAAAATCTGTGAGACAGAGAGAGAGAGAGAGAGAGAGAGAGAGAGAGAGAGAGAGAGAGAGAGAGAGAGAGAGAGAGAGAGAGAGAGAGAGACAGAGAGAGAAAGAAAGAAAGAAAGAAAGAAAGAAAGAAAGAAAGAAAGAAAGAAAGAAGGGGTGTGTGTGTGTGTGTGTGTGTGTGCTATGTGGAGATGAAAAGAGATAGAGAAGATGGGGTATGTACGGTTAACTATGTGAGCACTTCAGGAGGTAAAACACTAACTGAAGAAGAAACACTATGTGAACTCCTCAAAGAGGTGAACTCTGTACAGTACTGAGAAGAACATGGTTGATGAGTCGAAGCAGTGGAGGAAACATACTTAGCCTCCAACGCCAGGGCAAACACACCAGCAGCCTCAGGTGCAGCTGCTGAGGTCCCAGAGTGCCGCAGGGTACAATTGCCATACAGGTCTGTGGTGGCCTACCAAAACACAATCCAGGAAAACAAATATGGCCGTCAGCAACCATAACAATGAACAACAACAACAATAGCCACAAAAGAGAAGATGTCAAGATTGTAAACAGTGGTGGATAAGGTTAATATGGGGTTGGAAATGTCGTTAATTAGTGATGATCAAGAATCCAATCTTCTCGGTGGGATGGAGAACCAGGAGAGGATCCACATTGGATCTGGGTAACTAGGTTGAGAGAACCAGAACTACCTGCTCCTCAATACTCTGAGCTCTGACAACATGAACAGATTTCTGCCTGTAAAAAGCAGTTACATAGCACCTCTCATGTCGATGAAGTTGCTTCAAAATGTCGATTATCTGACCTTGACGGTTAGGTTGGCTGTCAAAGCCAGAAGTTAGTTCCTCGAAAGCAAAGAGGATTTCCTGACATACTTCACAAGTCTATCCCCTTTTATGAACAATGACATTTATCTATAGCACACCCTAGTGATTCACACATTTTTCCAGGCATGCCTCATCCATGGCATGCTGCAATTCCCGAAGTGAAGGCTGAAATAAGCGCCAGGCAGACTGTTGTGTCCTGCTGGTGTCTGTCCAAGTGACAGCTTTCAAATGAATGCCGTATCTCTCACGGCCCTAACTCTACATGCCACATGACAACTGCAAACATTTATAGATTTCTCTTCGTAAAAAAAGATTGGCCTTTCCCTCTTTTCATCATCCCTGTCAGTGGAAGCAGAACATGTGAGGACCCTAAATGAATAGCAGGCCCATCAAGGGGTGGGTCAGTGAGCTGTCTGTCTGAGTGCCTTAGGGAAAAGCTGGCATTTTAGAAAAGCACTGATCAACTTAGTCACGGGAGACAGACAAGGCGTAACTGAACACTGGAGCCTTCCTTTCCCCTAACATCTCCTTGACATTTCAACGCTGCACAGCAATTACAAGGCTACAACCTCTCCCCTCTCCGTCACCCTCCTCCTGCCAGGTTCTGTTTAGTCTTCCAAAATGAGGTGGGGAACATATGAATATCCGGTATATTAAATGGATAACATTTTTGTGGCCTTTGTTCAAATGAAAGTGAATGGAACAGCATTCGCAAAACACTGTACGGAATAAACAAAAGCAATAAATAAAAGAGACGAAAAACAACTACAAAAAGCTAAACAGAAGTTCCCAGATAAATCAATATTAATCCCACACACCAGCAACCATTTAACACACCACCCACCCACCCCACCCCACAACCCACCCACCCCACCACCCACACACGCCTACACACTTACCACACCAGCCTCTGGATTCCGCTTCCGTCCATTGCTGAAGGTGGATGCTAGGGTGGAGGAGCAGCTCTCATCATAGAGGGCTGTGCGCCCATCGTTGATGGCTGAGTTGATGGAGATTGTCCACATGCTGGAGGCGTAACCGTCGCAGTTACAGTCGTCATAGCTACCGCCGTCTCCTGAGGCCCATACATAGATACTGCCTTTTCCTCCACGTCCCTACAACGCGATCAAATAGAGAGGATCATTTTTTTTTTTTAAGTAGCTTAAGGTATGTCCCAGGCCAGTTTGATATCTATATATGTGACACATATCGAAGGTAGAGGGGGTCAGAGGTTAAGTTGGGCTCGTCCTCTCATTAGACTATAGGAATTCTGATGCTGTTTGTGAAAATATGAGGAACTGGCCATCCAAACGGCTTCACCCTCTTGAATCAGCAGAGAATAAACAGCATCCTCAGACCACTATACTGCCTGGTGAGGACAAATGAGGCATCATGAAACATGGAGGCTTCCGACATAGGAGCTTCTGGTTTATATTTGCGGCTCACCAGACATCGTTGCATTCCCAAATCTCCTCTCTCTCTCTTTCTCTCTCTCTTTCTCTCTCTCTTTCTCTCTCTCTTTCTCTCTCTCTTTCTCTCTCTCTGTCTCTCTCTCTGTCTCTCTCTCTGTCTCTCTCTGTCTCCCCAGAGCTTTTTTTGTGGAACACTGACATCAACTCTCGCTTAGGCCCCAACACTCTCAACGTGTCACACTCCCGGAACATTCCCTGTGATTTATTTCCATTATCCATGGCAATTTGCAAAACCAAGCCGCCACGCTCAAGATGCAACTAAGTGTCTCATTTAGACTGAAGTGATTGGAGCAGGGTGAAGGCGACAAGTGTTTCTCGACTGGTAAGAAAACATACGTTGCTGCTTTATGGAAAATCGTCTAATTGAATAATCTTTTTCTGTTGTAGGAAAGAAGTACTTTTTTTCCTGTAAAATGTACAGCATTCATAGCCAATGCAACATCTTATATAAGTGATCATTAGCAGTGTGGGCCTGAGTGGAACAGGGCTTGATCAGCTGCGTTAATATCATCAGGGATGACAGCACATTTGGAGCTGTTCGGCAGCCTCGCCTAAGACAGGGTCATCCTGGACCACACACCACCTCCCCTGCATGGGGCACTATGATTACTCAAGCTGGTAATTGGCACTGACACGATCAGCATGCTAACTCTGTGTGTGTGTGTGTGTGTGTGTGTGTGTGTGTGTGTGTGTGTGTGTGTGTGTGCGTGTGTGGTGTTTCCAATGGTAACTAGCTCTCTACCTTATTAACCCCATCAGCCATGGCCTGGAGGGTAAGCTCCCGGGGCCCGTCCACGGTCTTGCCGTCATCAGTCGGGCCCCAGCTGGCACTGTAGATGTCAATGTCTTGGGGCATGTGACTAATGGAGGACGCCTCGATAATGTCCGTCATGAAAGGCTGATCCAGCATCCGAATTCCTGGAGGAGGAGAGGAGAAAAAGAAACTCTTTTTATGTTTACATAATATATATAAATAGTATATATACTGTACAGTATATATAGTATGTATTAGGATGGATCTCTCTTCACTTAAACTGTATGGAGTCCAAATTAAGTGAGGTTTGGGAGAAGACAGCACCAACTCCTCCCCATTCACTAATGCCCCACAAATAATATGTACACCTCTGATTCATGTGTCCACAGGAGGCAAACGGCTGGGCTTTGCAACCAGTATCCTTATCTTGCATCAGATTTGCTATCAGCCTGTCACTCATCTCTCCCAAAAAAATGTCTAAACATATTCTATTGTTGGTGTGGTCTTTGAACTCATGAACAAATGTTTATAGGTAAGATATTTACATTGGTAAAATAACATTTCTAGCAAACAGAAACAAAGCTAGATTGCTACAATGGTTATTTTCTTCTTTGCTGATTCCAGAACCATATCCTTCCAGAAAAATCTATAAATAGTGGAAGCATGACATTGAAGTTAAACATAAAAAATGTAAGAAGACTCTTGAAAAAATGGTTCTGCACACATCCCTTTTGAGATCAGAACTATTTAAGGTTCTAACTCTTACATTTAAAAACACATTTAGTTTTCTAAACAGTAAACGTAAACACATTTAGGGTTCAAAACATTACATTTAAATTGCCATTAAAAGTTCCAACAAAAAGGTTCCAACAGAAAATTATATTTTAGAAATGGTGCAGGTGCGTATTTCGATTCCGAACATAAAAATTATAATAATTGGATTCCACAGTACATAAACAAATACTGAACAGCCTATTTGGGATTCTACTGTAATGAGGGAACAATAGCTTGTCTCTACTCTGTCACACTGCTGCCTCAACCAGTAAGGAGTTACAACACACATACACACATACCTGCCACCCTGGAGTTGTAGGCCACTCCAACTCCACAGATATTGTTATTGGCTGCAGCGGATACCTCCCCTGCACACCTGGTCCCATGGCTGGACAGACACATAGACACAAACAGATTAACAGGGACCAATAGGGACCATTAGAATGTATAGAGGACATGGAACATGTTCTTAGAAGTCAAGTTGTTTTAATTTTTATCTTCTTGATTGGGGATCCTATCTTTGAGTTCTCAGCATAAATCATCCAAGGTCTGCCTTTGAGGGGGAAATCTCCGGTTACAAGACAGGCATGGCATTTTGGGTCCGAAATCAATGGAGATTAGCGTTAGGAAATCCATCATTGTGACATCTGGATAACATTAGCTTAAGGAGCATGCTGAGCCCCTGACATATTCATCTAGTTAACTCGCAAATGATTAAATCCCCTATTTGGACTAAAAACAAATGGTTTAGTTGGATGCGATTATATTTGGTAAGTATTCGTGGATTTCAGTACATATACAGTGTACAATACAGCAAGAAATGTTGTGTGTTTTTATGTCTTGCCTATACACAGCATATCATGTACGCTCCTCCCAGCCTTTCTGTGAGCCATCCCAGCATGCATTGCCACAGACAGGCAGCTATTTATAAACAAGCAGCTGATTAGCCATTCGTGCGTGCTGAGACAGCAGAGGCGACGCTAGCAAACTAACACACATACACACAAATACACACACACACACATACACACGCATGCACACGTACAAATGCAAACGCATGCATACACAAATGCACATACCCATATACAGTCCACACACACAGATGAACCCAAACAAACACTAATTTTCCCTCGTTCCATTAGCTCACACACACTGCCTGAACACATATAGGAAGAGAGGAGGAGAGAAGACGCAAAAGGAGGGTCCTTTTTTCTCGTTTGATTGCGGTGTCCTTGAGGTGCCCTGGCAAAGTGGCAAGGCAGCAGTGGATCATGCAGTGTGCGACGGCGATGGGAGAGAGATAAGCTACTATCGGACCAAACGTCTGCTTAGTGAGCGTCTCGACCAGGAGGGGAAGGGAGATGGCGAGAGAGAGGAACGATGACAATCTGAACCTTTGTGTTTCTAAGTGTCCTGCAGGCCAGGGCAGATTTACATCTCCACAACTGTAATGAGATCTTCATCATCCTATTCTGTCAGTTCCACTCTGTGACTAAAGGTTACAGCAGCTTTGCGAGGAGAATTGTTTTTATATAGCAGCAATGTTGTTATGGTAGCAGGAGCCACATATACATTCCATGATGGATAGAATATCGGAGAAAATCAATATAAATACTAGGAGACCTAGTAGGTCTGCTCGGCCAAACCCTATAGCAGCCAAGAGATCATTATTTTTTATCTATATCTCTACCTCACTCTCTTTACACAAAACAAACACACACACTCTACCTGTTAAACCAGTCATCCGTGTAGCGGGGGTATGGGTATGGGTCATTGCTGCTGAAGTCATAGCTGGCCTCCGCATTCTGTAACAACAAAACAGGAAGAGCCTTGGTAAGAGAAGAGAGGAAAAGAGAGAAGAAAGAGAGCAGAGAAGAGATGTAAACTGTCAGAGAACAGGGCAAGCTGCGTTAGTGGTGCATTGACCTTATCACAGCAAGTCTTGTCCAGAAAAGCCTGGGCTGTGTTCAAGAGCATTGTTTACTCCTGACTGGCCTGATCTGGCGGGTATTCCAGAAAGCAGGTTACGTGACTTACCCGGGGTAAGTTAACTCCCAAGCTGACACCCAACGTTGTAGCAACATTTCCAGTAGGTTGCTGCAACATTGTGAATCAGTTGGTGGGTCAACTTACCCGGTTATGTTGCATAACCTGCTTTCTGGAATACCCCCCTGGTCTGTTTCCTTTACCTCTGTAGAGGCCCTCCTATCATTGGACCTCTACACTTCTACTCTGTAGTTTGCAATTTTGCAGTCTTCGACTTAGCTTTCAGTTACTGAACAGAATGGTTGAAGTGTCATACCCATAATTTGAGTGTAATACCAAGAGTACAAACTCACACATACACACACTGAGGTAATACTGAGGCAAGACATGTCCACAACAGGGAACCTACACTGAGACAATGACACCCCGATTACTCCCTCCATTTAATTCCTCGTGGCCACAAGTAATAGGAGCGGAATTAACTGCAGGAAAACAGGAGAAAACAGATGCAGGAGCCACACATCTGTCAGACAGTCATCAATCTAGCCTGCATAATCAGCAAATGACCTGCTCTGGGCGTGTGAGCGCACACAGACACACACACACCAGCACACACATACTCACCAACACACCAGCACACACACATAGACATCTGTAGGAGTGCAGCGACACACATCCACCTATCATTCAGTGTTATTAGAAATATTACTTTACAACACTCCTTCTCTTTCTCTGCTTCTCTATTTCTCTCCTTTTTCTCTCTCTCTCTCTCTCTCTCTCTCTCTCTCTCTCTCTCTCTCTCTCTCTCTCACTCTCTCTCTCTCTCTTTCTCTCTCTCTTTGGTTCATTTGTAATTCCAAGAACTCTACATTTTGGTTTCATATTAATTTCTTCTTATTTGCCATGAATGACTGATTGGAAGCCTCATATCATTCTCTCCTGCAACCGTGCTTGTCTCTTTTTATCCTCCTCCCTTATCCCAGAGAGGTAAAAGCCATGATGTGACATTCAACTTGCAGGTTCCGGGGGAGGTCCGAGGGCTGACAGCTAGACACTCCAGATCATTGGTAAAGTCCGGGGGAGGTCCCAGGGCAGACAGCTGGACCTATCATATCACTGGCAGGGTCCCAGGGGGGGGGGAGGCGGGGAGGAAAGATCCCACAGCAGACAGCTGGACCTATCAGATCACTGCAGAAGGTTGGAGTTTGACAGGTTCAAGGGCAGACGGGCCGGGCTGCTAGACTGGCATCTCCAGGCTCGACTCAGTCAGGAACCGTGAGACTGAAAGATGCCGGGCAGCTGTGCCTGCTGGCGTGCTGTGTAATGACCTCCGTGTGGAGCAGGTAACTGTGTGAGCAGTAACACACCAGGGCACAACGCTGCATGATGAAGAGTATTTTGAGGGGATGATACCTTTGTAATCCCTCTGGCTGGCAGTGACAAAAAGGGGCTGTGTGTGTGCGAGCTGGAGAGGTGGATTCTGGGTTTCCTCTTTCTCTATCTTAGCAACACAGAATCCACAACATTTACACCAGGAAATTGGTGGGGAAATGATGGACCTCAGTTGCAAAGTTACTAATGACACCTGAATGCATCCAAATACTCTTCTTGCCGTCTCTCCCTCCATCATCTCTCACTAGCAGAGAGAATAGTAGTATCGAAATTGTTCTATTTCTAATCAGTGACATAAGAACTTGTTTCTTTCCGGAGAGAAACCTAAAAGGTCTTGCCCAGACAGGACAAAGACAGGAGTCATCTGATTGATGTTCGCTCAACAAACAAGCTGCTAATGCCCCAAATGTTGTCCATGTCTGCCCAGACTTTCAAGAAGTTTCCACTCCCTATGGTAATACAGGTTGTTTCAGCGTGCTCTTGATGTTAGTTCCTGCTGTGTTGAGGTGAAGCCATCAATACAATAAAAAATACCTGATGAGGAAGATGTCTCACACACTTTCCTACATGCCCTTGGGCACCACTTGGGTTATCCCTAATCCTGATACTTAATACATCATGTGTAGCTTATGGTGCAAATCACAGAAGGTTTCTGGTATTACAGTAAGGTCAGAATCAGAATCTGAATCAGAAGGGATTTTATTCGCCATGAATGTTTGCACAAACAAGGAATTTACTTTGGCAGGAAGGTGCATACGTTAAGCATTTAAGGATCTTGAAACTTAAATATGTGGTCTAACTATACAAAAGGAGCAAAGTCTAGCTAATGCTAAGGGGATTTAGAATACAAAATAACATATAAAATATAAGTAGCCATAATTACAATCTAACCTAAAAATACAGATAGTGCAAAGAAAAGGATACAATAGTGCAAATTGCAATGTGCAGGATGTCATTGTGCAGATTGTGATATAAAAGTCAGTGAGAGTCCTTGGCCTTGTTAAAGTGGCTAACAGCGGCAGTGGCAGCAGCTTACCAGATGGTGATAGAAGAGGTGAGGATGGACTCAATGATGGCCGTGTAGAAGTGCACCATCATTGTCTTTGGCAGGTTGAATTTCTTCAGCTGCCGTAGGAAGTACATCCTCTGTTGTGCTTTTTTGGTGAGGGAGCTGATGTTCAGTTCCCACTTGAGGTCCTGGGAGAAGATGGTGCCCAGGAAGTGGAAGGACTCCACAGTGCTGACTGGGGAGTCACTCAGGGTGATGGGGGTGAGTGGGCTGTGTTCTTCCTGAAGTCCACAACCATCTCCACTGTCTTGAGAGCATTGAGCTCTAAGTTGTTCTGGCTACACCAGGTCACCAGGTGGTCAGCTTCCCACCTGTAGTCAGACTCATCCCCGTCAGAGATGAGCCCAATGAGGGTGGTGTCGTCCGCAAACTGCAAGAGTTTGACAGATGGATGGCTCGAGGTGCAGCTGTTGGTGTACAGGGAGAAGAGCAGAGGAGAAAGGACGCAGCCCTGAGGAGATCCGGTGCTGATGGACCGGGAGTCAGAGACTTGTGTTCCCAGCTTAACGCACTGCTTCCTGTCAGACAGGAAGTCTGTGATCCACCTGCAGGTGGAATCAGGCACGTTCAGCTGGGAGAGCTTGTCCTGTAGCAGGGCGGGGATGATGGTGTTGAAGGCAGACCTGAAGTCCACAAACAGCGTTCGTGATCCTGGCGTAGGATGCTGGGGAGTCCAGGTGCTGTAGGGTGAAGTGGAGGGCCATGTTAACGGCATCATCCACAGACCTGTTGGCTCTATAGGCAAACTGCAGTGGGTCCAGGAAGGGGTCTGTGATGGATTTGAGGTGTGCCAGCACAAGGCGCTCAAAAGACTTCATTACCACAGAGGTCAGGACGACGGGTCTGTAGTCATTAAGTCCTGTTGGCCTTGGCTTTTTGGGCACAGGGATGATGGTGGAGGACTTGAAACAGGCTGGCACATGGCATGTCTCCAGGGAGGTGTTAAAGATGTTGGTAAACACCGGAGACAGCTGGTCAGCACAGTGAGGGTGGCAGGAGAGACAGAGTCCAGCCCAGCTGCTATACGGGGGTTATGCCTCTTGAAAAGTCTGTTAACTTCACCCTCCTGAATGGAGAGAGTCATCACTGTAGAGGGGGGGAGGGGGGAGGCCTCATGGATGGGAAGGGGTAGTTCAGGACTGTCCAATTGTCTTTCAAATCTGCAGTAGAACTTGTTCAGGTTGTGGCCAGGCTGGAGTCGTTGGTGGAGTGGGGGGCTCTGGGCTTGTAGTTGGTGATCTGCCTGAGCCCCCTCCAGACAGAAGCAGAGTCATTAGCTGAGAACTGACGCTTCAGTTTTTCAGAGTACAGTCGTTTAGCCTGTCTCACCGCCTTGCTAAACCTATTCTTCGACTCCTTGAATCTGTCTCTATCCCCACTCCTAAAAGCTTCCTCCTTCTCTGACCTCAACCTTCTGAGCTCTGCTGAGAACCAGGGCCTGTCGTTGTTGAAGCTCACCCTGGTGCGGTAATTTACAGCTAATATAGGAGCAAAGGACTCCTTCAGCCAGACTGTAATTATTATTATGAACAGGACATTCAGAATTCTGTTACTTGATGTATCGAGAGTAAGACAGACACTGTACAGGCACAGCTCCTTGTTAAAAACATAGACTTCATTTGCATCTTTGCGCCGCCATCTGCGTCAAGCACTATACCAAGCACCACACTTAATGCCACTTCGATACAAGAAAGACACGCGGTATACGCGGTGAGAAATGCACCATACCGCTGTGTGACATCACCACATGTTGTCATGGTTACTTCCCCCCACAGAGCATGGAAGGGCAGTAATGGTTCAGGAGGAGAACAATATTGAGGCTCAAAATCCAATAACAAAACAAAGGTCCCTGTACACAATTCAGATGGCTCTCCTCTTCTCTGCTCTGCTCTCCTTCACCTCTCCTCTCCTAACCCCTCCTCTCCTTCTCCCTGCTCTGCTCTCCTTCCTTCTACCCTGCACTCCCTTGACCTCTTGAAAACCCTATGTCAGAAAAAGTCAATTTACTGTATTGTGTGAGAGACATACCACGTTATGGATATGAGCAGAAAGCCGTTTTATTTACTATGGCCCTTGGGATAAGTGTCAGTCTCTAGACAATTGTAGTGTCCAGGGTTATCTACAGCATTTACCAGTGAAATAGACAAAATAAACACATTACTGTAGCACTTGCTTCCCTTTCACAATGTCCCATTTATTATATTTTTTTAAATGTCTCTGAAAAGCCTCCTTAATAGTTTCATGACGCGGAACAAATATTTGAATTACTTAAATGCTTTGTCAATGGGCTTTGAATGTAAAACTCACCTTGATTCAAGAACTAATTCAGTGTTTTTCTTTTTATTACAGTATTATCGTATTATTATTTTGTGGAATCCCATTAGAAACGAGGTCCACACAAACACACCCACACCCAGGCAAACACGCACAATTTTATGCATACTAATGCAAGGCAGTCAATGGTGGCTGATTGTGTTTGTATTCTAGAAAAATCTGGAATGGAAGGGAGCACTGTAGTCTATAAAGGGAAGTGAATATGAGCAAGTTTTTGTAAGCCTCTTTGTCTCTCTCTCACCCACCCAGCCACCCCCTCCCCACAGACACACAAATGCATCTGCAGACATACACGCACACCAAACACACAGATGGACACACACACACATACACACAGAGACACACACACACACTGTATGCACAGTGGGATCACATCCACAACATTGATCTTTCCTCAAACTGTAATTGAATGATAGAGTGCATGGCGTTGTCAGTGTTTAGAAGCTTTGCGGGGGTTATCTGTGCTGCAGCATTGGAAGAGCATGAACAGATCAGAGAATAAACAATTATTCAGAAATACAGTGACACACATGCAAACACACACATACACACACACAGGCAGGAACTGTGGTGAACTGAGTTTAAGATGTGTTCACAACAGGACCCATCAGCCCAAAAGAACATGCTCCTGCTGCTGTTTCACCCTGGCTGAGACTCTGAGGTTATTTTGGGGAGAAGACTCATTTCCGTTCACAGGCAAAAAACAGCGGAGTACACACACACACACACACACACAAACAGACCTCTAAACACGTAGAGAAAAAGAACCGTATGCTTCCAATGACAAAACATATTTGTGCATCTCATTCCATTTCATATTTATCGGTTTCAAAGTAGTACACAAATGTTTACTTAGTTAAAATGTTAAACTGTTTGTTATCGACTCAATTCATTGACCATCTGATCTCTCACTCTGAGTAGATTCTCTTTTTCAGCCGGAATAGAGAGAGCACCGAGTTGAGAGGAAAAAAAGCTGAGAAAGTGGAACGTCTGTATTTACTAGTGAACGTCTAGTAGTGCAGGTTTAGACCCACCACGTGGTTGTGGCTTACCCATTCATTCACATGAATCTATTGGACACGGACGCACACACATACAGACACATTGTATTTGATTGGACAAGTACTGCACAGAAACACCTGCAACCGCAAGGTGCATATCGCCACCACATCTCCAGCCTGTTGTTTGTCACTGACTCAGACCAACACCCCAGTCACAACTCTTACAGGCTACTAGCACATTACAGTGCCCAAACAACACAAACATTGCCATTTCAGGTGTTAAAGCAGTGATCCACTGAATAATCATGCTACTGAAAATATATGTTTGATCCTTATAGTATGTAGCATTTTACAGCAGTGGGACATTTAGAATGGCTTCTTGACAGATTTCTCTCTTCCTTCTTTGCCAGCGTCTAACAACAACAGCTCCTGTTTTTTGAGGCTCCATTATCAGTATTCTGGAGTTGGCGTTTCACATTATGCAGTAGCAGCTACCCTGGCATTATCTGTGCCTGTGACAGATCACCCTGCCAAAGAGCAGTGCACATTAACATTAAACAGCTTGGCTGGCCTCCTGCCTGCCTGTCTCCACGTCCTCTAAGGATACAAGGAGACTGGCCAGCCATGAAGGAGACTTGGAAGACACCTGTAATGGGCACCACACAAAAACATATACAGGCTTCAAATGCCCCACCTCAAGTCTGGCTCTTTCCACTGAAGTGTAGTCAAATAGAGGTAAGCATTGTCAGTTAGCAGATTAAGTAAATTAAAGTACTTACATAGTTGGAAGCAAGATCCGGGTGAAGATAGTCAATTCCTGAAAGATTATTTAAACAGGAATAAGTTACAATGAGTACAGTACAGGTCAAAAGTTTAGACCCATTTTCCCATTCCATGTGTTCAAACTTTTGACTGGTACTACATATCAAACCTGAAATAATTAAAACGTTAAACCGTAAGTGGGTAAAGTTAAATCCCTAACTAATTTGTCCTTATTCTTCTTTGTAAGTAAAGCTTTACTTAAGTCTAAAAGTCAACAGAAAATGGTGGATCTTGATAAAGCCGACAGGTGTGCTCACCATCATCCATGATGGCTATGGTGACCCCGCTCCCGGTATAGCCCAGCTCCCAAGCCTCTGCCACATTCAGGTCCAGCCCCGGGGTCCCGTCTGCCTGGCCAGTGTTTATCTGGAACAAGAACCAGCCATCAACAAATCAGGTGGTTCACAAACTTCACACAAACCCGCAGGGGCATGAAGATGTGTGCGTGTGGAGGTGTGTGTGGGGGGGGCGGGGTGGGTGAGGGGGCTTAGGTGTGGGGATTCGGAGGGGTAAATGTCAGTGATACAACGCACCCTGCTGTGGGTGGAGTGGGTGATGTGACAAACCACATAAAGGATGTCCACTGAGAAAGTTACGATCAGTCTAGGTAAACAGCACGGGGGGGGCAGCCCACAAGTGGAGGTTTTGACATAGATGTAGCTTGGAAGTGGCGCGGGCAATATTTGCTAGACTAATGAGAGAATAAATTCAGGGGGGCAGCGTTGGTGAATGTGTCTGGGCTCCGGAGTAATTATAGCGGTCTGATGTGGGCAGGTGTGAAAGGTCAGCCATCAGGCTGGCAGCCGAGTAGCTGCCGAACGGATCGCTCACCAGATACCACTGTTTGGAGAACAGAGGGTCGCTCATGTTCACTTCCAAGTCATTGATGTTCCGGTAGCCTCGTTTCTGGCGGCCAAAGCCTTCCTGGTCAAAGACGTTCTTGACCTGTGGAGGAAACCTTGGTGAGTGTCTACTGAGGAGGAATGAAGAGACCGTCGCTTCTCAGGCAGATTCTCCAATGACCGAACATCCATTTAAATAGGATGTCACTAATAGACGCAAAAACACATTTTAGTTAGATGCAAGTATATTGCCTTTGTACATTAGTTTGACAAATATCCCTCCACCTCTCCCCCTCCCCTATGTCCTCCAGCTGTGTATGATGGAAAGAGGGGACATCCTATATATTCCCAGTCTAATTGTATTTGTCCCATTCTGAATCAGACATACAATGCCTACAGCTGGGCCTCTGCCTCCCCTCCACTCACCCCCTTCCTCCCTTCCTCTGCCTGGCACACAAGAGACAGAGCTTCCAAATTGTCGTTTGTGCAGAGAGGGTCTCAACAGACAAGAGAATTGCCCTGATTGCATGCAAACACCTTCACGTGTGTTCCCATCCTCAAAGAGACTTGTCTGTGAAGGATCTGAGATATATAGGCTTTGTGGTTTGGACTGAATAGCTCTTTCACAGCTTCCCCAGTGATGCTCAGGCCTTTTGTTGATAACAGAGGGACTTACAAAAGATTAAATAGTGATGACAAATGAAATCAAGATCAACGGATTCCTGTTTGACCTTTAAGAGTTTACTATAAGAGAACACAGTTTGGTCTAGCTAACTGTAGAGACTGTAACTTTGGTGATTGAGTATCAAGACTTAAAATTAAAATAAAAGCTGAAAAGGCCCACATTATGATGAGCTATTCAGATTCAGAACAGTTTTAGGGGGACCAGTGTAACATTGAAGATCCCCAAGGACAGTAAAGTAAGTAGAAATGTCTGTGACTTTGAGGCTGTTTGCTGAGGGTAAAGGTAATTAGACAAAGATCAGACAGTGGACAGAAGGGTGACAATAACAGACAAGACGGCTTCATCCTCTCTCCAATTGAAAATGGGAGCCATGGCATCATTTCTGGTCTGAAGTAGGCTCTCTATCTGGAACTTATTAGGAGTACAAAAGACCTTGTACTACTTGTCATCAGCCTCTCAAGGACACGTCACTTGGTTTGAAGGCTTAGAACTCCTTGTACAGGATCCTTGTACAGTAATAAAGTCGGAGAGGGGGGCAAGAGGGAGAGAGAGATAAAGAGGAAAAGCGAAAGAAAGAGATGAAGAGCGAGAGAGAGAGAAATAGAGAAGGGGTGGCTGACGAGATGAGTTTTACAGGTTTTGCTTTCCAGCTAATATCCTCAAATGGAATTAACATTATTTTGCATAATGGTTGACTAAGATCTACAAATGAATTCTAAATCATTAAAACCCCTTTCAAGATTGTTTCAAAGGGACATTTTTACATGCTGGCTTACATGCTGAACATTAAAGAGTGTAATTTAGACTGCAGATTTCTATGTTGCCGACAGTATATTTGAAGTTACAGCAATGTGTTGTACCATTTGAACAGTCTGTAACGGAGATTGGTAAAAGGGGACTATTTAAATGTACTTCTATTGAATATAGTAAAATAGTCAGTGAGTACTCTCTCTGTTTACCTTCAGCAAACACAACTAAGAGAGTGAAAGGAAAGGTCATTGTCCAGTGGTTTACCATGCTTGATAAGGAATCAGCACTTAAGCCAGAGGGGAGGACAGAGGGGTCTTATTGTTCGTTGTTTATTTTAACAGGCCCAGGCGTGTAAAAGAGATTGTCCCTTTCACCGTATCGGTGCAAAACAAAGCAATAAAGCAATGGCAATCGACAAGCACAGAAAAACAGAAAAAGGACATTTTAATTTAACGGAGGTACACAATGATGACCAGAGGCAAAAAGGTTTTTTTAACAACTTTGCAAAACCTTACTTATACATTTGGCTCTTTCAATATGTTCTTTTGAACATGAAAAACAACTACGGCTAAACCTGTGTACATCAAACTATCTTTCCACAAGGCTAATTTAAGCTTCTGTGTTAGGTGATGACACATGTCAAAGTGGGGGGGGGGGGGAACACCCTCCTTGCCCACCTTCCTCACGTGTCCTCCTCTATCTTCTTTCCTCTAACCATATGCTTCCTTCATCTCATGGGAGCAACCACAGTGTTTAACTCTGAGCCAGCCAGCCGGCCAGCTAGCCAGACCAACAGACCGTCAAAGAGACAGACCAACAGACCAAGAGACAGGCAGGCTCTCCAGAATGTCACGAAACCCACTCCCGTCATCAGATGCAGCCTGTGGCCTCGCCCTCACCCTCGTCCCTTGGCCCTGCCCGCAGGCCTGCTGGAACACCACCCGACTTCAAAGAGCTCATCCCCTCAGTCCTTTCACCCCATCTGCTCTACCCCCCCCCCCCCACCACCCTCATTCTCAATCATCTCTCTTTCAGATCACAAAGATGCACATGCACACACAGTCAGGAGGATTTTTTTCTCTTCTAACATGGCATTCTCTCTCAGTGGAAAGTATGTTCAAATTGGCTAATGAGATCTAACACAAAAGATACAATATGGAGTCATTCTAACTGGGTCATTGAATATACGCTCCTTTTGAGGAAAAGGCAGACAGAAAAATATGATGAAATTGTGTGTCTCAGTTGCTGAATCAATACAATCACACAAAGTCAAAAGAATTGCATTGTCACAGTCAGAATAGTGTGGTTTCCTTTGGCTAGCTTGTTAGGTGTAAGTAAATCACAGGTGAAGAAAACTAAAAGCAGCAGGGGTCCTTTCCACTCCTTTTCGTATAAGAAGCACAGGGACGCTGAACTTACTGTAATGACCAGGGGACAGCATGTCAGCCAATAGATGGGAAGTGACTGCCCCTTACAGGAAGTCAGTAAGGCCATGTTTTTTCTGCATCAACATCATTAGCCATATTAGTTCTCTGGAGTAGCTCACATTTATTTTCATTAACACCTCTTACTGGCACAATAACAGAGGCTGGATCCTTGTCTACATCATAACGTTTTGTCCCCAGACAAAACAATTATATATATTTATGTACATTCTTTACAAGTCAAAATATGGCCATTTATATTGAAAAGCATTCGGTTAAGAAACTGAATTTTGCATCTGCATTGGTGTTTCCTTCATTTGAAACTAATACTAATGTGTCCTGGACTGTGTCCTATGGTACTTCTGGAAGCACATTTTTAAAACAATGGCCTGAAATTTCTGTCAGTAACAAGGTGGCTTATTTACCTTGCTATCTGCATAACATGACCAATGACTCCTGACTCTATTGTATGTCAGATGGCTGAGCGGTTAGGGAGTCAGGCTATTAATCAGAAGGTTGTTGGTTCGATTCCTGGTAGTGCCAAATGACGTGGTGTCCTTGGGTGAGGCACTTCACCCTACTTGCCTTAGGGAGAATGTCCCTGTAATTACTGGACGTCGCTCTGGCTAAGAGCATCTGCTAAATGACTGTATGTATTGGTCTATTTAACGTGTACTTTATGATGGTCTATTTTTCTCCACAAGCTCAGTGGAGAGAAACTATTTCCTTGTTGCTTTTGTGAAGATATTGTGTCGTTGACCAGAATCACTATGTACCGTATATCTGAACACATAAGTGGCGTGATTAACTGCCTGCCTCAAATATCATAATTCATATAGTCAGTCTATCGTAGAGTTGTTATACTGTTGTAGCAGCTAGAGTAATCCATTGGCAACACAATCAATTATAGATACCTTTTCTCCTATGATGTCTAGGAACAGGTCGCTTTCAAATTAACAATTGTTTTGCAGTGGAGGGGGAGGTGAATCGTTTCTATGGGAACCTGGCATGTGTGTGTGTGTGAGTATGTGTCTGTGTGTGTGATTGTGTGTGCATGTGAGTGTGTGTGTGTGTGTGTTTGTGTGTGTGTGTGTGGGTGTGTGTGCGTGCGTGTGTGTGAGTGTTTGTGTCAGTGTGTGTTAGTGTGTTTGAGAGTGTTTGTGTGTGTCTGTACCCTGCGGTCCTTCTGGAGTCGCTGTCGGTTGCGAGTGCTGCGTTTGCTCCGTCTCTGAGGGATGTCCTGGGGATAGAAGTGAAAAAGCCCCTCTCCAAAGGGAACCTGGGAAAGAAACAAAAAGAACGTAGAGGAAGAGAAGACGGGGGAGAACAAGAAAGAGAGGGGTGTATCAAAAATATGGAGAGATAGAAAAAGAAGCACAGAGAAGGTCAAATATAGAGATTGAGAAACTTGCAGAACATCATGGTTGTTTTTGTAGCATAGGTGTAAGTTCCTTGCGATATTTAAAGGCGTTTAAGTGCCCTTGCTGGAGTCAGGCAGAAGAAATCCCAGCGGATGGAAATTAGATGCATAATATGAGCCGTGCCTCTGGCCCTATGCACAGATTAAACATCTCCTTATGCCTTAACAACAAGCAGGCTATCAGGTCACTGGTCTGGATAAAACACTTGTATCTGCAGGATCTGCAGGATCAGGATGATCAATATCGCTACGGATAAGGATAGTCTATAATTATTACGGTACTCCAGTGCACTTCAGGCACTCCATGTGTTATCAATTGTATTTTCTGATTGATTACACCTAAAATCATATGAGGAACAGAGAATCCAAGGAGATTAAGATCAATAAAGCCTGTTTTATCCTTATCACTATACAGTATGTCACCTTAACAACAGTGTGTGTGTGTGTGTGTGTGTGTGTGTGTGTGTGTGTGTGTGTGTGTGTGTGTGTGTGTGTGTGTGTGTGTGCGCGTGTGTGTGTGTGTGTGTGTGTGCGCGTATGTGTTGGCCCAGTATGTTTCTCAGTTTAACTAATTAAGCATGAGTAGCAGCTAATTCAAATTGCACAGATATTGTTTAATGATGCGTGTCCTCAGGGGACAAATATAGCCAGCGATTACATAACCTAGTCATTACAGGAAACATCCATGAAAGGGAGAACAGAGGCAGTTTAAGGCATCTTGATACAAGTTTTGAGCAATGAAAGTATGAATGCAGAATTGCATCCTAATTCGTGGCAACCCATTTAGGTTTCTGTTCTCTGATGCTCCTCATTGGCTAGCGTTCCAGACAAATGCGCCCACGCTCCTATTTAGACATGTTACGACGCCTAACTGTCAGGGGATAATTTCCCTTGCTCCATCCTAACGGACTCGTTATGGTGCTTGACGCATGCCGACACACTCTGCATTTATTGGGCTAGGTAACGTAAGCTGTTGGTTGTGGAGAGAGGAGGATGATAACATATTATCGTAGTATTATTATGCGAGCTAGACGTCAACACAGACTTTCGGGCCTTGCAAATGAATACATGCCTACATCACAAGTGTAAACATCACTTCACAAACAAACGAGCTGGCCTGTACCAAACAAAGCATGACCTCCATGACACACATGCAGGTGAGAAACAAGATCTTGAGATGGTTTCAAGGACAAGATGTCACAGCAAGCCTTTAGTGAAAATAGCTCTTGTAGAAAAAAGAATCTATTAAGAGGGAACTCTCTTTTCCAGGAGAATCAAAATTGCAATGGGCAGTGGCCATACGATTGTCATTCAGACACCTGTTCAGTAAACTAAAATGGAACAATCCTCTTCTAAAATTGAAGCAGAAAAACCATCATGGAACACCTTCACAGTGTTCCAGGTAACTAATTAGATTTCAATTATCTATGGAACGGGGATGTCCCCGTTCATCACGCTGTCTGGAACTGATGCAAGCCTTTAAGAGCCGGACATCAACCGTAACAATCAATTTCATTTGAATTTCAAGGACTGGAAATATTAAAATGCACACAATTTTATTTCGTTAATTAGCTAGTGGTAGCTATACAGTCGTTAATAAAATACAATTTCTAAATAGATCAGTCTGATGAAGCAATGCATAGACTGTGAAAATCAGACTAAATGTTTTCCACATGGGTTTATGAAGGCCTTTTCATATTCAGAAAGACAGACAAGTATGATGGAAAGACATAGGCTATTTAATAAAATAAAACAAATAGGAATGGAGAGACCCAGGCTGTGTTTTTCAATAGACAAAGGCAATCCATCATAAAATGAAACACAATAAATGTTATACCTTACGGACACTCTGGTACCCGTGTTCTGTGGCAAGTTGATGCGCTTCATCATGAGTGCCTTCATGCAGCTGAACCAAGAGATGATTTGTGAAGATTCCTTCCTCAGCAGTTTGCGTCGCAAGGAATAGTGCGTTTAATAACATCAATCCGACGGCTGTCCCATGTCCAAAAGATCCGCGCATCATGTCAGCCTTGTGAAGGTGTGCCTGTCGGAGTAAATTCTTCTGCCGGGATGCTCTTCTAAAGAGGTGGTTGAAATCAGAGATTCAGATACATTTCCTCCTCAAGTGCCGAGGTTAGTTGAACTTGGACCGTCTCGTTGAAGCAATGTTTGGCTTGCTGTGGGCACTATAAGTCGATGGGATGTGTTTGGACCAAACCTGCATCCTCAGCTTTCTATCACCATCTATAATTCATCAGCTCCTCCGTTCGGGTCTTCTCCGCGTGACGTTCCACCAATCGGCTCCGGCGGGTGTGTCTCCAGTTTCTCTCAGAAAGTAACCAGCGCGCGCGCATACGACGCGCGTGCCAGAGAAAACAGGGCTTTTTCAGGACCCTCGAAAATTGTTTTTCATAGGGTTGGTAGCGCGAGGTTGCTCCTGGTTAGTAGCCTAACATGTCATTGTACGACAGTGGTCTATAGGATTAGTGTACCTTCACTTTTTCATGCGCCCGTCCACCCTTCCGTTTCATTTAGGCTTTTACAGGCATACATTTAGCTATTAATTTAAAGATTGTTTTAGTCCTTCCAGCACAGCAACATAAGAGAGAATGTCTGTGCGTGTGTGTCTGTGTGTGTGTGTTTATCTGTACATGTATGTTAGAGTTGGTCTGCGTCTGAACTGGACCACACTTAATTCTGGGGATGACCATTATGGAAAGTTATCATCCCTCTGAAATCAAGCCATTGGAGATACAGTATGTTAGAGATATGAAGAGATTTAGAAAGGATTAGCCACTGAAGATCTCTGCCTATAGTCATTGACTTTCTGGCACCACTGTCACTGTCACGCTAACTGAAGCTAGCCTCCAGTTTTGTCCTTTCTATTGAAGTAGACACCATTCAAGAGCTGATGTGGCCTTGTATGAGAACAAACACCTGTTCTGGTTGACTCCCAGTCAAAGCAATCTCATATTTTCACAACATCTATGTCAGCGAGGCAACATAGATCAGATGAATTCCATAGAGCTTTATAATAATACATCTCTCGACGGCTTGTCCCCAAAAGGAAATGTCTGTTTGCTCAAAGAATTATCTTCTACGCTTTGAGGATATTGGGATGAGAAGCGATTGGTTTTCATGCTCTGCAAGCTTATCTGATGATTATTTCTGTCATTACATCTCACAGACAAAAGCTTTGATAAGCACTGATGTGTGGGGTTCTTGTCAATGTAATCATCTTCTTAACATCCCTGTCTGTATTCTTTCAGGTGAAGACTCGTTTTCTCATAAGGAAAACTAAGGGAACAAATAAAAAGGATTGCTTGAGTCATCACAGCTCATACACATACTTGTTTTATTATTTTTGACATTTACATTACAGAAGTACCATTTATGGTACTTTCAGTATTCCATGGACAGTATCAGCATGTTTTGTTTTGTCACATATTTCCATTATGTGGAACCACATGACATGACTTTCGCAAGCATGGTGAATGACAACATGAATGCTTTCAGAGAGAGGGGGTACGAATGGGGGAGGGGTTCTGAGAGGATCTGCTCCAGTAATCAGTGTGTTTCCGTCCTCCCTGCTGACTCCCTCCCACACACCTGCTACTCTGCAGCAGCCAGACTCTGATTTATTTAGCCCCGAAAGGTGAGGCTCCTTTCCTCTGTTCACCTGCGCCCTAGTCATCCACCGCTGGCTTTTTCTCTGAAATGAAAGCTAGTCTCAGCAGTTGCTAGAAGTCAGAATCCAACAAATGAAAGGATGGGACTCTGCTCTGTGGTTCCTTTTTCTCTTTCTCGAATGACAGAAATATTTTCACTTAAAATATGCATGGTGTCTAATTATTTGAGCTTATTATTTACATAGTTGTGCCGTGAGTGGGTGGCTTCTGTCTTGGATGGGAAATGGTATCCACACTTTGTTGGTGCAAAATGTTTGTAGGCGGTCACTAGGGAGACCGTGTTTTGTTGTACATACTGTATAATGGACAGGAAGTTCTACAGAGGTGGAATGGTTCAATTCCGAGCATTTCCACAGAAACTTCTGTACCTGGTACTGAGATGACTGTCTCTGCTCTTATGGTGTGTCATGTAGCAGGAACGTGTCTGGAACTAAAGGCTAATTGAGTCTCTCTGTCAAGTATATATGTCATTCTCTGACAGAAACACACTGATTTTGTTACGTGAAGAAAGGGATAGTGGAACATGCCAGGTTCTTGTGTCTGAGTCACCTTGTTATTACAATGGTGAGACCATCGTCTAAATGTCACAGGTGTGGTTGAAATCAATGATTTCTCATGTACTTATTTTAATCACAACCAGTAGATCAGCTATTGCCTTATTATCTGTTAAAGTATTCTGTGTATTCTTGCATGTGTTTCAACTGTAACCATTGTGTGCTCCAATAACTGTCATGGATCTGTGATGTAGCATCTGCCTGATTGAATAATGAAAACTGACTGTATGCTATTTCTGTTTTTTCCTTTCCATTATAAATTCTGACCTTGGACCTTTTAGCCAAAATAGACTTTGCTTGTTCCACTGTGAGTCTGAGCTGGTTCTGGTTTCTTAAACTCTCTCCAATCAACTGGTTGTTAAACAATCTTGTGGGTGTAGTCTGGGCCACAACCCTACTCATTTTAGATAATGATCATTAAATGTGTATTAGGTCATTTAAAAGCATTACTTGGCTTGGTTGGCAACATGTTTTGGAAGGAGCTGAGAAAGACAGGTTCCTCATCTTACGGTGCTAGCCTGGGGGCAAGACTACACAGGGCGGAGACTGCGAAGCGTAAAACTCCACCTCACCAATCCTGGCCGTCGATCCGAACAATACTGCAGCGGGAACCAACAGAACACACTCATGCTTGCACACACATACACAGACATGAACACACACACCCCTGCACAGACTCCTTGCTATTTAGGGGAGGGGACCACCTGTGGCACTGACCTTTCAAGCAAAGCAACAGACTCTGATTTCTCCCTGGCTTTGAAAGGGAAGAGTATTGATCTGTAACACCAAGCTGGTGGTCTTTGATGTGGAAGTCAGCATGGAAATATTACAAGAGCACTCAAACTAATTAAAGCAGACCTTCTAATACCCTCTATTTTAAATTCACCAACATCCTGTAGGTAAACAGAATAATTCCATAATTTACATCCATCAAGTTAAGAGTATAACAAATATTTTTGTTGTTTGAGTCGTTTTTCACACAGGTCTTTAAAATGTGTACACCTGTTGTAACACAGTGACTTAACTCATGTGAACAACCAACCACGATTCTTCGCTGAACTTGTCCTCTGTGAAGGAGATAGTGAGGAGTAAATACCAAAGAGACCTGAAGCCAGCCAGAAGAAGCTTGCGATTCCCGTTCTGTTGCCTGGGTAACCACAAGTACTCCCCAAGTGCCCAGACCCTGTTAAGAAACTGCATCTTTACCAGAGAGATGGTAGGAATGAGAAGGGGAAAAAAACCCAGTTGTTAAGCTGTCAGTGTAAGCAGCACTACTTGTCCTGTCTGACAGCTTGGAAGAATGGAAGGAAAACAGGGCTGGCTGGCTGTCTGGGTCACTGGCTGACTGGCTGGTTAACTGGCTGGCTGGCTGTGTTGGTCCCTAGCTACCTGGCTGACTGTCTGTCTGGGTGACTGGATGACTGACAGATTACAGGTATTACATTCTTATTGATTGAAAGACAGCTGGTGTCTCTGTAAGTGCGTAGCTGATGGCGTCTCACACTAACTCTCTCCCCTTATCTTTCATAGGAAGCTGCCTATCTCTTTGGGGAAGATATCACTAACTTGGGTGACACAGATAAACAGGTCGACTCTGTTGAAAACGCTATGATTAGTGATGAAGCACATCACAGATGTATCATTAGCATCAACCTGACCCCTCGGAAGACCACATCGGATATATCCGTCTGTTTCATTTTCTCTCACTTGCTCTGATTGTATGTGCGTGTGTTGTTTGTGGGTGTGGAGGTGAGAAGGAGTCCAGTGAGATGTTTTCACTGCCTGCTGGGGCCTCATTGGTAATGTTCAGCACTGCTGTGCTGTTTTCATTCTCCCCACTGTGAGAGTTGAAAGTGTTTATAATCATGTCAGAAAGCTCAGAAACAGGTTGGCAGCAGAATTTGTTGCAGGTTGTTGTCATCGTATCCCTGGTGAACCTCATATGTATACACTTGAGCATACCATGAAACTCAAATGGAAGTAGTTTTACTTGTTTTTGCTTTCCTGTGGAATAAGGACATCTTTTTCCGGAATTTTTAAAAGGACAGAAGGACAAACGACCTGTTATTCTGTTTTGCTTTCAGGGAGTTACAAAATCCACTGTCGTTTTTCTTTCTTCGTTTCATCCTAATGCAGTCCTATCAATCAAGGTGGAAATGAAATGTAAAGTCACTTGGCTTGTGCTAGGGCTTAGCATCGATATGGAAGGAAATCCTCCTCTGTCTTACTTGTAATCTACATTATTAATGATCTCCGGCAAACAAACCGCCAACGCAACCCAGCAGCAACGTTGTTCTCACCCAGCCTTGCCACCCGACAACAAATGATGGAGGGAGGGAGAGAGGGAGGGAGAGAGATATAAATAAAGGATGAAAGGGGAAGAAAGGAAGAGGTGCCAGTCGGAGAGCTGGAGAGAGAGATGGGGTGGGAGAGAGAGAGAGCGTGTGAGCAGGGAGAGAGGGAGAAATGAGGGAGGGACGGAAGAAACAAACTGAAAAGGCGTAGGTGTGAAAGAGAGATGAAAAGATAGACAATCTAGAGGGAAATAAGCGTGCCATTGTTATTCTGCAAGCACTCACAATGTGCATTTAAGAGTAATTGGAAAGGGTAAAACAACAGCACAACTGGAAGATGAAGCATAATCACACCCAATGTTTTCTCTCTCTCTCTTTATTACTTATTTATATGGGAGTACTTTGAGCTCCATAATGAACTGCTAAAAAACAAAACCTTGATATGCTAATTAGAGGAATGAATCAGAACCATCTGGAAAGAGTGTGACATGGACAAATACAGTATAGAAGTGAAAGAGAGAGAGGGGGAGTAAGAGAGAGAAAGGGATGGGGGCTCATAATAAGTAAAAGATAATTCACCAAATGAAAGAGAAATTACCTTTCGCAAAACCCCTCTAGTGACAGTTACCAGTCTGGTAACCAGTTACTATTTCAAGAAGGTCCGTCAAGCATGCAGCCGTTCAGGCGCTACGGAACCTACAAATCCGACAGCAAGTACACTGAAAGTTTAGAAAAGAGAGTCATTTTTCTGCTTTTTAAAACCCAAGAGGAACGATGTCGGCAGTGAACAAAACCGTGAGGAAGGCCCCATTCACAGCTAAATACCTTAAAGATAAACACACATACTTCCATCTGCTCCAACATGGCTACTGTACTGAACTTAACAGGTATATTTGTTGTCATTTTCTAACCAAATAGATCTTGAACTTAAATGGGCTGTGACTTTAAGGAGAGGCTTTACACACTTTAAAACAAAGAGGTGCTAAATAGGATCCGCTATAACCGTAAAACAACAAAGATATAACCTTTTCCTGCTCCTTTGGGGGCTGTTTGGAGTCCTTCGGTAAATAGGTATTTCTGACCTTAAGATGGCTTCTGTATGAAACCCTTCCAACATAGGAAGAATATTTTTGAATTTTTCATGAGAGTGTTCTCTGTGGTTCTCCAGATGAGCTTTTGTGAGTGTGTACACCAGAGAGGACATGTCTCAATCCAACCAAGGAGCTGATGGGGTACTAACTATCGCTGCCTCAGTGCATGGCTGAAATTGAACAAATCCTATTCCCTGTCAGAAGCCAAGATGCCAGACTTTGTATTAATGAGCAGAGCATGCAAAGACATCCACACCACGACACCGTAAGTCAAACAAGGTCTTACCGTTACATAAAACATGCCCATTTGACTCACCATGACAAGAGGGTCTTGACCCTTACTGCAAAGCAGTGTGTGCTACTGTTTCGCTGTAGCACCTGGTCGTAGGCTTTGTCCTCTCTCACACTTTCTCTGTCTCTCTTTCTCTCTCTGTGTGTCTCCTTCTCTCGTTCCCTCTCTTTCACTGTCTTTCTTATTATTTGCACTATGGAAGAATGCTGTGCACATCTGTAGTACCTTTTCCTGTATTTCTCACAAATTTATAATAGAATGTCCCACTCTCCCAAACATAAGAAACACACTCTTGGATGTAAAAAGGTGGTTTGATTAAAATATAATGAAATATTTTTCTTGGAAACAGTGACTGGGAACAGGCTTTAGTGGATTAACTGCAGGTCACCAATGGGTGTGGGGTTTGTAAGGCTATAGCAACATCAGAAGACCTCTCACTCAGGAGGATCTCACCTTTGTGTGTGTGTATGTGTGTATGTGTGGGTGTGTGTGTGTCTCTGTGTGAGAGGGTGGCTGTGTGTGCGTGTGTGTATGTGTGTCTTTGAGAGTGTTTAAACCTAAGCCACACAGCAAGCATTTTGACACCTGGTTCTACTTAGTCCACAGATAAATATTATTCGGTGGGCTAATCAAACAATTAAACATCTAAACAAAGAAAAATAAATAATAGGGTCTGGATATGCTACTTATATGACCTAACACCTCCTCATTAGCTAAGATACACAGCCACCACTCCGCTAACGGGCTAATTGCTAATGTGGGAGAGCTGTGACGATGGTAAAGCACTGGGGAGCTGACCCTGGCAGAATGAGATGACGGTTGTGCAGGATCACGCTAAGGGCATAAAGCAGCCCACACGTCTCTGCGTGATGGGGGGGGGGGGGGGGGGGGGGGGGGAGATGGGGAGATGAGGCCTGACACTCTTTCCATTTTAAAAGGACATTAGGGCTGATGGTAATGGTATCACAGAGCTTTTCAGCCTCTTTCCAGAAGACCTTCATGTGGCAGGCAGCTGGAGAGGACAGTCCATTAATAAAGTAAACAGCAGCTATTTTTTTAAAGGCAAGGGTTGAAGGTAAACATGGCCAAGGTACTCAGCAGCCAGAAACCTAGAACGCTTTTTCCTTTGTCTGCATTGTATGTGTGTGACAATAGCACATGCTGTTTGTCCCATGAATGGAAAGGTTTATTAGAAACCACAGCGTGTGATAAGAATGAAAGCCAAGGTTGGGGCTGAACAGAGAAGAATTACCTACGTGCCTCCTGCACGTAGGACTTCTGAGCAGCATTAAAATGTTGTTGACGCGTTGCGTATCTGAGCGTGCGTCTGCACGCATACATGTGAGCGTGTTTGTCGGTTGGCTGTTCCACGGCGTGGTGTTCTTCTTTGAAACGTCTCTCTCTGATTCTCCACGGTTCCGCTGTGCGGTCCGCCCTGGCTTGTGAGCGCTGATGGAAACCTGGTAAAGAGAACGGAATCTTAGCATGGAGGTGACAACCTGGAGTGGCTGATCCCAGCATTAGTGCCGCTGGTCACTGTCTCTCACCGATTCACGACCCACAAAGCACTAAACCAGCACTGACTGTCAGGCAGGCTAACCTGATGAGCCCTATCTTTCAGGCTTGTCTTTCTGTGAGTCGTTTTACTTTCTTAGCTCAGCTAATGCTTAAAAATGTCCAAAGGTTTCGGTTCATCAAATATTTATTGAATACTCATCAGACCACATTACAATTGCCTGCAAGACTATGCTTCTACATTTTCAAAACAGTCTTGCATTCGCACATGGGCAAATGAAGTCAAAACCGATAAAAGGACCTGGTTCAGATACTATTTCTCCACAGATGATAATAGGGAAGTGATAGCACAGATAATGGTCCATTTAAGATCAATCATGAACTTGTAAAAAGGAAACCAAGGCATAATCAACCCTGGTGTAGCCGTAACAGGAGGTCCAATAAAACTGGAGGCTGAAGTATGTCCACAGATACTGAGTGAGAGTGCCATTGCTCTCTCTGTGCCTACGACACATAAGGATGCATACACCAATCAATACATGGACCATTAGGCTTAACAAACTCAGCTTGTCCATAAACTGCTAGTAGTCCTCGGTAAATGAATAACAGGCAGTTCCTGAGAGACACTGTGTGTGCTTGTCCATAAAGACCTGTGAGAGTAATTTGTACCTACAGTGGGTTGTCAAAAAAGGCTTTCAGTATCACTTTTTAACACCTGGATCATTGAAAAGTGTGACTATTGTGTGTGACTAAAGGTGTGAGCTATTCGCAGTTTTATGATTTTAAAAAAAACGTGATTAAAATGTTCACTTTGTGTAAGTGTGTGTCTGTGTGTGTTTGTGTTCGGGTTTGGGTGTGTGTGTGTGTGCTTCAGTGCGTGGCAAGCTCTTGATGATTTGACACATTTGACGCTTTGGATGGCTGATTCCATGTTCTTCTTAATGAGAACCAGAGCATTATCAGTGCCTGTCACTCACTGCCTCTCTGACTGCAGGTTAGGGAAGCTGCAGGAGAGAGATATGCTCCATGTCCCTCGTGTGCTTGGATGAAGACCGAATTGAACACAAGAAAAACTTCCGCATCATTGGGATGTCATCATGGGAAAGCAGACACACAACAGTGCAAGATTATGATCTTAATAGCTGATGAACTGTGTGTGTACAGATTGTTCTTCCCTCCTTCCGTATGTGGTCCGATGAAACAGTAGAAGGGCACAGTGCATCACTCTCTTTTTCTCTCTTTCTCTTTCTCACACACACATAGCCTACACACACACCTTTTCTTTCTTTCTTTCTTTCATTCGCTGCTACTCATACTTTCTTTTGCAGTACTCTCTTTCACCTCTTTCATAATTACCCTACTTAGCTATGCTGCTTTTGCAATGGATAATTGGTTGTCATGACAAACACTAGGGCCACAAGACGTTTCCTGAACATGTCGCTGCAAATAGTCCCTGGCCAAAAAAGAGCAATGTTTCCGATGGAAAAATGCCACGTCACCCGCTGCTGAGTGGACAGAAATAAGCGGTTGCTTTCTGCTCGTCAGAGTAATCTGGAAATCCATTTGAGGAGTGGTGTTGTGAGCTGGCAAGTAGTTTATTACTATTGTTATTTTAATTAATATATAGTTATACTTTCCAAGCACACAATGACACATCTATAACCAAAACACCACAATGACCATGGAACACATTTAGATCCGGTGACTGCAGAATCTCTGTACCAAGGGAAACTGCTATCGGATATCTATGAAAAATTGACAGTTTTTTGGGAGACAAAATCAAGAAACTAATTGAGACCGGTTCTTGGATTGTAGTGTGTTAACTCGACACGTTTTACTATTATTACAATGTACACTGATGATATTTGGTTCTGATGTTGGTTCTAGTTGATTTGTGGCCATTGACACATTTGGGAAAACAGCTCCAAGCTCTTAGGACAACATAGAACCAGGGTGTGAAATATAGGCCCGTACGTCAAGTCATTTATCTGGGCTCTCACACACGTCATTGGGGAGCAGACAAACAGGCTGGAGGGATGGAGGGGCGGACAGGAATCTTTCACGGCAACTAATCAATGTGGTGGCGTCATGCAAAAGGCTTGGAAAGGTTACCTCTTTTGCGGTCCACACAAGCATGTGACGCATCACTCTTCTGATCCCAGGACTGCTCCTCAGGGACAGACAGGCGAGGCTGTGTCCCATCACCTGTCGCACACCTTGTCCCTGTGCATCTCTTCCTACATAGCCCCGGGAGTGAGCCTGGCTTGTTCAGTGGAACGTTTCACCACTTCGTCCATTTGGACTTTCCGTGGCACTCAGATGTAGATTCAAGCACGTAAATGTTGATTGTATGTTTACATTATTTCAGTGCCTTCCCTTTAATTTCGCTAAGTTGAATAGGTTGGTATCATTCATCTATCTTAAGCCCCCTGCCCGTATCGTCAAGGATCCCTAAGGACATCACAGACACTGACAAGCAGTGCTGCTGTTATATCTGGGTGAATGACTAAAAGACCAGGATTGTTAATGGTGCTGAATGAATGGCTGGAAAGGCTTTCAGTATTGGTCTCTTTCCCATTTCCTCTCCAACAAAGCACTTACCTTTAAACCACACCCCTATATGCCAATTGTATGAATCATTACTGTAACCACGGGGATGTCCATAACAGAGAGAAAAGGAAGTGTGCTTGAATGAAGCTTATTCGGGTGAGAGTGTGACACGTGAATGAAACACGTCATTGTACGAAAATACTTGTGATAGATAGGAAGGTAGGGACCACACTCTCAAAACAAGAACCACTTTCAAATACAAACTTTTAGAATGCACTCTCTCTTTCTGTTATTCTCTCTCTCTCTCTCTCTCTCTCTCTCTCTCTCTCTCTCTCTCTCTCTCTCTCTCTCTCTCTCTCTCTCTCTCTCTTCTCTCTCTCTCTCTCTCTCTCTCTCTCTTTCTCTCTCTCTCTCTCTCTCTCTCTCTCTCTCTCTCCCTCTCTCCCTCTCTCCCTCTCTTACTATCACTCTTTTTTCTCTCTGATAGCTTCAGTACGCAATTTATTTCAGCAGTGATTTGGAGAAATCGGTGTTGATGATAGATGATAACATGCTGTAGCTCCTACACCTCACCCATACATATGTACCGTAGGTAATCTCCTGGATGAGTACTTTCCCTTTATTTATCAACAGCACAGTCCATGAGCCTCTACAGTAGTCATCCACAATATGATTTTTTGTTTTCAACAGTGAAGTATGAACATACACACCACAGTTCAATAAATGTTGTGAACGCATTACCTTGTGTACGCTTCACCCAAAATGTTATCCTGGTTGTTTCCATTGAAGGAACAGGCAGGTGTTTGTGTTTGCCAGAGGATCTTCTTGAAGGAGATCTGTGCCGACAGGTCTGACCATCCATACAGGTGAGAGCTGATTATAACTGGCAATCTGTAACGGCAAGCACACACACACACACATGCATTGACTAACACAAATACACAAGCAGACACCCACAGACATTCACACGAACACACTCAAATAATTCAGCCTACCACAAGTTTAGTGTTCTGCCATTGTTCCAAGTAAATATTCTTTCTACTGGAACAACGGCTAAGATGTTGGCTTGTTGGGAGAAATTAGGCTGTTTGCTCCACAATGGCATTCATTGTAGTAACACTGGGTACCTGTGTGTTTTTACTTCAAATGTTTTGGCCCACTTATTTAATCTTTTCTCATTTCAACCTCAATTCCCCCCAATCTGCAGTGGACAAGGTTTAATCAGAGGCAGACGTGGCTCCATTCGGCTCCCCATCCTGTGTTTTCCGATTTTTTACGTGTTTCAATGTTTTTATTTATTTATTATTATTCTTTGTGGTTTTGCTTTGCATTTGTCAAGATATGGAAAGTTCAATACACAACAGTTTTTTACAATAGAAAGAAGAAGCATTTGACCAAGTGTAACCGATGTGGATTGATTAAACTATAGTTTAATCAGTGTAAATACAGACTAACCGCAACCACGAAAGCTAACTAAGCTAGTTGGTGTAGCAGGCTAGGAGTCGCACTGGCAAGTCAAAGGTCCCAGGATTGAGTACCATAAGGGAAAAGGATTGGGAAGACATTGTTGAAAAATTGTGCACCTATGACCTGTTACACCAGGTTATTGTGAAAGAACAAATCACGCCTTGGTAATAATGGGTGGAAAGGTGTGTGTGTGTTTGGGGAGGTGGGGGATATCAAACAAAGTATTTCACAGCTGCCCCCTTCACACACAAACATACACACAAACTCTCTCTATCATAGTTCCCCCATCACTCTCTGTCACGGCAGGCTTGCCTGTCACCATGGCAACCGCCCTAAGCTATTTTTTTCTGACTAGAGACTAGGTCTAACTGGGTCTTGAGGTGTCAGGAGCTTTGCCCAAATTTGATTGCAAACAAAAACATGTTATTGGGCTTCAAAAAACTTTCAATGCAAACAGCCAAATATACATGACTTTATCGATACAATAGCAAAAGGTCATTGTAATAGACAGACAAAAACAACATATTATAAGCTGGAGACTGTATTTGAGGGCATAGTATGAGGATTTACGTAAATGTGTTTTTCACTTCAACGATTAAATCCGGATCTTAGAGGGACAATCTATAGACACCATTAACAGGTTGGGAAATGTGAGAGAGTAGCATGGGAGGGTGTTTATTTGAACCATGAGGTAAGTGCATCCCATTTCTAACAAATGAATCCTCATTCAAAACATTATGATGGAACAAGTTGTGTTATCTCAAGATTCTCCCAATAGAGACAGTAGTAGCAACAGTTTCTGTTTTAGACTTCTTGGTAGGAAAACATCACTGAGAAGCTGGGAATATTTTTACTCGCTGACATTTTGTGGGAGAGGAGAACATAAACAGGTTTGTATTGATCTCGACGGAGGACAAGTGAGAGAGCATTGATTTTTGTTTGTGACAGCGCTCTTTTCTCAACTGGGTATACTTCAGTATCTGTGGCGCCTCTGGTGAAACAGATATAGGAATCACGTATTGAAGAACATTGGAGGGCTTCCTTCATAAAGAGAGAGAGAGAGAGAGAGAGAGAGAGAGAGAGAGAGAGAGAGAGAGAGAGAGAGAGAGAGAGAGAGAGAGAGAGGGAGAGAGAGAGAAAATTAGAAGGAGAAGAAGAAGGAGAAAGGGGGGGGAGAGGGGGGTGAGGAGAGAGAGAGGGAAATGGTGGATTTTGAGCTGGTCTGGGAAGACAGAAGATAGTGTCTGGAACATCCCGTGCAGGGAGTCTTAACTGAGAAAGAAAATGTCATGTTGGGTTTAATCATTAAAGGAGAGAGTATGAACATGTTTCTTCTGGGCTGTGTGTGTGTGTGTGTGTGTGTGTGTGTCTGCACGTAAGGCATGTGTGTGTGTGAGCAGATAGTGAGTCACACTTTGCTTCTTTTTCATAAATATCATGACCTAAGCAGTGACGATCTCTCCACATCCCCCTCACCTAATCTAAATCTATCTATTATCGTTATTGTTATCATGGTATCATGATATTTATTATTATGATCATAATAAGAGAGCGATGAGAGCCTCCTTGCAAGAAAGAATTTGATCTTTCTGTGCCAGTTCATACCAGATAATTTGACAAAAGACAGACACCAACAGATTGAGGACTTTTGAGGAGCTGTTAGATACGGTAATTATACTATTTTCTCATCAAGGTTCAAGGTTATCTGTGTCCCACAAGAGGAAGATAGTTTTTCAGGAACATGGTACAAAGAACAATAAATATAACAAGATATTTATTGAGAAAACAATAAATATGCAAGTAAACAAATGAGCAATGTGCAAAGTACAGGATATAGCAAGAAATACAGCCAGTGCTATCTGCCAGTGAGCAGCAATAGCACTTGGGGTGAAGGAAAATGTCATTCCTACAGACAGTGGTCCTGAAACGACAATCTGAGGGCAATGGCTCAAACTCCCTCAGGAGTATGTGGTCCTGGCAGTCCAGTACAGCATTTACTTGCATAGAACCTGCTGTTTATAACTGTACAAAAGATTGGAATGACATCCCCCCCACCTTTTCTACACTTGCACTTATAGCGATTCAAGTTGTTTAATTGTAACTTGTTTAACTACATGCTCTTATGGTCCTTCCCTTTGGCACATATCTTGGTTGTTCACAATATGTTCTTCATGTTTTGGCTACCCGCAATGTTTTTGGGGCTATGTGACCTATGCACTTTGTAAAGCTCTCTCTTAGAAGTCGCTATTGGATAAAAGTGTCTCCTAAATGAATAAATGTAATGATAAATATAATCTGATGTTGTGATACTTTTTCCCTTTTTCCCTAAACACCCAAGTTTAACATCCTGTACTTCATTCAGTTGAGGCGTGGGCGAGAGGCTAAGCAGCAGATTGGTCATTAGCATACCTCAGCATCTCACCTCGACTGCTGACCGCCCTCACAACCTCACAGGCCTCAGGCTTCCAAATGAACCACCTTGTAATGCTCTTCACTCTACATCCACACAACAATTGTTGGCTCAGGACGGTTTACAAACTTGTAACACATTAGATGTTTCGATGTTTCTAGGTAATCAAGGTTTTTGCAGGTATTTGACCATATGCAGTGTCATGGGAGCAATAAGACAGGATTTCTAAACCAAATATGCAAACATTTCTCAGAATGAAGGCTGTAATAAACACAGAGCTACATAGTGATTACCTCCCATGAACAAGCAACATTTCAAATCTTTTTTCTTAACAAAATGTTATTTATTTGTCAGCACCAACTGTTAAATCTATCAGGTCCTGGCATCATATGCTTATTGAAGGATTGACACTGCCACATAAAACTGTATTTATTTAATAACACTCCAGCATGAGGGAGAAAAGGATCTCTTTAAGGTTTTTGCTTTCAACCATTCAAAAGCTTAAGCACAGTTTGCTAAATAAAGCTAGACATTAACTTTTACTTAAAATCACTGTGTTGATAACCTGTGATCTTCTTTAAAAAATATTTATTTTATACATATATTATTTCTCATTAAAAAAGACAATTAATTTGTTTATGTTATGTTTTACAATGTCTTATCAAGCTTTCAAGTACAATAACTTACTTCAGCAGAATCTGGTTGCCAAAACATAGTAGTTCATCAGATATGAACAAGGTCACACTCAAGGTCACACTCTCAATCCCTCACCAATCCCTCATGTAAATTTACTTGGCAATAAACCGGATTCTGATTCTAATTGTTAATCCTGAACACCGAGATGTGAAAATAAAAGGTATCTTCACGAGGCAGTTCTATGCATGGAATAAAAATAATGTTTTATTAAAAAGGTTTGTAATTTCAGTACACAAATCTAAATATTTTTGGTATAAAATAGGATCTTGAATAATTTTGGTTTCTCTATCCGTTCTTGTTACAATAGCTGAGACATGTCAGTGCAAGTTCAAACACAATGGAAGTCCATGACCTAAAAGAGAAAGCATCATAACAAGATTATAACAATTACATATGATTAAAATATATATACAAACAGAGACAAACGTTTTTATGACTTTAGCATACATTGCAGAAGGTCAAAGCAGTAACCTTGCACTCACAGTGGTGGGGATCTGTACCGTGTCCCTCTGGAATATGTACGTCTCGTTTACCAGGTTGCTGGGGAAGTAGCCAATGATTCCCATCTGGTCCACATAACGCTCACTGTAAACCTGTCAGGACAGAGGGACCAGCACCTTGCCGGTTCAGTATTCACAGGTCACCTTGTGGGCCTTAACAGAAAACAGATATACTGCTGCCTCTGAGTAGTGGTCAAGCATATGTTTGACTCATTTTACTGTAACACCCCTAGAACTAAGTATGTATTCTACACATTCCACCTCCCACCTGGCCGCCCACCCCCAAAAATATATGTTTTAAGGTACACTTCTAAAGTACTTGCAGGGTAATGCTTACAGCATATGGCTCACTTGATATCACACTTGATATTACACACAAACGTTTCAAATCCCGCTCAGTGGGAAATCCTCAGAAGAAAACAACCTACACTGCCCGACCAGAAGACTCCAGCACCCTCTGCTGGTGTTAGTTTTGAGTACACATAGATCATCTGCCCCTTCTTAACATTGATGAATCTGCAGTCAGGAGCTGTGAAGTCATCTAAAGCCAAGGCCATGGACAGAGCATCTTAAAACAATCAAGACAACAGAAAATACATTACATTTTCTGAAAAGGCAACAGTTACTCTTGATGTTCCAGAGAGTGCAAGTCTTGTTATATCCCCATACTTACATGAACACTCCTTCTCTGCACAGAGTTTACTGTCTGCCAGTTTCTCCAAGAGAACATAACTTGTGGTCTGATCCAATGGTCCCAAATAGAGGACCAGAAGAGTGAGAGAAACTGTAAGGTACATAATGGAAGGAGAGACAGAGAAATAGAGAGAAACTGAATGTAAGAGTACGCGTGAGAATGTATGTGAAAGTACTGCTGTAAAATTCTCTTCTCAATAAAAATGAATGGGCAGAACCCCTACATCACAGCCATTCTGACCAATCAGAGTTCACATACACCACATTCTAGAACTCCACTGGAGAAAAAAACAGGGGTAGTTGGCTGCAAATTTTCTTCGTTACATAAAGACAAAAATGTGGTGGAAAAACAGTCTAAAAGGCATTATGGTGACATATTGAATTGGTTTGAAAATTGCATAGATATGTTCATGTGTTTTATACGTTTTTATAAACGTCCCATTAACTTTACACTTGTTTGTAATTTATGAATGGCAAATTGTGAGGTGGCCGGTGCTGTGCCCCCAGATGCCCCTCTGCCCTGAAAAGTGAAGGATTGCGTCTTGATATCACAACCACATGGGGGGGAGACAGCAGTCTCCCATTTCGGCTAGGAGAATAGAAGAGAAGAATGTTGGTTATTGGTGTAAATAACTGATGATCTTCTCAGCACAAAATGCTGTGCTTTCAGACCTGTCAAAGGCCTACGTATCGGCATTACATGTATGCTATAAAATGTATCTAATGCTGGGGTTAAGGGAAAAATGTATGCGGGTGGAGAGCATTTATTGGCAGGCCTTGTTTTCCATTTGATGTTAATGCAGGGGCAATTCTAGGATCAGACCTTTAAGGGTGCTCAGCCCCCAATAAGAATGAGACATGAATACAGTGCCTTGCAAAAGCCCCCTTGCTAATAACAGGCATGCAAACAGATCAGGAGTTTTTTTTTTAAGTGATAAGGATACGGCGAACCCCTGACCCTCTCGGCGGTCCGGGGGCATGGTCCCCTGGAAGAAAATGTATTACATTTTAAAGTTAAATGCATGAATCTGGTGTACTTTGAGAGCAAAACAAAGAGGCTAGATCTATGTAGAATATGTGCTCTTGTAAACAATGTCATGTTCTTTTAACCATAAATAAAAAAAAATGTAAAGCATACATCATAAAAAACAGTTAAACTAATGGGATCACCTGTGTTGAACTGCTTTAAAAAAGTCAAAAGCATCACTGTAAAGCTCACACACATCCAATAGACATACTTTTTTATTGTATTAAAATATTGTATTAAAATATAATATTGTATTAAAATTGTTTCTACTAGATGTGAGATGGGTCTGTAAACCTCTCCCTACGCTGCCTCTGATTGGCTGTGAGGTTTAGGCATTAGGAGTGACGATTGGTTCCAGAGGCAGTTGTAATTTCGGGAAGCATGGGTAAAATGCTGTGTTGGCCACGGCCACTACTCTTTTTTTTAAATTATTATTATTATTATTATTTTTAGGGGTGCTTGAGCACCCCTTTTTAGGGGTGCTTGAGCACCCCTAAAAAGAGTCTAAAATCGCCACTGTGTTAATGCAATGCACCAAATTACCAGAGTAAGTTTCCTACATGTGACACTTCCCTAGTCAAAATTAGCCGGGGGTGCATCTGGGGCACAACACCGGAAAGTGTCATGAACTGGATTTGAATTTGTTGGTGCAGTGTCTAAAGTGAACACCTGAGGGTACTATTTAGGCTACTCAGAATTGACAGCTTGTAACAAACAAACAAATAATACGATAACTAATGTATTAGGCTACTTAATGCTGTTAATGTAACCTATATCCATAATATTTCCTAGTGTTTTAATAATATATAAGATGGAATTATGTATAAAAAAAATTGATCACATCTATTATATTTAAGTGATAGGAATTTGCAACAAAATAATTGCTTCCCAGTTTGACTGCCCTATACTAACAGTCTGGACCATAGATATGTCTATGGTCGGGACAGTAAATGTCAAGGCAAGCTGATGCAAGTGTTCGCAACCAATGAGTGAAACCAAAACATTGACGTAGCACACATTGGTTTGACGTATTTCCGCTGTCAACTCGGACGCTAGTCGTCTCAGGTCCGTTGTTTTTGTTCAGTCAAATTGTAGTGGGGGGTTGGTCTGGGTCCAGACCCTGGATGTTTTTGTTGTTCTTTTCACTATTAAATTGAAACGCAAAAGGCGCATGTTACGGCGGGTTGAGAAACTATTCAGCCAAACCGTCGTTACAGAGATAGCAAACTATTTATAATGGAAACATTGGTATCAGAGCTTTTTGGTTCAGGTTCCGGACAGAAGTCTGGTTCTCAAGGAGTTGGATCTTGCTCAGGAACTGGCTTTGGAAATGTTTCCAAAAAACATTATGCCAAGAACACCAAAAAGCCAAAGGGTCGGTCATCCCGAAACTTAAAAACAAGCAATAATCCTCCATATCTACCTCCAGAGGTAAGCAGAAGCACCCAGCCCGACCATCTACAGTACTGTATTGTATTGAGCCGAGGCTTCCGCGTAGCACTTAAGAAGTCGTTTGCTGATCGTCCATTCTGACTTTGCTTGGTTCTAACCCATTCTTGATAGCCACGATAGAGCTAGTCTCAGGTAAAATTATTTGAAAGGGGCCAGTTATGGCATGGTAGAATCTGGCATTACAGTAGTCTAGCTAGAGTTAATCAAATGTTTCCTACAGAGTTGGTGTGTCCTCAACTCTGGATGTTCTACTGTACCTGTTTGTATATCTTAGCACGAATTGTATCAACATCTATCGTGAAATAAAATGCATGTGGTTTAATGACATTATTAATGTTCAGTTCAGCAGTCTGCTGTGGCACGGTTTTTCATCAGCTGTACCGCCAATGACACGTTGCATTTGAGCGGGTTACCGAGTGAGAGCCTTGCTAAAGCTAACTGAATAAACAGTGTTTTTAAGAAAGCACTATAGGTCATGAGTTTTGACTTCAATGAGGGACCAGAGGGGTTATGACTTTTGACTTCAATGAGGGACGAGAAGAGTTAGAAAACCTATCATATGTAGACATGATCAGCTGTGTTTGTAAATATTAGCGCAGAGTTCGGAAAGGGGGCGGGCCGAGTTTGGCTAAATGTAGATTTTAAACCTCTGCCGAACGTTAACCTCTGCCAAAGAATAACCTCAGACGTAAAACTCAACCTGCTTATGTCCGTGTTCAATCCTCAAAAATGTTACCATGACTCCTAAACGTGTTTACTGATCTTATAGGTTGAGAATGTGTAATAAGTGTCACAATAACGCAATATGCTAAATAGCCAATTAATTATGTGGTCGTTAACCAACCCTCTCAATCTGTAGTGTTCTGTCATGATTACCCTTTACATGTCTGAACATGCCCTGATATCAGGACATCCTCAGTTTCATAGCCGGGTTCATAGTTGCATCACTTTAGGAGAGCACTTACACATGCATTTACAGCCATATCAAACAATGAATGCTGCTATTAACCATTCTCCTAACCATTCATCCTATTCACAGACATAGGGATAGTTTGCTCTTTGAGTCAGATTGGGCGTTTTTGTACCTATTTACAGAACAATAGGGTTCATTGTCTCAGTTGTATTTAAATGCTGTCCTTTGTCTCTCCATGGTTCAGGCTGAAGAGGGAAATATAGAGTACAAGGTAAGCGAAAACTCCACTGCCTCAACTGTCCTTTCCTTATAAAGTTCGATCTATCAATCACTCATAAACCTATTCTCTTGCTATTGGTGAAAACTGAAGCTATTCTAAATAAATTCCCTGAAGGTGAACATTTGCAGAAGCTCTGAAAGGTTCCCCCTGTCCAGAAACACAATTGAGATATGTGTAGACCACTGTCTTTACAACCACAATGACAACATTATTGTCAGTTCCACCAGTGTCAGAGTATTAGTCAATATGGTTTGCCTGTCCAGCTTAGGGTGCCCTATTTCTCCTCTGGACTCTGCTGGGTTGGTTGTTGCCCCGGTGTATCTGCCTCCAGCACTGTATTCTGACCTCTCTCTCCCGGCCCTGTAGCTGAAGCTGGTGAGCCCTACACAATATCGCTTCGAACACCTGGCCACGCAAATGAAATGGCGCCTGCAGGAGGGCCGCGGCGAGGCTGTCTATCAGATTGGCGTGGAGGATAACGGAATGCTGGTGGGCCTATCGGAGGAGGACATGAGGGCATCCCTCAATACCTTGCGAAGGATGGCTGAGAAGTAAGGCCCTCCCGTTGCCATCTCTCACTCAGACACGTGTCGTCTTTATTGTTTGCCATTCAAATACGCGGGAATGGTGTGAACTGGACAGACAATGTGCTTCATGGATTCGTGTTCCCTCAGGGTTGGAGCTGACATTACTGTCCTCAGAGAGCGAGAGGTGGACTATGACTCTGAGATCCCTCGTAAGATCGCTGAGGTGCTCATACGTAAAGTGCCTGACGACCAACAGGTGGGTGAACCGTCCGTGGAACAAGGAAATCTGGGCCAACTTAGATTTGCACCTTCTGCGTCGGTTTGCATGCGCAAAGACTGTCTGTATGGACAGTAGAAGTGGATGCAAATGCTTCATAAGTTTTGCATGTTTCATTTTCAATGTGTTTGTTTAGTTCCTGGACCTGCGCGTGGCAGTGCTAGGGAATGTGGACTCGGGGAAGTCCACCCTGCTCGGTGTGCTGACGCAAGGGGAGCTGGATAATGGGCGAGGACGCGCCCGTCTCAACCTCTTCAGACACCTCCACGAGATCCAGACAGGACGCACATCCAGCATCAGCTTTGAGATCCTGGGCTTCAACAGCAAAGGAGAGGTGAGGAAGGAGAACACGTCATTTAGAAGGAGAGGCAGATGCTTTTAGATGGGTGCAAGTCTGTCCTGCTGGTGTTGGAAGATAAGTTTGCAGCGAACAGTAGTCTCTTCTCGTTTCCTGTCCACCAGGTGGTAAACTACAGTGAGTCTCGGACAGCAGAAGAGATCTGCGAGAGCGCATCGAAGATGATCACCTTCATCGACCTGGCTGGACACCACAAGTACTTGAAAACCACCATATTTGGGCTGACCAGCTACTGTCCAGACTTTGCCATGCTGGTGGTCAGTGCAAACACAGGCATTGGTGAGCCATCTGAAAATTCTCATCTTTCTATAAGGCTGTGTAAATAGGTTTATATTCTTGAGCTCTCGTGTTGTTCATTGAGACAAGGCAAGTTTTTTGATAATTCATCTAAAAGATTTTCTTTTGCTCGATTTTTCATAAAGGTGTTAATAAATGCTGACAAACTGAAAGAAAAAATCTTTCATAGGTCCTGGTAACCCGGTTTTGAATGAGGCTACAGCTGTACTGTTCAAACACACAATATATCTGGACTTGCGTAACAGGCAGGCCCTGAACCTTATCAGAATCCACCCTGCCCCTTACGTTTTGTCCCAGAATATCTTACATTCTTGCCCCCTGTAGCCTGGCTCAGGTCTGCGCTTGTCCCAGTGAAACTGAGACCAGCTGGTTTAGTAAGCTGAGCTTTACTAAGGCCTGTCAGTACTGCTGACACTGCTGGAAACACTAAGACACGGAAGGTTCACCTAAGACACACCAGTCTAACTAGTCTCTCCACTAGACTATTTGACAAAAAGCTTTCAAGTAAAGCTGTTATGGATACCTCTAGCCCCAATGTATCCAGAACTTGTGTATACTTTGTTGCTAATTTAGTTCTCTGGTGCTTGGTTAGTTAAAATGTTACTGTCAGAAGTGGGATTCGAACCCACGCCTCCAGAGGAGACTGCGACCTGAACGCAGCGCCTTAGACCGCTCGGCCATCCTGACATGCCTGATGGATGAATTGACTGGCTTAGATTCCTGAAACCCTGTCAGGCGGAGGAGATAAGATTACTGCTCTGGCACCAGTCTCAGTGTGTGCACTAGGCTGAACTCTTTACTGTTTGATAGTGTGAGCTACTTAAGGGACCCCTGCACATAATTACTGATTATAAAAGATGAATATCTTTAGATGAATGCACTTCAGTGCGAGTTCATTGGTACTTTAAAATAGTTGATCTATACAGACTTGTTTGCAATTGCAGGGTAACCAACTTAGATATCTAGTCTGGCAGAGATCCTACAGTTTGAAAATACACTATCCATGCCACTAGGTGGTTTTTCTGCAGTAGCACAAAAAAGCCTATGTGTGTAGGGCTGGGCGATATATCGAATATTAGCAATAATATTGCAATCATTTTGACGACGATGTAAAATTGGAAAATATCGTGAATATATATTTTTTATTTTGTTTTGCTGGTCCTTGTGTTGCTTGTGTGTAAATATCACCGTCTCTCTCCTGTGTTCACACACATAGACACACACACACAGACACACGCAGACACCGTTTGTGCTCATGCTCACAAACTGAAAATTGCATGCGCACAAGCACTCTCTCTTTGTCCTGTCACATAAGGACCTCTGCATGAATTGTTCCATGTGAGGTCCAGCCCTATGTGTGCATATACGTGTGTCTTAGTGCCGCTGGAACTTCCGTCTTCATAGACAAAGTGGGTCAGGATTGAGGACCATCTTAACCATGGAGCACACAGAAAGGCAACACCACGCAACCAGTGAACCTTTAATTATGTAACACAGTAAATTGATCTGTGTAAACAATAGGCCTAATAGTCCTCTGTAGAAGGCTGTCTAACCACAAAACAGCTGCTCCTATACACTGTTAATATTCAATAAGAGAGGAACTTTGATCCATCTTGCATACTTTATTGCTACATACTGCCGGTAACTCCCATGAGCTCACACACACCCACAAATTCACACTCACCACTTTGTGGATCAGCTGATACAATGGTATGTAAGGTATGTCCCTTTAGCAAGTGCATGTTTACACACATACACAGTTTAATTCAGGAGGGGGACATTGACTCGGCAACAGGTGACACACACTGTACACACTATGCGGTAAATGAAGAGGGGTTGTGTTTTATTTACGTACTGGTAAAACGATCTGTTGCTCAGCTGATTAGGAATAAGTCTATTTGTGGACTTCCAGCCTAGTAATGAGTGTCATTGCTCAGTGCCCTTGACCTTGCATGTTCACTTGATCACAGACCCCAGGTCCAAGGCTGTATTTGTATACTGTAGTCTCTCTCCCCCCCCTCCCTCCCTCCCTTCTCTGTTTACAAGAGTTCCAGAACAACCAGTGCAGCCAACACCAGAGGAGGGCACACTAGTGTGATTCAACCAATGGCCATATGACCTTCTTCGTCAAATTCTTAGCATTCAAGAAGTGTCCACACTCAGACACGTTGGGACAGCACGTCCCAAACAGGAAGTTGTGTTTGTTTACGGCTCCTTCCTCCTGTCTGGTCAGTGTTGTCCCAGCCTGGCTGCTTCTGGCCAAAGCAATTTCGAAAACGGGACCTTGTCACAGTTTCAGCGTGTTATCTGTTCTCCCTTGTCCTCCGTTTCTGTCTAGCCATGACATCGTGGCTTCTTTCTCTTATCAGTTTGACACAATGCCCCGCTGAGCACACCTCTCCCTGGAGCTGGAGCTCCAGATAAGCAGTTATTTTCCGCCGTCCGGCTCCTCGTCTCACTGCAACCTCAGCAGAATCGTCCCCCGCACCAGAGGAATGGCTTTGACGTCTTTCTCTCAAAGCCTAAGACAAAAGTGGCATTGGTACACTGGCGCGGAGCGAACCTCCTTCCTCAAAGTGCTCCCTTTGACCTGTTACCTTCTCTGCCTTCCCCCCACCCCTCAACCCTTCAGCCGGCACGACGCGAGAGCACCTTGGCCTGGCCATGGCCCTGAAGGTGCCCATCTTCATTGTGGTGAGCAAGGTGGACCTGTGCACTCGGGCCACGGTGGAGCGCACCGTCAAGCAGCTGGAGCGCGTCCTGAAGCAGCCCGGCTGCAACAAGGTCCCCCTGGTGGTCTCCAACTCGGACGATGCCGTCACGGCGGCACAGCAGTTCGCCCAGTCGCCGAGGTAACAGACGCACACCAAGCATTGGGTCCCAGCTGTTATCCCCCCCCCCCCCCCCCCATGTTGTCTCACCGCCCTGCGCGCTCCACGCTGCAAACGCTAACGCGGTGGTTTCCCGTCACGGGTGTGTCTTCCTGTGCAGCGTGACGCCCATCTTCACGGCGTCCAGCGTGTCGGGGGAGAGCCTGGACCTGCTCAAGGTCTTCTTCAACATCATCCCTCCCCTCAGCAACAGCAAGGAGCAGGAGGACCTCATGCAGCAGCTCACTGAGTTCCAGGTGCCAAAATCACAGAGCACCCCTCTGACCCACACCATGCACTCATGTTTGTGTCGTCACACAAACATGCAGACTCTAATCCAGACCATCCATCTTTGGTGTGTCTTCCAGGTGGATGAGATTTACACCGTGCCTGATGTAGGGACCGTGGTGGGAGGAACTCTTTACAGGTCAGTTTGCTGCTCTATCTCCCCCTTCCACCGCCATTTTGGGTCAGTAATCTGGGAGTCAGGAGGTGGAGCGGTTAGGGAATCGGCCTAGTAATCAGAAGGTTGCTGATTCCCAGCCGTGCAAAATGATGTTGTGTCCTTGGGGCACTTCATCCTACTTGCCTTGGGGGAATGTCCCTGTAATAACTGTAAGTCGCTCCGGATAAGAGCGCCTGCCAAATGAATACATGTAATCTTAACCAGTCCTTCTCTCCTCTCTGTCGCCGTGCAGTGGTATCTGTCGCGAGGGGGAGCAGTTAGTGGTGGGGCCAACCGACGCTGGCCACTTCCGTCAGCTGTCGGTGTGCAGCATCCAGAGGAACCGCTCGGCATGCAGGGTACTCAGGGCGGGCCAGGCCGCCACGCTGGCCCTGGGAGACTTTGACCGCTCGCTGCTGCGCAAGGTGAGAGCGGCCCTCGCTATGACCCCCGCTGTGGCTGCGTGCGACTGCCCGGGAGTGTGGAGATGTTTCCTGCACGCCCCTATGTTCGATATAAAGCCGTTGTCGGTCGCTGACGAGATGTGTGCCCTCTTAGTCTGTATCTAAAGGGCGTGTGTGTGTCCTCTGCCAGGGCATGGTGATGGTGAGCCCAGAGATGAACCCTACCATCTGTTCGCTGTTTGAGGCCGAGATTGTGCTGCTGTTCCACACCAAGACCTTCCACAAGGGCTTCCAGGTCACCGTGCACGTGGGCAACGTCCGCCAGACTGCCACAGTGGAGGCCGTGCACGGCAAGGTCAGTCCTCCACCAGACCATACTTTTTTGGCAGACCAATATAATGATAGACTGCGGGTTGTGTTCGCATGCGTTTAAGATGTCAAATGTCTAGGCAAGCATTCTCATCAGGGCCCTGGCCACAAAGGGTCGCGCCACCGCAGTTGCTCTCCAAACCAGCTCATCTTCAAAGGGCTATCCAAACCCAATTCGATTTGAAGTGTCGACCTCAATGAAACCACTGTCCTCTGTCAAACTCCCCCTGTCCTCCAACTCATCCCATCCATCCATCCCTTTAGGACGAGTTGAGAACAGGAGAGAAGGCGGTGGTGTGCTTCCGGTTCATCAAGTACCCAGAGTACCTCAAGGTGGGGGCCAAGCTGTTCTTCAGAGAGGGCGTGACCAAGGGCATCGGCCAGGTCACCAAGCTGCAGCCCGTCTCCCAGTACCAGCCCCCCCACAGCGAGGACGAGGAAGTCTAGAGCCCCAGACCGACCTCAGGACCGACCTCAGGGCCGACCTCAGGACCGGCCCGTGGACACAGCACACCACGAGTCCCTTCTAGAATTACCCTGAAGACCGTGACGGAGAGAGGATCCTATTCCAGCCATCCTCTGCCTTTGGTCTTCATCCGAAAGGCCGGTCTCAACACAACAGACATGAGCACACTTGTTCTCTTTTTCGTTCTGTCTTTTCTCTTTTGTTAATGATTGCTTCTCCAAAGCCTTGTTGTCGCACCAAACGTCTCACACTCAAATCTCTCGAGCCGTTAAAACGAGATGCTTTCTTACAATAACTCACCTTAAGTTGTTGGTGTTCAGGCAGGTTCCCCCAAGCATTGCCTTCGGGTCACAGTGGTGATCAACAAGGATTTGTTCATCTGGCATCTATCTGTGGTAACCATGGAAACATGAGCGTAAACAAGCAGTCGCTTTGCTGATTCATACACCCGATGAAGTGCTTAATACACATGCATTGAAGAAACACGTTTGCACCAGAATGCAAGAATATAATTTCACAAAACCGTACACACACACGAATGCCTATATTTTTTATCAGCCGTAAGGTCACTGAGTCTTTTAATACACATCTATATTTCAGACATGTTTACAAACTTTAGAAGTAGAAGATTGCTCTATGGGCAATAGACTTTGCTTCAATTGCAGCTAACAATGATGTCAGAGGTAGGCAATCATCACCACACACCACCTCGTCTTTGTGACCAGCTGAGTGCCTGACGACAGAGGACAAGCCTTTTAGAGATTTGAAATCCTCCTGTGATGCTTCCTTGTCATCCGTTATTTCATCAGATCTCGTCAATTATAAAACATTTATACACTTTTAGTTTTTGTTACAGAGAGGCACATGGCCCTCTCACACTGAACAGGCTGTTGACAGTGGCGCTTTATGAAGACAGGGTACTCTGGCATGTGGAAATTAATCTGACATAATTGGTATCAACTAGCATTGACTATGGTAACCTTATCTTCCTTTAGGACACTGTTTTAGAATTAGGATTTTGACTTGTAGTAATGCCAGTTGATAACTCAATGAACCAATGGTGTGGTTGTCTAGATGATGTGCTTCAGATGCTGGGGTCAGTAGTAGTTCTTGACATCACTTACTCCAGTGTTGAATCGATAAGGTTTTGGCATAAAGAGCTTTTAGGAACCATTATTCAACCAATTCTTTCCAAAAAAGGTATGTGCTTATCGTGTTTTTGATTATGTGTGGTGAATGCTAAGCTGACATTGTGTTTAACCTTCTGTGTTCGGCAAATGTGTTCGAGTTTCGTTTAGTCTTTTCCATTAAGTTACTGAGATCATTTTGCTTTTGTAAGGATTGAACACAGTGCCTGGTGGACCTCTGAGAACCTTCCATGACACCCTAGGGTTTCAATACTTTTTTACAATCAGCCAGATTTGGCACTTTTCAGTGACACCATATTTGATATCTAAACTCAGAGTTGCTACTCATAGTTTAAGGCTACTATTGGCCTAATTAGTTATTTAATGTCATTGTATGTTCACATGAATGATCCAACAGATTGTCGCATCCAAAACTACGGTATGGAGTCAGTAGAAACGTGTACCTTGTTTGTTACAATAACGTTATTGATGTAGGATTTGTGTGCACAGTTAGAGAGGAAAAAATGTATTTCAACCAAATTATTTTATAACCTTGAAAAAGGCGTATCGAATGTTTCAAATAGATTTTTGCATCTGAGGAATGTTCCTGTTTTTATAGATTTATAGTGGTTAATGAATTTCTTCTTAGATCACCTGTTTTCACACACCACAAATATAATCAATTCCTCTACTACGGATGCAATGACTGTTTTCTTCAAAATGACGTACTGTATTTTAATCCTCTTTTTTGGGTGAAGTACCATATGTATTTATGTACAGATCCAGTTTGTATATTATGGTGTACATAAATCAATAAAAAAAAAAGAACTGTTTTCATGTGAAAGGTTTTCAGGGAAATCCGTTCAAAGGGCCCAGGCCATGACCTCCACTGTTCTGACCCTGATGTTACAACACAATAAACACTTGTATCCACTGTGGAGGGCATTTTCACATCATGGGTCACACCTACACATGGTGCAATAATATCTGTCATAGAGGCAATCCTGGCCTGTTGACTCTGAGAACGGTCAGCATCCATATAGTCACAGTAGCTCCCTGCTGTTGGGTAGTCTCGACAGTCCAATTAGCTAAGGACATCTTCTGAGCTCCACTATCAAGAAGTTAAAGCTCTTAAACAAACACAACTTAAGAATAATACTTACACTTATGAACAAAGTGGTATTATTTGAGCTTTATAGTAAAATCAACTTTGAACACTTGAGTTCTCTCCACAGGATGATCTTGTGATGATGTGGGGACACCTAGTGGTGTAAAAGTGCGGCATGTAAAATATGTGGCGGAGAAATACAGCATTTTGCATACAAAAAGACCACATACACCAGTAGGATTTACAAAGGGATACAATGTCAATCTCCATCGACTTCTCCGTTAGCTCCTCTTGAAGAAGGCATCCAGGGTGCCGCTGCTGCCTCCTTGGGAGCGAGGCCTTTTGGCCTGGGGCCCTGACTGGCCCCTCGCCCTCGTCTTTCCCCGGGAAGCCTTGGGGGTACCTGTTCCTACCCGTGGAGGCGGGAGAGACGTGGCCGCGACGGGCGAGGAGACAGAAGGGGAGGACGTGGAAGAGAACGAGTCTTGAAGGTCCCGAGCAAAGTGGTAGTCATAGTGTTCGGGCATCTCCCAGGCCAGGACGTCTTGTCCACAACGCTCACAGGTGAGCAGGTCTTCGGAGACGAGGCTGGAGGAAAGCTGCGGGGGCGCGAGGGAAGCTGTGGGAGGGGAGGCGGGGCAGGACACAGGGGAGCCTGACCTCCGAGTGAGGCTGCCTAACAGATGACCTTGAGCCGTTTCGTCACTTAACGCTGTGCCGTTCTTTGAAAGTGACCCGCATTCCAGTGCGTGTCTGTCATTTCCTGTCATGTGGTGTCCTGCCGTCTCATGGCTACCAATGTGCTCGACTGTCCCAGAGTTGCTCTTCTCCAGCGTCTTCCTCTGGAAGAAGGAGGTGATCGAGGCTGAAGGAGGGGGATGGATGGCGACTATAAGGGGAGGGGGAGAGGACGACCTGGAGGAGGAAATGGTAGAAGTGGAGGATGATTGCCCAGACACACAGCCCTCAACCCCAAAGGAAGGCATGAATGATGATTGGAGAGAAGTCCCAGAGCCTCCACCACCCTCCTCCACGTTCCCCTCCCCCTCTTCTTCTTCTTCCTCCCTCCTCTTCCTTTGTTTTTCTGCAGCTCTTTGGAAGAAGGCTTGGATGGCACCTGGTCTACCAGAACTGGAGTCTGAAGAGGCCTGGGTGGTTTGAGTGGAGGAGAGCTTACTCTGCGTGGATGTGACATCACTAGACAGGAAACCAGCGATTCCCCCAGACCCTGCAGAGGGGGCGTCATTGAACTTACTGGCGGAGAGGTGGAGCAAGGTGAGGGGCGGAGTCCTGATGATGGAGGGAGACAGACATATAGAAAGAGAAGAAGGTGGTGTCAAAAATATGACAGCTGAAAACTGGGTTGCTTTACAGCACTGAGGAAGAGAGTTCCTGTGTTACCATGCCGCCTGGTGGTTTCCCGCTGTGTTCAGACTCTTGATGATGGCAAAGCTGTCGGCAGAGATCTTGGTAGCGTCGTAGCGTGCTAACGCACAGCAGCGGGAGAAGCTGCTTGGCTTTTTGTCCCCCAACTGCCGAATACCCACTGTCAACTGTTTGGCCACTCGACCATTCTGTCATGAGTCACAGAGACAAGAGTTCATTCTTCAGTTGTTCTGAGAGTGACAAGGACACAGGGAGAGTTCAGCCAAAGAAAGGATCAGTTCGATAGGTTCTCACCATGTCTTTATCCTTGGTCAGCCTCTCCTCCAACTCCAGAGCTAGCTGGTAGAGCCAGTGCTGCACCTGAACACACGGATCAAGATGAACAGCTGTGGACATCCAACACACATTTGCCAGGAATAAAAAGGAACAGGTGAGGCACGATGGGAAGCATGATGTATTCATGTACCTGCTCTTTGGTCACAAGCGATGTCCTCCCAGCAAAGTTCTTACTGCAGCCAATAGACTTTGGAAGCTGCCTGGGCTTGACTGCTTCAAAGTCGATCCCCCGACACATGTCATACAGCCATGGTCTGCACACAGGACACATCTCATTAGACGAGGGGATGATGATGGGCGTTTGTGTGGGTGGAGGGGGAAGGGGTTGGGAGAATGAGAGACTGTTAGGACAGTGGGGCAGTGGGGCAGACAGCACCTACCCGGTCTTGTCCCCAAAGTTCTGTCCAAGCTGAGCTGGAGAGAAGCGGGTCAAATCACCCATGTTTTCCACCTTCAGGGTCTCGGAGATGGAGGCCCCTAGTTTTCCTCCCAGATTTCGACTGCACATAAACAACAGCACATGCTCCTGGTATCCATTCAATAACATAATACAACATAGTACAACACCACACAACAACTCACATCTTGCCAATGGGGAGAGAGTTGAAGAGCTCAGGTACCGAGTCTAGAGGCAAGACAGTCTGGCGGTTGGGCTTGTTGAGGCCACAGGCTAGTTTAGCCAGCACCTGGAACGCGATAACATGGCAAACATAAACCAAAGGACCCCATGGATGACTGCTCCTGACTACAAACATGGCCTCTCCATATGTGGAGTGACAGAGGGTGCACTGACCTTGTTGTGGGATATCCCGGCAGAGCAGCGGAAGCTTGTATGCTGCTCCACAGCTGCTCTCATCTCCTCCACGATCACAGCCCCCACAGCCAGCTGCAGCTCGGCACAGGGCAGCCCCAGGGCCCCAGCCGGAGGGACTGGGAGGGAGCCAAGCCACTGCTGTAGCCCTCTGGACCTCCGCGTCTCTGTGAACAACCAGAGCGTTTTCATTCGGCTTAGAGCTACTGTATGGGTGGGCATGGGTTGTCCCAGTTTGAGTCTACCCCAGCACAGCTACGAGCACCACGTTGCAACCTCCTATTTTACACCACTCCGCTAGTAAGTGTAAGTTTCGTTTCCCGTCCAGTGATGTCACATCCCAAAAAAAGGAGGTTCTTCATCAGTGCCAATCAACAGTAGTTAAGAGCAACACATTTAGAGTTGTTTCCATCCAACCCACCTTTATCTGTGCCAGTGTCCTCTGGGGCCCCCTCCTGGTCTGAGGGATCCTGTGGATAGCCCTGAACATGGGTGGCCTTCAGCAGGCCAGGGTCCACATGCAGATCTGTCATGTCCTTCAGCCTCTGCTGCACAGCAGCTGTCAGATCCATGTAGGCTTCGTCTATACTGGCCCTCTCGATCACAGCGAAACGAGACATCACCTCTATCACTTCCACACTGGCCTCACGGTAACTATGCAGAGGAAATATCATTGACGCACTTCTGAAAATGCTATTGGGTCATCATTTGATGGAAGACAGTAAGAGGATATTCAAATGAAGAGGTCTGTTTTGTTGGTTTCATTTACTAAACAAGCTACATTGAGTGAGACCTATTTTTGATCCAAGTATGAGCATGGACTGGTGGGTTTCAGGCAACTTACTGAGTGAGGTCTGCTTTGCCATGAGACTCCCTAACCCGCGCCACCTGAAGGTCTGGGCACAGTATTTTAGCATCATCAGCCCACATATTCCTTGTCACCCCATGAGACCTGGCCTCATAACTCACTGCTATAATACTAGGGGAAAGGAACAGAATTATGATGTTGAAAATGTGAAAGATTGTTGACAAACGAGATATGAAATTGGCTCCTTTTTGTTGGCCAATATTAGCTAGAGAGTAGGCAAGGTGGGTAAGTTGCCAACACAGAGATGCTGAATTGTATGGTCCATGCAACTTGGAGAAATGCTTTTAGCTATGCCTATGGCTGACCTAAACACGTTCCCTGGTCCTGTGCATAGACCATTGGTTCTCAATCCTGGTCCTTGTACTCCCCTACCCTGCATGTTAAAGATGTGTTTCCTCTTCCAACACACTTGATTCAAATGAATGGGTCAATCAGGTGTTTTGGGGCAGGGAAACATAAAAAAAAAACATGCAGGGAAAGGGGGCACAATGGTTACCGCATTGCTCCAAACTGCAGTGGCCATTGAAATAGCGTCTTTGAGTCAGAAACTCACCTGCCTCCCTTCCACGTCTTGTATTGGGCAACCACACATGGAGTGTTCTTTAAGGCTGGATTCAACCTCTGCTCCACCTGAACGTAGAAACAGTCCATGTCTACCAGCGCCACAACCCTTTCCTTTCCGTACTCCATCCTTATTGGTATGGAACCAAGAGCTTGTACAGACTACAACAAAGCGATGTGTAGAGATATTGAACTCAGATCAGCTAGCAAAATCGTCAGTGCAACAAGCTAGTACTAGAGCTAGCTATCTTAACTGTAGCGTACTGTAGTAGTTAGAGTTGCGGACTTCCGATCGTAAAAAGTCCGCTAGCTTTATACTCAGCGTCACTGGCTAACTTCTACCAGATTTTGGATTATGTTTTTCTTTCGGTTAACTAAATGCTATGCAATGTATGTGTCACTCGGATACGGTGAAAACAGATGGCTTCCGTCTGTTAAGCTAACTTTCGCGCAAAATAATATCAAACCTTTACGTCATCAGTAATCGACTGAGACCGTTGTCGGTCGGTCTGGTTCGGCTGTTTATCAATCCGAAGAGTTCGCTAGCGTTCTTGAGAAGAACGTTCTTGCTAAGTATCTTGCGAGAACGGTCTTGTGTTTTTTCTTGGCGCAATAGCGCAATATATATATATATATATCCTATATGACTCAAATCAGACAATATGGAAACAAACAGAAGGGCACTGATAGCAGTGGCTATAGGGTCACTTTACTTGAAAGCTGAGGAGGAAGCAGCTGAGCTGAGGCATCGGATCCAGAGGAGGAGGGCCAGAATGAGACGGAGGAGGATGGCGAGGCTTCGTCAAATGCTATCACTTATCTTTCTCAATGTAAGTGGTCGAATAGTAACAAAAACATTCACTCAACCAAGTGCTGTCTTCGGGTCAAAATGACCCGATGGTTCACAACGACCCATTGTTATGTTGCGACAACTTTACTCAATACAAAAGCAAATTTAAAAAGATATAGGCCTAGTTTAACCTTCTAGACAGCCCATCGGTTAAAAGAAAATTGCCACTTTATTTTTGTATTAGGTAAAGTTGTCACAACACGACGGTGGGTCACCATAACAGAAGGTTCACAATGACCCTAAGGTAGCACAAATCTTAATCAGACATCCCAACCTGCAGACTCATTTCAGGTAGGGGGCTTCTCCCCCCCTAAAAATCTTTCATTTAACAAAATTGTAAACTTTTATCTCATTTTATTTTTTAAATAGGATGGAACTCCACAGAACTATGTTCAAGTAAATGACCAAGTGCCCATCCTCAAGATAGTCTTCTCAGATGAAGACACCAAACCAGCCTTCAGGCTCGCCAGGGCCACCATCCAGCTGCTGATCCAGGTCCTGCCGAGAAAGAAAAGGCATGGTTGGAGCCACGAGATGGAAGTGTTCATGTTTGTTTACTGGCTTGCATGTGGTGCTTCATACCGTGTGACATCCGATGCCTTTTCTATGCCAGTGGCTACAGTGTGCAGAGCTGTACACCACATAGTAGAGGAAATGATGACCATCCTCCACCGCATCATACATTTCCCCAAGGCCGATGAGATGGAGGGGCTGGGGGCAGGTTTTGCTCACCTGGCCGGCCATGAAGCCTTCTGCTTCGCTGCAGGAGCCATTGATGGATGCCACATCAGAATCCGTCCACCTGCTATGCCACAAAAAAAGAGTCACTTGAACCACAAGCTCTTTCCCATAGTTATCCTGCAGGGCATTTGTGACAGCCGTGGAAAGTTCATTGACGTGTACATTGGCAACACCGGTTCTGTCCACGATGCCCATGTCCTGCGGAGCTCCCCAATGTTCAAGGAGTCTCTTTATCCCCCGGCTGGTTATTTCCTCCTTGGAGATGGTGGATATCCATGCCTGCAGAATCCTGTGGCTGTCATCACCCCGTTTCGACAGCCTACAGCTGGTAGGGATATTTACTGGACATGCACAAACACATAAATAACACTGTAGAAAACAACACTACCAAATAATGTAACCATATAACATTTCTACACCATTATGTATACCACCAGGATGTGTTGAGGCCCAGTTCAACAGCCACCATGCCAAAGCAAGGTGCGTAATTGAGCGCACTTTTGGCATGCTGAAAACTCGCTGGAGATCCATCTTTCTGAGGGCTCTGGAAGTGCGTCCTCTGTTTGTCCCAAAGGTGGTTGCTGCCTGCTGCGTTCTCCACAACCTTTCTGTCTCTGTGGACGACATCTTGGAGGTGGATCATCCTCAGCATGAGGAAGAGGGTGACAATCCGGAGGACTGCGCAGAGGAACACGAGGTGTCTGGTAACAACCTCCGGGCTAGACTGGCTGCACATGTTTCTGCTCCTACAGAACTCCATGCATCTCCGCAGGAGCATGATTACATTTAGGGGATAAAAACACAAGACTGTGCCAAGTAGGGCGAGAAGTAAACTTTGAATGTGTCATATTTTCTATTATTTGGTTTGCTTTAATATATAGCCTATGTAATATTGTTTCTTTACATTAAATGTTTGTAAATGAGTGTATTGTTTTATTTACACTGTATTGTATGAAGTTATTTTTGATGCCTATTCCATTTTGAGACCCTTGGCATTGCTGTGGCATTCCCTTCTCAACAATACACAACATGTTCTGTCAGTGCTGAATGTAGGAGGTTATTAACTGTCTTGTCTAGTAATCAGATTTTTTTTATTATTATATTTTGTCAACCAATTTTTCAAAAAGTGAGAGGAATTTTTCGCTTCTGGCGGCTGCTGCCCTCTCCCTCTCCTCTTCCCTTTGAAGAGCCTGGCTCTCTCTCTCCTCTTCTTTCTCCGCCTGCATTTTCAAGAAGTCCAGGAGTTCACCAGCCCTCTTCCTTGGCGCTGCCGTAGCTCTCTTCCTGGCAGGGGCAGAGGAGGCTACAACACCACCTGCAGTGGATGTCATGTTTGCAGCAGCTAACAGAGGTGGATTAATAGAATGCTGTTCCCGGAGTGCTGCATCCATTGAGGCATACCACTGCCAGGTGGCAGCAGTGACACCCCCTGCCTCCACCCCTTTCCCTGGTGGTGTGTCTCTCAGCTCCTTTAGGCAAAAGTCCAACAATTAAGTTGCAGAGTTAGACATTAGATAGACATTTGTGAATATAATTTTAAATATGAAATCATGAGGATGTTATTTATTATTATTATTATTAACTAATGAAAGCACTAAGTTTGTCACAAATTGCCTGATATGTGGAGGTGCTAAAACAACAACTGGTGTTGGAAACTGTACAACACTTTAATATGAAACATCACATCTGACTTTACAATTGTTTCAAATTACCTTGTATTTTGCTTTCAAGTTGTTCCATTTTTTCTTAGCTTGTTTGTCTGTTATTTGAAACTCTGCCTGATTCACGAAGGCTCTGGGAAAAACATAGTGGAAGTCACATCAACAGTTCAATTCACATTCACTTCCCTCTCTACGATCAATTCTGGGAAACTGATAAATATTAAGCATTTCTATCTATAATTAACTATTTTGGTTTGTAAAAACTACTGAGCAAAAACTAGTGAAAGAGAAACTAAAATGCTATTTGCAGCAGGTGCCTGTTTCCCATCGGCTACCGCAATGTTCATCATACCTCAACTACAATGGCTAGGATGACTTTTTAGTATTTAAGTGAACCTGTTTTATTTTCTAAATTATAATCTTTAGAATCTCTACTCACCCCCATCCAGATTTTGATGAGTTTCTCTTCCCAGTGAAAAGAGATTCATTCGCCCCCCTCCACTTAATGACGGCTGTAATCTCCTCAGCAGTCCCTGAATAAAATATTCACATGAAGATATTCAATATTTGAAAAGGGAGAATCAACTACATAAACGAGATAACAAAGCTAAAACACGTACCTCCCTGTAATTTTACGTTTTTTGTGGCCCATGCTAACTAGTGTCTGCACTGCACTGAGATGTTAACTAGGTTATCGAATAGTCGGAGCAAATTTACTAATGAGCGCTTTCATCAATAAAATAAGCAAATTTTCAGCGACTACACTGCCCATTTCTCGTCACATTTTAAATCAGATGCTGATTTACACGTAGCCTGGCTCTGCCCTCCTATAGGCTATATACGCTCAATTTGGATTTTGATTGGATTTTGCTCCCTCTGTTTTGCTGGTGGCCATGATGTTGTGGCCTCCCCACGGGGTTCGGGAAAAGTTTGATTTTCCAGCTACGGCAGCTAGCTCCGTTACAGTAGTGGTGAAGGAGTTGGCTAAGGCGAACGCTTGCGATTGGTTATGGCAGATCAGAGTGGCTCTGGGCAGATCCAATAGTTTTAAACTTCAACAGAGGACCCGCCTTCAAGGAAGTTAACGCTTTTCAATGGAGCGATCCCAGACCCTCTGAACAAATGAAATGTACGAGGGTCTGGTTAGGACGAGGCTAATTTACACGTACCATTTAGCTGAAATAGGAATAGTAAAAACTTACAGTTATGATGTTTGTCAGCCTCTCCTGACATCTTGCAAAGACTTCTGTGAAATCAGATGCGTTCTCGCTGGCCAAGTTGGGCTGTTTATCAATGCTAAGAACGTACTTGCGTTCTTGAGAAAAGCGTTCTAGCTAAGCGTCTTGTGAGAACGGTCTAGCAAGAACGCGAGGACGGAGAACGATTTGAGAATCGTGTTTTTGCAATGACTTCTGGGAAATCATGCGTTCTCGTTGACCAAGTCACAATCCGATGCACCCTCGATAAAAGTTGCAGATCAAAAACACTTCTGGGTATTTTTTGATGTCTTCAGAGAATGTCTAATGAGACATTATTATCAGTTATTATTAGTAGAAGGGCTCTGCTGACTTGTGTTCTTTGGATTGGAACCGTTCTTGGGCAATGAAATATGACGTCAAACGAGTTCGCAAAAATACAAGAACGGAGAAAAACGTGGATTGATGAAACGGTCGGTCCCATTGGTCGGTCCCCCAGGTCAAGGCGCAATGATATGACGACATAGTATACACTAAAGATTGGTAAGCGATTGACAGCAGAGAGTACAGAATATCGACGATGCTGAGAAGTGGACTGTCTCTGCAAACTACTAAAGGAACAACCGGCTTATGTAGCGAATTGCGCGTTTGGAATTGTATCCCTTGTCAACAGAGTTAAACTTGGAGGTGTCATTTCAACATGAATGAGCCAGAAGGACTACGGTTCAGGAGACTGAACAGACCACAAATTATCACTGACGAGCTACAGGAACCCCTCTACAAGGGCACCAGGTATACCTATATGCTCTAGATGCCTTTAGCTATATACAATTTAATTTGAAGTAAACGGTAACCATCAAATCATACTTCAAACGCTCATAACAACGTCACCAATTTTAGCGTAGCTACACGCCACTTAACCAGGTAGGCGATACAATGTGCGTGTATAGTGTGCGCGGTACATTCCAGTAATATTCCGCGTATCTAGGTCAGTTTTGTTTTGGCAGTGACGTGTCATATATCCAAACATACTTGCAAAGAACGTAAATGTATTATTGTACGTTTTTTCTGCATTCACGTTGTTGGATATTATTGCACAACCTTAGAGAACACGTAGCCTAATGTCGTTTGCTTTTGTGCCATAGCCCTCGTGAAATCACTATGTAAACTATTTATATTACAGCTAAATGCATAGGTTACATGTTTCGTTTTTTTCATCAAGCTCATGATGCACATAGCCGAATTACTCTTTATAAGGAGCAAATCGCTGATTTGTCTTCCAACAGCACATACAGTGGAAAAGTCTTTCGTGTGACATTGCTGAGTCTTGGAGCCTTCCTGCTTCTCCCACTGTTGGCAGTCATTCTTCTCCTGGAGTCCCCTATCAAACCAGAATTGCTCAGGTGAGCAAAACGTTGCTGTCGGTAGCTAGTCTGCCATCTTTCAGGTTTTGAGCTTGCCTTACTGCAAGATTTAAAATAATGAATATTTACAATTCATGCTTACTCATCTAATGCATGAAAGCTGTGCTTCTGTTGGCAGCAAAGGCCCACTGGAGGTCTCTGCTGAAAATGATGACCCTTGAGGGAAATTGATGGAACTGATAAGTTGTTAATGTGTCTCATTTACATGCCATTGTTTTAAATAGTTTTGATAAAAATGTGCTGATACAGGACCAATATGATCACCATGCATTAACCAAATATCAATTTGATATATAGCATCTGTTTGGTCCCATGTGACCTGACAACCCCTATCCTCACATAACCCTTTCTCTCAATTAATGCATTCTCTTTTAACAAAACACATGACTCGTACAAGGTCCTCAACTCGGTCTCAAAGATGATTTAATCTGATTCTATCCAGTGCCCTAGAACCAAGTAGTTTACTATGCATCTTCCCCCCTCATTTAAATTCATTTCTCAGTGCTGCATCCCTCAGCCTAACGATCCATTTTGATGTCCTGATGCCAAGCGTCCCTTTCATATTTCTCTGCTGCCCCAGGCGTCTGCGCAAGGGCAGCCCAGGACAGGGATTTAGTCTATTCATTGTCTAAGTTTTCACGGGTTTGTTTAAGGTTTATTAGAATTCTCCATCAGGCTAGCTTTCTTATTGAGGCAAAACAGAGAACATAATAACATTGTAGGGTACAAACACACTACAAGCATATTACTCAAGTTGGCACGAATGAAAATGTCACACTGGACAAAAGACAAACCGTACAACATTAAAGGCACAGAAATATTTGAAACCACAAACAAGATCTAAAAAAAACTCATTGTCTCTACCCCCTGCATGGCCCATCCTGGGATAATTGTCTTGGATTACTGCCAAGTCATTCCCTGAGCAGAGGAGATGGGCCTGCAGCTTCTTTTAAATACACTTACATAGTCTAACACTGCTGTTCTATTCCTGTTTTCCTTAGTCTTAGTGAGCCGCCCCTCATGGTGGGATGTTACGAGCCTAACTTTAAACTGAGAGAGGCACAACGTCTGTTTGAGGACCAGATCGTTGGCCCAGAGTCTATCGCTAACATTGGAGGTCAGTGTGCTTGGGATCTCAGCAGGGGCTGGCTTGTCTAGCTGGAGTCTGACCCGACAGTCTCTTTCACCGAGTTTGTTCTTGGCAAGAGCCGTGACATATCTCTGAAGCTAAAGTTGAAGAGGCTGGACTGTCTGAGTAGCTGGCATGCTTTGTTTGACTTTTTACACATTTCTTCTACCATTGCCTAGACTAGGTACACCAGCGCTCTGCACCAGTGTTGCACCTGCCACTGAGTCACTCAGGCTTCAAAGTAAACCACAGTTTTATTCACCAGAAGAGCTGAATATGGCTGTTTTGTATTTGAAGGTTAAAATTATAATCTTCGATCTTCAACATTTTTGTACCCCTACTCCCTATTTGCTTAGTACATTTTCTTAAGTATTAATTTGAATCAGTCAATAATTTCTTTCGTACTTAAACAACAATAGACAATCAAACAGCCTTTAACCATAAAATGTTGTTTTTTTGAATGTGATAGTCGGTGTGTTTGTCTCTAGATGTATTGTACACTGGTACATCTGATGGGAAGATACTGAAACTCGATGGTAAACGAAGCCATGTTGTGGCCAGGCTCGGCAATCCACCCTGTGGTGAGTAACTTATCAAATGAACCCTCACTCTGTGTTGCTTGGATTTAATTTCAAAATGTTTTCATTTCACAACCTTATCTATACTTGCTACAGACAGTGACATTCTTGTAGAGCAATATGACCCCACAGTTCTTGTTGCCTAAGACTGGAATTGCAAATATAAGGTCATAAGGAAGTGTCAACACATTTACCCTCCTTTAGTCAGCGATGAGCCAATCGTCAGCAGGTGAACTTGTCTCGCAGTTGAATTTGTCGTGTACAAGTCAATGAAATTATAAGGACGGAACATTAACAAACCTGTATAACTGCTTGCTGATCAGTCATAATTAATGGCTGGATAACAACAAATAATGAATTTCTTCACAGATGCATGTATCAACGGTGCTTTGTACTACTGTACTAGCCTTAAAGCGCTAGTGAATCCATACCTCTGTTGTCCGATGTTAGGTTCCCGTGAGGAGGAATCCACTTGTGGAAGGCCTCTGGGTATACGAGTGGGTCCAAATGGGACTCTCTTTGTAGCGGATGCCTACTTGGGGCTGTTTGAGGTCAACCCAGTTACAGGTCAGCGGTGCCGTCTATCATTCTGGGTCACATCATCACTGTATGAACATGTTTAAATAAATCATGTAATTATAATGGGAAAAGGTTTGAGGGTGTAAAAAAACATTCAATATTTCGATTCTCACCCCATTCAATTTTCCTGTCAAAATGGTGGTTCCCATGCTCAGATCTCAATAAATTGTACTGCTTTCCGACGCCAGTCCTTCTGTTTGATCTGTATCTGAAAAGGTGAGGTAACTACCTTGGTGCCAACTGGTCACATGGTCGGCGGTCGGAGGCTCTCATTTGTCAACGACCTGGACGTCACCCAGGACGGGAGGAAGGTGTACTTCACTGACTCCAGCAGCAAGTGGCAGCGCAGGGACTACCTTTACCTCATCATGGAAGCCACCGCGGATGGACGGTAAACTATTTGCTGAACCATGGCTTAGTTTTTGCTAAGTCATGTCAAATGCAAAAATACAATCCTTCCCCCAAAAAAGTGTTTGGATGCTTTTCACGAAAGCTCTAATGTCATTTTGTAAAAGGGAACTTTTCTCTTGTTATCCAGTGTGCTAGAGTATGACACCGAGACCAAGGAGGTGACTGTGCTGATGGAGAACCTCCGTTTCCCCAACGGCCTTCAGCTTCTCCCTGATGAGGAGTCTGTTCTAGTGGCTGAGACGACCATGGCAAGAATACGCAGGTACAGCATAGTCGATCTTCATATGGAGGAAAGACCCAGTCCAAATATACAGTATGTAGATCAAACGCTTGGATTTGAAAGCATTCAAGCTGCTTTTTTAACATGTGGTGGGTCAAGGTTCAATTTCTATGTGATGAACAGTATTTAAAAGTGTTTGACTTGGGTCGGATCCAGGGGGAGGTTGTCATGGGAACTGTTGAAGAATCACCCCTCGTTATCTCAACTCCATATAAAATGTCAGGCCCAAACACACTCTTCGTATCTAAGATGAGTGTCTTGGTACAACATCTCCTTGCTCCTGCTTCTGATGTTGCGTCAGAGCGTGTGCTGTTGTTGTGCATCCTGTTTGATCTCTCTCCAAGTGCCGCCTGCAGGTGTTGTAGTTTTTCTCTTCAGTTTTGGTAGGACTTCCTATGCGCCTGTGATATTACACTTTTCCAAATCGGTAGGGGATCCCTCCCTCGCCTGCATGGATGATGCAAAGGCAGCGTTGCCAGGGTAACGGCCCTTCAGCAGGCCATTGAATGAGACAGATAAATTGCCTTGTTTTCTAATAGCGAATAGTCAGTAGAGGGAGGAATATCAGATCTGTGTGTGTGTGTGGAATGTGGAAGCTGTTAACTGAGTGGGAGGTGTTCAATTCTTTGTTCATTTCAAGCCTGTTTGGCCGTGAAACAGTTTGGGATTGTTTTCTGTTCACTGACGGGGCTAAATGGAAATTGATGGATTATTGATCATTGACATAGAGAGGTTTATATAAGAAATAGGCCTTTACCTTCTTACAACTAGCAGTAATTCCTCCCCCCCACCCAGAAATGGCATGGTACAGAGGTAAACTCCCCTGGTATTTCAGGTTCTCACAAATACTTAGGAACTAACCGGTATGTCAGATGGGTTTAGTTGTAGGCTATAACATTTGCTGTCTTGCCAGTTAGACATTTAACCCCCGGTCTTCACTCCTCCTCCCAGGGTCCACGTGTCAGGCTTGAATAAGGGAGGCATGGACACCTTTATTGACAACCTGCCTGGTTTCCCTGACAACATCCGACGTAGTTCGTCAGGAGGTTACTGGGTTGCCATGTCAGCGGTGCGGCCCAACCCTGGATTCTCCATGTTGGACTTCCTCTCTCAAAGGCCCTGGATTAAGAAGCTCATCTTCAAGGTAGACCTGAACATGATCTGTCGTTATACCCTTATTGTCCAATTAGGTCGATTTTGAATGTTGTGTTGTGATCCTCTCGTCACAGTAAGATGTCAGTCATGTGTGCGTATGTAGGGAATATCATTGGTCAGCAGGGATTTGGAATAGCAAAAGGAAACATGCCCGGCAGAACAGGAAGTAGAACGAAAGGTCTCCTTCACTGTCGTTTTCCGATAGATTCCTTTCCAGGTCTCGTGAACCACGACTGAAATCTCCCCTTGCCTCTCCTCAGATCTTCAGTCAGGACGTGATGATGAAGTTCGTTCCTCGGTACAGCCTGGTGCTGGAGCTGAAGGACGGGGGCACGTGCGTGCGGAGCCTCCACGACCCCCACGGCGTGGTGGCGGCTTACGTCAGCGAGGTCCACGAGCACGACGGACACCTCTACCTGGGCTCCTTCCGCTCGCCGTACATCTGCAAGCTGGACCTCAGCAAGGTGTGAGTCGAGAACGACCGATAATGTCCGAGAAATGGGGCCCGCGCTGTATGTATTCCACACATCCACCAAGACTGCTCTATGCCTACCGAGACCCTCCTACTGTCTCGAGGGAGAGGTTTTACCTAATCAACCACCAGTAATCAAATCGGTCTGAATGGCTTAATGCTAGATATGCAACGTTGTATTGCTTCACACCAGCTTGTGGCACACAGGTGTTGGTAATCATTAATGCACCCGTGAGGTGTTGGGTGGCAAGGATGTATATCTCACCACTCATATCCATTAGATATTCCCATGATCTATCAACCCCTCCTTCCCAGTTGAAAAGGAACTGTTTTTGAACTGGTTTAACTACTGTGTGGGCTCAATATTTAACCCAGAGATTTTTGTGATTATTGTTCAAATTGTGTTCATGCTCTTGTTTTGAGTTTGTGTCACAAGATGCCAAAGTGGGCTCATGTCAGTTTTAGTTATTCATCTTTATTTGCACTGAGTTGTGTTGTTTTGCACAGACCTGTCCATCTGACCTTTAACTGACAGCATTCTGATATCAGATTTTCTGAAATCTAATTTTGTCTGTTGAAAGGTGAGGTTTTAAAAAAAACATGCCAACCACTTTTTTCAAGAGCCTCATTGAACAAATGTATAGTCTGATTTCTTTGTGACTCTCCCATTGCTTGATCTACATGTAATGAAAAGTTTGAAATATGTGAATGCTTCCATTTGGCAACTGAGGTCTGGTTTTGTATATATTATCAGCTGTCTTATTTTTGTTCACTGTTGAATGCTTCCGAACCTCTGCTAAACAGACATTGTGATCTTCCTGAGTTTACTTTGAATAAAACTAGCTCTGTTTTAGACTAATATCCATTCTGAAACAAACCAATCAAAAAAACAATGAAGTGTTATGAAGATCAGCTTCTTGTAAGTGAACTGACAATCATCAGTTTGAGAAATAAAGATCTAACATGTCTCATTCGCCTATGTGACATGGATACCAAACTAGATGATGTATCTCTCTCCCTGTAGGTGAATTGCTCCTTTGCGTCAGTGCCTTCCTTCAGATCGACAGTGCCTTAGAGGGTACATATGGTATAGAACCGCTTCAAAGAGCCCGCTGTGAGGAGCAGGAATGAAAGTGCAGGCTCCAAATCAGGGCCTCTTGGTGGAGCTGCAGGAGAAGGCTCCCTCCCTCTCCCCACTTGCTGCAGTGCTAGTCCCTCTGCCTCTCCTCCAGATCAGACTTTGCCCACTGTGCTGGTTTTAAAAGATTCTATGAATTATTAAGGCCCTTGTATCACAGATGATTAGATACAAGCCCAAGCTTTTCAAAGGTTCATTTCACCGAGTGCGAAGAAGAGTAAGATAATCCCGGAAACTGAAAAGATCCTATGGCATCTGCATGCTATGTCAGGGCAGTGAACAGGAGTTTTGTCAGAGGTCTGTAGTTGTGCAGTAGCCGGACAGACTCAAAACAACACAGGCTTAAGCCGTTTCTTGGGCAGCCAATGTGATGATACTGAAAGTGCTGACAACATTTTGAAATTGTGACATTTTGTTTAAACACACATACATGGTATTTCAAAAGAACACTTGAAACAGAAGATGAGATTCCGATTGGAAATACATTTAAAAAAAGGCCCTTTTGCCGAGGACAAAGAGCAGTCAGGTTGTTCCTGTCTTAGGTCGACACAGGAAATAGGTGGTCTTCATCAGGTGCAGCCAGGGTGCAACCCAAACCTCAAAATGGCAGTCAAAGGTCTGGAAAACAGCAATGTTTACTCAATAATATCATCTATCCAGATCTTCCCAATCATTAGTATTTACACGGTTGCCAAGATGTGCTGCTGTTAAATATAAAACGGAGACTGTACCTGATATAATGAGCCATCTGGTTGGAAGTCACAGTTGACTAGATCCTCGTCATGTTCATTTTTGCGGCACACAGTGCGGGTGACCTCTACATCCGCAATGTACCGGATCCCTTTTATAATCTACAACAGGAGCGCCAGTTTGTAGAGTACAAAGTGCAACATACAGAACTGTATGCAGTGAATATGGTATTATCTAGAATTATCGTCCCATACCTGTCTTTGTGCAGCTTCTATAGCAGAAGGCTTGAAGAGGAAAAGGTCATTGGACTGGTTGTTAAATGCATAGGTCCCAGCAAGCACAGCCTTCTTAAGGCCTGTGTCGTTCTTGCTGATGTTACTGGGGTGGCCGGGAATGAGTCGAGATGTATGACCGAGTGTCACACTTTCTAGTAAGAAAAAAAGTTGTAAATAATATGCCAAAAATGTTTCGTGTAAGTCTTCAGTAAACATGTCGACAGTGCTTATGTTAAATCGATTTACTTCTTCTTACAAGGCTTGTGCCTCTAAACAAAAACTAAAAGCTATACTGTATTAACTTGAATGTGACAAGCAGCCAAATATGTTCAACTCACTGAGAAGTGTAGATTTTACCACCTATGAGTCACTCAGAAATTTGACTCCCCATTTACAAAGCTTGACATGCCGTAGTTCAGAAATTGAAACTAAGGTAGGCAAAAAGTGCGTACCAGAAATACAGCCCATGGCAGATGAGATGTATTTGATGAGAGAAAAAAGACCAACAACCAACTGACCAATACCAAACCAAGGGGTCACACCCTTAAACTTAATAGAATTGACACATAATCTTTAGTCAACATAGCCAGTTCCATCTTATTCAGATTAGTGGAAGCAAAACTTACTCAGTACATTCCAGCCAGCAAAGAAGAAAATGACAAGCGACATGTTCCTTGTTAACCCCATCAGTCTTAAAGTTGCCTCAACACTGCTGACTGACTTCCTGTAAGGCAACACTTTAGCCACACCAACAGGCCAGCTAAAACTCGGTAAAGAACCTCCTACCAACATACACACACACAATGCTTGGTGGTCTCAACCAATTAACTTACAGGTGCAACCAATAAAGTTCACTAAACAAAAGAAGTTGGCTTGGAAGGTGTGACACAACGTTCCAAAATGTTGGAAATAATTTTGTTTTGGAAGTTTGTGTCAGATCTTCCAGTCCAACTTCTTTGTTTATATAATGTTCTTAGTAAGTGAAATTAAGACGTGTTAGCGGTAAGCTCCAGTCGCAGCATTCTGATTATTTGAAAGAAACATGAAGAGCACACACCAAAGACAATTTTGTGTGTGGTTATTAAGGCTGCTTTCACAGAAATGTTTGTCTGATAGATAGATAGAATGAGTTTAAAGATAGATTGCAGAGAGGCTGCATAGAGGTTGGGGTTTAGTCTCACCACTTCCTGTGTTCAACTGAAAGCCACAAAAGTACTTTCAATGAGACCAGTTCAAGGTACCACTTCAGCGTTTAATTTCTTTCAAGTTCCCTTTAAAATAAGTACATTTACTATCCCATCTTAGATGGGGATATCTGGGCACTGCACTATAAAACCCATAGTATGCATTGCAGTTCTAAAACAGACCTATATTTACTATAAAAACCTAAATTATGTTGAAACCAAATCAAATGATAGCTTGAAGAGCTTGACGGTAATTTCCAGTTAATAATGTCTGCTTTTTCTGGTTTGTTCTAGTACCGTAGATCAGACAGTGAAGCGTCTGTAGGATCACTGTTTGAAGTACCGCTAACGGCCAGCAGGTGGTACTGGTTTATCTCTTGGAGAAGCTCTGTAGCCGACTGGTTTGAATATCTACATTATATAGGTATTGTAGTGGAAATGCAACTAATGCATACTCTGCATGCATTGATACACATGGATATCTGAAGACCAAACCTAGTCGCTTTGTTCAGACATTTTACCCTATAGTAACCAATTTTCCACGATTGTCTTATGTTGCACTTTGACTGGGAGGTACTTGTTACCTCTGAAAATGAGTCTATTCTTCCCTACATCACCAGCTATCTTTAGAGTGTGTATGTAAAAGGTCTTCAATGGGAAAATGAAGTCTTTGGCCTTAATCAATTCTTTACAATTCGTCACCTCCGCAGGGATGAAGATGTAACCTGATGTGGAATCCAGAGGTTGTTAATAATGGATTATGTTTACGGAAACTGCATCCGCTAAAATGATTCTGCAGTGGGGGGTATAGTAGACACAGGATCGACACATTCTAGCCTACCTATATTAGCATGATAGTTCAGATGTGACCAAATACCTCATATACCTTTGTGAATATCGAAATACCTCCACAACGCTGTGTAATGATGAAACTGTCATACATCTAAACATTGAATATGTCTTCACACAGTCTGACCTTGTGTTGTTCTGTGTACCTGACAAATAAAAGACTTGAGACTTAAATCCTCTCTCAACTTGTTGTTTTAATTTTCCTTTTAAAGTTTCCTTTAGCTGTATTGAATTTATATGGACTATGACTAGCACTATGTAACAAACTACATTTATAACACTCAAACTGTCCCTGGCCAACGAGGAACAATGAAGACCTCGAACAACCCTTCACAGAGCTAATGACCCAGTCTTCAGGCTCAGGACAGGAGTGCACAAAAGCTTTGAAGGACCTTTTGTTCCACTGTAAACAGCTATTCTGTGGTAAACCCTGTGTACATCATTCTTGTGTATGTCAGTTGGGAGAGGAGTTTTGATGGTGCACTCATGTTGAACCCCTGTCATCAAAGTCCCTGCTCATCTGTTGTTGCATACATACTGACTTGAACTTAGTCTTATTTTGTTTTTCACAGCTGGGAAAATCCAGGGTTTGTCCGCATGCTGCTTGAAACTGGTTACAACTGTGCTACTGCAGCCACTGGGCATTATTCACATGCTTCACTGGCTGTGGATTTAAATCTGCATCCTAAGTACTTACTCCAATTTTTTGCCAATTAGAGATATCATTCAGTGTAATTGCAGTCTAAATAACCAAAATAATATTTAACAGGGTTTAAATGTTTGACTTGTTGTGTAGACATGTTCTGACTTGCTAATGACGGATGACGAAACTCTAAACAGTTAAATAGAGTATTTCTTTACCTTTTTTACCCCAAACATTTTATTTTGACTTAGTATGTCACACATCACACAATCTAAGTATAATACACCAGTTGCTTATCTGCCTCTAGTGGAATTAAACTGAAAATTGAGAAGTTACCTGGGATAACCCATAAAGCACTGTTGTCATAAATTGATTAGCTTGATGGATTGGCCCTTGTCCTGCTAATGTGGAGCATACAGTAATGCTTTGAACTTGAACGATTCTTAAAATGTTGATTACTGAACCAATGTGCACATCATGTTGTCACTGATGTATTTCTGGGAGATTGAGCGTTGGCCTGTCTCTTATAGTGACATGTGAACATGCTCTTACTAGGGGCTGAGGTGAGTAGGCAGGCGTGGCACCTCAGTGGTAGACTATGTATACAGGAGCTTGTGACACTGTGACAGGAGAGGGAAGCTGCAGAGTGATGGGGACCCAGGAAATGTGTGTGATTTGTGCCAAGGTCAAACTATACACTTGGAAGACCTGCCAGAACCTCCGAACAGTTACTGCTCGGATGAGTGGTCACAGTTTAAACTGAGTGTCTCAAAAGGTTTTACACTGTCACCAAATGCACTCAAAAGATACAAATATTTAGGATGAGCGACTGCATGTTGTGTTACATTTGCTCTGAGTCAACAGGATTAATCTGACAAGGGGGGAATTTATACCTCTATAAATAAGGGCTCTCACCAGAATGCTTGTAATAGCCTATTTTAAATACTTCAAAGCCATTTATTTTACAGAGAAAGACTGAGGAACAACATACTGTACAGTGAACAGTTTTGTGTTTTTGCTCAGGTTGTGCAGAAATCAGAAATGCCTTTCTCTTACATCTACTTCATCATTCAAGTTGACATCAGACAATGGTTCAATCAAATCTCTTCAAGCCACGTAAATTAATGTTCAATAGTCCTGGTTAACAAAATGCCATGATCAAATCATGTTGTTTTTCTTCTTTCACCCACAGCTTTAATCATAGCCTCTAGTTATGAGACCTCATCACTAACGTCATACATCACTGTGTGCCCTTTGAATTCCACATAGCGTGACTCTGTTCATTTAGTTTCCTTTTAAAAGCATTATGCTGCATTTAAGGCTGTTGGCATTTATATTCTATATTCTAAGGCTTTCTTGTACCCTGTGTTTCCTGATACTCTTGTCTACTCCTGTCCACCATTTATGTTTGCTTTACGCTCTCTTAGGATGCTTCTTTTTCTATCAATAATTGTGTGCAAGGTGCATGTGGAGAATCAAATTACCCAGACATTAAGGATTTGGCATTTTGGAAACTCTACCTGCAGGGGCTTTGTCAACGTCACATCTACAACGTCCCCAGAAAATTATCAATGGTGTCTAGGCAACAGCTTATAGTGGGGACGGAAACATGCTCTGTCTTGTGCCATGACGTTTAACATCATCATTCAACAACTCCTGACATATTTTATTTTCTTGAGATCCACCACAAACTTGGTGGACACTGCCTGCATGTATGTGGTGCCATTGTTGCACATAACTCTTTATACATTTTAAGAGTATTTGGAAAATTCAGGACTGAAACACCATCACTTGTGTTCTGTTTCTTGGTGTACAAATAGTGTATGTCAATCCAGTGGCTTTCTGGAGTGTCCTTGACCGACTGTTGTGTCTGTGTGAGTGTTGAGGTTTGTCATTGACGTTTTCTGGAAAATGGGAAATTAAATTCCAGCTATAATACAATTTTTTGACAATGTCTCCTAGTCATTTCTCTGTATGAAATAAAATGTTAATTTAATATGATAATGTGTTATTTATTACAGGCTTAATCTACAAATACAAGACCTTAAAACCAACGTCAATGACCAAGCTTCAACAGTTCGATTTGACGGCTATCAAATAAAACACTCCCCTCCAAGCAGCCTCAATGTCATATAGAGGTTCCTCCCCTATTCTGAAACTGTCCTTCACGTTGGCCGATGACAAGAAACGCTGAGGTGCATATCGTCCCTGCCTCTCGGAGATCAGCCCACACAGCTCTCAGCATCTCTCACGCACTAAACCTTCCAGAAACATATATAACTGCTCAGAAATGTAATTGTTCTGTTTATTGATTGGAGCAGATTTTCACTGTGGGTTGGGCTGTGGGAGTCACTTCAGGCTCTCTATAATGTCCCATAAAATCCTTCATTGGAACTAAAAGAAAAATGACAATTTACATCTTACATAATAATGTGTTCTAGGGGTTAAAAGAAGATAATGTTTGTTGTGAGACACTCTCCCTTCCTTGGTTTAAAATAAAATTGACCTCCACCCACATAGCCCACGCAGACATAAAAGCACATGCACCCTGGCTGATGCACCCTTTCCTTCTACGTTCTATTTTTACCACCGAAGCACCTGAGTCATGGGCTTTGGGTAAGGGTGGTATGCATTGGCACACTGCCAGACAGGGCTGGTGCTTGGTTACCAATTGCTCCCCTGTGGCTGCATTTTTGATGTATTTTTCACCCCCAAACTATAGATTATCGTTACATTATCATATTAATATATAGAATATATGATATCCTTACTTCTTCTGAGTTGTTTGCCCATTACTTTATACTGTGTTCATCCTCTGAACACTCCCTTGAGACACTGACAGCATTGTGATGTCAGTGCAACACTGAGCTGTTGTGCACACGCGTAAACACGGTAAACAGTGTTTTATTTCTGTGTGGAGGGAGGCCATCTGCGTTCACACTGAGGGCTCACCATATTGTTCCTATGCACACACAAACAAACATACACAGACCCTGCTGTGAAATGTGTGAAAACACCATGGCAATAATATGTTCATCATGCACCAAATTAACTTTTGATTGCCGCCAGGTTCATTAGCACAAGTGGATCAGCTGTAATGGCAGTTTAACGCATTGGAATATTTATCGGTAGGTAGATTATAAGTCAGCTCAAGTAAATAATGTTGCTCCCAAATGTCTGAGTTGTTTGACAAACATGATGTTACAGTACACTTACCTAACTGCAAAAATTCATTGTAAGTGAAAAGACGTTGAAGCAGTTCAATCTTCACTCTGACATTTTAATATAATCACATCTTTCCCCTGCAGATATAATCATTTCCATTTAGACAGCCCTTTTGATTTTGTGCTTCAGTGACAGGATACCTGTGTAATTTGAACAGAACACATTTGACCATCAAATACCATCTTTCAGACACTCACCAGCACATGCGGACCCCTTCTGAGGGGTTTCATGTGTTCTGCCCAAAGCCTGATTTAATCCAAAGCTAGCATTTAGATTTACCTCTGCATATTCCTTACATAACTTCCAGAGTTGATTGGTTACTAAAGATTTGTGATTTATTACATCTATTTGAAATTTTTCTTGACATCATCAACATTATGATACAAAAGACTTGGGTGTGCTGGTGAGTCACTGTCTTTCTCAAAGGAGTTATTGTGTTTGCGTTTTTTGTACGGAAACGTAGTATGCTCATCCAGGATTTGAGAGACATCTTGTTCTGATGTCCCTTTTTGGTTCTGTCACGACAAGGCCATTTGTCAACAGGTGACAATGCATTCCCAGTGAAAAAATAATGCTTTCTCAAATAAATCTGGGCCATATCTCCCCATCTGACATGCCTGATGGGAACAATACATGCATCCAAATCTAACCAAGCTTGAATGACAGTACTCTCCTTCTACTGTACCTGCATTCATCAAAGAGAACTGTCTTATTTTGTCGTTCATTTGAAAGGATTTAAGTGTTGTTGCATGCACTTGAGCCACGTCCAGCCTGTGATCCTCTGAAAAGGATTTTGAAAAGGATAAAGCTGAAGCCCATTTCTCACCAGTTTAAACAAGGACATACTGCATTCTGTTACCTGGATGTAACCTAGCAACAGCACTCAAGCAAGCAAAACAAGATACTTAAAAAAAACTATTCCCCAGTTGTGGTCTCCGAACTCAAACCTGCTTATCATTTCATAACATTTAATAACAGTATAATTTTCAAAACTGGCAGCTCATATTTGTAGAAGAGGTATGCCTTGTTTGAATGCTTTATTGTGTTTTAGGAAGCAATGCACTAAGGAAAACTATTATGTCAAGCAATGGCTCAGCTGAGAGTAAAATTCCTACCTTGTTTGTCTAGAAGGTGAAGGTTGTGATTGATGACTTCTAGGTGTTGATCTGGGGTCTCTGTTGCGCCTCCTCAGCCCCCTACCAACTTTATTTGTGATTTCCAAAACAGAGAATCTGCATTGATCATAGGAATTTTGCCTCCTGCTACACATACTCCAGCATTAATCCTCAACTGCTTTCAAGCTGTTTGTGGTGCATACACACAACACAAACATTACGATAATTACACTCACTCTGTGAGAGCATCATGGGAAGTAAGTGGAAACAACCGCCGTCCAACTGTTGTTTAAGCAATTTGCTTGAAGCAAACTGTAGAGGACAGAGCTACAACTACAGATGATTGCTGAGGGAAGTCTAAACTGGTTGTTTAGGATGAATGTGCATGGGCTTTTAAAGACAGCCATGTTGGTGATGATAAGGTCAGTAAATGTCATTCTGTGGCTGAGAGCTTATGGGTCAGCCCCTCACACAGGGCTGGGATCTTACTGTTGAGTAACTAGTGACTTTCTGCAGTGGTTGATGGATATTCTTAATCCATATTCTTGTCATCATCTAGCAAGGCTATAAATGCTCTGCTTTAAATGATGCATAATGTATCACCCCCTGCATACTGTAAAGTGCATACTGTAAGCCGATGGCTTTGTGTGGATTGTGCTCTGAACATCCACGTATCCCCGGTTTCTGTGTTTGGAATGCAAGCCTTATGAGAAGACAAAAAGGATATGGCAATGACATTGTTGTAGCTTCAAAGATGTGTATACTTTTTGAATGCCGCAATTTGCTCACGCTGTTCTGCAATTGGACATTTTAAGGGGGTGCGCGTGCAGGCAACGATCTGGAACGTGAATGTGCAGTCATCATGCATCAAGCAGGTTGCTTCCTGTTGTTCCATCTTCCTGGATGATTTTTGGAAAAAACACAAGAAACCGAAACTGCCAAAGACATCACACATGAACTAGACATGGCTCCCAGTGAGGCTGTATGGCACGATAGAAGGTTCATTTGATCATTTCTGGGATCACTTCCGACCCATTACACAAAAGGGAAACCATGTTCCTCAAAAAGCAATAAACTGTGCAACGCACTAAATGCATTTCCGCTATCCAACGATGTTATCCGACCTCTAAGTATACTGTTTTACTGTTTTAATGCTCTTATAAAATCTATCCCTAAACTGTACTCTGCTGTTTAGTGCCCTGTGTTTCCTGTGGGCATGGAAGCATGGGATGTATCCAGTATTATGTAATTACTTCAGATAAGTTGGTGAGTCCAGCCAAGGAATGGAGATGGTGTCTGCTGAAGGAAAATACAGACCACATATGGTAACGAGTCTTGGGAGCTGTGTCCTTCCCAGAGCGCCCAGCATTTGCATAGCAATTAAAAAGTCATTGTAATTCCATTTGACTGCATCAAATGCTCTTGAAATATTCCCTCCTCTGCCGAAAAGAAGCTCCATACTTTTAATTCATTCTTTTCTTGAACCCCCCTCAACCCCAAACACCACCCCTATTCAGACTTATTTGCTTCATTCGAGGATGGTTGCGTGTGCCGGGCCTTTTTTGGTGTTTCCTTAGGCTCCAGTGGGTAATATGAGCTAATGGAAGTAGCCGGTAAGCAGAGCGTGGCTGTGCCCCCCTTAACCAGGTGGAAGTGTGTGTCTGCATCATTGGCTAACTTCCTCATTAGTGTTCCTCAGGAAGCTGCTGTCTGACCTAGCCTATGGTCCGTTTCATTCAGTGCAATGTTTGGATAATGCTGTAAGACATCACGAAACAACTTCTATCAAACAACTGAGTCATCCTATTCCAAAAGCAATTTAAAAGATATTTGTAACTCTCGTCTAGAAATTCTGCAATAGAAGAAATCGTGATGATACTATAGCTTTTTGAGTGCATTTAAAAAGAATTGGTGAGATACCCTATCTCACAAATTACCTTACGTACGACTGAGATTCATCATTTTCTGTCAGAATATAGTTTGACAGGTATGCTGTTTCACAAGCCCAGAGTCAAACGCATCTGGGTCTTCAGCTGTGATTGCAAGAAAGGCCTGAACAGAATTGTCTTTATATTCTTTCGTTCTCTCTCTGTGTCTTTCTCTCTCTCTCTGTCTCTCTCTCTCATTTCATAACAAATCATGTCCATAGGATCCCTGTGAGAGTGTGTGCTCTGTAAAATTGATCAGTAAGATGACCAGTAACAACTTGTTTATTTCACTTTGCAGAATGTCTGGGTGGCTTTGTGTAGCTGTAACGTTCGGTAGTCTATGATGGTCACTGGTTCCTGTTTGTCTGGAATCACCATTGGAAAGACACAAGGGATATTATGGGATCAGTATGTCCTCCTGTCTCCAGTTGACCTAGCTTGCTACTTCAGCACTTCTCCTCACCACTCACCCATCCAGAGAGTTGTTGGCCTCTGAGAGGGGAGATTAATTAATTATTCAGAGATGAGAGAGCGGGAAAGATAGAGAGTGGGTTGAGTCATCATGGTTCCATGCTACAGCTGTGGGCTCTTATACATTGATGCCCCACTTGCACATTAATTAACATTTAAACCACAGAGAGATAGCCATTGAATAGGGCGAGACCAAAGCACTGTTACTCATTGTAGCTATTATGACAGGCCAGAACTTGATCAGATTCGATTTGAACAAAGAATGATTGAGTTTTAGATGGAACATTGAAGTGGGTTGTTAAAATGTGGTACTTTGTCATCAGATGTGGCCTTCATCTTCTTTGATTATTTTTTGATGTTGTGAAATACTCTACAATGCGTCGGCCCTCACAGGACAAACAATACCCATCTTTTCCAAAACCTCAACCCCTTGTCTATCTTCAGTTTCAATCACCATCCACTCTCGAAGCTTCCCAGCAAATACTTCTTCTATCTGTTTGGGTGATATCTATGCAGCAGAGCCAGCTCCACTGTTTCTGTGGATAGAAACTCAATTACTGTTCATTTCTAATTAATGGACTTAGGGTGGAAAACAGCTGCTGCGATTCATCAGCTATGATGCCTCCTGGCCAGACCATACCCAGGCAGAACCCACAACAACTGTTAGCACCTTTCCATTTATTTTGCTTGTTTTGGTTGACTAGCCAGGTATTTCTTTGTCACGTCATTTGTACAAGTCCCTTTTAAAACATCTGGAAGTGTTGACCATGACGATTTTGATCAACTCTCCGACTTTGAGAGTTTGACATGAAAGACAGCAGGGTCGTGCAAATCAATGTTTTGAATGACTTATCTGCTTTCAGATTGTACCCTGCCAACTCTGATAAGAAGGACAACAATGATGGGACCCATTGTTTGGAAAGGAGGTTTTGAAGCTGACAACCCAACAATCAAACACTAAGGCGGGCCTCAGGAGACACTGACTACAACAACAATGATCAATGATCTTCCTCCCATCCAATTGCCTTAGGGGGATGCTGACGACAATAATGCATATAAATGGCCTGCTCAATCATTATCTCCACAAAATCAGATGTGTGCCAGGGAATATAAACATGGATGCCACAGAGCATTAGGTTAATTACCCATCACCCCGCCTGGTCGCCACCTATCAAACACCCTCCACCATTTAACCTCAATAAGATGAGGATGTGGACTAAACCTGTGGACTTACCACAGCCGTGGTTTGTGTTATGTTTACATTAGGAATGAAGGAAGCTGCCAGCCCACATAGAGGGCCATCTTACAGCTTGCTGTGCTGCGTGGGTATGAAGAGAACTCGGCATTGTCAATACGTTAAAGGTCAAGGCTTCTCTCTGCTGATGGAGTGCGAGGTGGCGTTCCACAACCGTGGCGTAAAAGAGAGTCCCTTTCGAGTTCGTTTTGGCAACATGGTGTTTGCTACCTAAACAGTAAAGCCGTTGTAGTATCGGATTACAGGTTGCTGTGTCGTTCAGATCCGTTTCTTTGTGTCAGCCTCTCGACCGCGCTGCCAGGATGCGGGGAGTGTTTCTTTGTTGTCATCTCTCTTAACAGCTTGGCTTTAGCTGCCTTGGCTGAGTCCTCTGCCCAGTGACTCACCGTGAGCCTTTCAGCTGATCACTCTCGTATGAATCAGGATGGAATACACGGCCTTCAGGATTCACTTAGCGGGTATGCTTAGGCCAGGTCCACACGCTGTCCGTCCATTTCGGCGCCAGGCTTGAGGTTACAGGATGTGAAAACAAAACAAAGACAAGGCATTCATCCTCTGTACACATGCCTGTAGTGTGCAACGGAGGACGATGTGATACAACGCACCCCACCTTCACCCCCCTCAAGACACAAACACACACGCACCCTCACACTCTTTCCACCAGCCCCCCCCCCCCCCACTCCCTCCTCGACATGGAAAATCTTGGCGAGCACTTCAGGGCTTCATTAATTACCTCCGACTGAACATCCGACCAAGGCTGAATGTCTCATTAGCGAGAGAGCAGCCCAGTCCTCTCTCTCTGATCACCTCCATAGGGTCCTCCCTCAGCCATGGGCTCGTATTGAAAGACAGAGAAGGAGGGAATGGATGCCGAGCGCCGTTACGGCACCAGCCGCGTCATGTTCAATAGACAAATTATCTCAGCTGGCTGCAAAGCTAATATTCCTGACAGGCAGTGAGTTGCTAGTGCTATGAAATATGCACAAGGTGTGCTGAAGGTAATTAGTCATTTTGGTTGGAGTGGATGGGCAGGCAGGCAGAGTGAAGTAGGGTTTATAATAGAGCTGACTCCCATAAGCACTCTGTTCATTGGGTCTTTGTGTGAGTTTGTGCAGGTACAACTTTTCTGTCAGTGAAAAAAGCAATATTCCTTGCAGTTAATATTACATATTGGTGGATAAAGCAAAAGCTGCAACCTAAGTACAGCTATTACTGACACATACGTTACAATGAGGGATCATGTTAAACCCATATTGACATCACTGACATGAAATGATAGTCATGTTAAATATTGTTTAAATGAAATACAACATTTAATTAGCAAATCGAAAAAACACTGATTGAAGTCTTAAAACTGTGACATAGCAGTATACAGCAGCAACATAGATTCATACATCAGTTTCAACATTGCATGTCTTCCCTTCCTGTGTGTCTTGTATAAACAATAGTAATCACAAGGTATATACATCTATGGCTCCTGCAGCTCTCAAGGACTCTTTCCCCTATTGATTTGTGCATATCAACACCAGAGTATCTCTGCGTAAGCAGCTTCTGTCGGAGGAGATGCAGCCAGGTGCATTTTTTCCGACTGACAGAATCAAAACATTGTAAGGTTACCCCTCCAAACTGTAGGCGTGTGACATATACTGTATGTGATATTGTTGTGCTGTGGGGATGCTCCCATTATAAAACAGACAAGGAGACAATACAAGCATGGTGGCCTTTCACACAAAAGCCTATTGCCCGGACATGGAACTTAAAACAATACGTTTTAACAACCCAGTGTGAGTAGGCTAAATACTATGTACACACAGCTTTGCACAACCAACCAAGTCTGATATGCTATAGAAATGTTCAGTAGCAGTGTAAATGAAAGTGGACTGGGTGTGTAAATAACTGACAGCATTAGCAGCCCTTTAATCCACTCTCATAATTCTTGACAGGAGCTGCCAAACATGAGTGATAGGGTGGTGGATATAGCAGGCCATAAAACACCCAGCTCCACAACTCACTGGTCGAGAGTTTAGAGAGAACATCCTGTAAACATATGCTCTTAGGACGGATACGTTGTCAACATGTGCAGTTTTATGGCAAAACCGAAGCACAACTCGGAGAGACAATAGCAAAAACAGAACCATCTGTCATCATGAGGAGAAACGGCCAGAAACAGTTTACAGTTCATGTGACGATTTGTCAAAATAAGAGAAGAACTTGACAGTTAACAAAACGGTTTTTGTCCATGTCACATCCCCTCTCACGTTACATACAATGAGTATGTTGTTCCGCGTCGTGTCATGGCAGAACTCCACTGGCCTGTGATTTGCAGAAGTGTTTCTGATTGCCCGTGGGTGAGCCACACCCCTGGCACAACCAGCCAACCATGCGGTGCGGGGAGGGGGGGGGGAGGGGGGCGTGGCAGTGCAAGGTTACAAGTGGTGGTTTTTGGAGAGGTATGCAATGAGGGCCACCGCCACGCCCACGTAGATGCCTGTCCCGATGGTGATCGACAGAACAGCCAGGAAGAGGGCTCGCCGGGAGCTGGAGCTGGCCAGGTGGAAGTCCCCTTTTGACACCGCCTTGTTCGTCTAAGAGAAAGAGAGAGAGAGAACAGGAGACAAGAAGGGAAGAAGGGAGGGAGAGAGTCAAAAAAGAGAGAGAGAGAGTAGAGGAAGAGATGGAATCACTCGACTAATAGTGGTCAATTATGAAGTCAATAGACACATTTTCAGGCAGATGGCTGGGAAGGATGGATATTTCAGGGAAGCTCCGCCAAAACGTGGCATCCCGCGAATGGCTGTGACTCAACGCCTCCAGAGCTTCAGAGCCTTTGATGTCCAGGAGATGATATCAAGATAATATGGAGCCACTCTGATGAGAGTATTTCAGTCTCAAAGCCCCATAGGGATCCGTTCTCCTTCCCTCTCTCTACCTCTGTGAACTGGAAGGATCGTTTTTTCCGTACTACCTTGCATGGGGAACAGATGAATTATATAATGTAATAGGAAGTTGGACTATTAGTCAGCAGACCTTGGTTCTTTCATCTTCTGCCTCTGGACAGCCCTCCTAACAATGTTAAGCATGCCTGTTTGAACTCAGATATTAGTTTCTGAACCACCACTCCTAGTTTAGAGATTCCAGGCCAGGTTCATAACAAGGTAGAGACTAGGTCTCCTGTTGTGCTAGGCCCAGTGGGGACTAACAAGATGGGAGATGTTGAGGCCTATTCATGTATTATGATCCTACCCAGACTTTCAGAACAGAATGTATAAATGAAAAAACACATTACTAGCACAATGATGCTTCTCTATTGTGGTCTCCACTACTGTTTCTCTTGTAATCTATCTTGGATGGTTGGTCAGAGACAGGGTAGTTATGAGTACAGCACAAACCACAAGAAGCCCTCGTTTGCTAGTCCAATTAAATCTGACTGTCAGTCTTTTTCTTTTTTTTTCACCACGATTGTCTTCCTACCAAAATAAATATGTATTTTCTGTAACTGTGGCACCAGGGAGAGGGTGAGTCAGAGGAAGCGTGTGAGTGAAAGACAGACAGGCAGACAGACTGAGAGTGAGAGGTGGAGGATAAAAGACAGAAAGGAGAGTGATAGAAAGGAGAGTGAGGAGGACATTTGAGGCCATTGAGTGCTCTGCCACAACAGTTCTGGCAAAGATTATTGGTATTCAACAGCATTGAGTTCCCGCACTAAAACCAAAAAGGCCTGCTGGTGTGAACGTGTTCTGTGACAGGCCGGCTGAAATATTCATGCGCGTAGCCAAGCTCTGAACCCTGGGGAGCAGGACCCAAACGTTTGCTCGTTTGGCAGCAGCACACCACCTCCTGGAGACAAGCAAGTGAGTGTTAGATAGGAGAAAATATTAAGGGAGGAAAGAGGGGTACAGAGTGAGCAGCCAATTAAAAACCAAAAGAGGAATGTCCAAAAGAGACTGCATTGACAAAGATTCCTACACATGAAAGTCTCATGACCAGATTTTACACATTCCCTGGCTATTATATAAAGGTAACTGGACACTTCAATAGCTCATCCATATCCAAAACTACAGTAAACTAATAGGCACATCATGAAAATCTGGAGTCATTCTGGTCAGCTACAATGGAGCTGTAAGATGGTCAAGGTCACACAGTTGGGGCTAATTGCATCTTTGGCCCTGGCTGCTTGGAATTGCATTTGGTGCAACAGGTCCTTGTTTTGCATGACAATGGCCCGATCATGTGTGTTCTTCAGAGCCTGAGCCAGAGGAGGAGCGGTCGGGCTACTCAACATGCAACCTCATTCCATTGATTCTATTTTTATACCAGCTTGAACCAATGACGCTCAATTGCAGGGAGTGACGTCAAAGAGCTATGCATCAGCCTTCTGTAGCGTTAGGTAAGTTACCTTTCGGAAGCTGTAAATCTTATATTTCAAAAAGATTCACTTTCTTTTGTCAGTAATGCCAAAAATGTTCTGGGGTGACTTTATTCCAGTGTCATATAGCAACCTCGGCCATTTCCATGGAAACATCTACAGCTCTGGAAAAGATTAAGAGACCCCTGGACCTTTTTGTTTCCTTTCCAAAAATGAAGGAACATTTGAATACAAATTTGAATGAGGAACAGAAGGGTTGAATTTAAGAGGCCACTGCAAGTTGAATCCTTCAGTTCCTCACTCAAAATGTTCCTTATCTAATTATTTGGAAATAAAAGAAAAAGGTGCGGTGGTCTCTTAATTTTTTTCCAGAGCTGTATGTGGTTTATCTGTTTGCTGTCTGTGGTTCAGCAAAACTGTCTCCTAACCTCTGTCCAAAGACAATTCTAAAAATAATGCTATTTTCACATATTAACGGTTTTAAAACATTTCCCATACTTGAAATGCAGTTTGGTGGGAATATGAGAACGATATTTGAAAAAGGGATCTCATTTTGGGCTTGCGATTTGGTGGCTGAAAAGTTCAGGTACACTAAAGCTGTGCACTTAACTGTAACAGCTTTGCTGTTGCAGAGCGCTTCTATGCCCACATATAAACTGACACAAGCATGAATAAGACAGCAATAACAAGGATCTCACTTCAGCAAGGGGTCTGAGTTGGTTATAATCCCCTCATTTTCAGATATCCCAAAATGCCTCATACTTTGTGAGATGAAAAACCAGAAAGGGATCATGAATTTCTCACATCTGTAAAAAGATGTAGTTTCTCTGCTGGCTTAGAAGATGGGATCAAGGTAATTCTGACAATTATTTTATGTTGCTGTTGTTGTATCCCTCTCTCTGTCTTCTCTCTCTCGTCTCTCGTGCGCACCCCCACACACACACATACCCCCCCAACACACACACATATACACACACACACAAACTCCGTCCAACTGTCCGGCTCGGGAACAATGCAACCATGACTCAAACTAAAGGCATCATTCCCTGCGTCTGGGTGCCCGGCCCACAGTTAATCTGAGTTTGATCGCATTATTTCATAAAGAGATCAATCCAACCATCCAAAATGTAAGCCTCCGGAGGGACCATGTTGATCAATAGCAGAGTGGACGAGCCTAACTGCTGTGCGCGTTACAGATCTACTGAAAGGCACAGCCACTAAGTCCAGCCTTCAGTACGTAGCACTGTCAGAGATGGGTCTTGGCTATGGAATGAGGAACGTTTCTGATCTCCTGTCAAACTGTCATCTAAAACCTGAATCTATTGTGATTAATGACATTCTGTGTTTGACATGTCAGGCACTAGAGTAGCGGAGTCAGAGGACCTTGTCAGAAGCAACACTAATGATCTTGAAGGCACCACCGGGTCATGAAGATACATACTGAACATACCATTCATGCAGTGATACCTTCGCTCATTCACTGAAGTGATCTGAAAAGATGTATTTCGATCAATAAAACATGTAAGTGAAACATGCCTTTGTTAGATAAGGAGCAGGTCATCTTCAAGTTGATTACTTCAGATGTGATACAGTCACACAGTGATCCCAATCCCCACGCCTAATTATTCTGCTTCAACCACAAGAAACAGTTCCATTTGAAACTCTTGCTTCCCTGCAGCTAATGAGCATACTGAGTATGCAAATACAATTAACAAGCCTATTGTTCTGCACAGGACAGAAAGCTGTTCTTTGTAATGACTGGTTCTGTTTAAGTCTGTATAATTAATAACAATCAAACCCAAGCACAAACTAATTAACTCTACTGTAGTTCCTCTGATGAAGAGAAGAAATAAATCCTAAGATTGCTTTAAAGGCGATTGGAACACACACACACACTGTCCAGTTATTGTATTTGACACATTTAAGTGTGTTTCCATCTTGAACTTCTGGTAGCACAAAACCCCTTTATGATCATCCACAGGAGTATACATGTGCTTTACATACATGGAACTGTAGAGAAATAGGTCATTGTGGATATCTAGGGGCGGCGTAAGAGCTGGGAACATGAAAGAGAGCAAGGGAAGAACACAGGAAAAGCACATCCATGGTAAGTAATAGAAAAAACTGTGTTTTGTGGAACATGTCCATCTCTTGCCTACAGGAAGGTATTTGATTCGGCTTATTCCATACAAGTCATACTCTGACACTCTATTGAGCCAAAATATGATGTAAAGAGCTTACCCCGTTTGTGTTGGAGCATGCTCTAAAAGCAGTGAATCAGATTATGCACACTGGTTTAGCAAAAACAGATTGTCACAATTCAGTATGGAAATATTGAAGAACCACTTCTTGAGAAGCCTTTAACTGCCCATGTGTTAATAGGGTTAAGTGGTAGCTAGAGATATACAGTAAATAACGAATGAAGTAATTTACTCACAGAAGGAACTTTCCAACCGTAGGTAAAATCCTTTCTTCCATATCCAAATTATTTCCAAGAAAAGCAATGAACCAGAATGCCTGAAAGAACTGTTGAATAACAAATGCAATTTGGCTTGAGGTTTTCAAGCATGGTCACTTTACCAGACGGAATGTGGACACTTGCATTATTTATATCCATGTCATCAAGTAACATGTGAAAGCCATTATCACAATTGTTATATGTAGTTTTTATAAACCATGTCATTTTTCTTTTCATTTTAAACAAACCTTCTTCAAAGTGTCTGTTCAGATTACAACCCCATTCTAATGATCTCTGGAAAAGGATCTAGGATCAACAAGGACAAATCTTATTGAGCAGTTCCACTGAACAAAAGCAACCTGTCACTCAATGCCTAAATGCCCAGTCTGTGCAATTTAGTATCCAGCTGATTGGATTGTGCTCCTTTGTTTGTGAAGTTCAATCTGTGTTTGACCAGTGCTGTCATAGCTTAATGAATCTGTGAGTTGGGGAATGGGTTTTTGCATAGAGATGAAGCTGCCCAACAAACAAGCAAAAATCACCCAGCATTATTGGATGACAGTATGTGTACATAAAGGTGCAAAAATAAAGACATCCCCACATTTGTTTAATCTGGCTGAGTAGTGGTCAGACAAAGAAATTATGTTGATTCTTATGGTATACCGCAGCAGCCTGTGTTTGAAATTGGATTTGTATTGTATTTCTTTACTGTCAATTTTCCATTCAAATTAACCATCTTGAAATATGTCCAGAAAATGCATGTTTAAATGTCACACACATGATGCATGCAGGTGTGCCAATTAATTATCAACAGACAAGTTATGGAAATATCAAATTTTACATACCAGTTTCTCCTCATTTGAGACATACTACAGCTTGCATATGAATGTCACAATATAATCTCTATTGGTTCTTCCTGGGTGTTGGAAACGATGAGTAGTACAGTAGTGGATGCATTATGCATGACTAATGAAGCTGCTTCACCGAGGCATGGGTCTTCAGGGTCCTCAGAGAGTAGTGATCATCCACTGTTCTGCCTCCAGGAGCGGGACTCAAGGAATAGGACTCTGCTGAGATATTTTGCTCTCCAGACTGAAGGTCAATTCAGGACATCTCTATGCCTTTTCTTTGAGAGGAGTTGCAGGGACTGGAGTTTGAAAGGACGCATGAAGCTAATCCTTATGCTCTGTCTTTTTGGGTAGTGACATTGTAGATGGAGAATAATGGTGGAGAGGATGGACTGCATTTATATACCGCTTTTCTACCTTAGAGGTGCTAAATGCGCTTTTATTTTTTTGCCTCTCATTCACCCATTCACACCAGGAGGAGTTGGGGATCGAATCACCAACCTTGCGATTAGCGGTTGACCCTATTTACCCCCCCTGAGCCTCGACCGCCCATCATGATAAGGCTACAAAGTCTGACTGGAAAGCTTATTGGGTCAAAGTGAATAACCCTGTGAAGAAACTGAGAAACTGCAATCTTCCTCTATGAAGGAAACAAAAGTGTATCTGGTAGGTTCACAGATTCACGATTCACCCAGCAACTTTGAAGCTGATAGATTGTTTATCCAATAGAGAGGATGGGGGGTCCCTTGCAATCTAGCCTATAAAATCTAGATTTGTCACGCTTTTTATCCCACCCCCTGTCACCCCCACTGAGCTGTATTGATTGCTTGGTTCCTCCTCAAAGGAGGAAATTAATTGGAGTCCTGAGCAGTACAAAAGGTAAAAGGTAACTAATTAAAATGTCTGCGGCCTTTAAAATCACTCTATATATGCAGAAACCAAAGTGCAGAACTGTAGGACAATTTCTGTATTAAGAATTGTTGATGCTTTCTGCTAAGCCTGGAGAGTGTGAAGCAAATCTCAACAAGTCCAAAAGCAGCCAGTACCTGATTGATTAAAGTGCCTTTGGTGATTCATGTCTGAAATATAAACCCTGGAGGGAGCTGCTGACAGGGAACATATTAAGCAGCACGTGTTGTGTGGGTGTGGGGTGTTATCTTTAGCATGCACATGAATACAGATATACTGTACTGTATCAGAGTACTCTATACATATACTGTAGTCTGTTTTGATTGTGGTAAGTCATCTATCTTGAGTGTGTTATCACTCCACCATTATAGTCACACATTTTAAATTCCTATGTAATATTTCATTAATCTCTGACAGGGTTTTACATATGAGTCAACTAACAGGGTTTTTGTATCAGCCAAATATTTGTTTTTAGGTATTTTATGGGATTTTTTAGTTGTGGATTTGTCCAGATGAGATATTAAAAGGTGTTTTATCTAATGCATATGATTACCAATTCAACGTGATACAGAGCTTCCTAGGGGATTGCAAAATCTTTGAATAGCCTCACTGAATAGCTTATCAGTAGCTTGACGCTTCTCCAAAACCTCCCACGATGACAATGTGGGTTTCTGTTGTTCTAATTCCAAGCCTGCGACATGTTTTTCTTCCTCTCCACGGCGGCTTTGTAGTTGGATTTTTGGGGAATTGATTTTAGCGTAGGCTGTGTTGCCCATGCCAACCAAGCAGAGTTTTATAAAGATGGAGAATAAGAGAGGGAGAGAGGAAGAGAGCGAGATATATGTGTGTAGTCGTGACATGCAGACAGTCTACAGTGGCGCAGAGTGGGTAGACAGCTGCTGTTGAAATCGTTCACATGAAGAAAGCTGAGGCTTGGACTGAGAGAGAGCATCATTGGGATATACAGAAATAAGGGGGAAAACACCTGTCAAAAATCATAATCAAGCCTGCAGCTATCTGAGTTCAATTTACTGGTGTAAAGACTCTTTGAAGTGGTAAAAAATAACTTGCATAACAACAATCAGGATATAATGTTGTGAATGTGTTTCAATATGTCATTTTTTTACTGAAATGCATGCCAGAATTCCTCTTATGAACGCTTCACTGAAAATGATAGGAATCCAATCTCATGGCCACATTGCAAAATACTATAACACTGTCAAGTGGCACAAGTCTTTAGAGAAAAATTCGACTTTGCTCGGCAACACAGTTTAAAATTCTAAACACATCCGCCCTTGCCTCGATTTCACTGCCTCTTGGTTTTCATATTTTTTTTCTGAAGGCTTCTATCACTCTCAAAGCTGCCACGGATGACCTGTGATGTGAGCTGCTAAAAGCCAGTGCTCATGCAGATCTGGCCTTTACTGTTCTCTACCTACCAAGAGGCAGTTTACTGGGACTCATCTGAGAGCTGTCCTATTTTCTCAAAGGCTACACTGGAATGTAGAATTTAGGCAGCTCACAAATAACAACTAACAAGAGCACACTCCCCCTTGTCAGACACACAGTAACGATAAAAGAATATCGAGATGCTTTTCAATTTAAATCTTTGTATCTAAGATAACTGGTTTGTGGCTCTTTGTCGCAGCTATGGCCAAGCATATTGAACCAAAAGAGTTGCTAGTTCTCCAAGCAACATTAATGAATGAAGGATATGCCATGGTGCAACCTTTCTTTTCCCTAAAATAAGCTTCCCCAAATACTTGTATTATGTACAATTTTACATTTTTCGATACATTTTTCCTGGTCTCAGTTAGCTTATGTAACCTGTACTACCCTTACACTATGACCCTGATGTGACTATAGTATGACCCAGTGACCCAGAGCAGTTTTGCTTACCTCATGAGACAGGTAAAAGGCAGCAATCCCCAGGGGCCAGAAGCAGCAGAGCATGGAGAAGACACTCAGGCCAAGGTGGTCCCTGGGTGGCATCAGGAGGAAGTTGTCCTCACTTTCCGTGTCGCTCGAGTAGTCACTCTATAAAAAGCACAGACACACTGAGCATGTTCAAGAGGGACAAGAGGTGGAAGGTAAACAATGAAGAGTTCCTTGACATGTAAAACTCTTCACATTCACTCGAAATGGCCTGAAGGTAAGTGAGTTAAAAGGTGTGATTGTTGATATTACACAGAACCTCCTGGTTGTTACATAGTACAGATGGCTCAAGTTTTTTTTTCCTTTCCCTAGGTTAAGAGAAGGCACCGACAGCTTGCACAGCTGGGCTCTCTAACAGTCAAGAAGGCCCAGTACATATGTTGAGGCCAATAAAGGCCCCCAAAAAATCATGCCAGCTGGAGAATGATGAGCCACAATCCCTTCCTTCTCACTTTCTCGCCACCTCTCGCTTTCTCTTTCTTCCTCTCCATTCCCAGCTGGACAATGATGAGGAGCTCTCTCTTTTCCTCTCCCCCCCTCTCTTTTGTTTTCCCTTTAAACTCTATCTCTATAGCCAGATGGACGATAAAAACAGACCTTCTTCTACATCACTCTCTCAGTCTATCCCCCCCACCACATATCATTCATGGAGGAACTCAACAAATCATTGCACATCTTCAACCCACCAGCTACTTAACTTTCAATGGCTTGGAAGCAAGATGAGGAATACATAATTCTCTAATCTTATTTCACACAGTGCCTAAATTGGACCGTGATTCTGAAACAGAATTAGACATTTCTCGGTATAGTTAAATCAAGATGTCAAGACCTCAATGGGTTGGGTTTCAAACTCAGCTATTTGGCTATTTTGTTTCAAAATTTAGGAATACCCATAAAAGATCATTTTGATAGAAGTGATAATGGTGCAATTATTTTAAGTAATGTAATTATAAAATATGTCATCTTCCACAGGTGAAGTATATTCATACGGACAGCTCTATTGGATCTACAACAGGACAATCGTGTTATGTTTTGATATGTCAGCCTAGTGTAGCTAATTATTCTCAGGGGTGGGAGTATTTGTTGCATAGGGATTATTCTCTGGTAGTTCAGATTCTATTACATTGTTAGAAAAATCTAAGAAAAAAGCCTCACGTTCTCATACATAGCTGTAACTAATATGAATACTCATACTGTCTTTTATTAACGTACCTGAGTAATAAAAGTCTGGTAAATACACAATACATTGCCACTTACATTGCCACTTCTGGATCAAACACCCACAATATCCATGACAACCCCGCGGAGCAAACCTTATTATTGTTTACATTAGAGCTGTGAGTAGATCACATTGAGTGCCTAATGAAGTGAGAATTGAAGGTCATCTGGTAGATAGATCCAGGGAGATATACTGGTGAAACACCCCCCACATGGCACCACCTGGCCCCATAAAGAACTCTGTACCCCTGGGCCAGACCCGAGCCCTCCTGAGGAGGAGTATGCATGGGCCGTGCAGCTCCATCAGAGCAGGTGGAGGAGACAGTTGAGCACCACAGGGAACCAATCGTCCAGACTGTCCCTTTCTTTTCAAATGTTTTTCCATTTTCTTCCTGTAGTATCTCTTTTCATTTCCTTCCCCTGTATTCTGCTCTCGTCTACTCTTCATTCGGCTATTTTAGCCCAGAATAAAAACAAACTTCTATCTCTCCCCTGTGCTATCTCTACTCTCCTGGCCTCTCGGTTTTCTGTACAGAGCATTTCCTCTTGTGGAGCCAGCTTTAGAAGTGTCTAACAACCCAGCTCAAACAGTGTGATATTTTCTCCTGTTTACTAAAAAGATTTTAAGCAAAAAACATTGAACTAAGATATACAGTAGTTTGAATTCACAAATAGTCATATCGTCTGGTTTGCTTTGATTTAGGTCCAAGTGCAATGCATAAAATTATAATTATACAGTCGCAAACCCAGTGTTATACATAAATTATAAAGAATAATCCCCAATTGTATAATCTTACCTCCAGCTCCTGGAACTCATCATCATCATCTATGTCATATGATAGGGTGTGTATCTTGGCCTCCTCCACAGAAAGATCCAGAAACTTCCCGTCTGCAAACATGAGAGTGTCTTTGGCAACTGAGGCAGAGGAGGAGCCGGAGGCCAGGTCCTCAATGAAGGTAGTCTCACAGCAGTCCCCACCCTCTCCCCAGGCCCGCAACATGTTCTCAGAGTACAGGATGAGGTTAGGTCTGAAGCGGGGGTCCATGCTCTGGGGAAGAGTGCTGGGGTTGAGCAACTGTGGTGGACCCCGTCCTCCTCCGCTCCCATTCTGCTCCTGCTGGGGGGAGAGGTTGACCACGACGTGGCCTTGGTAATTAGGGGCAGAGTAGACAGACATCAGTCCCTCCTTCGTCTCCACCATCAGGTTGTGGGTGTTGATGAGTCCGTTGCGCTTGCAGGGTACTGCCTCCCTTTCCCCGGTTGGTGATGTCTTCCCTGGTGTGAGGGACTCAGCCTCTTCAGCCTGGGTAGAGCCCAGAGCCTCAGCCTGTGTACCCTCCATCCTCTGCTAAAAGAGCTGGATTGTCTGAGAAAATCCCCTCCTCGTTAGATGCCTTTCTCATAGGGGCCTTTGAGAAGGCATAGGATGGCAGGCTCCACTCTCCTGTGGGATGTCAGATTTAAAATGGTTGAAGAGTTAAACAGGGACTTTGCATTGTTTTCCCTTCAAAAGCGGCATAAACACAAAGCCCTCACTAGTGCTCCATGTTTTCAGATTCTTTCCCAAAAAATGGATAATAAAAACACAGTGTCTGGCTCCATGTACCATATTTTCTACCTTTTTTTGTCAATTAGTTGTCAAAGCACTGACTAGCAATTTGTTTGGTAAATTCACATCGTTTGTGGGCAAGGTCAGGTTAGAATTTTTGTTTTTTAATGGAGAGGTGTGTTTTGTCAATTAACCTCTGTCATTTCTATGAAGATGTAATGGCACAGATGACAGTTTGAAAACATCAACTCTGCCAACCGTTAAATCCTCAGGGTTCTCCTTTATGCCTTTCAGCCTATATACTTACTATTTCATAGAAGCATTATACGCCAACATACACACGTGTGTAAATATTGAAAGATAAGTACACACACACCCACTTTGTCGGTCTTTCTCTCTCTGTCACACACATACACACACACAATGCTCCTTTTACTAAGAGACACACAAACAAAAACAGTCTTTCTTTTTCTTAAGACCTATTAAATGTTAAGCACAGTGTATGTGCCTAAGCAGTAGGATTACATGTCAGAGCCATTGATGACATAATCTGTGCTGTCTTCCTTGCCAAGAGCCAAAGTGGAGTGGATGTTTTTGCTGTATTCAGCAGGAAAGTCTGTTTTAGGGATGAGAGATGGCTGACTGCAGGGGAGCTCTAATGGACGTGGTGGCATCCTGGTCAGCTCTTGAGTGGATTGCCACTGACTGTTAGAGTGGCTCTGTGTGCAGCATCGCTTGACCAATTAGATGCCTTAAATAAATGTAGGAGCTATTTGGACTTTTCTTGGCATCATTTTAAGCTTTCGTCCCTAACCCTTTTTCACACAGGAATTTTACTTGCTGCTTTGAATTCATGGCCTTGGGGGAAACTTATCCACCGGCTTTAAAGCTATGGTTATCAGCACCATCGTGCTTTAATGAGCCAATTAGGTTGTTGGGATGTATAGTTTGTTTCCCCCTTTTACATTCTCTATATGAAAAACTTAGGTAAAGGAAAAGGTGATAGTGTTTAATCTATTTAATGCTACCAAATTGTTATTTGCTTAGGTGAAAGAAGTCTATCTAGCTCATCAAGTACAGTCTCAACAGTGGTAATTGCTTTGTGCTATCTATGAACATATGACCATAATTGGCCATTACACAGCAAAGCTTTTAAAGGCTTAATTTAGCACTGAGCTCGCGTAAGATGAGTACATAACTAGCGTAAGAACATCCTTTGACAACTCTTTAATGTTAAAGGTTATATAGCAATTGTGAAGTGACTGTCCTGTTATCAATAAAAAATCCCATGGGATATATATTTTCATAATCAAATGACAAATGGTGGCCTGTCAGCGGGAGAAGAATAGAGATCTCGAGAGCGCTCGTTTTGTACAGAATAGGCACAGATTATTCCATGGCATTGTCATTATGTTGTCACTTGTCTTTCATGGCATGAAGGTAAAAAGGGCTACCTAACAACTGAGCAATTGTAACTTTTGCCTTACAAACACGAGCTTTTTGCGAAATGTTTTCCCAGTAAAACATGCTACATGAAATACATCAATACGTAAACAAGATATATCTGTGTGTCCCCGCTCGTTGACGAATACTTTCTGGACACAAAAAGGTGATCCAGAGAAGATCATAAGAAAAGGAAAGGAAAAACAGGGTGCTGTTGCTGTCCGTGGTGCTGACCCCCGCCACTCACAATCCTTATTTATCAAAAGATTATAGAGCTAGCCGTTAAACACGTTCCTCTTGCACCACCACATATATTTTTTCGTAAAGACATTTCAATTATATGTTTTAGAAGCTTCAAGTTTCAGTTAGAAGTTTCAATTCCAAAAACCTCAGTATGTTATGCAGTCTTCAGTCAACCTTCTTGTGAAAGTGGATGAAACGATCTCCGCAGTCCCCTGTCATTGTGAATTTATATTAAAAAATCAAATGTTCCCATTCACAGAGTAGACTATTTGATTGTTCTGGATTCTTTGCATGTCAAACTCATAGACTCATCGACCATGAGGTCACCGCGATGGTCGTGTAGCCTTCTTGATTTAATATTGGTGCAATAATTTCTTGCTGTAGCCTAACATAGGCTACGAGTTCGTGATCTGACTGGCAACACTTACCTTCCAAGGTGAAAGAGCGTTCTGCGGTGTAGACCCCGTGCAAAACATCAGCGGACACCTGCAGGTACCAATCATTTATCGGTAGTCTACTTTCTTCGCGTTAGAAATATGTATCCTCTTTAGATCCTTTACTCTGCCTTGTCTACAAAAAAGTATTGGACTGAATTCTCAAGTGTCCTGTGTAGGCTATGAGCTATTTTCTTCCACTTTTTGTAGAGCGCTAGTTAGAGAAAGAGGGAAATAATTAGTTTGGAGGGTGATTATGTGATCCGTTTCTGGAATTGTGTGCATTTTTGCCTGCTCATATGAAACAACATAAGAAAAACATCAAGCCTGTTCAGGACACCGACCAGTGGTTCCGATTTGTGGACTGCAGCAGCGCTGCTGAGTGATAGTGTCACATGTAGCTTGGGAGTGTAGAGTGCAGTAGCGATGAAGTAGCGTCACATAAAGTAGATATCCCCATGGTCCTAAAGCACGGGTTGAGTTACTCTTGAACGCAATTCAAATACACGAGTAACGGCAAGGCTGTACAATTCCATGTCCATGATAATTAAAATTTTGATCACAAAAAAGTGTTATTTTGCTGGGTATAGAACATATACTACTGTGCATATAACATGGCACAACATGTGAACACAGTTATGTAGCCTTGGTCTGAACAGTGGCATGAATCTGTAAGGTAATGTGAAGTTCGAATACAAATTCAAGTAGGCAACAACATTTCGTAAAAATATCAGTTGTTCTTGCTATGGTAACGTACCTGTACATTAAACTATTCTGAACACAGTCTGACTACACACCAAATAGCTGACGATACAATAGTACCGTTGCTTCCCTTTTTAAATAATGCAATACTGCCCTCGGGTGTACTTCAGTCAGGCTGATGTGACTGAAGTACTTCAGACCGACAATGCGCGTGTAATTCTAGTTCAGGAAAAAAACAAGAGTAGGCTAATTGTAATTGTACACACTTTATAAAGGAAGGTAACACCTTTGGTCTAATGTAGGCCCATCTGACAGTAATGTAGCCTCTTTCAGCATTGGCCAATACATAAGGAAATCTTTTGTGACCATGTGTCTATGTGTCTGTTTTCATTTAATTACACAGACAGTATATTTTCGATATCACGATCGACACTGAATTGAAACACTTAACATATATATACAGAACATAACCCACAGAACTAACCCAAAATAAAGTAAAGAATCGCATGAAGTAGAGTTCTAGAATTTTTTATGCGATACTTTTTAAACTGATATTAATTTGGACTGGGTCCATTTATAGCCCACTCTTGTGACCAAATTCTGGGTGCATTTGTAGTGAAGACCCTGTCCGGTTGGTGGCAGTAAACATTTGGGAAACTACGTCACCACATGGCAGAAGAAGAAACCAAAATTCCTGCTGTTACCTGTCATCGTGCGCACTCAACAGTACCGAACGTTGGCGAAAAATACCAGGCAGGCTGGGAAACGATACATTACAACGGAGAAGAAAGCTCCATCGACTGAGGAGGGAGAAATTAGAGAGGAAGGGGAAGCCCTGTGACATTTCAAGTAATGCAGCTCGCTTGCCCTTTTCTTTTTGATATTCCGTAATGCTGATGTTTTTAGGCCGCACTGTTTCAGTTTCCATAGCATAGCCTGTTAGCTAATGCCAGGTAATACGTTACAGTAGATAGCCAGCAAATTAGCAAGTTAGCTACTTATTATTATAGCTGGCCGTTAGCTATGCTAAAGCTAGTTAGTAAGTTCCACTCAGTCACCCTTCCGCTCCTCGGCTTCCAAGGACAGGCCCTATCGGGGATGGTGATCTAGTCAGTTCGCTTAGAAGAAATAGGCTAGCTAGCAACATGTTATCCGGAGGTTTGGGTTTCTCAAGGGCTGACGCGCCCAGTGTTGTTATTGCTAATAGCTGATTTAATTGTATGTAACTTAACTGGCAAACCATGAATTGTACAAAGTACAAAAACTGTGATTTTAGAAACGCCTACCTCATCATGCAGCGTTCCACGTTTACCAATTGTTGGCAAAATTACGCCCCACTGCCTCAGTGATTACATTCAGATATTTTAGCTATTAATTCGCTCAGTTATTACTATATGTACGGATCATTGTCATTCAGTTAAAAAGTAGCGAAGAAGTCTCAAACTCTCAAATACTGAAATAGTTTGCGTGTGACGGGTATTTTGACATTGTAAATGAGACGGTTGTTTTTATTCTCTTTTGAATTTAAGTAGCTCGAAGTTGATCAAATTTAAGATTTCGTGTAATTCGATAGCTAGCCAAGTTAGCACTAACTATATTCTCTAAAGAAAGACGAAAGCGTTATCTCAGCCCATATTGGTTTGCACTGCATACTTGGTAGCTCATTATGTAGTCTAAATACAGGAAATGGCCTTGGGCTGGAAATTAGGGAACGTTTTAACAATTGTAGTTACTTTAAAGGGATTTCTTAGCCACGCTCGCTAGCTAGCTGATGTTCATGAGCCATCTCGTTTCCGTCACCGTTAGCTTCAAACTTGAGGGCCTCAGCAAAAAAAACATTAAGCAACTGGTAAGCTAGTTACCATTCATAAAAAGAGGAACATTGTGGAACATGACAGTCCACAAAACTGTAATGTGGGTTGGCTTTACTGATGACAGATTATGGCTGTCATCAGTAAAGTAGAGTGTTTTGTATTGTTTAAAGGCATAGATTGACTTAACTTTCACAAATACATTTTCTATATTAGCCTGGCGTGGAAATGGTACATTGTCACACAAAAGTTTCCATTGTTTTATCTGGTCATTTTGATTGTAATGAGGGTTCCAATTGGGTAGATTGAGCTTGCAAGTGAAGCAGGTTTCACATAATCTACATGAAAAGTTAATTAATATCACCAGGTGTCTGATGTTGAATTACTCAAGGTAAAACATTTTTGTCCCAGGTACCATGGTGCGTGAACGGCGCAATGGGAACCTGGTTGTCCAGCTGGGGCCGAAGCAGCAGGCCTACCCGGAGGAGCTGATCAGACAGCGGCGAACTCATGAAGGTCTAACAGAGTACCTGATTCGCTGGTGTCTGCAGGCTATAGATGATGGCAGTGGCTCTAGTGGAGGCACCAACGAAGCCGGTGGGGGAGGGGGGAGCAGCTCTGGTGTCGGTGGCTCCGGTGGCTCAAACTCAGGCGAGAGCAAGACGGAGAACATCCTGATGTGGATGTCCACTGAAGACGTGTACGCCAACTGCCCGTCGCTGCTGGGCAAGCGCAAGGCCGATGCCCAGCGGCCCCTCTTGGAGGAAGAGGAGAGGCCCAGCGGACAGTTCCCCACGGACGTCACTTTCGACGAGGTGGAGCTCTCCGACATGAAGGACGACGTGAAGAATCTTGTGTGCAGGGCTCGCAAACAAATGGCCAAGAAGAGCGACTTTGCCATCAGCATCACGCACACCATCCACGTGCTCAGTGCCTACGCCAGCATCGGCTCCCTGGTGGGGGTTTTCAAGGAGACGGGAGCCCTGGACCTGCTCATGGAGCTGCTCTGCAACAAGGAGCGACAGACTCGTCGCAGTGCTGGGAAGATGCTCCGGGCCCTGGCCTCGCACGATGCAGGTACAGCAGATTTTGATTGATATGAAGCACTTTTTCGTGAACTATATTTGAGCATACAGACTTACTCATGGAAGTGGTTGAAGGGATTGTCGTCATCTGTAATATGTGAGGCACTCTTGATTCCTAAGTCCTGACTTGGTGTGTTGGTCATACATTAACTATTCGAGTGCCCTCTTACTCCCCAAAGTGTGTGTCCTTCCAACTTAATACTAAGAACATCAGGATGAGTATGTAAGTGATACATGGGCCTACCTGGCTTGTGTTTGCATAGTGACAGCTACATGGATTCTGAAGCACTACAGTAAAATAAGCTATACCCCCTGCTTTCATTGTGCATTAGTCTAGCTAACTGTGTGGTGTAAGGGCCTTATGTTATCTGTATGACCTTTTAGCTATAAGGCATGGAGATTCCAGTGATGCTACCCCTGTTTGGACAGTGTTTGGAAATAATGAAGTCTTGCTCTTGCATTTGCATTGGCTGTAATGCACCAAGCAAATAACGTCATGCCTTTTTCCTGAACCTCTAAAGGCCTTATTTGGTGCATTTTCTCTTGGTTTGTCTGACAGTATGGTTGGGTATATTGCGTCTGATTTAGTTTCCTTGAGCTGTTCTCCATGGGTTTCTTCAAGAGTACTCTTCCTTTTCCCTTGTGGAGAAACCATGTCCTCCAAAGTGACACTCACTGTGTTTCCTGCTAGGATTGTTAGCTCAATTTATCAATGAGGAATCACGAGACAGGGTTAACATACTACTGTGCAAAGTTCCTGGTTTCGTCATTAGATGAAAGTTGTCCTCTTGGGGAAAAGGGAGATAAATTGTGGCGTGGATGGAGTCTGCTGCCTTTCCTACTTTGCCTTTCTACAAGGTTCATCAACCTTCTGGACTTCAGAGATGGCCTACCTAGGAATGGCAAATACTGTTCCAGTTTGATCTTGTTATACTCTTGTTAGTGATGAGTACACACAAGGCCATGTTCTGGTTCCAGTCAACTATAGATTATAAAGTTGTGACGAGTTCAACTGGCTGATTTTGCAATGTCTTGATCTGCTATCTAATGCTCCAACCCCATAGCTACACACACTTGGCATTCATTTGAAACTGCATGTTTCTCTCCACTCTGCCCACAGGGAGTCGTGCTTACGTGCTGCTGTCGCTAAGCCAGCAAGATGGCATCGAGCAGCACATGGACTTTGACAATCGCTACACTCTTCTGGAGCTGTTTGCAGAAACCACCTCCTCTGAGGAGCACGGCATCTCCTTTGAAGGGATCCACCTCCCCCAGGTAGTCCACCCGCCAAGCATGATGTGTTGTCGGTTTGGCCAGTTTACTGGTTGTATTAGCCAAGTGTATTGGTCCCCCGCAAACCTTTTTTTAGTTGACTGATTGTACGACAACTGGCAAGTGCTCCTACAAGTAAAAAAAAAAAACTGTTTTCTCCGTTCTTCAGATCCCAGGGAAGCTGCTGTTTTCCCTGGTGAAGCGCTACCTATGTGTCACATCCCTCATGGACAAGCTCAACACAGCAGGCGTGGAGTCCAGTGCGGAGCGGCAGGACGCCGGCCCCTCCTCCTCCGGCAGCCACCAGACAGAGCAGCTGCGGGTGCAGCGGGAATTTGAGTTCACGATGGCCATGGCGAACCTGATATCCGAGCTGGTTCGGGTCATGGGCTGGGACCGCAACCGGCAGGTGCCCCACTTCGCCGAGGGCCCGGCCCAGGGAGGGGCCTGCGGGGAGGAGCCGGAGGACGAGCCGCCGCGCCGCATGCTGCGCTCCATCTTCCAGCCACGCTTCTCCGCCTCGCCCGTCGCCGCCATCTCTTCCGCCGCCGCCGTGGTTGCCACGCCTCCCAAGAAGAAGACGGGCAACGGCTTCAAGACGCGCACAGACTTCGCCAGCCGCTCGGCCTACGTGGAGTATGTGCAGGACAACCTGAAGAGTGGCATGCTGGTCCGCATGCTGGAGGACTACGAGGAGGTCAGCGCCGGAGACGAGGGAGACTTCCGCTATAGCAACGACGGATCTCCGCCGGTACAGGTACGAAACTACAGACCTGACTGCCCCATGGCACACATTAGTGTGGGGGAGGTACTGCTTATTTCTAGCTGGCGTGCTATATAGAGAGCATGTGTGCTATGCCCGTTGACGAGTACGTTTCACTTTCACTTCTGGCTTCAAATGACCGTTGACGGATCAGATGTGCACCGTCTTTGTGGCTCTGTGCCAAGCTTTCATTTATGGTTTGATTGCTGAGGATTCTGGGAAATGTGTTTATGGCTATTGGTCGTCGTCTGTTTGAATGAATTTGGGGATTATTTCTCCATTGTTCGCCACAAATGCATTTATGCGAAAGTGGTAGGATTCGTGGAAACTTTGTGGAATGCCAACCCGTGTTGTCAGAGGTCACGTAATGGGATAATATCCGTTTACGACTGCTGTGTTTGTCGCTGCTGCTGCAGGTGTACTGGAACTCTCTGTCGAGAACCTACTGGGTGCACTGGCACATGGTGGAGATCCTGGGCAGTGGCACCAGCGGCCAGGCTGAGAAGGAGACCCAGGAGAAGGCTTCCTCCCTGACCGAGACCCTCAAGCTCACCACGGGTACGTTGAGACGGCTAGGACATCAACACGACTGCAGCAAAATCCATGACATTTAAAATGTTGCCTGCTGCACAAAACTTTTGTTAAACATAGCTGTATGACGGTTGTTGTGTACAGTGGTTCTGGTCTGTGTGGCTGCATTGCAAAAGCAAATGTTGTCGTCAATATCCCTTTAAAGCCAACGTATTTGGATGTGAACTTTGACCTTGGATGCAAGTGTGTGTGTTAGGATTTAATTTAAAATGACCCTGACTTTGAGATTTATTTTTATCGATTGATTGGCTTGCGTCTATGGGACGATGAAAAACAGCATTACCCTAGAAACTGATCTATTCATGTTTATTAAAATGTTATTGTTACAAAACCTTGACTGTCTGAAAAATACATGGTTCAATGCACCTTAAGGAGTTTTAGTCCATGTCGTTCAAGTTTAATGGAGCTTTTCACTTGCTTTGACCATTGACATGTTGCTCCTTCTGTGCAGTGAGCCAGACATTCTTCTCCAAACCTCCTGGCGGGCTGTACTCGCTGCCTTACCTGGCTGAGGGGCTGCAGGTGGACAGGACCTGCCTCAGCCGGGCTGAGTGGTGGGAAGTGTTATTCTTCATCAAGAAGCTGGAACCAAAGCAGCAGCAAGAAGTCAACAACATCCTGCGCCAGAATCTCGACGACCAGGCAAGTACTGTCTTTTTTTTTTTTTTATATACACCAACCCTCAAGAAAGTAGCCGTAGGTACTTTGGTAGGTAGGTACAAGAAACACTGGTACTGTATCAATCTGTTCTAATGCGTCGATACCTGCCTCTTACATCCTGCTGCATCCCTTGCATTTTTCGTACATTGGGTTTGTTGTCACATTGCTCCTACTGCTACTCTTTTATGGAATACACTGGGATTGATTTGGACTCACCCCTCACCCTAACCTCCTGTCCTTTTCCACTTTGTCTCTCACCTCCTGTCTTCCTGCCCCAGATATCAGACCTGGATGAAGTTACTCTCATTCAGCTGCTGGTGCCAGGCGAGGTGGCCAAGAAGCTGCTCCTCTACCTAAAGCAGACCCTGCAGGCCTCCTGCTTGGGGGATTTGCTCTGCTCCCACACCTTCTCCAAATATTACCGGCGCAGAGGAGGGGGAGAGCTGGAGGACGAAGAGATGCTGGTCAATGGCTCCCTGGGCTCCTCGGGCCTGGGAGGGCAGGGCACTTCATCTTCCTCCTCCACCAGCGTCTCGTCCTCTTCATCTTCTTCCTCCTCAGCCATGGGCTCTGTGTCTAAGAAGCCCAAGAAGGAGATCTCGGCAGACTCGGGCACCGCCAGCTACGACACCGAGAGTGAGCTGCCCGACGATGAGACCAAGTACCCTGAAGACCTGGAGGAGAAGATGAAAGGTTTGTGTGTGTGTGGTGTGTGTGTGTGAAAGGGCAATATGATCACACAACTGCATTTCTTTGTGTTAGGTCACCCAACTGAATTTCGTCCTAACCCCATTTCCCCCCCCCCATCCCTTTCCAGTGTTCAACAACCCAAAGGTGCAAGGTAAGAAGACAGCCCTGGAGAAACTGGGCGAGGTGGTTGACATAATGAAGAAGGGTGGCTCCGAACCAGGTCAGCAGCTGGCTGGCATGAAATTTATCGTCAAGGTCCTGGAGGAGGAAGGGCCCCAGGAGAGAGGTGGCCTCAGGGCCGACGCCCAGACCATCCGGTGAGACCTTTCCCATGAATTTAACACTTCCTCGTTCCACTTCTTTTTTTGTCTTTTTTTTATGTTAACGTTTTGGTTGAAAGTGTCTAGGGTGTTAGAATAACATGGGGAATGTGATGTGAATCTCCTCCACCCCAGGGACAAAGTCCTGAAATTGCTCGTGGAGATGCTGAGCGGTCAGCCCAAGGAAATCGTGGTCAGCAGCCTGCGACTAACCCGTGCCCTCATGCTCAAGTATGAGTGGAGAGTGTCCTTTGCCACGGAAGGGGGCATCAAAGCCATCCTGTCCTGCATGCAGGAGCACCCCACCGTCACACAGGTCCAGCAAGTCGCCCTGGCGGTGAGTCTTACCTTCAATCACAAAAGTTTCTTTTTGGATTTCAGAATGTTCCTGTTCCTCGAGAGATAAACCCATTGGGGTCAGGACCTTGCATGTCGTCTTCAGGTCAGGATGTTTATTGACTCCACCCCGAACACCCCCCCCCCCCCCCCCCCATTACTTTCTCCAGACTCTGAAGGTCATCACAGGTGCCAGTAAGCATGACTTGAGTAGCATGGGCAGCTGCGTGCCGCTCTCCGAGTCTGGAACCCAGATGATGCTGGAGATCTTCGCTAGCATTGGCTCGGCAACACCGCAGGGTTCCAAGGGACTGCTGGGTGCCATCCCCGCCGCCATCGAGCTGATGCTCAACACCCCAGGGTATTTAGCTTGACCGCCTCCATCCTCAAAGGGAACGTTCGGCCCAACCCAAACCATTTATTCACTTCAGTAAAGAATAAATTTGAAAACGAAACCAACAATTTTGAAAGAAATAAATCCTCGAGTATACGTTGGAAGGTGTGAACATCTGGGAAGGATTCTATCCTAAAAGAAAAGCGTGTGTCTCCACCCTTAGGTGTATGTTGTCGGTGAGGAACGGTCTGTTGGTGATCATTATGCTGATCTCGAGTCACAAAAGCTTGGCTGAGCAGCTTGTGGCCTGCGACGTCAGCACCGTGCTCAAGAAGTGCCTGTCAGCCCCGCGGCCAGAGACCATGCTGGCCATCATTGCTCTCAACCACATCTCCATGGTCCACAAGCTGGAGAAGAAAGGTCGGACATTGCCCTCGCCTTCAGTTCGGCCCATGCCGGTTCAGGCAAAGGAAGTCGTTCTTGATTCCTCCTGTTTCTGCTGTTCCAGAGTCCAAGGAGGAGCTCGACTTCAAGGACACGGAGCTGAAGATGCTGGTGGTGAGCCTGAAGGAGATGACGGCCACCAAGGAGGTGATCCTGACGCTGGAGCAGCTGCTGTGTGACTGCACGTCGCAGCTGGAGGAGGAGCGCAACCAGGTGACCCGCAGCAGGGACACCTACCAGGACCTGGTCCGCCTCATGGACCAGCACCGGGCCGACCGCGCTGCCCAACTCTCCATCCTCAGGTAGCTACCGCGCCCCCGGCTGTGAAAGATAGGAGAATATGTTGCGTTTGTCTGTTTTGAAGGTTCATTTATTGTCTATCACGGGCCATCTTTCTTTTTTCTAGGATACTGAATAAGTTCTTGGACAACTACCAAGAAGATCTGCTTCCGTGGCATGAGAGTATCGAGCCTTGTCTGTCCTCGATGACGGCCTTCATCAACGACCGGGAGGTAGCGGAGAATCTCCACTATAGCAGCAGAGGCAACATTCTCACAGGGTCACAGTTGAGAAGGAGCATTGGTCAGGCTAACGAGGGCTCCTTTCTTTCAGGTGGTGCAGCTTTTCATCCGATTCCTCTACCGTCTGGCTTCTCTGAACAAAGACTATGCCGTGGTGATGTGTCGCCTGGGGACCAAAGATGCCCTGGTCAAGGCCCTTGACAAGCACAGCACCAACCTGCTCATGGTCACAGAGCTACGGGACCTGATTAATGACTGTGAGAAGTACGCCAGTCTCTACAAGAAGATGACCACAAGCGTCCTGGCTGGATGCATCCAGGTTCCGTTTATATTCTTTACCTATAATATGGATTTCCTTTATTGTCTTGTCTGTTAGGCAGTATTGTTGTGGTTTTGTGCCACCTATTCCAAAGTGATATGCCACGAATGCACTATATTTGCATTGTATTGACTTTGTCATTAACTCCTCCACAGATGGTCCTTGGCCAAATAGAAGAGCACCGCCGCAGCCACCAGCCAATCAACATCCCCTTCTTTGACGTGTTCCTTCGAAATCTGTGCCAAGGTGAGGCCCCTCCTAACCGACACACAGCATAACTTCAGAGTTCTCCTAACTGTGTTTCTGAACATGTTGTCTGTTCAAGCTTTTAGGAAGGCGTTGCTTGTCTTCACTGTCACTAATCACTAGTCCTGTAAACTGTTCTTGCGTCATCTGACCATGATGATAACCTCCAGGGTCCAGTGTGGAACTCAAGGAGGACAAATGCTGGGAGAAGCTGGAGGTGTCCTCCAATCACCATCGAGCCAACAAGCTCACTGACAAAAACCCCAAAACCTACTGGGAGTCCAATGGCTGCACAGGTTCCCATTTTATCAACATCTACATGCACAAAGGGGTGGTTATTAGGTATGTCCCGGCCTCACTCTTGGTTAAACTAATTAAAATGGAACTAGATAATCAACTAAATATATTTTCAAATGATCTTGTCTTTGAGTACGTGCATGGGTTTAAACTAAAGCACAACTTTTCTAACTGGGTTGTCATTTCTTGTGGTTATCCTTTAAGGCAGAAAAATGGATTGATCATAAAATGTATCTCATTCCTTTTTGGAAGCATAGAAAGGAATGTGTTACGGTAATGAACGAATAATGAAGATCCTTGTTTGACCCAGGCAACTGGCGGTGATTGTGGCCAGTGAAGACTCAAGTTACATGCCTGCACGGATTGTGGTGCTGGGCGGAGACGACCCCACAAACATCAATACGGAGCTGAACACAGTATGTTTGGACAGGAGTCTTTTTTTTGTTTTGGCAGATACATTTGTGGGTTTCGATAGTAGCTCAATATCTTTTGTGGTTGCAGGTCAACGTGCCTCCGTCAGCCAGTCGTATTGTGCTGCTGGAGAACATGACTCGCTTCTGGTCCATCGTGCAGATCAGGGTCAAGAGGTGTCAGCAGGCAAGCCACATTCATTAGAATATCAAAACAGTGCGCACTGAGCCGAAAACGAAACGGATCCTTCTCATACATTGGGCGTGCCTTTTTTAAATATTTTTTTAACTATAACTGTACTGGAATGTTTGCCTAACAGCCCTGTGTCTCTCCTCCAGGGTGGCATTGACACGCGGGTCCACGGTTTCGAGGTGCTGGGGCCCAAACCCACCTTCTGGCCCGTGTTCAAAGAGCAGCTGTGCTGCAGGACCTACCTCTTCTACACCACCAAGGCCTATACCTGGTGCCAGGAGATCCTGGGGGACAAGGCCCAGCTACTGCAACTCTTCAACAAGTAAGAGCCCTACCTCCACTCCACCACAGCCCCTGCCCACACCACATCCATTCCCTCGAGACATGACCACAAGCGTTGACCAGCCCGCGCGATCAGAGCCTGGAAGCGCGTTCGTATCTTGACCCGCGCAACCCGTCTCCCCGCAGACTGAACAGCGCCCTCCGACACGAGCAGATGTTCGCCGACCGCTTCCTGCCCGACGCCGAGGCCGCCGAGGCCCTGGGCCGCACCTGCTGGGAGGCGCTCATCACCCCCATCGTCCAGAGCATCACCTCCACCCGTACGGCAAAGCTCTCTCCTCATCCGTGCCTCCTCGCACGCCTTGCGTCAACAACACATCGCTCATCATACACTCGACTCTCCCCTGGTCTTGCTGGAGCTGTGGTGTTCCTCATGTGGACTCTCTCCCCCCCCCCCCGCCCCGCTGTGTGTTGACGTGCTGGATCAGGTACCACGGCGGTCAGCCCGCTCTCCTGGCTGCTCAGCGAGTACCTGGACAACGCAGAGTCGGCCCGGCGCTGCAAGAGCCGGGCGGCCATCTTCAACTCGCGCGTCCGCCGCCTCACCCACCTGCTGGTGCACGTGGACACCAGCCGGGTGGACACGGAGGAGCTCAAGCCGCCCATCAAGTCCAGTGAGTCCCCTGTCACATCCTGTAACCACCCTGCTAAGTCAACTTGACTTGTTAAGTAAACTTGATTCTGTCATGCGTTTAGACACAGCAAAAACCTGTACTGTGTCTCTTTATAATTGGCATGCCGTCGAGCCTTGAGTCAACGTAAACGAGCTGCAGTTCGTCCATAGTGAAACCGAAAGTGGTTTTGGTAACATCTCCGGTTGTACATGAAAGGACATTTTGAGTCATATTATTTAGTTTAGATAGAAATTTGCTAACGACAATCGTAGAGACCACCTTACGTCTTCCATTTTAAGGCCTGTCTTTTGTTTTCAGAAGGTATCAACCGAAGCAAAGATTTGAAGAGTAAGTAATAATTAGAGGCTGATATACTGCATTGTTTTTTGTTTTTTTTCGTTTTTTTTCCTTCAGCTCAGTGTTTATCCCCATGTTGTACTACTAATGACCTGAGCATTGCGCTTTTTCTCCTGCACACGCAACCCACCTGTTTGACCTTTCCACATAGAATATCAGAAGGTTTTAATTTCTGTTTTTCTTTCAGTTTTTTTTTTTTTTTGGGCTGCTGTTTCTGTTCATCACCCTGACAATACTATCGGAGCTTTGTTTTGGATGCAGGATTCGATGATGGTCCTTTTTGTCTTTCAGATGGCAAAGAAGGCAAGAACAAAGATGCGGCCGCAGCCTCCTCCTCCTCCTCCTCTTCATCGGTCAAGCCCAAACTGAAGAACACCAGCAGCATTGCAGGAATAGCACTGTGTTGGCAGGGTGTGGTGCAACGCCAGGTATGTCATTATGAATACCTCTCTTCTACCAAACCGATTCCTTGTTGGGAAAAACAAATCTATATACAGTACCAGTCAAAGGTTTGGACACATTGGGATAATGTGTCCAAACGTTTGACTGGTCCTGTATATTTTATTCTACAATGCCCCACATTGGCTTTGTTCCAACTGTGTTTTTCATGTGTGTAAGGATGTCCCTAATATAAAATCATTAACATATCGCAACAAAATGGGTACAATATTAGTGACAAAACATTTTTTACTCGTGTGTAATCATTTGAACAGGTAAAGAAGTTCCTGGACTCCACGTGTAGCCTCCCTGACTTTGTGGAGAGGTACAGGAACATGTACCTACGTCTTAAAAACGCCATGGAGGAGCTCTTTGGTCAGCAGACAGCCTTTGCGCTGGCTCTCCGCCACGGCTTCTCTGCCGCCCTCCTCCAGCTCTCCATCCTCACTGCCATGCATGTAAGTGGCTAAATAAGCCGTGGACCAACAACGTTGCACCTTTCACGGCTTTCTCCTAAGTCCTTTCACAACCCCCCCCCCCCCCCTCTCCAGCTATTTGTAAAGGGGATATGTTCCCAGTTGACATACCTTGTTAATTGTCATTCTGTAGGTGAGTGAGAGGTTTGCCCAGTACATTGACCTGATGATCCAGGACAGCGGAGTAGACTCTGGCAACGTGGAGACACTCAACAAGCTCCAACAGTTCCTGGAACCCATGCTCTTTCTGTCCGGCCTCGAACTGGCCAACACTTTTGAGCACTTTTACAGGTTTGTGAGGGGAAAAAAAATCACCACGGTTACTTTCGCTAAGGAAATTGAAAACGGAACATGCATGATAAGGTCGTACGTTGTTGCCGACCCGTTTCCTCCGCAGATACTACCTAGGGGACCGCTTGCTGGGCCAGGCCAAGGTGTGGCTGGAAAATGCCGTCATCGAGCACATCGGCACCTGCTTCCCCAACCGCTTCCCCCAGCAGATGCTGAAGAACCTGAGTGAGTCGGAGGAGCTCCAGCAGGAGTTCCACCTGTACCGCCTGCAGCAGCTGGACAAGACCCTGCAGGACACGGAAGAGGAGGTGAGACCGAGGCCGGCTTGCTCTGACAAACGTTGCAAGCTCATTGGCTCGGGTCTTTGTCCAGCCCAGCTGGGTCCCAAGCGACACGAGTCACGCACTAATACCCTTCGTTGACCGTTGGATTAGCCTCGCGTGTTGATTGTTGTCGATATGCTCGTGTCAATTCTGGTTGTCCCTCTCTCGCTGTCCCCGTGGCTGCTGTGCAGATGATGGAGGATCAGTCCTCGGAGCCGGACGAGGAGAGCGAGGTCAAGGTGCTCGTTCTGTCTCCCCGCTGCTGGGCCGTCTCCTCCCCCTGTTACCTGGACAACCCCAGAAGGCACCTCCCCCAGCAGCTCTGCAGCTACCTGGCGGAGTTCACCGACTTCTATGCCAACAGTTAGTCCCCTTGTTCACCCAAACATTGTTTCATTTCCGCACAGTCGCAGTTCTCTCCCTCTGTGGCCGGATAGTTTTTTTCCCCCCCCCCATGAAAAGGATCAAAACGTGTTCCTCCGTCTGTGTTGCAGGCCAGTGCATGTATGAAATGGCCCACACCAAGCCCCGACGGCTCCAGTGGACGTGGCTGGGCCATGCCGAGATGACGTACGGCCCCTGCACCATCTACGTGTCCACCCTGCAGATGTACGTCCTGCTCCAGTTCAACCACCAAGAGGTAACCTGACACGCGCGCACACGTTCCGTCACGTTCTGTTCTGTGGTGGCATGAGAGCGGACGGGCTTATGTGACGTCCCTGTGTGTTGGTCAGGATGTGTCTGTGGAGGCTCTGCTGCAGGCCACGGGGCTGTCGCCCACCGTCCTGCTCCACGCCCTGTCCCCCCTGACCGCCGACAAGGGCATCCTCACCCACGACACACCCGACAGTGACCCCTCAAAGGGTACGTGTTTAGGAATGTCCGAAGAAATACTTGCGTGTTTATTCAAGCGTGTGCTGTCCCTAAACAAGACATTGGTACCACCCCACTTTTGGTGACTTTTCATAGCGATAAAAAAATTAAAATAAAGGAACCAAGAGGTGTTTATTGAGCATTTTCTTTTTCCTTCTCCAACCACAGGAGTTCTGAAGTTGAATCATACTCTAACCCAGGGCAAGGACAGCCACAGCTTCTGCTACCTGCTGCCCAAGCAGACCTACCTGAATGTAGACGAGGACTCGGCCCGCACGCTGGAGAGGAAGAGGAACTTCATCTACTGCCTCATCGTCCAGATCATGAAGACCGAGAAGGAGATGCACATAGACAACCTGGTGTTCAAAGTAAAACTCGTTTTCTTACCCTTTTCACACGACACTCCTGCTTTTCCATAGGGGGTCCACTGGGTCTAAAATCAGTGCTGCCGTAAACGTGCTTGTGGAGCGTCGAAGTACATGCATGTACATTTACTTCACGGATGAGGTTCCCGTGTCGGGTCGTCGCCGGGCTGCCCGCGTTTTCATTTTCGAAACGGCCGACCAACCTGTGCCTGTTGTGTCCCGGCGTTCCCTAGGTGTTGGACACGTGCCAGAAGCAGGAGGCGGGGGGTTTCCCTGGCGGCATGCGCTTCAGCTGCACCACCACGGACGTGCTGGGCTGCGTCATGCACGTCATCAGCAAGGGCTACGTCAGGCGCAACGAGGACAGTCCCCACATTGTGGAGTTTGTGCCCGAGGACCCCTCCACGCCCCAGAAGGGCCAGGCGCACTTCTCCTTCAGCAAGACGGATCTGAAGAAGACCCCTGGCAGTGGCGGCAGCAGCAAGGCTGACTTCAGGTGTGCTGACGACCCTTGACCCTAGGGGGGGGAGGCTGGGTGTTTTTTCTATTTATGTGGAAGACCTCTGAATTTGTCTAGGATAAATCTTGGCCCTTGGGTTCAGCCTTGTTTTTCAATGAGAGGACAGGACGACTGCCAAAATATCACGCAAGAATATTCTATATACTAACAGGCTTTTTTTCTCGTCTTCATTTGTTTGTCATTTGTAGTCCCTCCTATGATGCTTTGATTGATAACTTCTAGAGCGAGCCAGTGGTTGTTTTTTTTCAGCCCTGGTGTTGACACACTGTGCCATATGTTCTGTACTAATTTAGCTTTTAATTGCACTTTGACCCGCACTGTGGTTGCATGGCTATGCCTTAATATCAGTCTGGATTTTTGCGTTCAGGATTATCTTGCACTTACACTTTTCATTTTCATCTTTCTCAAGTAAACCAATAATTACATTAGCAACGATTACCTACAATTTGCACACAGCGCGATGCAGGCATAATGCAACATAAATGTTTTATAACCTTAAACGAAGAAAATAAAGAACCCTTAAAACTTTCAACCATGTTTGTTGCTCTCTTATTTTTGTGTGGTTAGAATGCTGGTCAGATTCCAAAAGTTGTCACTATTACTACAGCCTATATTAATTTGGAAGCTTTCTCTCAAATCCCAGTCAGAACTAACAAAAGAAATACTTTCCCCATTCATGATGAAATCCTATGTCCACTGTAATACTTGAAAGATAAATGCTCCCACATCCAACCTTCCAAGGACCTCTATAGCTGGCGTCATAAAAATGTTGCTTTCCTTTTTGTCTGTTGTGACGGTTGTGTTTAATCCTCTGCAGCCTGGGAGGCCTGGCTGTAGCTCCTCAACGTGCCGAGGACGGCGTCTTGGAGGCGGTCCTGTTCTCCATGGGCCGGACCATGAACCAGGAAGAAGTCAGGCAGCTGATGCAGCGCACCGTCCAGCAGGTCGCCGGCACCCTGAGTCTGGACCTGGACCGGGCCGAGCACCTGCTGGTGCACTGCAAGTGGAACGTGGACGTGTTGATCCAGCGCTACTCGGACGACCCCGACAGCGTGGTCATGGCAGCTGGGCTAAAGGGGAGGAACCCACAGCCGCCCGCCACCAGTGTGTCCAGCTGCCCCGTGTGTCTCATCGCCCAGACGGGGGAGACTGAGGCCGCACCCACTCTCTGCTGCATGCACTACTGCTGCAAGGTCAGCTTGAACTCTTGTATTCCTTCAATCCAAAGCAGTGATTTATTGATCTTGGAAATTCCAGACAGTGTTTGTAGACATGTTTTCCTTCTCGTTGATGTGTGCAGTTGAGAGGAGAATAAGCTCTTTTTTTTCTACACATAGTCCTGCTGGCAGGAGTATCTGACGGCAAGGATTGAGCAGAACCTGGTGATGAACTGCAACTGTCCAATCACAGACTGTCGAGCACAGCCCACCTCTCAGTTCTTCTTTAGCATCCTAACAGACAAGGATACCATCTCCAAGGTAGGGGGATCAATCTAGTTTTTGGCTTTCATTAAAGGTACGATAGAAAGGATTTTTTTCAGTCCAAAAAAGGTTGTGTCCCCTATAAACATGTTGTGTAAGCTAGTGAGGCCCTCACATTGATTTAGCACCAGTACATTTATATCTTTTGGAGCATGCCGCTAGTTTCCATCCAATTTCCTTTGGCGAGGCGTGCCTTGACTTATTTTGTGAAATCAACTGGCAGTCAACTTGAGCTTGAGGAAAGCGTGGCTGTTTGGACAAGAATTTCTCATACTTGAATGTATTTTACAATGTTGCATATTACACGACTAACTTCCTGACAACACATCTCTTCTGTCCTCTTTTGCCCCCCCCCCCCCTCAGTATGAGAACGCCCTCCTGCGTGGATATGTGGAGTGTTGCTCCAACCTGACCTGGTGCACCAACCCCCAGGGCTGTGACCAGATCCTGTGCAAGGAGAACATCGGCAGCATGGGCACCTGTTCCAAGTGTTGCTGGTCTTCCTGCTTCAGTTGCAACTTCCCAGAGGTAAGCAAATTTTCCAAGCTATTTGACAGATCAAAGAATAAATAGTCGCAATTGCGATTGGTTAATGAGACACCCATGGAAATATTCAAACGTCTTGAGAGCTAACCTGGACTCTCCTCCATCTCTTCCCCAGGCCCACTACCCGGCCAGCTGCAGCCACATGTCCCAGTGGATGGACGATGGTGGCTACTATGAGGGCATGAGCATGGAAGCCCAGAGCAAGCACCTTGCCAAACTCATCTCCAAACGTTGCCCCAGCTGCCAGGCCCAGATAGAGAAGAATGAAGGTTGCCTACAGTAAGGACACAACCTCCTTTAGTGCACATTGAATGTCGTATAGTTTCAATTGATGGCCACCTTAACTGATCTCCTTCTGTACTTTTCCAACTCCCTAGCATGACTTGTGCCAAATGTAACCATGGCTTTTGCTGGAGGTGTCTGAAGCCATGGAAACCAACTCACAAAGATTACTACAACTGCTCAGCCATGGTGAGTTCTACAGGTTTGATCTGACATTGTGTAGAATTCCACCAGAAAGATCTCTAATGACTTCATAACTACTGCATGTGTTATCACTGGCTTTAACGCGTGTGATCAAACTGCCGAGTCCAAAATGTTTCCAAAATGTGTTCTTTTTAAAGCTGAAGCACTGTTGCTCTTTAGGACACATTTGTTCAAATACCCAACCTCTGCCTTTTTTGACAAGAAGAAAATAATGCTTGCTTACTTTGTAAAAAATGATCAGGTGAGCAAAGCTGCCAGGCAAGAGAAGAAGTTTCAAGACTACAATGAGAGATGCACTTTCCACAATCAGGCCAAGGTACACACACACTTTCTGGACCATATTCTTTTATCCAGAAAGTTGGTGAATCCTGAATAATATCATAATGAACTTTACATTTGTCGATTCGATTAAGGACTTTGCTATCAATCTGGAGAACAAAGTGTCAGCCATCAATGAAGCCTTGCAGATGAAATCCTTGACCTTCGTCATCGATGCCTGCAAGGTCCTCGCTCAGGCTCGCAAGGTAAGCATCTCATGATTAGCAAGAATATACATTTTAGGTTCAACTATTTCAATACACATTGTCTGGTCCAAGTATTTTCCTTAATCAGTTGATGAATATGTTTAATACCATTCAAGTACAGTACACTGTATTTGGTTTTTGAGCTACACGAAGTGGCCAAAGGTATATGGACACATGACCATCACGCCTGTCTGAGCTTGTTGGATATCCCATCGCAAAACAGTGGGCGGAGTGTGGAGTTGGCCCCCCTTTTCACGCGTCTGTGAATTTGCTTTCATTCAGCCACAAGATCATTAGGGAGGTTGGGCAATGATGTTGACTGACTGAAACACCAACAAACACATTTGTGATGCATTCTAACTCTATCTGCAAGCCAGGTCTTATCACCCAACCTCCCTCATGTTCTTGTGGCTGAAGGGAAACAAATCCTGCATCAATGGTCTGACATCTATCGGAAAGCCTAAAGTGAAGGCTGTTACAGAAAACACGTTTAATCGACTCTATATGAATGCCCTTGATTTTGAATGAGAGGTTCAACAACCAGGTGTCCGTATACTGAGCAATGTCCACATCATATCCTAATACTGGTCATACAGTACATCTGTCGTTTATACAGTTGTATCATTGATTCATTCTGATGGTTATAACTTTGCACTAGGTGCTGGCCTACTCGTGTGTGTACAGCTACTACAACCAGGACACAGAGAAGATGGATGTGATGGAGCAGCAGATGGAAGCCCTAGACCTTCACACTAATGCCCTACAGATCTTGCTGGGTAAGACCTAAATGAATCATTTCTGCAGGCCCCACCTGTAGGGGTGGAACAGCATCATTCAGGGTAGCTTTGATGATCTGAGTTAAACGCATACTGGAATACAATGTTGACAAGATGGTATCATGCCACTTTCAGTGTCCTTTATTTCAAGCGTTTCTGATTGCTATGTTTGGCCTTTCAGAGGAGACCCTGCTGCAGTGTACCGATCTGGCGTCCTGCGTCCGGCTCCTCAAGCCTGAGCACCTCAACACTGGACTGGAGCTCATCCGCCGGATCCAGGAGCGCCTGGTGGCCATCCTGCAGCACTCCACCCAGGTAGGCCTCCACCCTGCATCACACTCTCTTTCTCTCTCTGACCTTCAGGTATCGCTTTTGCCACTCATTGGATGCTTTGTCGCTCAATCAACAGCAAGTCTTGAGGGTTTCCTGTCTGGTCTCTCCAAACACAGGACTTTCGAGTGGGGTATCAGTCCAAAACGGGACAAGACCAGGAGTCTGCTCAAGCTTCAAATCTGTCTAATCACACAGACGCCAACAAAACGTAAGGAATGGGAGGGAGGACTCCCTCCTTTTATAATGGTGATACTGCTTTTCCTCCAGTGGAACGCTTTAGATATGACAAAGCTCTCTCTTTACCTCTCGCTCTACCTCTCTCTAACCTCTCTCTCACCTCTCTCTCTACCTCTTTCTCTACCTCTACTCAGGGCCAAGTCTGACAGGGCCTCGGAGTCCGGGGATTCCGACAACAACAACAACACGGGCGAGGACGTGGGCGACGAGGCCGAGGAGGACGACGAGTACGACGACGAGTACGTCCCCGAGTGGCATGAAGACTACGACGAAGACGACATCGACGAGGACGACTTCTTCTCAGACGACGACGAGTCTGAGAACCTCGAGAGGGACTTCAGTCCCTTTGACTAGACACCTTCACACACAGTAACATGAAGAAGCAGACAAAAGTCAGTCCCAACTGTGCAGGCACTATATCACCATATGAATATATTAGATATATAAGAATCTAACAGTACAACGATTATACAAGACAGGGAGGTAGACGTTTGAGAGAATAAGTCTGTCTGTGCTGACTTTGACCAGCTGCACGAACATTTTACACTTTCTGTACTTCATCTGTCAATTCCATAGGTTTGATTACTCATAAAGCCTTTCCTTGTGTTCCTTATGAAACATTTATGCCGCTGATAAGGGCACAATTACTTGTTGATGCGTTGATGAAGGATCGTCATAAGTGAAAACATTATGTGAATATGCTTGGGAACAAAGCCCATAATTTTTGTTTAATGCAGATGCTGCTGCTTTTTGATTTACTTTGGCAACTGAATGAAGGGATTTATAATCCAGGGTTGGTAAGACTGTTAGTCTTGGTTATAAGTTGATGTTTATGTCATCATATACTGGCATATTGATTTGGCTCAGATAATTTTTCTTGCATCACATACAGGTTTGCCTTTTCTTTTTTTAATACGTGGGTATGCGTTTATTACGAACAATAAAGAACACATTTAATTGCTATATACGTCCATGATACGTGAAATACGTAAAATACTGTATTCCTGATCTACATCTTGGTTTGTGTTTAGCATTCTGGTAAGACATTGCAAAATACATTGTTTTAAGAGTGTAACTTTTTCATGCAACTGTGTTAAAGGGCTACGAGGGATAAGACTTAAATGTAACATTACTAAATAAAAAATGTGGTCTGGACTTGAACAGGGAAATTCTGGAATGTTACCTGGCTCTAGAATCTCTGCAATAACAGTTTGAAAGTATGAGGTCATTGTGGTGTTATTTGCTAAGCAAAATTTGTGTAACATGCTGTTTTGGGGGGCGGGTCATAGATAGTTTTTGGACATGTCAGTGTTCATCTCTGTATAGGCTTAGGCGTTGAGGTATCTGATATTTCAATACCTCATTTTGCTGTAAGTGGGGAAAAACCTATATTCATGTTCTAAAATGTTATATCTTTTTGATCTTATCGTTGAGTTTGTTCGACTTAGGCTAACTAAATAAAAGCTTTTTTTCCGCTCTGAAGTGTAAATGTATTGGTTTGTGTACAATTATGAGTTCTGCTTTTCTATTGGCATACTGTAGGGATGTTTGCTATGTTAGATTGTACCGAAGAGTTAATATAAGTTATTTGGTTGTACCAGAGAATGTCTAGTAGTCCTTAAACAGGCTCTGTCACCCATCAAACTCGCCTCAATGGCGTTTTTGTGAATTCGCCTTCAAAATAAGAGCATGGCCTCCCTACAAGTAGAACGAATTTAAAAAGCTTGTTTTAATCAAATTATTATAACAGAAAATATAGTCTGGTTATTTGTACTAGGCAACCAATGAGTTCCCAAAATGTACGTAAGGTACATTAACCTTAAAGCTCTCCAGTCTTTTGATTCACCAAAATACATTATGATTGGTTTGAGTAAATCCTGCATTGTAATTGTTTTAAATAAATACACGCTTTTTAAGTCAAAATAAGTTTTGACATCAAAATAAAAAGGACAGTTTGTTTCCTGACCTTTATTTTGAAGTTACCTTTAAAGAAATCAGTCGGACATGAGATTCTTCATTGAGGCTGGCTTCACGCATCTTCATAGAGCTAGTCCATAGCTAAAGCTAGCGAGCTAGCCTGCAAGAATCGTAAGCTTTTAAGTTGAGAATAGTTCGAGCCCTGAAATGAACAGTTATAGCTATTATTTTTATTACTATCACTGTAACTAGTTGAGTTGATACGATATATCATTTTGATTTACATTTTCCTCAGTCTTTTGCTGTGGAGCTACTTTGTTTTGAATAACTAGCTAGTTAGCTAGCTATTACGAGAGACCGCTCGTGTTTTTCAAGTGTCTCCTCATATTGGATATAATGACTCGAGGAGGGCAGAAGAAGCGCAAGAAAAACGGCGAAGATGAATCTCCTTTTGGGATGGGTCCAGGACCACGTCCGCCATGGATGGGCCCAGGACCTCCGCCACCCGGAGGCTGGGGGTATGATGGTCCTCCAGGAGGTTGGGGCCCAGGTGGTCCTCCGCCAGGAGGTTGGGGACCAGAGGGACCACCACCGCCAGGGGGTTGGGGACCGGGTAGACCACCGCCAGGGGGTTGGGGTCCGGGTAGACTACCTCCAGGGGGTTGGGGACCGGGCGGACCACCTCCGGGGGGTTGGGGACCGGATGGACCACCACCGGGGGGTTGGGGACCGGATGGACCACCACCGGGAGGTTGGGGACCGGGTGGGCCACCACCAGGGGGTTGGGGACCGGATGGACCACCACCAGGAGGTTGGGGACCGGGTGGGCCACCACCGGGGGGTTGGGGACCGGATGGACCACCACCAGGAGGTTGGGGGCCTGGTGGACCACCGCAAGGGGGTTGGGGGCCGAATGGACCACCACCAGGGGGTTGGGGACCAGGCGGACCACCACCAGGGGGTTGGGGACCAGGCGGACCACCACCAGGAGGTTGGGGACCAGGCAGACCTCAACCAGGGGGGTGGGTGCCTGGGGGACCTCCACCATCAGGTGGCTGGGGACCGGGTGGGCCGCCACCAGATGGATTCTACGGTGGTCCAGATCCAAATTATGTTGGTAATCCAATGGCTGGTAATCCTCAAATTCCCCCAATGGGTTATGGACCCATGTCAGGCCCACCAGATCCTCAAGGATTTGCACAAATGCCTATGATGCCAGGCTATGGACCAGTGGGTGAATATGGTGCAGTGGCCAATTATGCCACTATCCCTCCTCCGACATGGCCAACTGAGGTAACAGTTATCTTTGTTGTGGTTTAGCAATCCCATAGTGTTTATACTGCAATGTTCCTAACAGTGTATACACTATTGCATATTTTTGTACTGTATGTAACTTTTCAATGCAATCCCTATGTACTACTGCGTTTGACTCTGTTATTACGCTAAAATGTAAACCAAGTTTAACCATCTTGTGTTCATTAGGCCAGCACTTGTGTTCCATCAAACCAAGAAATAATTGTCAACCCTGCCCCAGACCAGCCAGCATGGGTATGCACCACAACTTCTCCTGATTTTGACTATTTAGATGAATGAATGTGCTGGAAATATACTTAACTCAATTATAATTGTTGTCTTTAAAGATTAAAGCCTTGATATCTGGCCCAGAAAGCACTGAGAAAAGCACTGAGTCAAAATCTGCGAAAGAGTCAAACCAGCCCAAGGATGAGTCCAAGCAGCCTAAGGATGAGTCCAAGGCCAGCACAAAGAAGGCTAAACCACAAGGACTACTTGGGACAAGAACCTTCGACAAGTAATGTTTTTTTATCACTAGTGTATTTGTGACAGTACAGCTACTCACATAGGAAAAAGATCAAAGATGTGTAGGAGGGTATACTTGTGATACCACATTTGATACCACTGTCTTTAAGGAGTTACAATGTTTTAGGCCTCCTCCTGGAAGATCCACAGGGATAATTTCATTCATTGGGGTAAGTTATTATTATTATTTAATATATGTATTATTTAAACCATAATATGTCTGAATCTTTCATAGGGGCCTCAATGGAAACAGGATTTTTGATTTCACTTGTCACTGACTGGCCTTGAATGTATTATTTTTATGTTTCCAGTAAATATGTATTACAGAAATGTGAAGATCATAATGTTTTATTGTCATGAATCATTTTCTCCATCCTACAGCCAAGCTACGGTTTTATTGAAAGAGAGGACCTAAAGAAATTCACCTTTAGCTTTGATGCATTTTTTGGGAGTCGAAAGGCATTGGCACCAGGTGTCAGAGTTCACTTTACAGCATGCAAAGAGATGGTGGGTCAATATCTACACATCTTTAGCTGATATTTACTTCTTAATATATGAATACATTACACCACATTTCAGTATTGTATAATTAGATTTGTTTATATTGCTTCTTTTTGAATTATAACTAGTCTAATGAGATTGCCACTGATGTGAAAGTGGCCCCGGGTGGAACTGAGAATGTTGACACTGAGATATACGAAGGAGTTGTCATCGAAAGTTATACTGAAGCGCAGGTGAGGTACAATGACAAATGTCATGTTTGTTTTGCTACACCTACATAAATACAACTCGTTGACCTGGTTTTCTGTAGTGAAGCTGACCTATAATATACGGATCATGTATATTACTTTGTTCAATGATTTCCATCTTGTGTTCCATATAGATTGGTGTAAGGCAGAAACCCGGATATATAGAAGTCAATGTTGGTCCTGAGAAATCCAAGTTGCCTTACGAGAAACGGGACTGCACAGTCACTCTGTTGGCAGGGGACCATGTTCTGATCAATCTCTTAAATGACATAGTTACCCAGAACAAGAGAGCCACCAACATCAAGCCAAAGATTCCTGCCACGTTTAAACATACAGAGGAGAAAAGAGAAAAGGTATCAAGGAGGATTAACAGTATTTGTTAAAATGCTTAACAAAGGGCAACCAGGCATACTTGGGTAGTTACTATAACTGTAATATGCTTCCTTCTTGTGACAGGGTGCTATCTTGAACATAAAGGACACAGAAGGTATTATTGTGTCAGAGGACCACCCTAACTTGCCCTTTGACCTGACTGAAAACCTGGGTGATACAGAGTTCAGCCCCACAGATGAAGTGGAGTTCACTGTCATCTCAGTGAGTGCTATCTGCCGTCTCATTATTATTATTAGTTAAATGGTTATGACCTAATCAGTGAAGGTATTACAATAATTGGAACCCTGTGTGATATAGGGGAGAGTTTAGAATGTTCACAGTTTTGTTGATTGTTCAGGTTAAGGAGAAAAAGAAGGCTATTCGAGTCAGAAAGCTGAAGGGAGGATCCGTGAAATTTGATTCTGAGACCCAAAGTGTGTTGGAGGAGGTCAAAGAAAAAGAGGAAATCAAGAAGAAAGAAGAGGTTGCTATAGCCAAAGACAAGGTATTACAATAAAAGGCTATTGGGTTTATATGCTATGCAATGGAAGAATAAACGGTTGATGATGTTCTCGTGTGCTTTGAAATATGGTGCTTTTCAACAAGATCATTGGTTTAAACACAATACCATTGGCAGTACTCACTTAACCTTCCCACTGTGATACTCTATGTAATAGTGTATTCTGTCACTTGTGTGTGTCTTCAGTGGAAGCCAGTGAGCTCGGAGTTGCCACCTGTGATGACTGAGGTTGTGGAGGACATCAGTAAGGAACAGTATGAGGGAACAGTCCTCAAAGCTATCCTCAAGAATCCTCAGCAGCTGCCAGTAAGTCATGGTGTTTGTGCTTGCAAGCTACATTTGTGTATTAATACCTTAAATATTTCTTCTGTTTTAGTGGGTCATGAATTCCCATTAAACATGAATGCAAATGCAGCGTTTGTCTGCTTCAACTGTGCCACATGCGTCACACTTTTGTAGCTTAATTGTTGACTACAGAAGTATGTAACATTTGATATAATTTATATTCTTGTCATTTAGGCAGAGGGACAAGAGTCTGAGAAGGGCAGGTTGGTGATGACACTGGCAGGTGAACAGAAGCAGTTAACGTTTGAGGCACAAGACATTCGGACCGCCGCCACCATGTTGGACGGCGATAAGATCAAGTTCAACATCTCGACCCACAGAGAAACCAAGAAAGAGCGGGCCGTCAACATAAATATTTCACCAGAAACATTTGCGGAATCAACTGAACAACGTCGAACGGTAAGTCAAGAAGTGGTTCTTTTGGACCTTGTCGTTATGAAGAAAGGAAGCTGAACTGTAGTTTGGAGACATCTCTGTTAAAAATGGCTGCATAAATGATGACTCTTTTATACACCTTCACAGGGTATGGTGGTGGAGATCGAGGACCTGTCTGGGGTCATTAAATGCCAGCAAAACCCTCAGCTTTTTTTCCACATGTCTGAAGTGATGGAGTTTAAAAAACTGGAGCTCAACGAAAAGGTGGAGTTCAGTGTCATCCCAGTAAGTTCTGATGATGCTGCACCTATCATCCACGGGGTAGATTTCACTTCATTTTGGGGTAAATGTGATCTTTTATGTGTTTTTTTTTTTTTTACCAAGCATGAAACAGCGGAAGGTGGGAGTCAGGCAATCAGGATCAAACGTCTGACTGAAAGAGTCTTCCTCCCTGTGCCCAAGCTAGGGGGAGTGGGAACCCAAAAAATAAAGGTATAGTAAAAACATTTTTGAGGTTAATTAGGTTTGATTAGGTATTTGTGATGCTAAATTAAAGTGTATACAATACCATATGAGATTCTAGCTGTGTGTTTCCTATGTGCAGAAGCAGATGACTATCAAGCTAATTAAGGATTCTACCACCAATCTTGATGAGTAAGTAACTTGTATTCTTGCTTGAAAACCTTGTGTCCTGGTTTACGCGTCAAGTATGTGGTACCTACAAAATGAAGACAATCAGTTCCCTCCCCAATTGATCATTTTCCAGCAAGGGCAAACCAGAGGACATGAAAACAAAACTTCCAACCGAGTCCGACAAAATGAAAGCCGTTGTCAAAACCCTGAGGTCAAAGGACAACAAGCCCAGCACGGGACGTAAAGACAGCGACAGCAGCCGGCGGCGAAACCAACGCAGCAAGAGCCGCAGCAGGAGTCCCGTTAAAGACGCGTTCGGCCGCCACAGGAGAGCGCCGAGCTTGAGCCGGGATCAAGATAGACACAGCAGGCCCAGGCGCAGTCGGAGCAGGGAGAGGTCGCGCAGACGTAGCCGCAGTCGCAGCCGGAGCAGGAGCCGGAGCAGGAGCCGGAGCCGGAGCAGGGAGAGAAGGGTCTCCAAGGGACGCAGTAGCAGGGAGTATGAGGGCAGCGGTCAAAGGAGGAGCCGGGACTCCAGCCTGCCTCCAGGGGAACCCAGGCACAGCGGGGGAGTGGACCATGAGCTTGCCAGGAAGAAAAGGGAGCTTGAGGAACTCAATGATATGATCGCTCGCCGTAAAGCCATGGTGACCATGCAGCCGAGGGGAGGCATCATGGATATGAGGCCAATGGAAAAGACCTGCATAGACTACGACCATGGCCGGATCGCTGTCCCAATCACAGAATTCAAGCCGGTGAAATCCATTCTGAAGAAACGCACTGAAAGTGTTTCTGGGCCTTTGTTCCCAATTAAGGTTTGTTGCGCCTTTCATTCTTTATCCAGATCATCTTATTGACTGGTGTATACAATGGCTCTATGAAATATTTGAAGTTTAAATAGTTAAGACATTAATAACACTGTATTGTTTTCATGGATGAATCATTGATTCTTCTTGACACTAAATACATTAACTCAACTAACCAAGATGATTCTATAATGATTGATATTATTTCATTTGCCTACAGACTGAACCCCCTGATCATAACCAGTACCACTACAACCCACCTACACTTGACCATATTCAGTCATTTGATTCACCAGAGCAAAGCCATCTTTTGTATCCCCAGAGATCCAGTAAAATGTCATATTATGACGATTCCCCATATGAACAAAGTCAACAAACTTTGGCACAGGATCATTTTTATCAAAACCAGTCTCTTCAAGAACATTCTGCTCCTGTCAACACACACTCTGCTTATCAGTCTCCCCCAAGTCAACCTAATCCCAGTCAACCCCCTCCAAATCAACTGTCACCTCAGCAAACTCCACCTAGCCAATCTCCTCCATGCCAATCTCCCCCTGGTCAGCCTTCCTCCAAACAGAATCCACAAAGCCTCCTTTCCAGCCAGTCCACACTCCATCCAATTATCCCTAAACAACCTTCCCCTGGCCTGTCTTCATCCAGTAAACGTAATTCCTCTCCTCCCAGCCAAAAGTCATCCCCTGAAGAAAAACGTAACTTGACCACCCAGATTAGCAGATTTCTTAACATCCTCAACAAAGGCGTGGACGCCAGTCTTTTCTCGACAATAGTTCAGGATGCTCAAGATGAGATTTCAGTGTTGGCAGAGAACACCCAGGTAGTGCCACAGAGCCACCCTGAGCTAAATACTGACAAATACGACCCTCACAGTGTAAGAGAAGCAGACCCCGAGAAGACATTCAGTTTCAGCCGTGACATATTAAAAACTCCTGATGAACACGATAGCTGCAAAACTACTGACCACTGTCAGGATGATCTGTTGCCGCATGAAAGAGCTATCCAAGATGGTAGTGGATTTTCTCGAATACTGAGCATGGCGCAGGAGAAATATTCTCCCAGTGCCTATCAGAAAGCAACCGACATGGATGAAGATAAGTTCCTCTACCATGGTAAGGGCTCTGCGGCTGATGGTGAACACTACAAAAGGTCCTCGGGGTCAAGAGAAAGGCAGAAACCAGTGAGGGAAGGCAAGAAATTGAGTCCAACTAGACAAACCAGGGAGGGTAGTACCAGCAAATCTGAGCATTTTGACAAGATCCAGAGCCTTCTCCGCACCATTGGTCTGAATCTTGACACAGGAGAGGTCTCCAAGCTGGCAGACAGGACCCAGGAGAGACTCTATGGCCGAACAGAGAAATCGTCTTCAGAGCGCTCAGATAGAGATCGGGAACACTCGTCATCGAGGAGAGATGATCGACATCGGAGTCGTACACGCTCCGCTGACTCTGAAAATCTCCGGTCCATCTCCCCTGCAAGGTTGCCCAGTCGGAAACCATACTCCAGCTACGAGCCTACATCCGAATATAGTGGGTTCCTTGACCAGAAAGAAGAGGAAGCCTTGGAGAAGGCTAGACAGATGCAGAGCCTCACCAAGACTGTGAGGAACGCACCCGAACAAACAATGCCCATCACCCCTCCCTCTAACCCCACCCCTGTAACGTCCTCATCGTCACTGTACCCAGATCAACTGCCTGCCTATTCTTATTCTACCACTGACTATGGCTGGCACCAGGGGGCTAGCACACAGTATCCCATACCACCAACCTCTGCTGCTCCCTCCTCATGTCAACAGGCACCTGGGGTGTACCAGCAAGCACAATACTCTTCCTACGTTGGACACACATCTAGCCTGCCCACCCATTATTATGGGCAGCCTCCAGCTGGTCCTCCCCCCGTATCTCCTTATCCCTTACATTCTTTAGCTCCCATAGTTCAGTCTACTTCCCTCGTAAAACCTCAACAAGTAAATACATTGATACAGGTGACACCGTTGACTCCCACGAGTGATGACTCCAAGCAGACCGTTGTAGCCACATCCGTCTCTAGGTGCCTCAAGGTCATTGAAACTGTCAAAACCAAGACTGTACAGAAAGAGTCGCCTAAACCAGGGAAGGTGGTCCAGTTCAATTTGCAGTCCTCCGAGGCAGCACAGCCGCATGCTGGATCAACTGTGGGTAAACAAGCCTCGTCAGGAACAGAGGATGATATCGAGGTCAAACAAAAAAAACGGGTATGTCATTGTTATCTAATTGTATTTGGAGCCAAGTCCCAATTTATGAACACAATGCATGCTTGGAGGATGATTTGGATGACCTGAGTATTAATCTTTTGTTGTTTGTTGTATTATTAAGTCAATGATTAGTTGAATGTGTGAATTGATGCCTCAAACCAATAACTGGTATGTGTTTGTGTTCTGTTATGACCTTATAGCTGGAACAATTTAACCAGAGGATGATGGAGAAGAGTAAGCAACAATTTACCCAGAGGATGATTGATAGGCAGCAAATGAAGGATGTGCGGGCTCGAAACAAAAATCTGAACAACCCACCAGGTACCATATTGTTGCATACTCATTAGCTTTTGAAAGTACCTTCTTGAGCCTACATTGTTTGGCTCTTATTTCATAATATTCTGGTCATTACCTTCAAGAGTGATATAGCCAGTCACTATCTGTAGCCAGGTTGAGTTTATCAATATACATTTTAAAGCCAATCAAGTTACCAGATAGACAGGCTGCAAGTCAATAAAGTAAATTGTCTTGATAATATGAGCCTGTGACTTCAGCGACACAGGTCAACGTAAACTTTTTTCAACCACCGCACCGTCGTAAATGATGATCATAGATTTGATTATTTTACTGTGGATGCCGTCAACACGTACTGTAACTCAGATTTTTGATTGACAATTAACATAGTGCAATGTTAGATAAGCTTTGATAAATGTGGACTTATCTTAAATCATCTTTTTGCACAATGCAAAGTTAGACATATTTCAAGCTAGACTTCAGGTAGAATGTTGAATTCAGTTTGTATGTTGTGTGCTAAAGTCAGTTTCCTAGCAAAGAATAGCAGTCAATTTCACCTATCAAGATTGGAGTCAAAGAAAAAAAGACCAAGAAAGGAAGACGACTTGTAACAGCCTGTCAACGCAAAGTAAACTTTTTGTCTTGGTTCAGAAAGCCCTGCTACAGTATTATTTACCAGCAGTATTAAATAGCTAGGCATACCAAGATATATAATGCCCTTTATACATGTAGTATTTTGGGAAGTCTATTGCGATGTCTATCGTGAAGTCTTATTGCGCAACCCTGGTGACTTTGATCTGAAACTTATGTAGTTAGGTTTTGTATAATAAATTAGCTAGTTTTGGGATTGCACTTTCACTTTTAGTTAGCACTGGCATTTAAATTGTGTTACATTTATAGAAAGTTACATATTTTTTATACAAATTAAAAGGTGAACTATATGTAGATTGCAGAATATTTAGCAAGTGCCATGAAAGAAAATGTTGCTGGCACTCAGGTAGAGAAACCCGGGGTTGCCAATTCTAAGTTTTACTGAGACACGCAAGTGTTGAGTTTCAGTTATATTGTCTAGTACTGCTAAGTAATTGAGTATTGCTCTTGGCAATTTGAAACTAATAGAAAATAGGGAAGGTCTGATGATCATATGTATGAAGGTCGGTCATCATTTTGGTTTGACCCCTCATTTGAAGTTAACCACAAGGTTATCAATTTAAACACATTCTGAATGCAGTTGTACTTCAGAGTTAGGCCAGGTTCTGAATGTTCAAAAAGATGTATTGCACACTGTACCCTCAGCATGGTTAAATAAGGAACGGTTTTGTGTTTGCAGTCTTTACTTAACATTTTCTCAACAACAGGCTATTTCGGAACCTCCATCTTTAAGAAGGCATTGAAAATATATTTTAAGAGTATCTCTTTTTGTCTTCAGGTTTATTTTCAACTAGGTGTCCACTGTTATTTAATGTTGTCTTCCGCGTGTAGCATTTTAGCGGTCTACTGTAGCAGTCCATTTCACCCAACAAGAAAGGAGGAAAAAAGCATCCAACAGAGGAAGACATCTGTAACTTTATCTGGCTGGTCAATGTAAATTCTAATCTCTATAAAGTCCTTTGACAGATAGCGCAGGGAAGAAAATTACCAGGACAGTTGCATAATTGTAGTTGTGCATTTTAAAAAAAGTACTCAAGCTATTAGGAATGATTGAATGCTCACATGAATAGAATATAATACACACCTGTTCTATGTTCATGTTAGCTAGTTTCATTTTAGGAATTTAGTTTGGGAAGCGTCAAGCACTTTTAAAATACATAAATGGGTGTGTGCAAAGTAATTGAATTACGTTTTGATTTAGCGAAGATACATGCACCTGTCCTGTTGATAGTGTTGGCAAGGGCTTTCTGAGGATATCAAGCTGTCGCCCATATGGTAACATATGTATTCTGAAATGTACAACAATGAACAATGTTAAAATGTAGGTCATGTGTATTGTTTGTAATCTCAGATTAATGTTAACTAAGCACAGTAGTATCAATTTCATTGCATTAGTAAGTGTAGAATAGATAAAGATGTAACATTCTATGATCAAGGTAGGTTGATATTTTGATCTCTTCATTGTACATATCTAGTTCATAAAACTTCCCTCACACTAAAATATTGCAGATCACAACAGGAAACAAAAATGAACTATTGTTATCTATTTAAGATTTCAATGACTGTTTTAGAGACAACAACAAAAATATCTGGGAATTAATAACGAGTTAATAAGATAAATTTATGTACAACTTACCCAACAACCTAACCACTAGTTAACTATGACTTCAATAGATAGACTCAATTTACAAGTTACATTTGTAGAAAGTTACATATTTTTATACACATTAAAAGGTGAACTATATGTAGATTGCAGAATATTTAGCAAGTGCCATTAAAGAAAATGTTGCTGGCACTCAGGTAGAGAAACCCGGGGTTGCCAATTCTAAGTTTTACTGAGACACGCAAGTGTTGAGTTTCAGTTAGATTGTCTAGTGTTGCTAAATAATTGAGTATTGCTGTTGGTAATTTGAAACTAATAGAACATAGAGAAGGTGTGATGAAAATAGATGTATGAAGGTCAGTCATCATTTTGGTTTGACCTCATTTGATGTTTTTTTTAAGTTAACCACAAGGTTATCAATTTAAGTAAGTTACAAAGACATTCTGAATGCAGTTGTACTTCAGAGTTAGGCCAGGTTCTGAATGTTCAAAAAGATGTATTGCACACTGTACCCTAAGCATGGTTAAATAAGGAAAGGTTTTTTGTTTGCAGTCTTTACTTAACATTTTATCAACAACAGGCTATTTCTGAACCTCCATCTTTAACAAGGCATTGAAAATATATTTAAGAGTATCTCTTTTTTTCTTCAGGTTTATTTTCAACTAGGTGTCCACTGTTATTTAATGTTGTCTTCCGCGTGTAGCATTTTAGCGGTCTACTGTAGCAGTCCATTTTACCCAACAAGAAAGGAGGAAAAAAGCATCCAACAGAGGAAGACATCTGTAACTTTATCTGGCTGGTCAATGTAAATTCTAATCTCTATAAAGTCCTTTGACAGATAGCGCAGGGAAGAAAATTACCAGGACAGTTGCATAATTGTAGTTGTGCATTTTAAAAAAAGTACTCAAGCTATTAGGAATGATTGAATGCTCACATGAATAGAATATAATACACACCTGTTCTTGTTCTATGTTCATGTTAGCTAGTTTCATTTTAAGAATGTAGTTTAGGAAGCCTCAAGTACTTTTAAAATACATAAATGGGTGTGTGCAAAGTAATTGAATGACAATTTGATTTAGTGAAGATACAAATTGCACCTGTCCTGTTGATAGTGTTGGCAAGGGCTTACTGAGGATATGTAGCTGTCACTCATATGGTAACATATGTATTCGGAAATGTACAACAATGGACAATGTTGAAATGTAGGTCATGTGTATTGTTTGTAATCTCAGATTAATGTTAACTAAGCACAGTAGTATTCATTTCATGGCATTAGTAAGTGTAGAACAGATAAAGATGTACCATTCTATGATCAAGGTAGGTTGATATTTTGGTCTCTTCACTGTACATATTTAGTTCATAAAACTTACCTCACCTAAAATATTGCAGATTACTACATGAAACAAAAATTAACTATTGTTATCTATTTAAGATTTCAATGACTGCTTTAGAGACAAAACAAAAAACATCTGGGAATTAATAACGAGTTAATAAGAGAAATGTATTTACAACTTACTCAATAACCTAACCACTTTAACGTTAACTACGACTTCAATAGATAGATTGAATTTTTGTTCCGGACAACCATAATAAAGTAGATTATATGATTCATGAACAACAAGAAAAGGATCATCAGTGTACGAGCAGTCATCACACTACCAGTGTTCAATGGGAAACAATCTGTCATTAAGAGGCTGCTAATCTAACAAATACCCTGTGTTGTTGAATCTCTGCAGGCAAAGTTATCAGCACCGAGCCTAAGAACATATGGATTTGTGGTCACTCCCTTATTTATTGGGCAGAGATGAGGGCCAAGTCACCCGAGGTAGGTATGCAGCTGGGCATGGACCCCAGCAGTGTGGTTGTGTGGTGGAAGGGCATGCAGGGAATGACATGGCCACAGCTCCTGCCCCAGCTGCTCCAGCTGAAGATCAAGTGGCCTAATCCAGATGTGATCATCATGCACCTGGGTGGCAATGATCTGGGCACCGATAGCCCTACTGACCTTCTAGCCTCTGTGAAAAAAGACCTGACCTCCATGAGAAGTATTTTCCCACAATGCCTGTTGGTCTGGTCTGATATCCTGCCCCGGAGGGTCTGGAGGCACTCCGAGGACAGTCTTGAAGTTGACCTGGTCAGAGCCACCGTCAACCGCAGGGTTCACAGCATTATAGCTGAGCTAGGTGGCACTGCTCTTACCCATGACAACATCAGGTGTGGTACTGATACAGGCCTGTACAGGCCTGATGGAGTTCATTTGTCTGGGAAAGGTATTGATACCTACAACCTGAACCTGCAGGACTTTCTGGAGAAGTGGGAGATGGAGGCAAATAATGCCACTGAGTAAAGTTAGGAGGTGTCCTTCAATTTGACTTTTTGTTGTTGTCATTTCTGTTAATTCAGTGCTTAGTTCCATAATGACCTGAACACTCGCACACATTTGTCTATCTGTGATGATTTGATTGACACTGTAACTGCTGAGCAAGTTTGTCTTGGAGAAAATTTGATTTAAACTTTCAATTGACAATTACTGACTACCAGGGATATCGATTACATTAAATGCATTTATGGTTGTGTTTAAGGTCATAAATGTTTCTGCAGTGTTGTAACTCAATGTGCCTGAAGATGCATCGTAGGCCAGCAAAATATCAATGTAAGTGTAGATTAGAATGTAATACTAAACTCTAGTTAGCAGTTTGTTCAGTATAATCAATCATAAATATTTTCCTCACTATTTCCCTGACTGTTTCTGGTTACTGACTGCTATTCAGCATATTTTGATTTGAGCAAACATTAATTTGTCTGCCAAGAAAATAAACTTGATGATTTGGAAGTTGTCTTTGGGTGATGTTTTATCGCCTCAGTTTCATGCAAAATGCAAGATTCTTTCTAAAAATCTCATGTTATTATATGTAGATCCACATGGAACGTCAAATGTGTGCCACGAAGACATCAGGAGAACTAGGTAAAAATGTTTCCTTCACGTTATTGAGATCTATCATCTTATTTAACCCTCTGTGATCCCTTCGAATTAGATGGATTTTTCTCAGAAAAATGTTGTTCACTTATCTGATTGTCATTAAGTTCCATGACTTTATCCACACAGGGCATCTAAACACAAAATAAAGTGATAATTTTCATGAAATATTGAGTATTTTATTTTGTGCATATGTAATCCGGTTCAAAAGGAATGGGTGAGATTAAGTGTATGCAATTGAGTTCAGACACATGCCCATTCATCTGATGGACGCACTTGGAACATGTTTCATCTGAGTGTAGTTCAAATCCAAATGGTTCATAATGACGCATTGGTTTTGATTAAGTACACATATTTACAGTTTTTAGATTCTGATAAGCAGAATCATATTTTATAATCCACAATATTTCAGCACAGTGTTTAAAAAAACACTCTGGTCGCAAATACAGAAGCATATAGTACAAATACTGTTTACAAGTGGAATAATGAAAAACAAAATACAAAAAAGTTATAACAAAAAGATTAAAGTAGCCTACAGTTGATAACAATCAAGACAGTCATAAATAGAAAGATATATTTACATTTCCATTAGAGCAGAGACATTTGAAAACAGTTCCTTATAATATTGAATGGTATATAAGGCTTTCTTATTTTGTAGCAGATCAAGAGATTCTGTCAAGAGATGTAAGTCTATTAAAAATACTGTAAAGCACGGAATAGTGTGTAAAAATGTGGCCTTATGAACATGAAATTTACCTATCAGAACCATAATGTTAACTACCCAGTTTAAGGATATTACAGTACAGTCACAATATGCATTAACATCCTTGTCTTTGATAGTAATAGAGTGACCAGTTTGATTTAGTATGAAACCTTCCATACCTTTCCAGAATCTATTAGTACATGGACAAGAAAAAAAAAAAATGTATAAGACTTTCAGCATCAGTGTTGCAAAATGAGAATTTGACATCCACCAGTGAACAATTTGACAGCATTAATTTACATGGGTTTCAGCACATACTGTTAAAGTAGACTACTCTCCATTTTGACGTGGGTTATTAAAAACGAGAAATGCTCATTAAAATATTCCTGCTTTTCAGCATCTTCATCTGCGGGCCAATCGAGTTTGAGCTTTTCAGTTTTCAGTCCTGGGGTGAATACGTTCGAATATAAACGTCTGATCCCTCTTCCGTCCACGTTCACGCTCAGTGCTGAGTTTACGTCCAACGTAGTTTTATAAGAGTAGGCCTAGGAATAAACATTTTATTTTTATAATGAGTGAAATAATAGGAAAAACTGAAAGCTGGAAATAGCCACTAATTTGTCACAAGAACCACTCAACCTGGAGCATCACTGAAAACCTACCATCAAACATCACGGGAGGAAAGTAATCATTGAGGGCGCATAACAGGAACCGACTTTTTGAAATGGAATAGATCCATTGTTTCACGTATTCACGCGCTTACTTGGATTGTGCCCTGCAAAAGCAAAACGAATGTAAATGAGGATCAGGAATACTTCCCATCTGGCTTCATGTGGATTTATTCGAAATAGTCATACATAAACAGTGGATTTGCCATATTGCAATCATTTGCTACATGTTACAGTAAGTCAATCACTACCAAAAGTTTAATAGCTAGCTAGCTAGCTAAAATGTACGGAGGTCGGCCTCCACCTCGAGATGAATATCCTCCGTACAAAGGCCGTGGTCCTTCGCCCCGAGGTTCGCATACTGGATCCGGGCGGCCCTATACTCGGCCCATTACAAGGGATGAAAGAGGTAGGCCGCGGGCTCCGGTACATCACGGATACCAAGACCATGGATCTGCCGACATATACAGACGTTCTCCGCCACGCAGGAGGTACTCTTCTCCGGATCCAGGAAGTGATAGACGACCAGGGGGTGAATATTGGGGCAGCGTTCCTCCTAGAGAAGTGAGTAACTTGCTAACCTTCGTGTTGATGATGGCTAACGGGGTAATGATTTATTGTTTCCTAGTTCTCATTCAGAAAATGCCCACATAGCTTTATAGGACAGGCCATTTAGCCAGCTAGCTACATTTTGTATTGCGCGCGCACCAAGCGAAAGTGTTGACTCGCTACTCATGTTAGCACTGGTAGATGTAACGGGGCTCTCAGCTCAATTTGTCTTCGTGTTAGCTAGATCTAGCAGATTTGGAGACATTTAGTGTACCTTTATCATTACAGTTTCTCCGTCAGGATTTTTCTGAAACGTGTACACATGCGCTATTACTGACGAAAAAATAAGCTTCAAGAACACATAATATCCGCCATGTTTTGTTTTTGGTACAGTGGTCAAATATATATATTTTAAAAAATCTAATCGCCCATTGAACCAAACGACTTAAAATTGCACGCATTGTGTGGTACATGTCTCCCCTATGTATCAACAGTATAGTAGTGTCTATTGCTCAGACCTATTTTCACGTATAGGTACTACAAACTCAACATGCTTCAAGTGAAGGGTATAGGTTGGGGATGAGAGCACTTGCTTAAATATACATTTGTTCCAGGTTCAAATTCCCCCCGGTACTGTACATTCATTAAATAAATACATTACTTAACTCACAATTCTATGAGTATGTACCAAGAATGTACCCCACTTCAGGAAGAAACTGAATCACTGTTTGCAGCTATATCTTTGAGTTGTTTTTATGTTTTTCAGTCAACCCCAGTAATATTGTAAATCAATGGTTGAAACCGATTTGTTGATTTTAGAAATTGTGTATGCTCACATGACTGACATATTTCTGCCTGCAGAGATCCCCATCACCTCCCCGTGGTAGGATCCCCATAGACCACAGTCTGGTGATTACGGTGGGCAATGAGCGGACCGGATCTGGATCTGTGCCCCCTCGGAATTCCATACCTTATGATAGGTATTGTAGACACTTCTGTTATGCAGTCTTTACAGTCTGTTATACACAGTATTGTGTAGCCTTAACTGCCTTACAATCATGTTTACATCAAATGTTTTAAAATAACCTGTTGAGTAAAGTCATAATTTGTTCAGAATGGTTCGTACCGTACCACTGTTTTGATTAACGGATCAGATCATTTTCGGATCAGAAAAAAGGGAGACAATTAGAACTTTGCTTTCCATTTATTGGAATATTATTAATATTTATAACTATACTTGGCACTTTAAATGATGCGGGAGGCTTTTCAAGTTTCAAAACCATTATTTGCCTTTTTCTTTTTGCTTGAAAGTCTTGAATTGATTTGTTGGGATTCAACATGCCCTGTTCACGTCAACACACAACTGCCTTCTTTTTTTTTTTTTCTCTCGATCCGGTACACCTCTACTCATCATTAACTATATTTGTTCTCCAGAGATTACACACCAAGACCTGCTTATGATGGGCCTGATGACCATGGACAAAGAAGGCGAAGTCCAAGCAGAGGGAGAAGCCGACCACAAAGTCGCAGTCCAGTGGCTGGGCGGAGCAAGAGTCGTCCTCGAAGTCACAGCGGGAGCCCTAATAGAAGTAGGGCAAGAAGTCGAGCGAGGAGCAAGAGCCGTCTTCGCAGTAACAGCAGGAGCCCTAATAGAAGCAGGGCAAGAAGCCGAGCGAGGAGCAAGAGTCGTCCTCGCAGTCACAGCCGCAGTCGCAGCCCTGACCGTAGCAGGGCCAGGAGCCGTGCAAGGAGCATGAGCCGGCCTCAGTCCAAGTCCAGGAGCAGGAGTCTGGAAAAGACCCGAGGACGTAGTGTGAGCCGAGCCCAGAGTTCGAGCCGGGCCCAGAGCAGAGGGAGAAGTGTGGGCAGGAAAAGGAGTAGCAGTCGCAGTGTCAGTACCAGCAGCACCAGCAGTAGTCGGAGTTCCAGTTTAGCCAAGAAGCCTGACGAGTTCAAGGAGCTGGATATGGCACGACGCCGTAAGGAGTTAGAGGCTTTGCTCAACAGGCCCACCAAATCCATACTGAAGAAACGTGTCGACTCTGAGGACTCCCCTGTATCAGTGCAGGTGAGAGGGTATCAAATTACTTTGCAGTATTATGGTTGCAGACATATATGGGTTATTTGTTTAACTTACATTATTCTATTTTTCTTAACAGAATATCGAGTCTCCTAGAGTCCCTTTAGATAGTGCGACTATGTCCAGAGAGGCTGAACGCTTCCTGACTGCAGTTAAAGGCATGGAACCCAGCATGTTAGCCTCAATGTTGGGAGAGTTGAGAGATGACCCTCACATGGTCCAGAGCGCTAGTCTTAACCCTGCACTCTCCGGGATCCTCGGCCTCCTGGAAGGAGTTGCTGGACAGCAGGATGAGAAAAAGAACACCGACATTGAAGATGAGGAGAAATTCCTATATGGAGATGAGGATGATTCAACAGAGAGATCCAGACCTCAAATAGAAGCTCCCCAACAGTCAGAGATCTATGGTGATACAGAGAATGCACTCTATGAGGATTCTGCATCCCATCATGATGTGTTGAAAAAAGAATACTGTGCCCCGGGAGTGGCCCAACCACAACTACTGGGCCAGGCTGCTAGTGGAGAACATGCATCCCGCGGCCATCAACAACAGCAGGTGGATATGAGGTACCACAGCAGATCTTCTATTACCCCAGACCAAAACATCAGGATTGAAGTTCCTAACCTTGGCTACCCACCGGGGACAGGCCCACTTGAAGAGAATGAGAGACATGAAGTGGAGGAGTATGAGAAGATCCAGGACTTGCTCAAAACCATTGGATTGGACCTTGGTGTGACGGAGATCAGCAAAATGGCCGCCAGGACTCAGGAACGCCTGCATGGAAAGAAGCCCCCACCAAAGACCCCCACCCGTCGCCCTGAGAAGAGACGCCATCATGATTCTTCAGACAGTTCAGACAGTGGCGGGTATCATCGTAGGCGCAAGACCCATAGTCGGAGTGGGAGTTCCAGCAGCAGCAGTCGAAGCCGAAGCCTGAGCAGTGACTCCATATGTAAGAGGCGGAAGAAGACTCCCCCATCTAACAGGGGGCGTGGCCATGGAAAGGCTCAAAGCTCCAAAGAGAAGTCCGTGTCTGAATCAGTGTCCCAGTCTACTGATCCAAAAGCAATGATGGTTCACCCAGCTCACGCCATGTCTGCCTACCCACAAGCCCAGCCACATGGTCTGATCGCTCCAAACTATCCACCCCCTGGATATGGTCAGTATGGGAACTACATGCCTTACATGCCTCAACAGTGGCCACTGTACCCCCCTCCATCCATGAGTATTCCACCTCAGTCTCCGAATGAAGACGTCTTGAGTGCCCCGCCATTTGACAGGACATACCTTCAATCTGTCCAGACCTCAGAGTCTGATATAAAAGGTGGGAGCTAAAGTCTTTGATTGTTGTAAAATCATTGTCTTTAGGCAGGGGCAGTTTGATTTATTCTAGTGTACCATTAATAAAGTGATGTATTTTTTTATTCAAAGCATGATTTTAATAGCTTTTTTTCCACACCCTCAGGGAATGGAAAGGGAAGCTCTAGAGCAGGCAGCAGCCATGAGCGGAAAGGTTCAGAAGAGAAAAACAACGAAAGTCAGAAACAAAAGGTGCAATGGCAACTTTCTGAACAAGCAAAATTGTCATTTGAAACAATCGTAAAACTTTTTTTTTTACATTTTTTTGTTATTACATTTTTGTTTGTTACATTTGGTTAATTTCATCACCAGGTGCTCGAGGAACGGGAAAAACTGAGACAAGAAAGAGACATCCGCATGAAAAAGAAAGAGTATCTCATGAAGGAACTGGAAAGACTTAGAAAACAGCAAGGTATCCAACCCAAGTACTTATCATACCCTGCTGATGCCCTCACGTGCATTTTCCTCAGTATTTAGATGTAGCTTTTCATTGCTGTTGGTATATTATATAAATCAAGTTAAATCAATTAAGTGCAAAAAAGCAAAAAAATATTCTATGGTTAAGAACTGTATGTAAATGCTTTAAGTTTCCGATCATATGGATGTTTTTTCTACCTGTACCTTACTTTTACTATAGGTGAGCTTCTTCGAAAAAAGCGCCGCGAGAAAGATGGCCACAAAGACCCATTATTGACAGAGATCAGTCGCCTGCAGGAGGAGGTCATTTCCCAGATCTCTGTTCTACGCAAAGAACACGAGGCAGCCGAGAAGAAGCGCTCCGAAATTGATAAGGTGGCTGTCATTTTGGGACTGAGTGCATCTGACAAGCCGCAGAAAGTGAGCAGGGCCGCTGGGAATCTTGAACAACCAGTAACTGCAGAGAAGAAGGAGCCAGTTGGTATCCCAGAGAAGTCCGCCTCCTCTAAGGTAGAATTCCATAAGCATCTCCACACACGGTCAGGGAGAGCAGAATTCATAGTCAAACTTGTGATTCTGTAAATAGTTCAATGTTCATTTTAACAGATAATCCTCAATTTTGTTTAGTATAGACAATCTTAATTTTCTCTGAATGATTTTCTAGTTTGGTTTCTTATTATCTTTTAATTCATGATGACTATTACAAAATACATTTTATTGTTTCCTATTCCCCACAGTCATTAGCTATATGTCGTGGTTATTTAGATATCTGTGGCAACACATTAATACCATGTATTAAAATAACTTGGATTAGCTGCAAAGATTAATTGCTTTAAAGGTAGTTTTAGATTAAGCCATAATAAATAACTGCAATGAGACTATCTAGTTTAGTTTATTCTCAGATACTGTGTGTGTGTGTGTGGGTACAACACTGTGCTAATGAAGTGGTCACAACCCAACACTAGATTTAATTATGGGTCTATTACTGTGGGAACTTGACCTAAACATAAGAATTTAGTATCCTCCTCAAGACTGGAACACAGATCATCTAAGTTGCACGGTAAGTGTTTTTGAGAACTTCCAACAGTTGGGGGACAAAAGGCATTTTTAGCAATAACGGGTGCTCAACCAATTGATGGGGTCTACATTTGTTCATTTACTTGTGCAAGGTTACAGTAGTCGTATTTGTCTTCAGTAGTGCAAAGAAAATGATGCTAGCTACAGTCCACATCAGTGGTCATGAGCCTAGCAGCTCTACACAATAGGCAATGCTGTTTTCAGTTTTACCAGGAAGTGCATGATCTTCCATATAACAAAGTACCATGGTACAAGTGTAGCAGATAGTTGAGATAAAACTTTGAAAAGTATTCATTTTCAGTATTTCAATTGTTGTACTTTTTTAAGCTGAAGGGTAAGGGTCTTCATTCTCTTGTAGACTGTCAAATCGTTTTACCTTGAAACTGTTAACTGTTTCAACTTGTGTTCCTAATTAGATGACATCGTCCTCAAGAGCACTTCCAGACAAACAGAAGCAGAATTCCAGCGCTCCACCTTCAGTGATCCCCGACAGCCTATTTGAATACTATGACGCGGGAAACCATTGGTGTCAACACTGTAATGTCACCTCTGGTTCCATGTTCGATTTTTTCACACATTTGCATAGCAAATTGCACAGAAAGGTTGGTGTGCCCTTTTGGGTTTAATATCATTATAGTGCTGTATTTCTTTTCATGTTTTCATGTCCTGACCAGTGTGATCAGTCTTAATTAATCGTCTAATATAGGGGAGTCAGGTGGCTAAGCGGTTAGGGAATCGGGCTAGTAATCAGAACGTTGCTGGTTTGATTCCTGTTGTGTGTCCTTGGGCAAGGCACTTCACCCTACTTGCCTCGGGGGAATGTCCCTGTACTTACTGTAAGTCGCTCTGGATAAGAGCGTCTGCTGAATGGAAAAAATGTAATATTGACAGATTACTACCTACAGTGTTAGAAATTACTCATTTTATTTATTAAGCTCCTATAAGACACCAGCCTGCTGCCCCATTCAGTAACCCTTATATTTTAACATTAATCATTTCAACAGTGCAATTCAATGTGTTTCTTGCGTTTAGTTAGATGTCTTTTTGTTTGCACTTTACAGACACAGGATCCATATAGCAGACCATGGGCATCAAGTTCTACAAAAAATGAGAAGAATGACTCTTCGGGAGAGAAAATGGTTAAGCCCGCTAAAGGTAAATGAAATACAAAAAGAGATAAATATTTTATGAAAATATTTGTTGATGGCCTCTTAAACGTTGTTAGCAATCTTCTACTTTTAGGTTCTGTTCACAGCTGGAACACTGCCACAGTATTCTGTCACTGAAAGCAAAACAATGCAAAGAAGTAAGATCCAGAAAGATTTTACATGCACCGAGGGATTTGTATCATTTGAACTGAGTTACCAGAAACCACATTTCTTTTAATCAAGTGTCGGTTAACTTAATGTTATGGTATGCTTTACAAGGCATTAGAAGTTTATTAACATTCTCCTCCTACTACAGGTACTCTCTCTGGGGAGCACCACAAAGGTAAACACCAGTGGCAGATCTCTGTTGGTATCAGTTGGTTTAATCTCTTTTACTGTGTCTTTGTCCTCATAGGGTCTGAATTATTGCTGCCCGTGAGGGGATTTTTCTGCCAGCTATGTGAGGAGTTCTATGGCGATGCAATTTGCGCAGAGGAGCATGTCACCAGCCATATGCATAATGAGAAATACAAGGTATTGTGTTAAAGGTGTTTTTCCACGCACACAGTAAATAACTCTTGTAACTTAATTCAATGCTAGTTTTGTAACATTATTGAATTGCATATTTGTGTGTGATCCTTTTTCACCAGAAACAAATGTACGAGAATCCACTCTATGAACAGAGAAGGAACCTGGACCGCCAGGCTGGACTTAATCTGGAAGGTGGAAAAAAGCTCAAATTGAAACATGAGCAACAGAACAGAGACAGTGTAGAGAAAGAAGAAAAACCCAAACACAACAAAAAGAAGGATGAGGAGAAATCTAAACCCAAGAAAAAGGAGGAAAAGAAGGACAATGAAAGACCCAATGTTGGCAAGAAAGAGGAGGAGAAACCTTTGTATATTAAGAAAGATGAGGACGATAAAAACAAGTGCTTTGCGAAGGAGGAGTCGGACAGATACAAGTATAGCAAGGAGATGGAAGAGAGGTCTAAGCACAGTAAGAGAGAAGAGGAGTATAGATACAAATATGGAAAGGAGGAGGAGCGATACCCATATCGCAGGGAGGAGGACAACCTGTACAAACATCACAGAGAGGAAGATGAGAGATCTAGATGCGGTAGGGGAGACGAGAGGCCCAAACACAGTTGGAGGGACGATGACAGCGAGGAAAGGGTTAGATACAATAGGGGGAAAGAGTCCAGGTCAAAATATGATAGGAAGGAGGAGGAGAAGTATAGATTTGGAAAAGAGAAAGGAAAACCCAACGAGGATGGACTATATAAAAAAGACAAGGCTGGGCATTCAAAGGAAGAGACGTCGGGATCTAAAAAGCAGTCGGAGAAACCTGTGGAGAAACTAAGTGAGCCTCCAAAAATAATCTGTGGGCCGAGTCCGGCAATGAGGGCAAAATTGCGCAAGAAAAGCGAAGAAGCCACCAAAGGAGTGCCAGCAGCTCCGGTGGCTTTTGGGAAGTTCAGTTGGAAGAAAAAAGAAAGCGAACTTGCGAAAGAAGCTGAGAGAGTGGCGGCAGAGTTCTTAAAAGACGAGGAAGCCAAGGAAGCAGAAAGGCAAGACGGAGATGAGGATCCTTACTCAAAGTCTGTGGCGATAGCCAAGAGTATCGCCGTCAAGCTTTCAGGCACTGCTGTTATCCCTAATACCTGGGTACCATACCAATCTAACCGTGGCAGGATACGTCCTAACCTTCCGGCCCCCTCAATGGTCCTGAGGAAGTCAGTTGGGGAGTTCAACAAGCCTGCACCTCTAAATGCTTTCCTCTCCATCAGGCCACCCAGTGCTGGTACAGTGCCCCCAATGTCAGTTACAGAGAACCAGCCTACAATTGATCCCATGCTACCCCAAGATATAATCTCCAAAGCCTTTGGTGGTCAGGAGGTGGTTTTGAACCAGCCAGATAAGTTTGTTAGTCCCATTCTTTCCGTTCCCACGAAAATTATGGACACAAAAGATGAACCTTCCACAACTATGTCTATGCTGATGATGATGGAGTCTGATGTAAGTGCACCGGGTGTGCCAGAATGCGAGCAGAACCGTGCAGTGCTTGTCCAACCCCCTCCTCTCATGGCCAAATACCAACCAGAAGTCCAGAAATCTGACAAACCTAAGTCCAACCTTGCAGCAGCAAAAGCTCAAGATTTGTTTGACATATTCTACAGCAGCAGTGTCCCTTCCCACACCAGTACGGTCACAAAATTATCTGGCTCTAAAAATAAGGAACCGTTGGAATCTGTAACCCTTAAAACCCTTAAAGCCCAGCCTCAATCTAAACTTCAAACAGAACCCCAGTCTTCCCCACTACCCAAAACTCAGCCCCAGTCTACCCCTTTATCCCAACCCGAGCCCCAGTCTGAACTTCAATCTCAACCTGAAACCAAGTGTGAACTCCAGTTTCATCCTCTGCCCCAACCTGAACTTCAGCTTCAACCTGAACCACAACCCCAACTACGTCCAGGGTTAGCTCACGAAAACTGTACTAGTGCTGAAATGGGAATTCAAGACCCAAAGGAGTGTGAAGGTGGGCTTGGGTCTGAGATCAAGGACACCCTTGCTAATGATGATCCCTTGGCTGAGCCCATAGAAATCACAACAGAAGCACTGGGTCTCCCAGCTGATGTCCTTACATTAGACTTTGATTACAACTTTTCCTTTGAGTGAAATCCGCTAGTGGCCCATCATGGAGAAGTCCCTTTCATGTAGTCGTCAAATGGTGTGCTATAGAGGAGGACAAGTGTTATCCCCCACACCTGCTGCAAAACCTATAACGGTGGAGTTGCAGGCAGCTGAACAGTAAATGGATATGAATGTGAAATTTCCATTTAGAGAACTTAGACTTCGTTTTGCAAGCCTTTGGTTTGGGGGAATTGATTACCCTCTTGTTCTGAAATACATCAAAGTTGTTCTTTACTTCTTTAAGGTAATGTACTGTATAAAGTTTTGTGTTGTGTTATATTTTAGTTCAGATATATACGTATGCTTGATCTTTCCTCCTCACTGGATAATTGAAAGGTGTTTTAAAACAGGAAACAGTTCTCAAGATTATGAAGACATACCAGCATGGTGGTGCTTCATGGACCAAAATATTTCTCTGAAGAGTATTTCTTTCACAACTTCATTAGAATAACTATCACTCTTTACAGCACCATCCTGACAAGAAGATGGGAAATAGCGTTCCTTAACATAAATGTTTCTTTTTTTTTTTTTTTTTTTTTTTACACATCTTTGTTTAATTTTAGCCTTTTGTATCCTGAACATCCATATATAAAAATGTCATCCTGTAACCACAATTGAAGTAGTTTAAATAAAAGCATCTGTCCACATTTGATGTTATTTTTCTTCAGACTTTAGAGCAATATGATCAGTCTAAAAGTTATGTAATGTATTTCCATGGCACTATTGATCAATGTGTCCTTACACTTTTGCCTTGCCTCTTAAAAAATCAGGTTACTACATAATCAGTGTGACGGGTTAGTCAAGGAAATTGTTGTAATTGTTTATTATTTGAATTCTATCAGAAGTATTCTGTAATGTTATTTTGTCAAGGCCAGCCACCACTTCCTCCTTTCAACAAAGCCACATGGGAAAGCAGTCCCAAAATGGGAAAAGGTAAGACAACAGAATTGGTACACAGTATTTCTTTTTATGTAGAAGCAGATGATGGATGATTGTGATAGTAATTATACAACAACATGCAGGAATTAATGCACTTTCAGAAGGACCTCTTTAGAATAAGAAATATTTTCTGTAATATAATTTAACAACTAGTTTTTGTCTAATTATGCTCAGGGCCTATTGTTTGCACAACATTATTCAGTATTCTGTCACTGTAGTCATTTGCATAATTGTGTTTAATAAAGGATTTACTGGACCATGTCTACATTGCAATTTTTTATATATGGTATAGAAACATGGAGCACTGACTTTCTAGTAATTAAGCTATGAAAAAATAGTCGTATTTGAAAGTAATGATAGTTCCGATATATTTAGAGAGCTTTGGTGAGACCTTGCAGCATTTCCAGTAGATGGTGCTCGTCAGGTACATTAAAAATGGTTGAGCCAAGGGAAACACCAAAAATCGGCATATGCATATCTTTTTTAGGATGATTGTATGATAAATTAATGCATAACTGTGTGCCCAATTCTAGCAAATTTAAGGACACCTTACGCCATAAACTTATTTTGCAATGTACAGTCGATTTTGTTTATTGAGAATTCAGCATTCCAAAAACTTAGTAAAGTAGGAATGATATGCAGAACCTTACAGCACTTTATTGGCGGAGGTATATTTTTAATATCTGATATTTGAACAATTATGACCGATTCTATTAGCACTTGCCAGTGATGACATTGTAAATATGGACACACTGTCTTCATCTGTTTAAATCCAGGACACCTGCTGATAACTTCCCCGGAGTGCATGAACTAGTGTCATCACTGGTTATCAACGGGTCAGGCAAATGAACGACCTCGGGAATATTTATGCCCTGCTGTCAACATCCCAGAAGGGGGTGGACGGGAGGCTCGGGGTTGATTTCGGTCCATCAGTTAATACTGACTAAAGTAAGATTTAAAAAGTGGCCGAGGGAAGACGGCCTCTTAAATCCAGATTTTCAAAAACATTTTTGATTCTTTGTTTTGACATTTGGGCGTGCACTGTTGCTAGGTAAAGAGAATATTCCAACACCTCCACTACACCCTTTTACAGTCGACCCGCCCATTCTTAGATATCCAATAACAAATTCACAATGGTCTGTCACTAGGCAGTATTAGACGTATGTGACCAATGATTTTTCCCTGGCCTAGAAGGGCGCAGGGAGCTGAAGGTAACTGAGTGGCAGCGTTCGAGTCTCGGGGAAGTCTGTCACGGAGTCACCGTGAAAAACACCATCAGCCACAAAATGCCGAATAAAACTAAAAAGGAAAAGGTAACGTAATGTTTGCAAGATGACAGAAATAGGTTTTTATCTTTGTAGCCAAATATTTACTGGACGCTTATCGTTTCGTGTTTTTATTCGGCTGAAATAAATTGTATTTTTGTCCAAAGGCCTAGCAGAACAAGATTTTCAAACCGAATAGCTAGCCATCATCTAGGGGCAACAATGTAATTCAGCAATGTATAACACAGAGCTGACGTGGTTTATTTTTAACATTATATAAGGTGCTATATGGTCAGAAGCAGATCAACAATGCATTTTTAACTCTTAAATAATTAATAGCTTATATTGTAATTCATCAGATTTATCAAAACAAGGCTCAAAACAATGTCTAGTTTCATCATGTAGTCTACATCATAATATTTTAACTGCAATCTGTCTAAGCATGCTACATATTGTCGCGCAGAGTTGACAGCTAGTTTAAGCATTAGCTAGCGACATTTGTTACATAAACGCAAGATTATGAACTTGAGTTTAAAATAGGCTGCAGCTGCAGGTCATAAATGCAAACTGCAACATTGTGTGAGATGATTCGTTATGTAGTGAGTATTGAACACATTCGTTTATTGCTGCTGGCTTTCTGTAAAAAAAAAAAAGTCATAATCGTCATTAATAGTCTAGATACATTTATTAATCGTATACTCTTTTGCCGTCAAGAGCAGGGTCTTCAACAGGGCTTGTACTAAAAGGGTGTACAATAAAATAACATGTAAAATGTGTGTTACTTTTACATTTACACAAGATGTGGCTTCGTTTGCAGGAGCCAACCAAATCTGCCAAAAGCAGCACTAAAAACAGTAATGCCAACACTGGTAAAGACACAGGAACTGAAAATGCAGATGAGGTAAGATCATTTCTCAGATTTTCTTTTGCATAAATCCAAAAGCCACAGTGTTTGTTGCAGTTAGTGATTGAAAGATGACACAGAAATGTCATGTCTGTTGAGCCACACTGGCCTGCTGGTCGGATTCTCATCAGCTCCTCGGGAACATTGTTCACGAGGGCCATTATTGTGCTTGAGTTAGACCCAGACCCAATGTTTTATCAGAAAAGGAGTGGCTTGCCGAGACCTCAGCTGTTGAGCTCTCTCCTCTCCATTTACTACATGAAGTGTCCCACTCTCTGCAGAAGAAGACTATATATGTATTTCCCACTACCCATCTTTTCTTATTTCACTTCAATTGCCTGAATAAACGACATGATGAAATGCCCTACCACAATAACATATTTCAATCACATGAACAAAGTGACCCATGGTTATTATGTATAATTGACTGAAGTCCTGGGTCATTAGATAATTATCTGTGTAATATTTTCAGTGTCACAAATGGCTATGCAAGCCCCCCGCAACAGTTACCCACAGGCACCTGACAAAGATGGAAATGAAAGGAAACTAGAAGGTCTCCTTTTTCATTGCAATTGACTAGAGATGAACACACCCTATCAGACCTTGTTGCAATCAATGTGGTTAGTTAACCTCCGGCAGAGAGTATTAGTTTACTTTAACAAATGTTAGCAATTGGGCTTTCTAAACATGCCACTGTTCAGAGAGTGGTATTGATGACAGCAGTGGCAGGATGCTTAGGTTTGACGTTGCGCAGGGTGGGATGCTATTGATCAGGTCTATTTTAAGTCCAACTCAGTCATGCAAACTCGCCTATCCAGGCCATCACTGCCATGCCTTGGGCTGCCCTAAACATGTCTGATAGGAAGGTGCCATGGGCCTACAACAACACCCAACAACTGTGTCCGAACGACATCAGATCTGAATCTGATATCGCTGTGTCGCCTTACCGAACCCCTGAGCTGAGGACTTTAAAGGAGAACGTGCAAACCAAGGGACCGTGCCCATGCACACAGCTTTAGCCAGATACACCACTCGAGAGCTAGGAATTCAATGGCATGGTTGAGTGACTACAAATGTTTATTTTAAATTTTTTGAAGCATTCATTTGTTAGACGATAACAAAGGTTTGATCATGTGGTGAACATCGATTGTACCCGCCCTCGCATCATCAAATGTCATGGAAGGTAGTGAAGGGTAAAGACTGCTGGAACAAAGCCAGTGGGTGTTGTTTTCATTGTTGTGCCTATATCTCTGACCTAGACCTAAATGTTATGACATCATTCATCAAAATGACTAAGAACATTGTAACATCTACTCTAACTGACATTCTCAATGATCTCTGAAAGGACGGTCGTGCGTGCTCAGTTTGATGGATAGTGAGGTTGTCTGTGCAGACTCCTTTTCATGTTTGTATTCGCATCAAGATTGATCACGTGACCTGGTAAGAAATGGTTCGTCATTTTCTGCTGACAATCGATCGTACAGATCCTCTCAAAGCACTTCAACAAGAGGACTCCTGCCATATGACCATCAGCAGCTTTTAGCTTAGACTTGTTCCTTATTACCCCTATCCCTGAATCCCATTGTGTTATTTATTTGGTGATGGCACCTGACTCTTTGAAAGCTCCTTAAATATTCCTTTGTGTGAGGGCTCCTCTTGTCTATTCATTCTCCATGATCCTGACTCCACCAAAGATCTACACATCAGATCAGTGATTCAAAGAAAATCTGGAGCCAGTCTTGGTCCCCATAACACAGTGTGATAGCATGAGTAGGGACGGGGTTATGGGTGTCCCAGTGTGATAGCATGAGTAGGGACGGGGTTATGGGTGTCCCAGTGTGATAGCATGAGTAGGGACGGGGTTATGGGTCTCCCAGTGTGATAGTATGAGTAGGGACAGGGTTATGGTTGTCCCAGTGTGATAGCATGAGTAGGGACGGGGTTATGGGTGTCCCAGTGTGATAGCATGAGTAGGGACGGGGTTATGGGTGTCCCAGTGTGATAGCATGAGTAGGGACAGGGTTATGGGTGTCCCAGTGTGATAGCATGAGTAGGGACAGGGTTATGGGTGTCCCAGTGTGATAGTATGAGTAGGGACAGGGTTATGGGTGTCCCAGTGTGATAGCATGAGTAGGGACAGGGTTATGGGTGTCCCAGTGTGATAGCATGAGTAGGGACAGGGTTATGGGTGTCCCAGTGTGATAGTATGAGTAGGGACGGGGTTATGGGTGTCCCAGTGTGATAGCATGAGTAGGAACAGGGTTATGGGTGTCCCAGTGTGATAGCATGAGTAGGGACGGGGTTATGGGTGTCCCAGTGTGATAGTATGAGTAGGGACAGGGTTATGGGTGTCCCAGTGTGATAGCATGAGTAGGGACGGGGTTATGGGTGTCCCAGTGTGATAGCATGAGTAGGGACAGGGTTATGGGTGTCCCAGTGTGCTGCTGTAACCCCTCGTTTGGGGGGAGGGCTGTACCGTTCTCACTCTGCTTGTATGCCGATTCTGAGACGACCGTGGACGTGGCCGTGTCCTTTCTGAAGCCCTCCACACAAGACTATTCAGCATCTTAGCACGGTGCTGTAGGGGAGGTCAAGTGACTCATTGGAAATAGTACTAGTCAAAAGTTTGGACACATTTTCCCATTCAATTGGATGTTTTTCCGAGTTAACAAATGGTGACTCTTGGGCTTGTCATTGTTATGTTGATATCTGGTTAATCAGTCAGCCAATGCAATCCGCATGATTTACACCTGCGACACACATATCCAACCTTATTTACCTTTATTTTGTCGTTGTATAAAATGTTCAACAAGGACGTGAGCCATCATGAGGCCTACCAGTTTAATAGGAGTTATAGTACCATGATGTTAGGGATAAGCTAGTCTCCACATTTACATTAAAGGGAAAGCAGTAGCACCTCGGTGCAGTTATATCTGTATTATCCTGAAGGCAAGCTGTAGAAGTCCCTTTAAAAGGAATTCCTGTGTGTGGTTCATTTTGAAGTATGTGAACCAGTCCCATGAGTCTAATTTGACACTGGGTCCTCTGCTATCATTCTTACCGCTTACGTGATGTTGTGTAATCATGATTGCTGTCTCTCGCTGTGGTCTATTAGAAGAAAAATATCTGGGCTCAATGAAATAAAGCCAAGACGGTCTCTATGGTATCGTTCTCTGCTCTCTGTTTGTAGACTGGGATACATGTATATCACCACGTAGGAGGAGTTCTGGAGCTGTGAGACTATTGTAACATGAGAAGGGAGCAGATCATTGCACAATAAATGTTACATGAAAAACTGTAGTTCTTGAGATTTTTGGCTGGGGTCAGGACTCAGATAAGAGTGATCACAGTGTAGGGATTTTAGATGCAAGTGTTCGGACCACACGCACTGTTGATTCTACATTGCATACATTTCGTAGTTGGACATCATGTAACGCGTGTGTGTGTGTGTGTAGGCCCAGCAGCAGCAGACAGCCAGCAAGCGTCCCAGCAACAGCACCCCACCGCCCACCCAGCTAAACAAGATCAAGTACTCTGGCGGCCCCCAGATCGTCAAGAAGGAGCGGCGCCAGAGCTCGTCGCGATTCAACCTCACCAAGAACCGGGAGCTGCAGAAGCTGCCTGCGCTCAAAGGTAACTCCCGGCTCCGAGCCAGCCCCACTCACCGTGCCTTCGTCCCGGGGCGCCGGCCCAGAGACCGTATGACCGCGCGACCCCGACATTCAATGTGAAACGCGTCTCTTGGTCATGGATTGAACCTACCCAAACCAAGTTTTTATTCACTTACTGGGGCTAATTTGGGGCAGCGTTAGTCGTGCGGTATTACACTGAGAATTGTTCTTTTCATCCTACGCCTCAAGAGACAAGATTTCATATCTTAACTTGAATTAATTGGATTTATGGAAATGCATCAGCCTCTTCCCTTGTGTTTCTGGAATGATTCTTTTATTGGAAACAATTCGTTTTGTTGTCTCCCATGCTTCTGAATGACTCAGCAGTATCCCCTTGATCCAAACTGGAGACACGACAAAGGTCTGGGCAGACTGTGGCGTGTGAGTCAAAGGGGCTCCATAAGAAGTGAACGTTCTCTTCTTTAAGTGCTGACATACTTTTGTTATCCCTTTTGCTTTTCTCTCTTTGTCTCCCTCCATTTCACTCACTTTACAGTCTCCCTCATGTTCTGGCTTAGGGCTCTTCTCCCTCCTCGCCCCCTCTCTCCCTCATTGAGAGTCCTTTCTTGTTTGGCCAGGCAGAGAGAGAGAAAAAGGGAGTGAGAGAGTGTGAGAGAGAGAGTGTGAGAGAGAGAATGAGAGAGAGAGAGAGAGTGTGAGAGAGAGAGTGAGAGTGAGAGTGAGAGTGAGAGAGAGAGAGAGAGAGAGAGAGAGAGAGAGAGCACAGGCAGTAATTGGATCAGCAGTGCAAGTGTCTGCACTAAGTAGGACAGAGATGCCTCGCCACAACACACCGTGCAGACAGATGAGGGGCTCCTGGCGCAGACGGGCACTCCCTTTTCCTCACACTCCTCCATGCCAGGCTCCCTGGAGCTCCCCGCAGACCTGGGCCCCATGAGGGGGCCGTCTCTGCTGAATTAGGCTGTTTCACGGCTACAAATGAGACGGAAACTCAGTGTCAATTTGAGGAAAAGAGATTTTGGGGGGGGGGGGGGGGGTGCGGGGGGTGCAGGGCTGTTTGTTGTGTGCATACAGATTAAGCATTTCAGTGTTTTTCTCCGATATTGGTTGTCCAGTCCCTCAAATACTTCAGTCTGCAGTCACATGTTCCTGTCTCTGGGGAAGATTTTAGTCATTTAGTCAAAACAACTGTCAGAAATACACCGGCTAATGTACATCATGATGTTGTGAACATTATGTACTGGCTTATGTGCATTATGTGCATCAAGCAGTCAGGCTCCAACCGACAATCACTAGCATGGACTGATTTAGCTCTATATAATCTATGCTGATTCCTGTTATTTATCTGAAGCATCGGTTTTACTCAATGCAATTCCAGAAGGGTGATCACACACAGGAGGTCTGTGGTTTGGGTTGTTCCTAAATATGTATTGACACAGATATTGTCCAGTGGGTCACAGTTGGGGAGTGTTTATTGAAAGTGCACACTTTGTGGGTGAACGACCCAGTGACCCCCCCCCCCCTTTTTCATGGGAAGGTAAAATGAGACAACATAAAACATAAGTAACCACCAGCGTTTTGAAGGAAAATATTTTTCAAATGTTATTTCAGAGAACACTTATTATGGCATCTTCGGCAGTCTATTTGATTGCTGTTATTGGTCAAGGAAAATGATAGTCTGCTGATGTCATTTTCTCCCCTAGAAACCAGAACTGAGCGGTTTGCAGCTTAGAAGTCTAATCGGTGGGCTTTTGTTTATATGTGATTGTTGTTTAGTTTGAGTGTGAACATGTTTCTAGTACTACTGGCCCTGGCAACCCACCTTCATTGGCAGTTTATTGGACTCATTTCAAACAAGACAACACAGGAAGCCTTGAAGTCTCCCCTCCCTGCATTTGTGTGACCTCACCCTCTTAATGGACTTACAGCACAGTGTGTGTGTTTTTAGTATGTGAGTACATGTGCCTCTGCGTGCGTGTACCGTATGTTACCTCCACCGCTGTGTGCTTACTGAAACAGCCATGTCAACTGGCCAGTTCAGTGGCTATCACAAGTCCAAGTCTAGCGTGGACACATACCACAGTCCTTTCCAAATTGCCTGGCTGTCCGAATAGCCTGGATTCCTCCCATCTTTCCACACACGACAACAAGTAAGCCATCGCTGGATTGAGGTCCCTAGTGATCTGCAGAGAGCAGACCACCGAGATTTGTGAACCCTGTTGGGTTCCATTCAGCACATACAGTGAGGCTCTTGTTTGTATGTCTTGTTGAATCGCTGTACTAATCTGACAGAGATAATAGGAGTCTGTTGAGCGAAGTGAACCATGGCCTTGGAAGTAGGGGCTGTATGGACGGATGGTGCCTGGAAGGGTGAAGGCCGGGTCTCATGACACATCAACTGAATGGATCGGGCCACGTGCTGATGATGTTGGCCTGCTGTTTTCGAACACTGGAACGAAACACATTTAGTGGAGATATAGATAGAATGTTCAAATGCTGCTTGGTTACTCTGGTTTCACAGGAACACCCCACTAGCTATTCAGTTTGACCTTGAAGACATTTGTTATTCCTGCGTATAGAACTGCATTTTCCGTGCTCATCCACCTCTTCTATGGTCCTGATCTCGCCCGAGCCTTGGTTACGTCAAAGCGATACGAGTTATAAATCCGCTTGAATACAACGGGCTTTGAAATAGGTTCAGATATAGATTTGATGTGCATGGTGTCAGGGGTGCGTCACCGGCTCAGGCTCCGTGGAGCTCCATGGAGGAGCTGCTGCGGAATTGCAGGGGTGAGTCATCCTGGACGTTCAGGACTGCTGCTGCTACCTCGTGTTCTCGGGTGGGTGCAGGGAGAACATGGGGAGCCACAGGTTGTCTTGCTCTCTCTTTCGCTCTCGCTCTCGCTCTCTCTCTCTCTCTCACTGTATCTCTACCAGGAAGAAGAGGGTAGATGTAGGTAGAATCACCGTCGTGGGTAAACAGTTGCTGTCTATTTTTTTTTTGCCCGGTCGCAAATCAAATCCTAAATATTTTATTTTATTTTATTTCACACTTCAACACTTGGAAATATCTCTGAGGATGAAAAAAAAAAAAGGTACAGTCAAGTGTGAGGTGGCAATCTTATAAAACATCTCTCCTAATCCTCTCATCTGCTTATGGAGCACAAGGCAGGCGGGGGCAAGCAGACGTATAAGTTGGTCTTTAAGACCCTCGTCACCGGTAGGCTTCATGGGACACTGCCTCGCTTGTTGTGACTCCCAGCCCCCTGCTCTGTCTGGAAGCTTCTGGAAGTCCTCACGAGAGCCGATCTGCTGCATCTCTACTCAAGCCTCTGCCCTGCCTCACTGCTCACACAAGTCACATGTCCTCCCCATCACTCCTGTCACTCGACCCAGTGACGTATAGGGAGCCTACAGCGGCAGTCACGTGACCGACAGAGACTTTGTGCGAAAGGCAACTGATGGATTTCGCTTTTTAACGAAAATCTGTTTTTGCATTGTTTAGGTTTTACCGGATCGAGACAGACGGGTAATAAAGGGGGGAGAGAGTAAGGAAGACGTGCAGAAATGTCCCGAGCCGGAATTGAACCCGGGCCGCTGCATTTGGGCCTTGGCTTGTACGATACGCGCCCTACCCAGTGAGCCACCAGAGCGCCCCTTTCGTTCTCTTTCCAACAGCAGAAAGCCGCAACACAGACGACTCCCACCTCTGCCCTGAAACGAGATAGAAGGCCATGAGAGTGGAGTAGAAAGTGGAGTAGAAATAAGATAATCTAGCTTGATGTAATGGATCTGTGGCCAGGGGAGTGAGGCGCTTGCAAAGCGAGCCAGTGGTTATGCAGAGAGGGTTAGCAGCATAGCGTACTGATCTTGCTTGCTGTGATTATACCTCTAAGCAGCTTAAGTTTCTACTAGAACAGTGGCAGGTAGAAAGAGTTGAGGACCAATCCATTAACACTAACCCAGCATTTGTGTCTTTTTTCCCCCTCTTCATTAAAAGCGTAACCTCGTTCTCTGTACATAATGGGCTAATTTGCTGAATGTACAGGCGTTGTTGGAATAAATACATTGTGATTGGGGGACTTTGTGCGTTTGTGTTTGTGTACGTGTGTGTTTTGTGAGGGTGTCTGTCAATAGGAGGGTGTGTGTATGTGGCTCCCAGGCTAGCAGCGTTTCCTAAGGGCCTTCTGTCACATACCAGGGTGATTTGTGAGGAGTGTGACGACACGAGATAATCAAATAGGCCCCTTATGAGAAATGTGACTGTGTGGTGTCAAATTGTCTGTTTAGTGTTGGTCAGGGCAGGCTCTGTACAATAGCTCTCGGTATACAGTTAGTCAGTGCACAGAGCTGTGCAGGCAGTGACGCAACTCTTGTCACAGTTCCTGAACTTTCTACCTAGAATTGCACTAAACTTGTTTCAAACGGTCCCCGCGACTTGTTTAATGGAAGTCTTGACTGGGTTTCTTTTAAACCCAGAAAGTTAAGATGGCTTCGGAAAATGAACGCAGATGTCTTGTGTAATGTGGCTGTGTCAAAGACAACCGAGACGTCTCTGAGCTGCCTTTCCAACAGCGATTCACTGGAGCATTTGTCTGTGACCCAGTTTCTCTACGGTCGTTTTCATTTAGTCTCTCCCTCCATTCCTCAGTGTCTCTCTCTCTTCTCTCTCCCGTTTGGCTCTGAGTTTGTGAGTTGTGGGTTAATCCTCATCTCCCTTGCATATCAACTGTTGACCACTTTCTTTTCTCAACTGTCTCCCACCGAAACGACTGAAATTCGCAACCCTACAAGAGCGCGTTGACGCATTGCGTCCTTTCACATACCTCTTCCTGAGAAGAGATAGGTTCTGAAGAGTCTTTATCTTTCTGTACTTTGTGAAGGGGGCCATGAGCGCCCTCCACTGTGTTTGTCGGAGCTGCTCTGTGAGGGGGCTGACGGCTACAGGAGACCTTCATGTTGGTTGTCTAAGGGAGGACGAGGGGAGGCCAGCCAAAGACTTGTTGCATAAAGTGATTCAGCACAATGGTTTCACCCCCGCCCCCCCCCCCCCCCCCCCCCTTGTTTTTAGATAGATCTCCTAGCTGGAATGTCTCTTACAGATGATTGCCATTTTGGTCTACCTTCTCCCTCCCTCCGCTGTTCTTTTAACCCTCTCTCTCTCTACCCCTCTCTCTCTCTGCCTCTCTCTCTCTGTCTCTCTCTCTCTGCCTCTCTCTTCTCCCCTCTCCTCAGATGCGCCCCCTATCGACCAGGAGGAGCTGTTTGTGCAGAAGCTGCGGCAGTGCTGCGTGCTCTTTGACTTCATCACGGACCCCCTGAGCGACCTCAAGTACAAGGAGGTGAAGCGGGCCGGCCTGAACGAGATGGTGGAGTACATCACACACAACCGCGACGTGGTCACGGAGTCCATCTACCCCGAGGCTGTCATCATGGTGAGCAGGCGCACGGGTGACACACTCCTGCATACAATATGAACGTACAGACACTGTTCATACATTCCTACAGGTGACACACACACACAACACAGTTGCGTTAGAATGATCAGACCGAATGATGTGTGTCTGCACCAGGTGGATATGGTGTGTGAAGCCTCCATCCTATTTCCACCTGGACACAAGCAGGCCCGTAAGAGCCTTTCCCCCTCTCTTTTGACCCGCGTCCGAGCTCACGTTGAAGGGGGAGGAGCGCTCTCTGTCGAGGCCCCCTGCATTGTAACACGTTCTCCCCAATGCTCCCTCTCTCCCCCGTGTCTTCCAGTGTTAATACACCCTGGCTTAATGACTTCTGCCGGGCCTCGAGAATCCACCCATGGGGAGGCGGAGGGAGGGTAGGGTTGGGGGCGGGGCAGGGGGGTGGAGCACTAACACCACAACATTGGGAGATCCCCAAAGCTCATTATTTCTTGCTGGGATAAGTCCGATCAGTGCAAATCCCTACGGAAGCTCGTAAGCCGGGCATCACTGTCGTTCTATTTGGTTTTGTCTGCCCCACTGGCACATTTGAGCATGGTGCTCAACAAGTGAATAAACATGCACTGGGGGAACTCTGGGTAATTATGTGTCATTATCTTTCACATGTCAGGGTTCAGGCACCTGCAGGTTTTTGGTGGGAGGACTACGCATCTGTCAGTGCACAGGCCTAACACCCTCGTCATGCGGCTTTAGCCCTCTATGTTCATTTAGCTCCTTCACTGACTGTCACAGACACACACACACCCTCTCTCTGACACCCTCTCTCCATCCATCTTTTGTCCTCTCGTTTTTCTCCTCACACACCTCGGAGGCCCCCCTGCTGTCTTCTCCTCCCCCCGCCCCCCCCCCCCCGCGCTTCATGTGAGAAGCTACAGTAACACAGCTCAGGCGCGGAGACGTGTCCAGGCTATTTCCAGCCTCCTCTCCTCCTCGGTGTCAGGGAGCTGCAGGGCTGTAGCTCCAGGCTCAGGCAGGAAGCAGGCTCCTGGGAAGCACTGCGTCACTGTTCAGACAGGAGGGAGGCAGGCAGGCAGGCAGCTCCGCTGCATCTCTCAGGTAACAGAGAGGGTAGCCCCACCCCTCCCTCCTCTCAGATTGAGAGATGGTCAGGGAGGGTGAATGTTTGGAGGTTTGTTTTACCCCCTGACTTGACCTCTAGGTTTTCATCCCTTCCTTGGGACTTTAGGCACCCGAAACACGCATGACATGTTTCTCGATTTGTTTCAAATTTCCAGTCTTGAGACATAGTTTGTTGAACGTTGAAAGGTTTGTTTTCCTTCATGAGCTGAAATGTGTGTGTGTGTGTGGGGGGGGGGGGGGGGGGGTTTGGCACTGACTGACTCCCCTCGCTCTGTCTAGTTTTCAGTGAACCTGTTCAGGACGCTGCCCCCGTCCTCCAACCCCACGGGAGCTGAGTTTGACCCGGAGGAGGATGAGCCCACGCTGGAGGCCGCTTGGCCCCACCTGCAGGTACCAGCGCTCGGGCATTTATTCATATTGTTACCTGACCACATTACTAGTTTCCCCAAGCATTGTCCTAACCTTATGCCCCCCCCCCCTTTTTGATCTTCAGCTGGTGTATGAGTTTTTCTTACGGTTCCTGGAGTCGCCTGATTTCCAGCCTAATGTCGCCAAAAAATACATTGACCAAAAGTTTGTGATGTCTGTAAGTATTCCCCCGTTTCCTCCAAGTTACATGTGCGTGACAGCTGTCGAAATATCAAAGAAGCTGACGGTGTCATCTCCTTGAACTCGCTAAACGAGGACATTAGCCTTTGTAAATGGAAGCGCGTGTGTGTGCGCGTGCTCGTGTGCGCTAGCCTGTGTATTGTATGTGCGCGTGTGGCGTGGCCGTCTGTGAAAAGGGCATTCCGCCTGGCTGCCCTCGCTCTCTCTCTCTCTCCCACACAGTGGAAAGAAACGAGAGCTGAGAGGGAAGTTATCACTCTGCTCTATCTGAGATCAATTTTCCGTGGCTGCTTCTCTGTGAATATTGATAAGAACTTGAGTCAGCCTCCTCACTTTCTGAGTGCGGCGCTTGGCTCCCTGTTCTTGCTTTGCATTCTGGCACAGTGTGGAGATGATGGCGTCTCGTAACAACTAAACTCATGACCCAACTTGAACTCTTCCGTTTGTTCGTTTTTGTTTTTTTCACTCTCACAAACCACCTGGCCTGTTGTAACAGTCCACACTGAAATGTTCCTTCTTGATAATGACGCTCTTTGTCGACGCATTCATTGGCGCTAGCTTCCAGAGGAGCCTGTTGTAGGAATGTGAGAGAAGCTGGCGCTGCCTGGTCATCCTGTCTGTCTCCCCCTGCAGCTCCTGGAGCTGTTCGACAGTGAAGATCCCAGGGAGAGGGACTTCCTCAAGACCATCCTGCATCGGATCTACGGCAAGTTCCTGGGCCTCAGGGCCTACATCCGCAGACAGATCAACAACATCTTCTACAGGTTTGACGCCGACCTCGACAATGTTCTAGAATATGCAGGCTTGACGGTGCTTTGGCCATATCGACTGGTTTCATACCTCCAGTATATCTACTCATCTGACGACGTCTCCATGGATCCCGTCAGTATTTTCAAGTTCAAGTTGAATGATGCCGGATGTGTTTATTTTTTGTGTTATTCTGCAGGTTTATATATGAAACGGAGCACCACAACGGAATCGCAGAGCTCTTGGAAATCCTAGGAAGGTAAACGCGACCCCCCCCCTCCCCTCGACCACCATCATGCTCATGCTTCCACCCTGTCGACCTCGCCTGTCTAAACAAACGTGTGTCTCTTCTCCCCCCCCCCCCCCCCTCTGTCCCCCCTCCTCAGCATCATCAACGGCTTTGCCCTCCCACTGAAGGAGGAGCACAAGATGTTCTTGATCCGCGTGCTGCTGCCCCTCCACAAAGTCAAGTCTCTCAGCGTGTACCACCCGCAGGTCAGCGCGCGCCACAGCTGGCTCTGTTGGAAAGGCCTCCTCGACCCAGCAGGAGGGGGGGGGGGGGGGGGGCAGGTTCTCTATTAGCCCCCCCTCCCTGTCTGATCTCTCTCTCACTGCTGGCCCCCTCTCTCTCTCTCCCTCTCTCTCCCCACACAGCTGGCCTATTGTGTGGTGCAGTTCTTGGAAAAGGACAGCAGTCTGACTGAGCCGGTGAGTTTTCTGCTGAATTGAGTTTAAGCCTTCAGTTCCGAGCTAATACAGCGTGTACCCGACAACAGAAGACCGGTTTATGTTTATATACTCGTTTTTCTTGTATTCGTTTAGCACGTCGCTTTTATCCAAAGTGTAGCAGATAATCAGAGACTAGAAGTGCACCGTTCTAACAGTATTTTCAGTGGTTAATGCCAAGGATAAAACAACATTACTTACAATTCAAATGAGTAAAACAAGGATGTCCATTTGTAGGACCAAATCCTATTTAATTGCTTGATGTGCCTACCCCACAGGTGATAATGGGCCTGCTGAAATTCTGGCCCAAGACCCACAGTCCGAAAGAGGTGATGTTCCTCAACGAGCTGGAGGAGATCCTGGACGTCATCGAGCCCTCTGAGTTTGTCAAGGTCATGGAGCCGCTCTTCAGACAGCTGGCCAAGTGTGTGTCCAGTCCACACTTCCAGGTACGCTCGCCAGTAGATTGAACTGGCTTCTAATAAAACCATGTGACAGAAACATCTATGATTGTAGGAGGTGATGTTTCTCCTGTATAACAGAGGAAAACAAGGAGAGGGGTTAAGGAAAGGGGTTAAGGAAAGGGGTTAAGGAAAGGGGTTAAGGAAAGGGTTTAAGGAAAGGGTTTAAGGAAAGGGGTTAAGGAAAGGGGTTAAGGAAAGGGGTTAAGGAAAGGGGTTAAGGAAAGGGGTTAAGGAAAGGGGTTAAGGAGAAGAGTTCAGGAGAGTTGGCTAACTAGCGAGTTCTGTTGTTTCTTTCAGGTGGCAGAGAGGGCTCTGTACTACTGGAATAACGAGTACATCATGAGTCTGATCAGTGACAACGCAGCCAAGATCCTCCCCATCATGTTCCCTGCTCTCTACAAAAACTCCAAGAGCCACTGGAACAAGTACGAGCCCTGACCTCATGGTGTTCTGAAGCCAGAGAGGGAATTCATGTCAACGTATTCATTCAGCAGAAACCCCACATCCCCCGGATGTGTGCCACGATACTTTGCACCATTTTGTGTTTAGATTCAGTCAGATAAACCTCTGCGAAAGTCAGACGTTTAGGTTAAACATCCTAATAGGACTTAACCAGGGCTTTGACGTCTGGTTGGCTTCAGTGATATTACTGCCTGACTGGTATTATAATGGACATTCCTCTGCCCTTTTGACAGAACAATCCATGGTCTGATCTACAACGCTTTGAAGCTCTTCATGGAGATGAACCAGAAACTGTTTGATGACTGCACTCAGCAGTACAAGGCAGAAAAACAGAAGTGAGTGCCGTTTCAAACACACACACACACACACACACCTACTGTGTCTATAAGAGGGGACATCTTTATGATTCTCCTCTAAATCAGCACTGTCCCTCGTCCTCATCCAGGAGTATCGATCATGTTCCCGGGCAGAGGAAAATGCAAGGCAGGTGGTTTCGGAGTGGGACCAGTCTAAAGTGTTTGATGTTGTTGTTTTTTGTTCTTTTTAATGTATTTCTCAGAGAGAAGTACAAGCTGAAGGAGAGGGAGGAGATCTGGCACAAGATCGAGGAGCTGGCCAAGCAGAATCCCCAGGTAGGCTCGTCACCGCAGGGTGCCAGCTGCCTACCAGCCGTTGCAGCGGGAGTCTTAGGGAACCAGCCGGTTTCATGGATTTGTGTCGGACGCCGCTTTGTTTTTGTGTGGTAAAATCCAATGGCCGTCCACCCAGCACACCCCCTTCCAATGTTCCCTATTTCAGAAATGTCTCATACCTGTCCCTTTACGACTGCTAAATGGGCGCACGGGTCCTCACCAACTCTGGTTCTGCCTCGTTGTTGGGCTGTGGTGGAGGGAGTCTTTGGGGTGTTTAAAACAGGGTCATGCTGTTAATAATTAGACATTCTTTTGTTCCAGACTTAACTAATAATCATAGTTAATCATGTCTCGTGACAGCTTTCCTGCGCCAAAGGCTCAGGCAGATATGATTTTAATTAAGTAGACTGCCTTGCATAGCGAGTCACTGTTTGGTGTGTGCGTGTGTCTCTTTTGTGTCCTAAACTCTGCGTTTCTTTTCAGATGACCAAGGTCTCCTTGCGGCCGGGCCTCCACCCACAGGAAGAGGTGGGTTTCCATTAGCCGCCTCGCCACCAAGCCGCCTCTCTCTGCTCTGAGGACGTCCGTGGGCGCATCACTGTTGAATTGTCCTTTCAGACCCACTAATAAGTGTATTTGACTGTGTGTGTGTGTGTGCGTGCGTGCGCAGTACATGATGTACAATGAGAGTGCAGGAGGAGTGCCCCTGTACTCTATGGAAATGGAGACGCCCACTGCCGAGGACATTCAGCTGCTGAAGAAGACTGTTGAGACCGAGGCCACACCGGTATCAGCACACTCACAGGTATAACCTGCTGCTCACGCACACACACACTCACACTCACAGGTATAACCTGCTGCTCACACACACACACACTCACAGGTATAACCTGCTGCTAACACACACACACACACTTACAGGTATAACCTGCTGCTCACGCACACACACACTCACACTCACAGGTATAACCTGCTGCTCACACACACACACACTCACAGGTATAACCTGCTGCTCACACACACACACACACACACACACACACACACTTACAGGTACAACCTGCTGCTCACGCACACACACTCACACACTTACAGGTACAACCTGCTGCTCACGCGCACACACTCACACACTTACAGGTACAACCTGCTGCTCACGCACACACACTCACAGGTATGGCTCACACACACACACTCCAAGGTACGGCTCACACACACACAACAAACGCGAACACACTCGGGTACATCACACTCTTTTTACACGCACACACTCACAGGTTTAGCACTCCCTTACACGCTCACTAGCGTTGGAGCTGACCGGTGTCCCCTCTCTTTCTCCCGCCTCTTCAGGGAATGAAGGAGATCAAGAAGGACAAGGCGCTGATGCGACGGAAGTCTGAGTTGCCGCAGGACGTGTACACTATAAAAGCCCTGGAGGCGCACAAGAGAGCGGAGGAGTACCTGACGGCCAATCAGGAAGCCCTCTGACCAGGGAACAGTGGGGGCCCCCTCTGCCAACTCCTCCCCCTCCTCTGTCTTTTATCCATCCACCCATCGCCTGCTGTGCACCTGACCCGCCCACCTTCTTTTCACCCGCGCCCCTTTTAGCCTCCCACCTCTGCTGGAGAGCCCTGTCGTCAGAACACCCGGTCATCACAAACTGTAACATGCCAACAAATACCCGCCCTACACACGCGCGTATACACACACACACACACACACTGTAATCTGAGGGTACAGTGGGACGATCTTTAGGTTGCACGCGGACAGCAATCAGTTCAACAAATAATTGTGTCGGCCTCTGTGAAGCATGTTTGTTTCATTTTAGTTTTGTTCGGAGTTAGGATTTGTGTCCGATTTTCCACATGTTGGTCCACCCTTGTTTCTTGCTGTGCTAAGAGAGTACTGCCCCGACATACCCCCGACACCCCATGTGGGGGCAAGTAAGTCAGTGTTCTTCTGCTTTGTAGAAGTGGTGTGAGGGTTCAAAACGTTCTGGAGATCCATAGCCTTTGTTTTAGCTAGCTGGTGTACAGGCAGGGTGAATGTATGTTTCTTGTACATTGGGTAGCAGTTCTTCTCTGTCCAAATAGCACCCAGCTAGCAAGATCCAGGGATTTAATTGTTCAAGACAACAAGCTCCGTAAACTCTCAAAGGCAATGGAAAAGAGCTCAACAAATTTGAGACGATCACCTTTGAAACAAATGAATGACCCATTTATACCTCACATGAATTTTGGTTGCTCCCATTTGAGGACATTGTGTGTCCTTACGTCATTCATGTCTTTGCATCCCCAACTCATGGCCTTACAGTGTATGTTGAATAACCATTTCTCCTGTTGGTTATTTGTAAGCTAACGGCATGATTGTAAAATCCCTAGATGATTGGATTATGTACGAATCAATGAGAAACAATCGCTGTACACTCAGCCGCTCGCATGGAGGTCTAGGAGTGCTTTTGGTCTGGTCTGTTTCTGACTTGTGTTTTTAAATGTTTTGTTGTTCACTAAACTGATATGGCCAAATACAGTAGATTTATTTTGTCCTGTTAACTCCAAGGTAGTCCACTCTTAAAAAGCACTTAACGATCCAAACACTGAATGTCTGTATTGTCCGTACAAAGAGTCTTGGAAAAAAAGAATCTCAACTTGGCTGTAGAAGAGTTTCATGCAAAAATTATGTATTTTTGATAATTAAAGGGGGTAGCTCAAAAGTGAATCATGTCACTGTGTCAAAATGAGACCTTCGGGGAGCCTTTCAGTCAGAGGTGGACAGGACGTCAGGGGTTTGTTCCTCATGCTGTAGCCATGTTGGACCATAGGTTGCAGATATCTTTTTTGTTTGAGTGTTTGCCACAGACTCTGACATAGTTATTACCAATAATAATAACAATACCATGTCAGGCCCCTATTCATGTGTTAAAGTATTACGTTTGGTTTATATTATTTGCTTCCTTTTTCCTCTTTAGCCCCCCCCCCCTCTCGTTTCTCACATTTGGTTTGTAGTCATGCTCCGTTACAAAAGAAAATTGCTATTTTCGTTTCTTGTAGAGAATAATCTGCAAATAATTACTTTCTGTTCTCTGTTTGTGCAAATCTGCTTGAGTCAATGGGTCTATGTCCTAGTCTGTGCTCTTCCCTTTCTTTCAAGCGCCTAAGCAATATTTTTAGAGGAAACAAACTGATGAAACAAACTCATACACTGTGTATGAAAGTGCGCTAAAACAATCCTCCTTATAGGTCTATACAGACGGAGAAAAAAAGTCACTTGCTTTACTATTCAGGCACATTATATATTGGGCGGGGGGGGGGGGGGACATTTTGCCTGCAGTTACTGTTGCAAATATTTGTGTACTGTATAATGTAATGTATATTGCTTAGGCTCCCCCCTGTCCTGTGTTTACACTCCCCACTTTACCACCCACTTGACCCCTCCTCCCCTCCAGTTTAGTTAGCTTGTCCTCACACTTTTTGCACATTGTCCCATATTCTTGTATGGTTGTTGTCTATTGGTCTTTCTTTCTGTCAACCACTCGGACCATTCCATTGGTGGGCGACAACACGTGGTCCTCCTGGCTGCAGGACACACTGACTCTGTCTTCTTCTCCCTGTCCTAGTTGGAGGATGGCCCACCTGGTTTCCCATGCTACAGTGATCCCTTATCTGAAACAGCACAAGTCTGTCCCATATGTCATGAAGAGTGTTTGTAACACCACTCTTATCACAGTACAACAACAGTCCTATTGTTTCGGATTGCACTGGACAGTGTGTGTGTGGAGGGTGAAGCTCAGTGGTTGGAGCATTTGACTGGAGATCAAGGTTACAACGTCAAATCCCCCTGTACTGTACATCGCTTTGGTTAAAAGCGTATGCTAAATTAATACATTATGTATATACGGTATATATACAAGTCCTAATTCTCATTTCAGTTCAATTACATTATTTGTTGCCTAAAGAACCATAACAGGTTCATTTACATTCCCATTGACCATGCCGTCAATACATTCCAGGCTAACTAAGAGAACGGCTCCTAAGATCACTGGTTAGTGAGAGATGACGTACTGTGGTTGAGGTCAGTGTTCATTTTGTCCTGCAGCAAAAAGTTATTTCAAGAGAGCATTTTGAAACCAAGGGTCTCTCCAATCCATCCTCCCTATATATCTCCCTGCCCCCTGTCCAGTTCTGACACTAATCAAGCTGCTTTCCAGGTCATATGTACATATGTTGTACTTTAATTAGGTAGAGCATTACATAGTATGAAAGTCTTATTTTGTACAGATGTTCATGTATGTACAGAACAAAATAAAAAGTAAAAAATAAAGTAGACATGTTTGACATCAATTGAAGTTAAAATGTCCTACATGTGTATTTGCACCATTGGTCACATTTTAATAGATTGGGTTCTATGTTTACTTATTAAAGATGGCCATTTACATATTTACACACACATTAGGACAGGAAACAAAGTAAATTACAATGATCAAAAGGTAGTCAACACCTGGTAGAAGGAAAATAACACAATTGGACTTAAAGGCGATCTGGTGTTAGAACAGGTGGCATGGAACATTTTAGATCTATAAGGTTTTTACTGATGAGGGTTCATGTGCCTCTTTCTGCTCCACTAAGGTCCAGATGGTTTCCCTTCTCCCTTAGCACATAAAGCTCGTAATCATTACAATAAACTGACATTTTCAACAACGAATATTGTGAATGAAAGGAAAAGCTTCTTCCACTGTACAACTTCATTCATTTGACCTATAGCAATCCACAAAGATGAACACAGGATTAAGGGGATCACACTGAGTAATCTCCATTGAAAAAGAAATGAACACAGTACGAATTCCTAATAATATAGACAGTTAGTTCCCAACAAGTCACAATCTGTGAGACATTGATCCAGTCACTTGTTTGCAGGTGAGATGGTAAAATTCAGTGTATAATTGAACATGGAACTGGGACTAGACATGGGATTTGAGACACGTCTGGTCATTCCTTTTTGCGCTGTATCCTGAGGCCTGCAGAGCTCTGCCTGGTCTGGAGGGTCTGCTGGACCATGTCTTTCCACTGATCGTCTGAGATCTCCTGGGCCCAGGCTGGGACTCCCAGGGAGGGCAGGGCCACTGCAGCCATGGTCCTCTTCACTAGCTCCACATGGTCTGGAGAGGTACAAACAGTATAGAGTAACAGAGGAAATTAATACACTACTGTATGAAATAGTATTCAAATGTCTGCCTGACAAATGATTAAATCTCCATTCTTATTTATTTGGAGGACTGTGGTAAGTGATAAATGTCTAAAAAGCCATTCGACCTGGAATATTTTTCTTACACACACACACACACAACCCCCAGCATCAAGGGTAAGTAGTTATATCATGTGGAATATGTAGTTGTTGTACATTTAGTAAGGAGGGTTCTTACCTGCATCCATGGGAATGGACACGTTGCTGACCTGGGCAGCAGCCACCTCTGGATCCAACTCATCCTCACTGTCTGCGGGGGGCGCCTGGGGAAGGTGGAGACCCATTGCCTATGGCACGAAAATATGTTACAAATAAATGAAGATTTGACCACTGAGGAATATAGTAAGAGTTCTAGAGCGTGCTGGCAATGACGTCCGTTGGAATTGTGTACCTCAATCCTTTCCTGAACCTCTTGCATCTGTTCTGCATGCGAGCCCATGTCCTCGGGCTGGTCCACTGGCACAGCATGTAGACCATCCGGATCTTGGTTTAAAGGCTGGTAATAGTAGCCTCCATTTTCGTCTTCCTCGTCTCCAACACCACTCTCGTCTTCTTCAATGTCCTCTCCGCTCCATTCTCCACCGATGTCAGGTACTGTGCCATCCGACGGCCGTTCCTGACCCAGCTCATCCTCGGAATTCGGTAAGATTCTCTCAGGACCCATCTCAATTGCTCTCGCCACTTCCATCCACAAACGCCAGACTCAAGTAGAGAGAGGCCCTGGCTGAGAGTGAACATTAACTAGATGAGACACTTGTGTTTTCCTTAACATTTGCTAGGTTTGCTACCACAATGGCCGTCATTTGCACGTACACCTGATAAAATATAATAGCAAGCTAGCTGTCTGATGTATTCCTTTCGTACAATGACGTGCTAGCCTATGTTAAATAGGTGCTTGCTAACCTTTCTGATTTAGCACAAAGCTAATTGGCTAGCTAGATCTAACTCTGAGCTAGACACTGTACAGTAGTAACGGAAGTTTACAAGGAGAGATAACCATTTGCCACCTACATCACAACCTTGATTTGATAAAAACCTGATAACTGTGTATAGATTAAAATTAGAAGCTGTCGAGAAAGTGGAGATTCAATTTACCTTAAAATACAATGATTCTCTCAGATGGTAAGAGTACTTGCTTCTGTTATGGTCGGCCTTAGGTCGTCACGTCACGGTCACGGAAAAGCAACGGAAGTCTACGGAAAAACGTCATTAAGACCTTAGATGTACCCAAATCAACGGGAAAAATGTTCCTTCCATTGGAATTTATGTATAAATGTACTATTGGTTATTGTCACGTTTTCATGAATTGTGTGAATAATAAAGTTTTTCAAAAATTATTTGAATACGTTTTTTGGTCAGGTCAAAATCCTATCTTACTAAAGGACGGAAAACATGGTTTCAATTATGTACGTAATACAAAAGTATGTTTCAATTGTATTGCGCTTGTGATAACGCCAAATGTACTTTTGTGCTGTTTTAACTAATACAGTTTTATACCTATATGGTAAACCAAATAATGCCTCTTTGGTAGCGAAGCGTTGAAAAACATAGGCGCAACCATAGACATAACAGAGAAGCCTCTGGACACAATAAAGGGCGCAACAGCCGTACTGTCAGTATATTGGATGTAGAGCTTACACGTACGCAACTACGCATGTCTACAGGTTACGCGCCAACATCAGCAGCACAAGAAGTAAAATTGGAACCGTAGGTTTCATATGAAGAGTCAGAAACTTGTTTTCCGCACTCTTGATTTCACTCATATTTAGGTAACCATTCCGGTTATAAATATATTACTAACAATGCGCATTTACTTCTGTGGTAGCATTCGTGGAGGTAGACAAGATGTTGTTGTTTATCAGAGAATTCTGAAGAAGTTGGAGAAATATGGGCAAGTTCTGACAGAACACGTGGGTTATGGTGATCTTTCAGAAAAAGGTTAGAGCCCTGTTACCGTGCCGCCCTTATTATTTACAACTGTCATTTGCTGCACTTGCGTGAGAAGTTCACCCGTGCACCCGATAATATTGCAATGGTAGTGATGTTTGGTATGATCGAGTAACGCTACTTACCACTGAGTAGTACAGTAGGCTGCATAAGCAGCCCCTGCATGTCATCCAAATATGATAATAACTAGATTTATTTTAGGTGAGGACTCTGTAGGGGGCGGAGAAAAGGCTATTCACCACAGAGACCTGGAATGGCTTGAACAGTCTGATGGTGAGAAAGCCCTTTAGAAAGAGTCTTGAGACCTTTTACATTTTGAAAGTTAAGCTTAGGCTAGTTGTCAGACTGCATTCCGTGGAATTTTCAGACTTTATTCCATCCCTGGAGCAGGCTGACGATTTAAAAGTCTGTTAATTCAAAAGAGCGTGCCATGTGTGTATAAAGTGCTGTTGTACTTGAAATATGGTGGACTTTGGGTCAACTTATTCTATCTGTGTTGTCAGTAATCATAGCTGAGGTGACCCAGCCGTCCCTGGGAGTGGGCTATGAGCTGGGCAGGGCTGTGGCCATGCACAAGAGGATCCTCTGTCTGTTCCGCCCCGAGTCTGGCAGAGGTACTCCTCACTCTGTGTTGATGAAAGGCACCATGCTTCTTTCCCACCCTATATCACCGGCCCCTGACCATCCTCCTGTGATGTTTCTTACCTCCAGTGCTGTCGGCCATGGTCAGAGGGGCTGACGACGGCTCTCTCTTTCAAGTGCTTGACTACTCGGAGGAGGAAGTGGAAGGCATCCTGGAAAACTACTTTGATAAGCTTCCCAAAGTCTGATGGTCCCATTGCCACTCAGTGTTGCTCCTGGTAAACAAATGTAGTTTGTGTAATGTTGCAAGTTTTATGTAATAGCCTTGTTGTGTCAATTTTGTGATACACAGATTGAATTTAAAATATGTATATATGTGTTTAATCTAGGTAAAATTGTCAACTGTAAATATAGTTATTACATTCCACGGTATGATTCAGTCTTGTTTTTGGTGTCTTTTTTACGTTGTGTGGTTTGTAAGTGCAGTCAGTTGTCCACCAGGTGTCACTGGTGGTGGCATGGAGTAGCTTAGGCTTTTTAAATCAAAGGTTCTAAAATCAGTATGAAGTGCAACAAGCGTACTTGTGTGAGGTGCAATGTCGTAAGCCTTGAGCTAGCACAAGGTAGCTGCTTGACACCCTTCCTTTGTTAACCTTATGTTATTTCACTTAGTTAATTGTAGATACTAAGAGCAAGTAACAGTTTAGAGTCAAGTTTTTTCTCTCTATCTGCAGACAACTATGATTTAATAAAAAAAGGTCTAAATCTTCAGAGAGAACTTTCAAAGTTCAGCTATTTAGCCTAATTCTTCCATCCGATTACTTACACTCTTTACATGGGAGCACAGCCAGCTATAAGCCATCATGGGTGCCTGAATAAGTCGGCCTCTCCAACAGCCTGTTACAAAGGACACCATGTTACACGTAAACTATCATTTGGAATATGAAAACTACTAATTAATGTACACAGTTTAATTGATACACACACATTGATACACAAAAAAAACTAGACAAAGATGGAAACTCAGAAAAGTGAACTTGGAGGAAGTTAACAAAGGAGTCTTTGTAAGAGTGTAATCAGATTTAAATGCCTCCATCCCCAGCAGGAGTCAAGATGTGGATGTGAGCTTGCTCTGATTCTATTGTATTCCATTGAAGTAGAATCATATACAATATACTGGACACCACCAGCACCTGCCCTACTTCCCCCAGCTCTTATTTATAGATTCAATTATGTTGTATTTCTTTTCTTAACAAACACATCTTGCTTTTGGTTATTAAAATTAAGCAGAATTAATGATGACACAGAAGAAAACAAGGGTTTTAAAGAGAAAAAAGCCTAAGATACCACCTATGTTCTGTTCTCCAGGGTTACTGCTCTCTTGCTTTTGTGTTGGTAAGCAGTCAATGTTTAACCAGTATGGAAGCAGATGCCTGGTTTGACCCTGAGCTGCCCAGGCTCACCTTGGGATGAAGTATGTGGAATGTTGTATAAACCAGCTGAAGAGGTAGAGTTAGTGTGTGTGTGTGTGTGTGTGTGTTTCAGTCTAACATTAGGCTGATTAGCAGTGCTGTGAGCCACAGGGCACATAGTTTCCTAGTTTGTGGACTAACTCCCTCAGCCACAGAGAGCCTGACACTATGGAGTACAGAGTTCCCTCCAGTCTGCCATTCGTGCTTTCCCTGCCCTGCTAGGAGCTGCCAGCTGCTAGGTACCAGCTCAGTGATTCCGCACCACCATGCTGCTATAGTAACCAGCTGGTTCCCGGGGGAACCCGCAGGCGAAGGTTTGGAGGACACAGCAGAGGAGGACGGATTCAGAGACACTTGAAGGAGGACAGAGTATTGCTATGGGGAGCCTGGAGAGAGTGTGGTGGGTTGTGGTGGAATGTGCCTGCAGGATCCTGGGTATCTCTACAGCTGTAGGTAAGTTCATGGATGCACCTTTCCGGAATGTTTCTGAGGTTATGACCTCATCACATCTTACGTCTTGGAGTTGGGTCTTTTGATCTGGTGACTTGGACCCCTTTAGAGAAGGAACATAACCACAGTGACAACATATAGGGTATTTCTCTATCGTTAGTGGCCTTGATGTGATTCTTTCTGAGTGGCTTTTCACTGCAATCAGAACCTCCAGAGAGACAGGCAGACATGGAGACCATGCACACTAGTCCATCAGCCACAGTTGGTCATCTTGGGCCAGGGAAACATCCAGTGTCAGCATAGTTGTCGGTGTTGTGTAGTTTAACTGGCTCTTTGTTACATCCTGGCTAGTGAAAGGGGAAAGATGACTACAAAGATGTGTCCGTTTTGTTAAAATGATTCACCTTTTGGTGTAATATTATGTGAGATTACATATCTGTTATAAATAAAAAGGAGGTTCAAATTACAACTGGTTCCATTCAATATTTTGTCATTGATGAAAGACATCCTTGCTCAGCAACAATTCACTTCTCTCGTTCATAAGAAACAGTTTCTACAGTAACAAAGGGATTTTATGTGTTCTCTAGTTGTGAAACATTTCAAGTCAAAGAAACTGCAATCATAGGCTAGTAATTCTGTGTGCGTATTGTGGCAATCAAGGAGTTTCACGTGGGGGTTCGATCTCACACAACTTACAAGAGACTCACAGCCAGGCACAGCGTAAGCCCACCAAAGGGCATTTATTCAAAAAATAACGCAAAAAGGCTTCAAAAATGGGTAAGCTTTTTCAAAGAACCTGATTCTTCTGCTCACCAAGGTCCAGGGTAGCTCTAGGCCTGGCAACAGAGAACAGTGCCAGGGGGGTTAGCATGGGACAGGGTTTTTCAGCTCTCACCCATGTGGCTTCTTCATACTCGATCCTCAAGTCTTGTGCTAGACAACCTTTATACTGTGCTGCCCTCGCAACTGAGCTTCTTGTTGACTGGGGAGCACTTATGGCAAAGCCTGGCCTGGATCCCTTATCCCAGAGCTGGCCCGTAGCGCTGCCTGCGGCGTTCTTGGCTCTCTGCTGTTTCTTGGCTCCCTGGTTCCCAATGCCACAGTATACAGGAGAACTCTGCCCATAAAGCAATGAGCTGATCCTGACACCTAGTGGCAATGTGTTGCAAACTCTGGAAACGAATATATTGTGCATGTCAATGACACCAGTTGCAAATACCATGTGGCAATCTCTGTACATATTTGTGAGCATGCAGGAGCTTTGCGTTTCTTAGATGTATAACCTGGTTCTCTCCTCCAGTGCTGTGTGCTGTGGGAGTAGAAACCTTGGGACAGGGGGAGTTCCACAGTCTGGCTGTCTATCTACTGTAAGTATTCTCATTACCAAGCACTACAACCCACACACTGTCATCCTGGGAAACCAGGCACTGTAGCCTCCTAACCTGACACTAACTCTTAACTTATTCTAACTCACACTAACTTTCACTCATCACTCCTCAGTACATGACCCTACCTGGGATTGGTAGCTTTCCACATGTAGCTTACCTCTAGACCCCCTGGAAGTTTTAATAAAGAAAGAATGTTTATCCTGTAAGTTAGCAGAATAGAGACTGTTTCTACGTGCCCCGGACACATCAACACACACTGAGGGGCTCTCACACACCAGGAAGAAACTCCCACAGGAAGACACTTCCCAGGGGGAAAAAGAAATTCAAGTCTGTTTACCACTTCAATCCAAACATCCACATACACAGTACCAGTTGCACTTGGGGATATTATCTCCTTTTGGGTTAGTCTTAGAGTCATATTAAATGATTAACTATGATAAAAATCGAGAAGGATGTTCAAATGTGTGTATGGCCTACCCACTTAGATTATATCACTGCCAAGGAAGCAACAGTGTAGTGGGATATGCAGACCTGCATCCGAAACACATTATAATTGAAATTGCACATTGGCTGTGTTTACTGTGTTTACCGTTTTAATCTAGATTAAGTCTGTAGGGGTTTCTATGTTGTCCAAAAAAACTATTTCCCTAGATATAATAGAAGAGGGGTAAACTGGAGAGTGTATTAATATCAAGCAAATGTGCTGGAATTGCAGTTATTTGACTCTCTGGGTTAAATCAGAGCAAGAATGGTGCAAATCAATTACAAGGCAAAATGTTACAAAATTAGGTTTTAAGTCTAACCTACTCTACCATGAGGATTGTATATCATAAAAGAAAGAGGAGAGCAAGGAGAAGCAGAGCTGAAGAATCTAGAGAACAATACTTTTAACCGTTTATAAACTTTATTTGCAGCTATTATCCGTAGAACAACCAGTTTTCCTGTCAGACCACATCTTGACCCTTACTTATCAACATGACTCCCAAATGCAATAGAAAGTCACACAATGAGGTGTAAGACCCATCAAGCAAAGACTCCATCCAGCAACTCAAATCTTTAGCAGGTGGGGGCAGGGGTGTCTGCCAGCCTACAAATCCAACCCATTCCATGTATTTGACAGTATTTGGAGATCATTTTTATTCCAGCCCTGCTGAGTGAGTCTTGTGGTAAACAGAAAATTGCCTCCTCTCTGTCTCCTGCAGGGTGTCAGCTGCTGGTATGATGCTTTTTGAAATGGCCTACTTCCTGGATGCCCTCCTCATCATGTGTCTGCCGTAAGTACACAGCTACACTTCATCTTCTTCACTTCATAGAGATCACGGCTCACACCGTGATCTCTAATCTCCATATTTCAGGTTGGGTTGATCGTCTATTCCTCTTCTTTTCTTTAATCTCCTCTCTCTCTCACTCCCCCCCTCCCTCCCCCATTCGGGCAGATGTCCCCCAGACTGGTGTCTGTTTGTGTTGTGGGAGAAGATGGCTCATCTCGGAGGCTTCCAGAAGTTTCTCTACTACTCCATCATGTCTGTGGTCTGCTTTTTGCACCCGGTCCTGGTGTGGCATGCTGTTATTCCAGGTACAATGACTCTGACAGGTACTAGCAGGAAGCCAGCATTTGTTTTCCTTCCATTACCTTTACAAACCAGGTACCTCCAGCTTTAACCCAGTCATTCCAACTTAGTATTAGTATGTGATATTATTATCAATGTTATTTCACAATAAACTAGCACATTTCATCATGCTTTATTAATTAAAGCATGTTATTTGTGAGATGTGTTGTCCTCTAATGAGGCTTGTCATTCCAGAGCATTTAAGTTACTGGTTTACTTCTCCCTGTGTTCTATCCACTTTGATTTAAGGGACAATGCTTCTGGTGACAGCTTTCTTCAATTTTATCCTGAGCAAGAAAGCCAAGACAACACCTCCCAAAGGTCCCCAGGACAGCTACAGTGAGTCGGGGCTGTCCAGTGTGTGTGTGGCAGAGAGAGGGCCAAGCTCGGAGCCCACCTTCTCCTTACTTCACATGGTGACGGGAAGGAAGGGGACAAGTCTGGCCTCTGTACCCAGGGGCAGGAGTCTTGGAGTGGGGGAGAGAGGAGAGAGTACCCAGGCTATGCTGGAGGTAGAGCTAGAGCAGAGAGGAGGATCAACAGAGAGAGTGAGGGACGACAACAGAGGGAAGGAGAAGAGACACGTCTTTTTCAGAGAACGACAGGTCTCTGGGGCGAGGGAGATGCAGGAAATGGAAGGATTCTGTGAGTCAGAGCCAGAGACAACCTCAGACACAGCTCCTATGATCTCTGGCTGACTAAATAGTTATCCCAGGAGCTCTGGAACTTTATGGAAGTATTGCAATGCACTTATTTTGCCAATTCATGTATAGAGGGAAAGCTTTTTACCAGCCAAGAACTCCAGCTCAAGCCCTTTTCTTGCTATTCAACACAACTATAGATTTTTAATCCACAATAAAAAATATAATGTAGGGTTGAATTTTTCTATTTAATGATCAATTGGAAGATTAAGGTTTATGTATACATGTATATATAAAATCTTGTAACTGCACATAGTGTACCCTATATATAGTTTTTGCACTTACATTAAATAAAATGATTTTGCCAAATTATTTGTCTGGCTGTCTGTATTTGCATAATGTGTGACAGGTTAGACAAAGCAAAGCAGACACACTAATTGGAACATGTGGCAAACCAATCCACTTAAGGATTCATACATTATTCATCTGAATCAGTATTGAATTCTTTGTTTGTCCAAACACAGATGTATCTCCAGCCCACAGTACATCCCTATCTATATTAGTGAGATCATGTTTGTGTATTGGTCTGTCGTGTCTCGTGTAATAAAACACCTATGAGTGGTGACCATGGAGACGGAGCTTGGAGAGAGCTCTCCTTGGTCGCCGTGGTGATGAGAAAAACACCTCTCTCCTCAGTCGATCTCCAGAGAGAAGACGAGAGAGAGCAACAGCAGAAACGGGAGCAGAGAGTGAGGTGATCTCTTTCTTAAGACGTATGGATCAATACTGAACAAACACGTCAAATCATACACACAATATTCCAGTCCCCTGGGACAAAGACTGTAGGGCTAGTGTGTGTGCAGTACTTTGCTGCACTGTCTGGCTTTAACAGACTATCTTTCTTCCACATCAAAGCTAAACAAAGAATCAATAGCTGGAGGAAAAAAACACATAGATCAGACAACACCTAGCTGAGCTTGTGCCAGACATAGAAAACCCTTTGTTTAAAAACACATACACATTGCACACGCACACACACACTCGTACTGGAAGCTTGTGCATGCGTGCAATCAGGCTCTCTACATCTAACCTCTGAGCAACTGACAAAAACACGTTATATTTACCATCCAGTAAGCCGTTAACCTACCTGATTATAACATTATATCGTCTGTCCAGAGTGTTTCTAAAACCACTATCACAAAAATATGATGGTCTGGGTCCTGAACAAAGTCTCTTTGTCCTGGCTCTACTGAGAGGCTATGAGGTTGGCCCACAACCCTAGGCTACATTGTTCTCTCTGAATAGGCTTGTGAATGACTGACTGAAGGACCTATAATTAACCGGAGAGGACAGGAGACGAGAGGATGACAGTAGCTTGAGAAAGAGGATAACAATCTCAATATTTCCAGTCTGCTTCCTCATTCATTCTCACTCGTCAGTATTTCTTCCACAGGGATGTGCTCTGCCACAGTCATATCCTCAGAAACAAACTGTTTTCCGTGGAGGAAGCAGTCTGACTGCTGGAACAACCGACTTCCTCTGTATGTTCATCAGCTCCTGCCCTACATAACTCACACACACACACACACACACACACACACACAGGCGTGCAGACACACGCACACACATTTCCTAAGGTTGTGTTCTACTTGCAACTTTTAGGTAGGCTAGTTTTGAGATGGCATCCTCCAAGGTTCCAAAACAGGATGCAAAGGTTACATCTTTAAAGTGAACAACACCGTCCCCTCCTTGTCTTCCACACGTGAAGAGAACCAAAAAACTTCCTTCAGGAAATTGTAAGAAGAAAAAAAAACATTTTCTCGTGAGACTGTAGCAGGTTACAATAATAAATCCCATAGATGAGAAAGATAATTGCAGTCGGGCTCCATAAATCCCGCCCACAGACACACTGATTGGGTTTGGCTTATCAGTGAGCTTCGCCGTTCGCTTCTTCGGCTGCCACTCACTCTCATCCCTGTTCCAAGACTGTCTCCTGAAACAACCCCTCGGGGTCCAGAATGCGTGAAGACTGATATACGTGCATTTCAAATCGAACACCAGAATACGTTGGGACGACAATTTATATTCTCCCTCGGTGATGGTAAGTTCTTGTTTACAGTTCCTAGGCTGCAATTATGTTTAGGCTAGGTTTGTTAGGTTAATAATTTTTTTGTTGCGTTGTAGCGTACCATCTTGATTTGAGCTCAATTTTGATTGCATGCTCCGATGCCTAATGTTGAAATTGTTTAATGTGCGTTGCGCAGCCTTAAAGCTATAAAGTTGACTGGGACCAAAGGTGGAAGTAAGGACTGTACGTCTATAGTGACCTAGTTAACCGTCACAAAAAACCTTTCATGCCGAAATGAGTTAATGAATCGCTCTGTTAATAGTTAACATTGTTAATAACTCTCCTATCATTTTCATGTTTTCTGAACCACTCAGCCGAAACAGTGGGCTACACAAAAGACTGAGCAGGCTTCAGCGCACTCTCTCACCCTCCCTCTCGCTATCTCTCTCTCTTTCTCTCTCTCTCTCTTTCTCTCTTTATATCTCTCTATCTCTATCTTTCTTACACACTCTCTCTCTCTTTCTCTCTCTCTTTCTCTCTCTCTCTCTCTCTCTCTCTCTCTCTCTCTCTCTCTCTCTCTCTCTCTCTCTCTCTCTCTCTCTCATTCTCTATCGTACTTTTCTTCACTTTGCCGAACCATATTAATGTACATCTTTTAATTTGTATTACATTTTTCGATGTTGTGTGTATCTAGCGTCTCGGACAGCGTCTTTACAGCACTTTATGGGGACGAGCTGGCCGCAGCTGCACCTGATGTTTTGTCATTTGTATGGATCTCGGTGTCATTGGCTAATACGTAAATTATCTGAAGCTGGCAGAGGGTCCCTTTGTCCTTGTCCACAGAGGAAGCGAATAGAAAAGAATAGAATACTATAGAACTTCCATCCCCTCTTACAGTAGTCACCATGACTCACAGCCCACCAAGAGCTTCCCAAAACCTCAGGCTTGATGCTCATTATTCCATTCTCATGAGGAGAATGTCAGTCAGTCCCAAATGGTCTGTGCCACCCTGTCCGTTTGCAATTTCATTAGAGCTTTATGTCTGGAAGCCAGGTGCCCCGGCTAAATAATTCATATCAAGGGTGACAGACCGATGTGCTTATGGAATATTCATACTGCCCTTACTGTTTATGAAAATGTATTATTCTGCTATGTAATTATCGACCTGTCTGAATCAAGCTGGGTTACACTCGCACGCCAGGTATGGCAGTCAGATTCAGCAGTCTCCATTGTCAGCCTGTCTTTAGGGGGTCAGAGGTCACTGAGCTAAATGCTGTGATTTAGGTCGTCACTGAGCTGGGCTAATGGATTGACCTCACCTTGGATGTCCTGTCGACTGCTTCGCCCCAGAAACATGGGTGATGGTCTGACTCTAGAGCTAACAGAACCTAGTGAGGGATTCTCCCAAAAAGAGGAACAAATGATAGCAAAGACAACTAGACACACAGCTCAGGAATTCTCTAGTTAAAATAACAATAATTTCAGAACCAGTATCTTCGCATTGTATTGACCTTGTATTGTATTGAGTCTATCCAAGCAGCGATGAGTGTAAAATCTAAGATAACTCATTCGCAATTAATTAGGATTGCATTTGCATGTAGAATTTTGTCCCTGCTCCTGCTAGTAGAAATAAACATTTAACAGTAGCACTCTTTTCCACTAGGTGACAGTGTCATTCCATAGTTGTCATTCCATAGTTTTTCACATAAGGTCCTCCCATTTTGTTACCCTCTCTTCTACAAACCCCCACCCATCTCTTCAACTCCCCCAATCTTCCTTCCCCCCCTCCCGTCCTCCTCTCCAACGCCTGGTCTTTGCATTAAATGGTCCGTGACTCTCTCGTCAGTTAGCCCTCATTGCAGGTCTGAACAGGAGAGCTGTAGTATTAGGTAACTATTCTCTAGATGTAGACCTGCATGCTGCAGGGTCACACTGGGTGAAAATAATATGGTGGCATGCATTGTGTGTGTGTGTGTGTGTTCCTCCACTAACCCCACCAAAAGCCTCAGTATCACCCTCTGACCACTGACACATGAGTAGCCCTCTACCTCTGAGTGAACAGCTTGTGGTTCTGTTTTCTGACTTTACACACAAACCTCTCATTCCAGCCTCACCTCTCACCTCTACTTGTCCCCTGTCTCCACCAGCCTTCCGTTCCTTCCTCCCACTCTTCTTCTCCTTTCCTCCTACGTCTCTCCTTCCCCTCTTCTGCTCTTCTCATGACCTCCATCTCTAGAGGAGGGGATCCCTCAATTCATGTATGCTCCTGACCTTTCTTCAATTTCTTTATAGTCATTGAGAGTATTTCCAAAGTATGATTTGAGAAAGTTTCCAGTTTCTCTCCTCAGTCCTCCTGTCCCCCTGTTAGACCCAGTAGCCGATATTGAATGGACAGTGACTCTCCTGGCAGTTTCTTTCTTTCTGCCACCCTCAGAGCAGGTAAGGACAGGACGGATGCATGAGGCAACCATGCTCTGAACACACCTGTCTGTGTCACAATGGGCGAAGTGAGTGCTCGGGTGTCTACTCTGTGCCCCGTGTGTCCCAGTTCCCATTCACTTTGCTCCCTTTATGCCCATATTTAGTAGAGCTCAGTCACATGGTTTACAAGAAACCTCACCACCTTGCTTTGTTTTTTATATTTCATCCAGTGATTTTCCATCTCACATGCACACACACACGCACACACACAAACACATAAACACACGCACACTACTTTATACCACCTGAAGATGCACACATCTTTAGCTTCCAATATAAATGGTCGCAATTATTTCCTATGCAAAAGATTCCAAAAGATCAAAGAAAACCAATCAGTTTTTGTGTTTAGACAACCAAGAGACCCTGTTCGGCAATGAAGAGGTGTGACTGTGGGATAATAGTGTTTGTTCCTGACTACTAGCTTATTCGTGTACTGTTTGTACTAATGTACTTTTTTTTCTGACCTCTCACATCCTGGATAACCCTCCTTCATTCATAGCAGTAAGAGATTATAAACAGAGCACACACTATAGAGAAAATACATTGTTTTATTACAAAATTGCATGATATAAAAATACCTTCCTTCATTCTAAGCAATAAGAGATTATAGACAGAGCACGCACTATAGAGAAACATTAAACAACACCCAAACATTAAACAAGGTATAAAATTGTAAATTCACACAATGTCATCTTTGTAAATGACTACAGGCTCAATGAGTTCTGTTCACCACCCAGCAGTGAATTCATCAGTCATTGCATCTCCTGGTCTCAGCTGAACAGCTTTTCTATCAAGACCTTTTTTGAGAGAGCTCAATGCATGGGCATTGCCAAACAATGTATGTAAAGAGAAGCTATAATGTAGCTTTGGAAGTCATTGATAAGTTACTAAATGTATTACTTTATCAGATCTTTCCTATCCAGCCTGAGACTAGAGTACCGAGTCTTTCTGACTTCCATTGAAGCTGTAGTTCCCTCAGAATAGGCCCATGGAAGTTGTAGTGTATCAGGCAGGATCGGCCTGGGGTGGTTGTAGTTTTTCCGGCTGGATAGGCCTGGGGTAGTTGTAGGTTTTTGGAGTCTCAGGATGCAGCGAGCCGCCTAGCTTGACCTTTCTGCTTCTTCTGTCTAGTGCCCTGAATCCTTTTCCTCTTCAGACACCTTGTCTTGTTCAGACCACTCCTAGTAACCCTAAGAACACACATACACACAAACTTAATACACAATTCATTGTTGGTGCTTATCTTTAGATAAGGGGCAGTTATTAATGAGGCAATGGTGTAGGCAGATAGGTAACATTAAGACTTTTCTGCTTGTCAAGTAAAAGTGCAGCGTGGGTTTTAATTTCATACAAACAGTTTCTAGTTTTTAGTGTGTGAGTGGATGAACATTTTACATACATATGACCAATATTGGACGGATATTAAAAAGACGCGAAACATGTTGTTGTGTGTGTTGATTGTAGTGCCCTTGTAATGGCAGGGTAAAGTGAAAGTGAAGTGAAAACATTCAATGCAACTAGACACCAAAGTTGGAAACTTAGTGTTTGTGCTGCATGTGTTTGTCTTCATGGCTGCTAGCTGGATATCTAATCAACTTTAAGCGTATTTACATTGTGTATTTATTTAATTTTATTTACACTCTGTAAGTGTCAAATCTAGTATGTGTCTATCTACAGCGTGTGTGTGTGTGTGTGTGTGTGTCAACCACCAACCATAGTGTGTCTCTCACCTCTTCCAGCAACGAATCAGTCGTTTCCCCAGACGTCCTGTTGGATTCACACAAACTTGTGCCCTGTTCCTCAGAACCACACTGAAACACAGACAAACACACATTATCACCAGCTTTTTGAACGTTCATTATGTCAAGCAGCCTGGAGATTCAGCTTCAATGTGCAAGTGTATGCACACGCATGTTTGACTGTAAATATATATAGTGTGTATTTTTTGTACCTGCATGGGTGCGTATGTGTACTCACATTATTTCATCGTTGTCACAGGTGGGACTACTGAGGGTGACTGCAAGGTCTATCATAGGTCTTCTGACTGTCATCTGTGTCTTCGGGCATTGACACCTCCCTGGCACAAACGTGCTCTCTGCATCCTCCACTGTAAACACACAAAACGCAAAGGAAAGCAAATATAAAAACGCAGGTCCTCACAGGTGATTTAGACGCTGGATTATACTGTACAAGCTCTTGACTGAAATTTAGAATGTAAGCTATCAAGACCGGCAAAAAGAAAGATAAAGATCAAGAGAAGGTAAAGGGGTACAAAGTTTGATATGTCAGAGAAAGTGATGGTCTGTAAAAGATAGTTACAGAGTGAAGGTGTAAACAGACAAAAATGAATCCATAGAGATAAAAAAAAAGAGATTTGGAGACAAAGATCGAAAGTGGCTTACCTGTGACCAGTAGACAGCAGAGACTCAGGGTAGCGAAGCGAACGAGAAGAGAAAGGAAATGGAACTCCATACTGACTGCTGAGCTTGAGACTGACTGAGCTCAACCGCTTATGGCTCTGTTTTATACCCACAAGCTCCTCCTCTTCGAGACTCTCTATACTGGAGTTTCCAATCTCTCCGGAATTCCCCCACTCTCCAGCTCCAAAATACCTCAGGAAGAGGCATCCTTAGTCAGGATTGTCAGGATCATGGCTGTCCAGGACCAATTTTGTTGAAGGCAACTGCAACAACAGTTTGTCACCGGACATCCCCATCTTATCCAAGGTCGTAACGTCATATTGTCCACCATGGGCCATTTTGTGGTGCCTTTTAATACAGCAAAACTTCCCTGCCTGCACAACAACCTGCCAAATGCAGACATGCACTGATTTCTTCCTAGGAAATGCTGGTGGTTAATTGATGTTATTGAAATGTGCCATGAATGGACAATATCAATGTTTGTTTGTTTGATTTCTTATTGTATCAAGGTAAAGGGTATTGTTTCTGATCTGGCACAGTGATCCTTCTCTGGAGCCTGAAAGAGACTTCTTTGGCTCAGTCTCTCGGGACATGTGATTTATTCTCAATCTACCGGTTCTGAATGATAGGGGTCACAGTCAAAGTGAAACTGCTTAGCGAGCTACGACCAATACCCGAAATACCCCCCAGGACTATGCCATATTGTTTTGATAATAGTTAATGTATGGCTCTTGACATAACATTTCAAATGACTGTGTTGTGTTCCCCAGCTGTGTGTCTGTCAGGATGGCTGCAGGCCAGATGTTTGTGAAACTAAACCAGGAGAAGATCATTCCTAAGTGAGTCTGGTGCTGTCAAGTGTTAACAGCTCTTCTTTACACTGCTCCATGTTTAATGCACTTCTAACTGTTGTGGATAGAAGGAGGGGGGTGTTCAGGGGGGTAGTAGAAGTCTGAAAGGACGTGGCTGACATGGCCACCACTTGACACATATGTGAAGGTGACCCAGTGGAATATCTTTTCATGGGGCCAAACATTTTTGTTGATGACCCTGGTTGTAGATATTGGAGGATCATTGATTTGTTGTAGACTTTCTGGAATGGTTAACCCAGTTCCCTTGTTTGTGTGCTGATGTTGTGTTCTCTGTGTTTCTGTCTAGGTCAGATATCCTGACTCTCCTGAGGACCTACAACTGTTACCATGAGGGCAAGAGCTTCCAGCTGAGAGCCAGAGAGGTAGGGGGGATTAGAGCCGACTCACCCAAAAACCTCAGTCTGCCCATGGAATGTTCTGGAAACCTTTCTGGCTGGCTGTTTGTGAACGAGCGGCCAGTGGCTTCCAGCCAATGTGGTAATGAAACAAAGGACTGTGGCCAGTTTCACAAGTGCGTGGTGTAGTGAGTGTGTCTGCGTCTCTCAGCGGTTTAGGGCCACGACTCCCCTGACTGGTTAATCGCATCATCTAAGGTTGTTAATGAGGTTAAACATGACATTTTATTCATTTAGCAGACACTTGTATAGTGCATATAACAAGTACAGCAAATGTCCTAGGACCAGAAGGGCACAGATATAACAATATTTCAGTGGTTGGGATAAAATAGTGCAATTAGAACTCACAGCCTCTGGATCCCTAAAACATTAGTTAGTTTGTAAGAGCATGTGTGTAGGTACAGGAAGTGCCAGGTAAATTGAGATACAGTGAAAGTTCAGAAATTGCAAGTGGAGTTAAGTAAACATTGAGAGCAGTTAAACCGGCTGCTCTGATTAGCAGTTCTTGTGGAGTTGAGAATCTTAACTATGTAGCACAAGAATATGGGCTCTATGTAGCTTCTGGAGACAGGCATGTATCTGTGTGAGACAGGAGAAAGAATACTAAGGTGGTGTGATTTGGACAAACTGATGTTCTGAGGTTTTTGGACCTATTTTTTATTGGACTATGTGGTCAGGAGTTTCCCCTTACTGAATGTATGTATATATGGTTAACCAGATAGAGAATGAGTATCATAGTTAATATGTGTGTGTGTGTGTGTGTGTACAGACTCCCGCATGCAGACACCATATTAGGTCATGGCTCTGGGGGACTTCCCGGGAATTTGGTACTGACCAAAGAGATGTGACATCTACACAAACACACACATGCACATGAACACACACTCACACATCAACACACACCAACAAGGGGTGTGCCTGATTTGAGAACAGAGCATTGACCTTTAAGTTAGACAAAGACAGATCCAAAGACACAGACACACAGAAACACACAAATACAGGCCACTGGTTTGGACAATGAACTTGACGGATGCTTTGGTGAACTGGCCTTCGGACCACTGACCAAAAGCTTGACGGTTTGTGTGTGTGTTTGTAGGAGCACAGATACGTTCATAATATTGCTCAAATGTATAGAACAGGATGCCAGAGTAAGGTCAAGAACCAGGATGAGGAACAAAGGAGCCTTAGACTCCTGCCTTGTGACCCCAGCAGTCCAGCAGAGAGACAAGGATGCCCCTTCCCCCCTTATGGGAATCATACCCCTTTCACTACTAGAACCACAGTTTGTTTGGTCTGTATGAATTGGGTTTAAATCATGTCAGACCAAATTATACTAAAACTACAACATGCAGGATAATTACAGTGTTCATTCCAATACCAAATTAACAATTCATACCAAATACTTACATATTTCATACACTGGACTGACATCAGTAAAATCAAAAAGGTCCTGGTGCTAGTGGGAGTTTTGATGTTGGGAACTTGGATCTCTGCAGTTGCAGCAGTGACAAGACCTCGTCGCTGATTATTCCCTGAATGAGGAAGAGAGTTTTGGAAAGACAGTCAACCCCCCCCCCCCTCCCCCCCAACTGTGGACACACCCTGCTTTTGCTTTATGTTGTTGTGAGTTTGTGTCAGTCAGGTGATGTGCTGCTGTCAGGGTCTGGTGCTGCAAGTCAACTGTCAGCCAACCGCCCAAAGGTATCATGGGAGTGACTCATGTTGACACACACACACACACACACAGATAGACAGAAAGAGAGGGACACACAGACAAGGTGTGCTTCCCACGGTGCATATGGGAGGGTGTGTGAGCGTTGATGACTCTCTCAGGTTCTCATGTGACTTAGCACATCAGAGCATCACAGATATCCTTTTATCTAGCACACCTGTACATCACTGTAAAACTCACCTGTAAAACTTTCACTTTAATTTTTAGTAACAATAATTGAACTAAATTCTCACATTCCATCGTTCTATCCATGCGATTCTATGTCCTCAACCTACCTATGTGATTCGATTTTATAAGCATAATGCAGACATGCAACCCCCCAGAACTGCAGCAGATGACAAGCACTTCCATATACCACTAGAGGGCAGATGACAAGCACTTCCATATACCACTAGAGGGCAAATGACAAGCACTTCCATATACCACTAGAGGGCAGCATGGAACTATAATTCTGTCTTCTGGTTCCTTGTTCCCTCTACTCACACCTCCATGATTCTGCTTAGGCTCTATCCAAATCTTTGTTCAACAAGTTCAGTTGAGTTAGTGGGTTATTGGTACTTAATAATATGTTAATTCATGGAAGTCGATTTAGATATTATCATTAAAATTATGATATGTTAATTTAAACACTTAATTTAATGTTTTTCAAGCGGTGTGTTTGAGGTCGTCTGTCATAGTTTGCGAAATATCATATTTACAATTAGAGCACAGAAAACTCAAGTGGCATGACTTCTGAATGTTTTTATTACAAAATTTAAAAAGATTCACTAACTAACATCATTGAAGAATGTAAACAAGAAGACAAAAGTCCAGTGCAAAACAAATAAATACAACTCCTCCTGCTCATAGTGGATCTTAGGTTCCTCTGCTCCATCAAAGTCCAGTTCCAACTTCCAGTCACAGTCTTCATTTTCTTCACCAAACTCCTCCCATTACAGGTGACAGGTTAACTGCCTCTCCTTGTAAGGAAGACCTTTCCTGCCTGATATCTGGACTTGTCGTGCCAAGAGACTTCCAGTCAGACTATCAGTTTATGAGGACTTGCTGATTTCGGGTCCCGGCTCTGAATCACAGCACCCACAGAGAAGCGGCCAGGGTCGGACTCAGACACGGCTCTCCACAGATCCTTCTCAGAGTCTGGGTCTGGTTCTGGTTCTGTCCAAACAGCCAGTCGACCGGGTCCCCAGTGCCTCTTTCTCTGCCCTGCCACGGTGTCATCTCCTCAGGCCTGGCTAGACTGAGACCAGAGGCTCTGGGAGTCCGGTGTGTGTGGGGATTACCGCGTGGCAGTGAAGCCGAATTACAGTGTCTTCCCTGGGGCTTGGAGAACAGACGGATGGAAGGCACTTTCTGAAACCTGACTGGGCCACAGGTAGAGGATAGCATTGGGCAGGAGGCCAGAGCCTGTATACTGGTCATGTATTCGTCCTGGGACTGTGAACTGGAGGAAGAGGAGGGGGAGGAGGGGTGGGTAGGGACCCCCAAGGCAGCTGAGTCCTCCAGGGTCTCCGTGATGGTGGGCAGCAGGTCCAGAGACAGGAGCAGCCGTCTGTGTTTCATTCTGTGCAACAGAGAGAGGAGGGAGAGCAAGGTGAGAGAGGGACTGGTGTTCACGCTCAAGCTCAATATTACTCTGTCAAATTAAGTAGTTTGAAATGTAAGGCTAAAGACAACAAATGTAGCTCGCGTACCATGTTTAATAGGGTTAAGGTTAGCATTACATTATTAGTTAATTAATAAACTAATAAGGCTGTAATGTGACTACACATTAAACATTTGTACATTAGTACTACAGTCCAAAATAATTAAAGATGATTCCTGGATCAAGCGTTTTAGAGGTACAGGTCTGTTGTACAGTTCCTGAAAAGTGGACTCACCTTTTGTTTTAACGGTCCAGATAACTGATCAGTCCCACTGTGTTTCTCTGAATCTCGGTCTGCGGGAGCAGCAGTCGCGCTGTATTCTGTGCTTACGATCAGAGAGCTCTGTCTGCTCTGCCGGTTGTGTTGTGTGCGGATGTACTGCTCAGGGGACTGGCAGGAGCTTTTATGTGAACACACAGTGACGGGGGGTAAGCCAAGGCTGAGGCTGCTAAATATAGCCCTCTGCTGACCTTGCTGAGGGAGTAACTGTGGGTGGGTGTGGTATGTGTGTGCAGAGGGAGGGGGTTACAGTGTGTATGTGTGTGTGTTCAGGAAACTCTGGAGTGGTGGGTTACCAAGGTTCAGTGGTGCAGCTGCTTTGACTGTTTACATTTCTGAACAATGAGGCCTTGGGAGCACACACAAAATACAAATACACACACATACATGGACACACACACACACACACATTTCACACAGCCGTACACACACAACTGGATTACACGTGCTCTTAAAAAATCACACCCAGAAAATCCCTGCAAACAAATTGCTTCATTTGGTCCTGACCTTTTTCTTCGCCGTCTTGTATAACAGTTGACACTTTTGCCTCTTTATAAAATAAATTATTATTATTGTATTTGTAATGCATTTATACTTAGGTACAATCTCAAAGAGCTACACTTTAGATGCTCTGAATGGGTTTTATTCATTCTAGAAAATCACTTTATTCATAGTTTTTTTCATTTCAACCTTTTCATGTTATGTCACCCATAGCGTCCACATCAACGAAATGATATAAATATCATAACGAATTCTATCATACATCCTCGATTAATTGGATTGAACATGAAAGAGCCTTGGAGGAAACAGGCAGAAGCCTATGATGTTGATTTAAGCCTATGTGACCTGTTATCGGCCCTGTGTCTGACCACATGACTCTCTTTCCATCTTGACTCACCCAGGATCTTACTCTTAGCCTTTAAGCACATTGGAGTTGACTTTGCCACCTGCTGTGTGTGTGTCTGGGATGCATGTGTGTGGGTAGTTGTAAGTAAAAGTGCGTGTGCACATGCAGTGTGTGTGTGTGTGTGTGTGAGTGTGTGTGTTTATCTATGCTCAGACCTAGGCAACCAGCCACTATCTGAGTTTATTGGGGGAGAAGGACAGATGGAATCTGGGGTTGTGGTGATGAGAAAGAGCTGATTCTGTGATGAGAAGGGTCAGAGCCAGGTGGTGTTGTGGCACAGCTTGGTGGTGTTGTAGCTACTGGGTGTAGCAAACCTTCTGTCTAGTGTTTTCTGAGCCTGGATGAGTACCAAGAGCAGCTCTTTCAATGGCTGGTCTGTCATTCCAAACATAACTACATAAATGGAAGATGCTGTATATATAAAATATGAGTGTAGGTTGTACCCTGGTCGTGGTCATTAATAGCGATAGTGTTGCTTCTTAGGGCCCCAGATTTCTGGAGACTCCCTGGGTAGGTACGGCAAGACTTTAGCTCAGGGAACAAGCTTCTGGTTCTTGAGTCAAACTGCAGTCAGTCCAACTGCAATCACAGTTGGGTTAGCATCCTAGCCCCCGCCATGTTGGTGCTCTCCTTCTCTATAATACTGCCTGATATAAGTTCATATACAGTGCTCAGCGTAAATGAGTACACCCCCTTTGAAAAGTAACATTTTAAAGAAAATCTCAATGAATGCAGGGCAGTATAGAGTCCCAGTGGTCTTCGTCTTTTGAAAGATGAAGACTGCTGGGTCTAATAATCTGGCATCATGAATTCACAGATGTACTGCTCTATACTGAAAGAGAATATGCTACCATCACTCTGTGCCCTTAGTCGTCGTGCACTTTTCCAACATGACAATGATCCTAAACACTCATCTAAGGCCACTGTTGGATTTCTGAAGAAGAACAGGGTAAAAGTGATTCAGTGGCCAAGTATGTCTCATGATCTGAACCCAATCAAACATCTATGGGAAATTCTGAAGAGAAAAGTTGAGCATCACTCTCCATCCAGCAATTTCGCCAGCTTGTTCATTCCATGCTTAGAAGACTTGGTGCTTTCATTAACAATCATGGAGGCCATACAAAGTACCAGATGTAGTCTACTTGTTGTGGGGTGTACTCATTTTTTGCATCACCCTAATTTGAGTTAAACTGAAAAATTGGTATCTTAAATTAAATTATTAACTTTACTTTCATGTTATAAGTTAAACATATGTCATGTTAAACTTAGTCTTGTCAACAGTTTAGTCAATTGTTTTGTGTTCATTGAGATATTGTTTGAAATGTTACTTTTTAAAAGGGTTTTACTCATTTACGCTGAGCACTTTAAATAGACGCATCGTACTGGGCCTTTGACTGGTATAGGACTGGAGTGCGTTGTGACTGGACTAAAAGTCCCATGACGTGTTCCTGGCCGGCAGGCACGCCTGCGTTCCATACGTGAGGTAGCCGCATCTCGTACGTGCCCTGCAGCAGCACCCGGGGAGCTGTGAGTCATGGCCGCCGCTCCGCTCAGACATGACCTCAGCTCTGGACGGTGGGGCAGGTTAGACTCCAGCCCCGTCCCTCCCAGACCTGAGGCTTTGATCTAGCGCCTGCGGTGCGGCCCACCCCGCACGTACGCTTTACACTGAAGCTGCTGGCTCCCCACCAGCAGGATATCCCCCTGATACTGGAATACTGAGGATTATTATTCTAGTGTGTGTGTGTGTGTGTGTATGTGTGTGTGTGTGTGTGTGTGTGTATAATGCAAATTACAATTCATATGTGTGTGTGTGTGTGTGTGTAGGAAGATGGAGAGCTGATTCTGGAGGGTTTGCTGAACATCTACTGGGGTCTTCGTAGACCCATCCGCCTTCAGATGCATGATGACAATGAACGATTCTGCTACGGCAGCCCAGGAGTCAACAGGTATACCGTCAACTCACATACACACACACACGTATTAGTAGACTTAGTACTCCTCCACCTCCTGTGCTTTCCTCCTACACGTGTATCAGATTAGGGTTGATTCAAGGTAACATCCGCAGTTTTATCTAGAATGAAAACAAGTCGTGAGAGAGCAGCTGTCCTACCCTTAGTGTTTAGGCAGGATTCCCAACTTTATAAATACAAGGTTATATGTACTGCACATATAACCCTAAAAATGGGCTCAATATTTTTTACTACAGTTTTGACTATCTTGACACTGCCTGAACGTAGTGTTGTTTTTCAGGAATGAGAGATCCCTACTGTCAATGCAGACAACATCAGAGTCCAACAACAACATACTGGGCCGAAGTAATGGGCCAGCCCGAACCAGTGAGTACCTACATGCACACACACACACACACACATGGGCCAGCCCTAACCAGTGAGCACTCACATGCAAACACATACACGTGACACCAGACAACTGGCAGATTATTGAGATTTGAGATTACAGATGAGTTGAATCACCTACATGTGCACACACCCACACTCTCTCTCTCACGTGCACACACACACACACACACACACATACAGACACACAACACACACACACACACGGTGAAGCCTACTCTGCCAGCCATGTCAACTGGCAGATTACTGAGATCTGAAAGGAGGTGAATCCTATCCAGATATAACAATACATAATTGAAAATGGTTCTTCTTGCTTTTCATATAAATGCTCTAACCACTGAGCTATACCCTGGCCTCGATTGTCGATTACTGATCATTGATGAGAAAGGCTGTCCTTTGTTTTTCCTGCCAGGATGGAGCATCATAGAACATTTTGTCTAAAAAGTCTGTCTTTCAAAAACCTTAAATGAGACGTTGTAGTCTGTGACCGGAGGGTACAGTGTAACTGCTACTAAACACACACAGGATGAACACCAAGTTTAGGTCACTTGATGAATGTACCAATGGGCAATACATCAATAGACGACTCTATTTCAGATTGCAGACTCTGGAAGCATTGAATTGACAGTCAGCCATCGGCATCAGCCGACAGTCATCTGATCATCATCTTGATCATTGTTGTCTGAAGCATAAGCAGAAATTAGCACGGAGGAATACGTCATCCGGTTATAAATACCTCAACCGTTTCAACTGACACGGTACGTGAGTCTGCAGACCAAACCGTGTGGGTGTGTGTCCTGGCAGTGGGGGGCAGCACGGCTGTGGAGGAGCAGCGAGAGGAAGAGGAGGAGGAGGAGGTGCCCCAGCTGCTCCGGACCAGGAGCGACGCCTCCTTCGTGGGAGTGCTGAGGAGGAGGCGCAAGAGCCACAGCGCCAAGGACATGCAGCGCCTCCGCACACACAGATACTCCATCAACGGACACTTCTACAACCACAAGGTAACACGCGCCCTGTCCGCCCGCGCGCACCCAACACACACGCGCAGGCGGGTCTCTCTGGTTGCTGACACATGACCAGGTGCAGAGAGGCCGGGGCTTCCTGTACGGATGTGACTGGGAGAATGATGAGTGCTTCACAATAGCCTGTCCTCTGGTCCGCTCATTACTGTCCTGTACTGTACATCTCCCAGCCCCGCACTGACCCCAACCCTCCAGGACATCGTGTGTGTGTGTGCGCGCGCGCGTGTGTTTATGTTTATGTGTGTGTATGGGAGAGCAGGAGAGAGAGTGCGTGTTATCAGACACACTGAGATGTGCTTCTAAAGGGCTGAGCTCCATGTTTTTCCTATGCCTCTGGGGTTTCCTGCAGTTAACGATCGAGGTGCCCTCCCCCCCTGCCCCCCCCTCCAGCCCTTTATACCCACTAACCCAGCATCTCTGACCAGATGCTGCTAATGAATGTGTTCTTTCCCATGGCATTAATCAAGTTTGTGTGTGTGTGTGTGTGTTCTCTTGATTCCCCTCAGACATCTGTGTTTACACCAGCCTTTGGGTCGGTTACAAACGTACGGGTCAATAGCACCATGACAACTGTCCAGGTCCTCAACCTGCTGCTACACAAGTTCAGGGTGAGCCAAGGGTCAGGGGTCAGGCCAGTACTGTATTGTCACCACGGTTGGAATACATGATTTCACATTGAGTACTACAAGTGAATATTCCAGTTTTTTGTGTCGGTAGGTGGAAAATCAAGCTGACGAGTTTGTTCTCTACATGGTGCACGAGACAGGAGGTAAGATCTCTTTGTGTGTTAGTGTCTGCATGCCTCCACATGTATTTATGCATATGTGTGAGTGTGTGAACTGTATATATGTGTGGGTCTGTGTGTATGTCTCTGAGTGAACTGTGTCAGTACACGCGTGTGTATGTGTCTGTGTGAAACTGTGTCAGTACGGACAGCACGGGTGTGTGTGTTGATGTCGCATTTCATAGATTGCACTTGGTCCTTCAGAGCGCAGCCAGCTGAGGGAGAGTGGGTACCCTCTGGTGTCTCGTGTTCTATACGGCCCCTGCGAGAAGATATCCAAGATCTTCATTATGGAGTCAGACCTGGGGGAGGAGGTCACACATGACGTGAGTCTCCTTCATCTCTCCAACCCCACTGCATTCTCAACCAACACAACCTCCATTTTGTTGTTTTGTCTGAATACATTTTGACAATTCCACAATACACTGCAGCAATAGACAGGGTAATTTTAGAAAGCTGAGTAAGAGCGACTTCCTGTTTAGGGTCTGTTGTAACAATGGGCTCTAGCAGCAAGCTCTATATTTATAGAGTTTCATTGTTGGGACCACAGTATTATTAGAAGAGAAACTACTGGAAAGTACTGCGTCATGTGAACATGTCTGAATTGATCTTTCCACAGGTTGCCCAGTACATCAAGTTTGAGATGCCTGTTTTGGACAGTTTTGTTGTGAAACTAAAAGAGGAGGAAGAGAGGGAGATCTCCAGACTAACCAGGAAGTGAGTATCTGTCTTCTGTAGCTAGCTAACAACACTGTGTGGTGAACAGTGGGAGTGATGCTGGAAGCTGCTCATCAGCCCTGTTAACCTCATTGTGTGTGTGTAGAAGTGAATTAATGTGAGTTAATGAGTGAAAGAGAAAGAAAGAAAGATAGTGAGAGATCAGAGATCAGAGAGATAGAGAGATAGAGATAGAGATAGAGAGAGAGAGGGAGAGGGAGTAAAAGAGAGAAAATTATATAAGAAGCCTACAGCTAATATGTCTATTTTCTTTTGTCCAGATATAGTGCTCTGAAGTCCATGATATTACAGCAGCTGGAAGGTGTCCCGGGCACAGCTGACCTGGTCTGAGAGTGTGTGTGTGTACGTGTGTGTGTGCGTGTGTGCGCGTGTGTGAGGGTGCGCACTTTTGTGCCAGTATGTATGCAAACGTATATGTGTGTGGTAAGAGTGTGTGGAAAATAACTATGCTGATGGTTGTACTACTGAAACATTTGCACACTTTGTCTTTCAGTTATAGTATTTTACTGTAGCAAATGTTACACATTTGTTGGCCTTTATAGTTACACTTACAGTAAAACCATAGTCTGCACCTGTGAACTTTGAAACGGTTATAAACTTGTCTTGTGCATTTATTTGACCTGTTTTTATATTTTACTCTAATAGTAGTCTTGTTACAGTATGTACAAAGGAAATATTCTCAAGTAGCAATATTTGTAATACAACAACATGAAATACATGTTTTTTGTACAATAAATCCCTTGTCCTTGTCGTGTTGTCCATCCATTAGTAAATTAACCTGTTTCTATTTACAGATTGGCAAAAGTATGTGCACAGTAAAAACTAAAACATCCACACTGACACACACACACTCATACACAGACACATTACACTAATGTAACAGCTTTTATTATTTCCTGTATTTACACAGTGACTGGACTAGAGTTGAGTATTGTTCTGTGAGTGACCCTTGCAGTCAGTCAGTTCTCATGAGCACCGTTGCTGTGTGTGTTTACGTGTGCTAATATGTGTGTGCTTGTGTGTGTATGTGTGTTCCCACCATGGTTGTACAATGAGGGTATCCTGAGAGAGGGGGGCTGTTCCCATTTCCCACAGATTCTCAACAGCAACAACCATGCTCAGCTCAGCTGCACCAGCGTGTAACCACACACACACACACACACACACACCTACACCCACACTGCCCTCTTCTGGTTGTAGTTTGTGATGATCACTGTATCGCTGTAACAAAACAGAGTTGTCCAAAGTATGCTAGTATTAAAACATTGCACTGCAGTATCCTTCAGCTTGCGGAACCAGAAACATTACCACGATGTTCCGAAGTGCGCCCAGATGACGCGGAAGACATAACGTGTTGCTCCTCCGTGTCCGTTTCTTATCGGACCAGCGACCTGTTTTTAAAAGTGAGGCTAGGATGGCTTTTAGTCATAATTTAGACTCCAGGATAGTTATCATTGGATGTGGAATATCAGGTATTGGAGCAGCTCAAAAACTAATTAAGAATGGTTTTCGCAAAGTGCGTATCATCGAAGCTACTGCGAGGAGCGGGGGAAGGATTCGCACAGGGAGAATGGGTGAGTAACGGATGGCTCTGGTTCGTATGAAATGAGCAGCGCTGTTTTACGTTTTTATTTCTTATTTTGTGCATTGAAATTGGACTTTGAATGAGCTTAGATTAGTCTTACTATTCGTTTCGAATGTTACCATATTTACCAGTTGACTAGTTCTACCGAAACATACAGTTACAGTTACATGTAGTTCCATTCAGATGCAATTTAAAGTCACCCTAACCAACAGTTAAAATAACACCCACTCACTATCTGGCGCTCTGGCACAACAAGATCTGGCTCATGATAAAATGTAATAAAACTCTCGCTATGCACTCACAAGTAATAAAACAATCTCTCTCTCTCTTTTTGTTAAGGTAACAACATAATAGAAGTAGGAGCTAACTGGATCCATGGTCCATGTGAGGAGAATCCAGTGTTCTGCCTGGCCCGTCAGTATGGCCTACTGGACCCTGAGTCCCTAACCCCTGAGAATCAGGCCATGGACATCGGGGGACACCCCCCATGGGTGCCCAATTGGTTCAGCAGCTCAGGTTTGCACTCTCCAGTACTGAACATGAACTTAAGGTTTATGTTAATAGCCTACAACATTCCTAGGCTTTTTTTCACATTCAGATCAAGACCAAACATGGCTTTTTTAAATTCTGGTAAATTCTGGGTAAAATGCAGTTCTTTTTACATGAATGTCCTGTTTCGGCTGTTGCCCCTGGGTTTGATAAATCCTGGTGTGAGATGAATGATTGTGAAGGAGTACCCCTGTGCCCTAGGGCGCAAGCTCGACGTGGAAGACATGGCTCCCGCTGTGAGCCTGTTTGCAGAGCTGCTGGAGCAGAGTACAGACTTCACCCAGGGAGGAGAAACCTGGGCCAGCGTGGGAGAGTTCCTACGCGCACAGGTGCATCCGTCACCCCCCCTCCCTCTCTATCTCTTTCGTTGTCCCTCCCCGTTTATTTGTCTTATCAAAACGATGCCGAAATCAAATGTGTGTGTGTGTGTGTGTGTTAGGTGCCGAGGCAGGCAGCCAAGCAGTGGCAGGGGGAGCAGGCGTCCACTAGGGCGCTGCGTCTGTCTATGGTCAGCACGCTGCTGAAGACTGAGTGCTGTGTAAGCGGTACACACTCCATGGACCTGGTGGGGCTGGGGGCCTTCGGACTGTACAAGACCCTGCCAGGCCTGGACTGCACCTTCCCCAGGTGGGCACACACACACACACACACTCAGGTACATTATCAACCATGGTCTATGGTAGACACACTGTCTTTGGGACAAAATGGACTTGTCATGTTGCTTTCTGTTTTTCTCCTCACAGAGGCTACGACGGCCTGATCGACAACATGATGAAGGAGCTTCCTGGTGGTATAGTGTCCTACAGTCGACCTGTTCGCTGTGTTCACTGGGACAGGACAGGGGACACGGGGCAGGCCCCCGTGGTGGTGGAGTGCCAGGACGGGGAGAGGATCCCTGCTGACCATGTCATTGTCACTGTTCCTCTCGGTAGGTGATATGCATACATCCATCCATACATTCACGCTCACCGACACGTCTGTAATGGGCATCTCGTGGCCTCGTGATGGGGACCCTTTTTAGGACTTTCCCGCAAATGGTTCCTAATTGTTCCGTTGCATATGCACGAGTGCAGCGGCATCGACTCTATTTTGCTCTATGCTGACAGGGTACCTGAAAAAGCACCACGCCACCCTACTCAGTCCCCCTCTCCCCCTCCACAAGCAGCACTCTGTCCAGAGGCTGGGCTTTGGCACCAACAACAAGATCTTTGTGGAGTTTGAGTCTCCCTGGTGGGACGCCGACTGTGAGGTCATCTTTCTGGTGTGGGAGGACGAGGTGTGTGAGTACACACACATACATGCAAGCACACACACACGTCCAAAGACACACTGCTAATGCTAATGATGCTGTTGTACAAACACGCACACCTGTAACTACATTGATGTTCGCGTCAAGGTGGACCTGGTTGACCAGGTGTCAGATGTGGAGAAGTTCTGGATGAAGAAGTTGTTTGGCTTTACTGTGCTCAAGCCCACTGAGAGGTCAGTCAGACCCACGCTGTAATAGTGCTGTATGGAATATGAGGTGCTTGCTCATATAGTGTTGTGCTTCTGTATTCCACTGTGCATATCTCTGCACTCACTCTCTCTCCCTGTCCTCTCACCCCTCCCTTCCTGGTCCTGTTCTGCCCTCAGGTATGGGCATGTGCTCTGTGGTTGGATAGCTGGTCACGAGTCTGAGTACATGGAGACTCTGACTGAACAAGAGGTGACGCACTCCATCACGCACCTGATCCGCAAGTTCACAGGTAAACAATACCATCCATACTAACAATACCATCATTGTCTGTCTAATGTGAACTTGTGAATGCGTTCGAGTTGCGCCCGTGTTCGTGAGAAACTGTTGTCACGTGTGTAATTGTGGCAGATGAACTTTTTGTATTTTCAAACTATTTCAAGGGTGGTTTTGCCCTTTTAAAGACAATAAAGATAATAAAAGGCAAAGTCTACGTGTGTGTATGTGTGTAGGGAACCCCATCATCACTCCACGAAGGATTCTGCGCTCCCAGTGGTTTCAGGACCCCTGGACATGTGGCTCCTACAGCTACACCGCAACAGGCTGCTCAGGCCAGGACATAGACAACCTGGCAGAACCCCTCCCCTCCAGGGGGCGGCAGTCACAGGTACACACACACATGCAGTGCAGTCCATGAGTGCAGTGCAGGCACTGTATACACACACATGCACTCAAACACACACAAAAGGTAAATGTCCATAAACCACTATGATAATAAAGTACCAAACAGTATAACGAATAGGTAGCCATGTTTGACTTTGGGGATCTGTCTCCAGCTCCGCATGGTGTGTTTACTGTTCTGTCATCCCTAGCCCCTGCAGGTTATGTTTGCAGGGGAGGCAACCCATTCCTGCTTCTTCTCCACCGTCCATGGAGCACTGCTCAGCGGCTGGCGGGAAGCAGACAGGCTCATCTCACACTACTCCTCCCCCAACGTGTCTGAGCCAATGAAATCCAAGCTTTGAAGAAAGAAGAGCAGTCTCGAGCCTCATGTCTTGAATCGGAGCCAAATGTGAATTAAATGATTGTACCAATGGAATACAATATGTAAACATACTAAAGAGAGTGTTGAAATTAAGGAATATTTCTCATGAAGCGGATCTGATGTTGACTGAAAGATTTGATGGATGATAATGATTTTAGTGATTGTTAAAATCAAACTGATTTGAAGCCACTTGGGACGCTTATTAGTAATCATACCTTTATAGGTAATGTTTTATTATTTTATTGATTCTCAACAATCAAAATCAAATTTACAAAATGTTGTACATTCATATTTTGCAAGTATTTTTAATAAATACGTAATGTCTTCTCCTTTGCAACTGTGATAATAAATGTATACGCAGTAACAGTGGAATGGATTGTGTGCCCCAGCAGACGACCTAATAAGATAACATCTGGCATAACCGATTGTTAATAAGATCCGTTCAGCATGGGCCTGCCTCAAAGGACCTGAGAAGGTTTTGTATATTAAAAAGAATTCCTGTTCAACCAAACTGGTTCCATGTACCATTTGCAACCAGCCAAACCTGGTGCTGTAATGGTTGGGTTCAGCACAGAAAGTCTGTCTTTCTACTTAGATTTCGCTATTGATGGTCCTCTTGCATATGCTAACAAGTATGGATCATGAAATTGACAGATATTCCTTAGATGTGATAGAGAGGGAACTAATAAAAAACCCATGGTAAAATCAAACATCTTTATTTTGTGTTGATGCCAACATGCTTTTACTATTCAGTCAGAAGTATGTCATTGTGTAACATATTATTTGCTTCATTAAAGTCAGGTAATAAACGTAATGGCACAAGTTATTGGTGTCCACCAGTGCAGGCGGATGGTATCAGGGCTGGGTCGTAGGGCGGGGCAGGAAGCACAGTGTTATCTAGCAGCAGGGTGGTCAGGTCTAGATCTCTGGTCTTGTTCTCTGGGTCCAGAGAGGCTAACTTGTCCTGCTCATTGGTGCTGTGCTCCAGTTCAAATATGTTTCCTTGTTGCATGAAAAAAGGGTGGGGATGGAGGGTGAGAGGAGAGGGAACAGTCCCAGCTGGACCTATTCTAGCATGAACCTACGTTGATGGAAGGCACCTGACGGGCCCAGGCTGGATGTCTGGGCTTTCTTCGCCTTCTTCCGCTTCTTAGCCTTGACCAGGGACACGTTTCCCTTGGCAATGGCAGGAAATAGGCAGGGAGGTGCTGGTTCACAGACAGGAACCACCTTGGGCTTGTTCATCTCAGCCCTCCTGGCCAGCAGGGGGACTCGGTGCACTAAGGGATTGGGGTTCTTGGGACCGGGTTTCACCTCTCTGGCAGGCGCTCCAGCCAGGTCCAGCTCCTTCTGAACCAGGTGAGACTTGCTGGGCTGGCACCCAGGCTGAACCGGCTTAGAAGTAGGCACTGGGTTGCCAGGTCGTGGAGGTATATTTTCAGGGTTGTTGGGATGAAGATCAGACAGAAGAGTAGGACGTCTAGTCTGGATCGGGGCCAGGAGGTGCCGCATAGGCTTTGCTTGACGGGTTGCCATGATGAACCCGTCGGTGTCGACATCAGAAAGTGAGGGAGCCCGGGGGACAACCGTCAGCTTTGGGAGGGCAGAGTGCCTTGAGAAGAAGACCGGAGCACCACCGTCTTCTTCGCTCTCTCGGGGCAGTCTTCCAGAACGCCGTGGAGCACAGTTGGACATTGGATCAGCCCTTTTCAGGCCGAGTTGTCTCATGATCTTCAATTAGGCACGGACGATGTTGGTTTTATGCACTTATCTGTGAAAAAAATGTTGTCCAGTTGAATTGACAAGTTTTATAAGTCTGTTGAACAATGAGACAATTGCACTTATGGCTTCAACTAATCATCCATACCTTTGTATATTATCCTTTTTGATTCAAGAAAATGATATGATTCAATTGAGCCAAGAACCAGGTTTACAATTTTTTTAAAGGAGCTATTTTTCTTACCTTTTAAAACGCTGAATGTCAAATCGCAAATGATCTGATTTCTCAGATGACATCTATGTATTGGAGTGTTGTACATTGTGACGCAACAATACATCAATCCCGTTTGATGTCGGCAGAGTTCACGAAAGCCCCACAACAACCACCAGATAGCAGTTTTAAGGAATTGACATATAGGCCCTTTGTAATTAAATACATTTGTGTTTATATTTTTTGTTATTGTAACTTTATTTACAAAGACCTTGCTATCACCCATGTTACCCGCATTTGGATAATTTATTATTCCATGTTTATTAATGATTCTCCTTTGACTTTGCTTTCAAGCTGAGGAGCTGGCGGGTTGGGTGCTTGGGTCAATTATTTTATTCAGTGTTGCGTTTTTAAGTCGGCATATAAATTGTGTAACACAACAATACTTCTTACGGGAAACCGAAACTTGCTTCCTCCAATAATATTTCCGGTTTTGCGAAAATGCTCTCAGAATAAGAGCTTGACCCGCGATTTGCCGAAACATGGTGGACTAAAAGGAACAATTTATCGTAGTTAATGTAGAACGATTGTAAAAAGTGTAAACATTGAGAGATTTATGATATATATTGGGAACCATAGCATACAATAACATGTGCATACGGTGTATAACAAAAAAAACAAAAGAATCAGATAAAAACTGCCTTCTGATACGTTAGCACATGAATATGTTGACTTTTATTTTGAAGTAATTTGAAGTATGCTACCGGAAATTAGATTCTTTATCGAGGTTGGCTTCACAAGGTAGTTTTAACCATAGACATAATGGCTAAGGTACGATCTGCCAATGACAATAGCTGAAAAGACCTGTTGTTTAACCTAAATATACCTGCAATGAAACTCCATTTAGCACTCCGCAATGCTGCGAAGTTCCGAACCGTCTTTGACTTTGGAGAGCGGGAGGTGGCACATTGGTTCCCAGGTCATATGGCAAAAGGTTTGTTAACATGGTCTAGCTACTGTACCGTTGGCACCAGCAACTGCTTCATTATTTTTGCATCATGTATGTTATGATGTTTGGAAAGATGAAAATGTTTAATACATGGTTATCTGATTGCGTTCATATGGAAAAGGCTAGCTAACGACCTGGTGCTGTCATCAAATTTTCCTTCAGGAATCAAGCAGATGAGAGCCAATGTGAAGAACGTGGATTGCATCGTTGAAATACATGACGCCAGAATATCCTTTAATGACCCCCGGCTGGCTACACAGTTAAGACTTAAAAGTGTGGTACACTCCTTTGGTGGCAAATGTCCTTAACTGGAGCACATCCCATTTTCAGGCAGAAACCCTCTGTTCCAGGAGAGTCTGGATGTCAGACCCCACCTGTTGGTGCTCAACAAGATGGACCTTACAGACCTGTCCAGTAAGCAGGTACTGGCCACCAATCTTGCAACACCTGAAACACTATTTGGTTGAATAAGATTCCAGATAACTGAAATGCTGTGCACCATTGAATATGTTATTGTGGTTGATTATGTAGAGTATCCTGAAGCAACTGGAGAGAGATGGGGTCAAAAATGTCCTATTCACTGACTGCTTCAAGCAGAGAGATGAGAACATAAAAAAGGTAAGTTTCTGAGTGAAAGAAACAGATGCAAAAGAGGAGAGATTCAGGACAAATTAATATATGTAACTGTGTATTGTTACAGTTGGTTCCTGTCGTGACTGAATTGATTGAGAGTCGTCCACGTTTCCACAGAGAGGAGGTGAGCAAACAACCCTACCAGTGATTTATTATTTAAACGATTACGTTGATTGATGTTGGTCATTGAAAGTGCAATGACAACATGATTTAGTCTCATATAAGGGTTATACAACTTTTTCGTTATCTGCAGTAAAAAATATTTTATTAGGCCCCCTGGGGGTCTGCAAAAATTTAAAATACATTTGTTCAATAGACCTTTTATACTTTCACTGTGAGTTTCTGTCTACTTCCTTGTGCTATGACCTTCTGCAATGGAACAATATATATATATTTTGTATTGTCTAATAAAGACGCATGGTTTATCCCCTCATTGTGAGTGATACAAGAAAATGTTTTATTGCATTCAGGATAGTAATTATTGCTTGATGGTGATTGGAGTACCAAATGTCGGGAAGTCATCACTAATCAATGCACTGAGGAGGATGCATCTTAAAAAAGGTACTTATAATTTTGCCTCCTTTCAGGAGATCTTTGAGTTTGGCCTTACATAGATTTGTGGTTTGAGTTCAGCCCTGTCCTAACTATTCTGCCTTCAGGTAAAGCGTCAAAAGTGGGAGGGGAGCCAGGTATAACCAAGGCAGTCCTCACTAAAATACAGGTTGGTGTGACTGTAACAGCTGTAAACAGTATGTATCATCATATTCATAGTTTCCTTCACAAGGTTTGTGCCTTTTTCCAGGTGTGTGAAAGACCAATCATCCACCTACTGGACACACCTGGAGTCCTGCCTCCCCGGATCCAGAGTCTGGAGACTGGAATGAAGCTGGCACTTTGTGGTGAGTCTAGAACTCATATGGTACTGCAATGACACCTACTGTTCTAAAGCTTGATTACTGGCCAGTATGTTCCAGGCCTATTATGAAATATGCACAAAATTGACACCCAAACTGGTCTTGTCTTCATATCATGATACAGCAGTATACAAGGTATTACTACATACAGGAGCTACTGTGAGATTCTTCTATTACTCGGTACATTCTATCTCTCTATCTCAGGGACAATATTGGACCATCTAGTAGGAGAAGACGTCATCGCTGACTATTTACTGTATTCTCTAAACCGGCTAGAGAAGTTTGGGTACAATACTTTTTTTTATCTCCATAATGTGCATTTGATCATCTTTGCCTTACACGTCCCTATACAGTAAAGTGTGTCTGTGTTGTGCAGGTATGTGGAGAAGTATGACCTAAGTGAGCCGAGTGATGACATCCAGCAGGTCCTCAAACGTATTGCTGTGAAGCTGGGCAAGACTCAGCGGGTTAAAGCCCTCACTGGAGTGGGTAAGACCCAAGGCCGTAATCACGCATGCTGTCCGAAAATATAATTTACAAATATTTTTTGTCCCTCCAATGTTGACTCCAGTAGAACTAGTGTTCATCACTGCTCCGTTTGTATATTGTTTCCACTCATTACTATAGAGAATGACAAACTTGGGAGTTTTATTATGTCCCTTAACCAAACACTGGTGGACTGATCTAGTTTGTGTTTTGTATTCCTCATCACTATAGGTAACATCACTATCACAATCCCCAACTACACGGCTGCAGCCTATGACTTCATCAGGACCTTCAGGAAGGGTGAGCTGGGACGAGTCATGCTAGACTGACCCCAAACAGACTTCTCCCCGACTGACCCCTGCAACAGCAACAGAGATTGAACACGGTTTTTACAACACAATGTGCAGTCAACTCTCAGGGTTTGCTGTTTGGATCAAACCTTAGTCACACGGTACAGAGACAAAGCCACCTCTCCTCAGGTTGGTGAAGAAAGGAAGAGGATTCAAAAGGTGTCAACCACAGTTTAACACACTTTTCTTTATCATAGAAATGCTGTTTGAGATGATCTTGTCTCGAAATCTCAGACTTCTCATAACATCTGTGTACATGAGATATGTTTATTACCACAAAGACAGGGTGACAATAATAAATGCTGTATTTTTATGTACAGTACAGTGTCTTGTTTACACAGTTTTGTTTATAGTAATATTTGCAGCATAATATATAGGGCTTCCCCATAACATGGAAAACCTGGAAAAGTCATCATTTAGAAATTGTGATTTTCCGACCTGTAAAGGTCATGGAGACAAACAGAAAATATTATAGAAGCCATGGGGATAATATACTGTGGTACAAAATTACGGATATATCAGTAGTGCAGTATAAAATAAGTCATTTGGAATACAGTGTTGACTAAACAGTGCAGGAGATGAGTGGTCAAGTCACGAAGACAGTCACATTTACCATAGGCACAGTACCAAACTGGTTCCAACATCATCACTGAGGTCATCTATTAAGGATATGAGCAAAACACTCTTTTAGTAGTTCATACTGTAGTTACATAACACAGCCAAACCATCAATGGATAAATACATTGTAAACAACATATGTATAAAAGCCATTCCTGTACTAAACAGACAAATCTTCAATTATTGACAAATATTACCTATTCACAACTGTTACAGTGTCTAATATGAGTTTGCTGGCACTATGTTTTGTTGGCAATTATATATGCATACATGGTAGTAAAGCTTTACAGACATTAAGGATTTGACAGTGGTGTAGGGTCTGTTATAGACAAGTGATATTGACAATGTCAGTCATACTTGTGTGTGTGTGTGGGGGGGGGTTGTTTCTTCCCTTTTCTAACTTCAACCTTCAGGCCATGGGGAGCCATGGCTTTATATGCAGGTTAGGTCAAGAACACTATACCAACAATCTAGAATACTTAATCCAGACATTTCATTTATCTAAGCTAGCCCATACTCTCCCAGATATGTCCATATTTAGGCAAAATTATAGTTATAAAGACAGATAAGATTTGAGTAAACAAGGGTTCGTCGTGAGTGGCTTTTGATGTTTGCGCATTAAAGTAGTTTGTCCTGTTGTAATAGTCCCCTTCGTACTCAGAGCTGTCGTCCACTTTATTGTTGCGGAAGGCAGATGCATACCAGTTATCTGCCGATAGTGCGACCGCTGCACCGGCTGCTGCTGCAGCTGCAACGCGCACTGGGGAGCTGCGCCCTGCCGCCCTAAACCGCGAGCGTGTGCCTCCATAACTTCCACTTCGGTAATGCCCCCCAGTTCCACCGCGAGCTGTGCCTCGTGCAGACCCCCGTGCGCCTCCGCGGCCGCCCTTGGCAAGCACGGACTCAGTTATGAACGAAGTGATCAGAAGAAACGTCCAGCACGTGGCTAATACTCGCATCGTTCCCGTCATCAATACCTAAATGAATGACAATAGAAAATGATCATGATTTATGCGCCTGTTCTATTTATTCCCCCACAGTGTCATCTAGCTCTCACCTGACGATAGCCTATCGATCTGTTTTGTGGAAGTTCAAACCCAAGATCTTGTCAGTAATAACTATCTCCGTCGCTGATCAAAAAGACAAGCACTAGGCACTATTTGAAAAGGAAATAAATAATAGAACGGACAGTGTTAAGAATGCTAATCGTGTTAAGTAGGTCAATATAAACAGAGCACAACACAGAGGACACTGGATTCTGGCTTTATGCTTAGGAAACATTTGTAGGCCATCTAAAAAACCATAGCTTCGCCACAAAATGAGGAATCGTGAAGATATAGGCTAGCAAATTACATAAATATCCCATTATATAAAAAAAACTGTGAGCATGAGCGATATTCACCAGACCATATAATCATACAAGCACTACATTTAGTGAGCTATAATCTTGTACGATAAACATGCTTTCTCAAAAACCGTGATGATGGATTCAGATTTATTTTCAATTATGATTTTCATCGGTAGCATACGCTTTTGCCTTTGCCGAACAATTACTGCAGCTATCGAGACCATAGGTAGACTAAATCTTAACCAACTTGCATTATTTCTCTATCAGGTTTAGCAAATAAATCTTACCTTGTTGTGTCAGTCGAATATTCCTTAGCTTTGCAGATGCTCTCGATACCCTAATTCTGAATAATGTATCATATCCGTGCTCAAAACATCAGTGTGCTTGAACGAGGACGTTCATTCCTTTCTTTGCAGTAGCCTATTTAGATGCTCGCACCCCTTGACACGCTCATGGGGTGACAGAAGAACGTACACGAGTCTGTCTGTGACTACTCTCCTCACTTATTTGAAAAGATTAATTGTCAAGGTATTTAATAAGAACCACTTCCTCGGATTGCTTCCCAATGAAAGGGTGGTACGCTCTGGATTGACTGGCAGGGTTTGTCTCTGTGGCTGATGTGCTCCATCAAGGCTTCACTCCTGTGGGCATACAGGAACCTGTGGAAGTAAACACTACCTTTGACTTTGAATTTCCTTGTGTGCTAGAGAATTGTAAACAGGTTTTCTTTTCGGTCTGGGATCAAATGTTGTGCAATTTGTGAAATGTTTATTATCCTGAATTTATCATTAGCCTATCTTTATCTTTAGCCTATTTTAATAATAATAATAATACATTTTATTTATATAGCGCTTTTCAAGATACTCAAAGTCACTTTACATGGTTAAAATAAACATAAAACAAGTACATCATATAAAATCACAGCATTTTTACACATTAAAAGCAGATCTAAAAAAAAATCTATGCTCCAGGCCGATTTGCATTTGCAGATTAGGTTATAAGATATATGGAGCACCTTGTGCATTCTTTATTTAGGATATATATATATATATATATATATATATATATATATATATATATATATATATATATATATATAAATTATCAATCCAGACAAATTTCCAACTCACATAAAGAAATTGTTTTATTTTGTGCCGGCAGAGACGCGCACATAATCGCACCTTTATTTTCCTCTTGTTGCCTTGTAATGTCAAATATCGCGCGATCAAGCAGTGAGAACTCGTGCGTTTGGTGTCTCTGTTGGCTAGCTAGCAGTGTAGCACAACTTCGTCCTCGCAGTCATGGCTGTGTTCTGCAGAACCGCTGCCCGTCTCTTGATACCAGCTAGGTCACTCACTGCAAGTCTCTCGGTTGCACGGCAGTACAGCGTAGGTACGTATATGATACATTGTCAATTAACTCCTACTGTGGAGGAAATCTACATTGCCCTTTCCAATTCCACAATGTCATGGAACTTGTTTGCAAATTGCAGCATGTGAGCCAAAGTTGCCACGACACCGAGTGATCAGCGTCATAACCTGCCAGTCATAGTTTATTATATGTTACTGCTTAAAAAATACTTTATTAGTGACAGCCTATGCAAGCTACAGATTTCTAGTTTGTCACTGGTAAAATGACTAGGCTAGCTTGGATTCTGCACGTTAGCTTGCTAACTATCTAGTAACTAGACTAGCTGCACTATTAAACAAGGCTATCAATCCAGTGCTGCTGGATTTGCGCAGGAACGTGGTCGATCTAACCGTGAGAATAATATTTGATGATTTATATTTAAGAACGGAAGTTCATCCACAAAAATGTATTGTACCTGCAACATTTTTAGCCTTTACCCTACTGAATTATTCCGTATCTTTTCAAGGACACAAAGCTTGTGTCCCATAAAGCAAAGATTGTGATAGCAGTGTTTTTTATGTGCCACAGGTCAGCCTATTGTTGAGACACCCTCACTTACTGTCAGTTTTTGAACCCTTTCAAGGTGCTTAACAGTTATATGTGTGTGTCTTACAGGTGGTCAGTATGAATACATTGTAGTGGAGAAGCGCGGGGAGAAGGAAGATGTTGGGTTTATTCAGCTGAACCGGCCCAAGGCTCTAAACGCTCTGTGTGACGGTCTGATGCTGGAGTTGGGGCGTGCGTTGGATGCCTTTGAGTCTGATGGGCAGGTGGGAGCCATTGTCATCACTGGGAGTGAGAGAGCCTTTGCAGGTGAGGGGTGTGTGTGTGTGTGTGTGTGTGGGGGGGGGGGGGGGATTTGCATAAGTAGGCTTAAAGATATGTCTATGACCTTCAAATCTCATCTGAGTAGATGCGAATCTTACCATAAATGAAAGTTGGAGTGCCAGCGACCAGAATTACAATTTAATAAATGTGTCATCATCAATGTGCGTCTTCAGCGGGGGCAGACATCAAGGAGATGCAAAACCGAACATTCCAGGAGTGTTACAGCGGTAACTTCCTGGCCCACTGGAACAGAGTGTCCACGGCTAGGAAGCCAGTCATTGCAGCTGTCAACGGATTTGCAGTGAGTATCTTACTCTTTAATCCATTTGTGCTTGAGAGAAAACGTAGATCAGTGTGTGTGTTGTAATTTTCTCCTGGAACTTTGTTGTATGCATAAGTCTCTCTCCCTCCCCCTCTCTCCCTCTTTACGTCCATCCCTCTGCAGCTGGGTGGGGGTTGTGAACTAGCCATGATGTGTGACATCATTTATGCTGGAGAGAAGGCTCAGTTTGGCCAGCCGGAGATTCTGCTGGGAACCATCCCTGGTGCGCCTCTTCCTCTCCATCCCCTTCCTCTTCATCATCCTCTCCCTTTCCATGATCTCCAAACTTTTCCTCCATCTCTCTTTTTTTTCCACTCCTCTTCTGTTTCATATGTTGTCTGTCAAAAATGAGGGCCTGTCTGTCAGCCCATCATTCTTTTTGTGTTAGCTTGTCTGTGGTATTGACTGATGGACTGTTTGTCTGTATAGGAGCGGGTGGCACTCAGCGACTGACCCGTGCAGTAGGGAAGTCCTTGGCCATGGAGATGGTATTAACAGGAGACAGGATAAATGCACAAGAGGCAAAGCAATCAGGTACACACACACACACACACATTCACAGAGGAGGCGAGTCATCAGGTATTCAGGTAATTCAGATATTCACTTCAAACCTTGTATAACTAATATTTCAGATTGGCCACTCATGGCTCATTCTGTGTGTATGTGTCTCAGGTCTGGTGAGTAAGATATATCCTGTAGACCAGTTGGTATCAGAAGCCGTTAAATGCGGAGAAAAGATTGCTGGCAATTCCAAGATAATCTCTGCCATGGCCAAAGAGGCCGTCAACGCAGGTGTGTCTCCTTTTTTGTTGTCGTCAGGAATAGTGTAAAACGCGATTCGTTATTAATACTGGACTGGTTTTACCGTGTCTTTCTCTCTCTGGTTGCAGCTTATGAATTGACTCTGGCTGAGGGAAATCGTTTAGAAAAACGGTTGTTCCACTCTACCTTTGCTACTGTGAGTTGAACAGTGTCATTTTTCGAAGGGGCTCTGTGTCCATTTTTGTGTTTGTTACATATCAAGGCCTGTGTCTAAATGTGGGTGTGTCGTGCCTACGTGTGTCTGTTTTCTCAGGGTGATCGCAAGGAGGGTATGACTGCATTCGTGGAGAAGAGGAAGGCCAGCTTTCAGGACCAGTAGAGCTAAACAGAACCCCCACATGCAGAGTACTGTTTATGCAAAGTTCCCAATGATCCCGATTTCTGCGCTCAAAATGGATTGGATTTCCGCATAAATCCTGCACACTTGTAAGAAACAACAATGAACTCACATGGATGAGAAGTTTGAATTGTGCCCTGTTTGAGTGCTAGACTGTGGTAATGCCTTTTCATAGTGTAGTGTGATTATACGCTATGTGCATACACAGTTATACTACGTACAGTAATACAGTTTGTAGTCTACATAAAATATTAGTCCTGTCGAAATGAATGATGGAACAGGAAGCGTTATACCGACCACTAACACATGACCATGCCTTTGATTTTCACTGCAAATGAATATCAACATTTTCTAGATAAACACGTTTTCCCTATACATTTTGCAAATAAAGCTTGATCAAGGTGCGTGATCTTGTCATATTTGTGCTTTACTCTATCAAATTATACTATTGGATGCATTTTTTTCTGGTTGTCGGATGTTGGATTCCAAATTGGTTTTTAACATTTGAAAACTCCAATAATATCCTATTTTTGCTATAAGGTGTCTACCTGTCCATCTGTTACCATCTTGATGGATTATGTTTCAAGTCAATTAGGCATAGAGACATGTCTGTATTTTAGAGGCTTAGTGTTACAGATGGCAAGACATATTCTCTTAGTCTAAAAGTAATTATACCTAATTGCTGTTTCCTATGTATAGGAGATGGAAGGTTCAGTGATAACCTGGTACAGAAATTATCTGGGTTGATGATGGCGATGATTACTTAAAGTGGGTCTTTGTGGCAGTTCATCAGTAACTGTACCCAAGTGTTGTAAGATGGACGACGGTTCATGCTCATTTGACGAAACGTGGCAGTGAAAATAACTAATGGACTTGTGTGCAGGCCAGGCCACTTCACACACAAATAAGTTCAGAAGAGGCCTCTGTGTACGAAGTGACAGTTCTATCTTTCACCAGTAGGCGAGGCAAATACACCATAGTTAAAATTTCTCCAAGTTGCAAAATGAGACACGACCTAACTGTTAGGCCCTATTTGAAATTCATAATTTTCAGCGTTGAAATTACCTTTTAAAATGTGCATTTATGGAGAGAACAATCTAATTTAAAAGCAATAAAATGTTTTACAGCCATTAAGAACATTTACCATTACATTTATTCATTTAGTAAACGCACACTTTTGTAAAACTGCAGTGACAGTATGTCAATGATCATAAACAACGAGATAGCCCCAAACACATTGCGGGTAGCCAAAACATGAAGCATACATTGTGAAAAGCAAATAATGCCAATGGGAAGAAACATAAGAGCATAAGAGAGACAAATTACAAATAGAAACACCTAGGTTGCCGATGGATGAGGACGAAACTGTGGCCGTCTCTGTTGGACTTTATATTTTAATGTTGTCATTTGTTTGAAGTAGCGTAAAATTTGTAACTTGTGCCACATCTGATATGAACTGTAGGCTATGTTAAAAAATAGCATTTGCTATCGAATTTATTGAAATTCCAAATGTCTTTCCATTGCCGAAATAGCCAAATAGCCTACATTTAAATCACATAAATTAAGGCAAATCTTTTGATTTGTTTGGAACATTTCTTTCTTTCTTTTTCCAGGAACGTTCAAATGGATTCCCGGATTAATCTGAAAAAAAATGTTCTATTCATTGTAAATTAGTCTATAGCGACCATTTGAATTATATGCCTTGCATAATGTAAAACAGTTTTGGGTATAGCCTAACAATTTGGGATATTTGCAAATGTTTGCTTGTGACGAGTATCTTTTCCATTCATAGACCACCTGCCGTTGCCCCAGTATAATATTTTAGCATTATTAACAAACTACTATTAGTGGATCTTAACGGAAAAGTAGGTTAATTGTTATGTTTTGTTTTACTTATAGGCCTAATAGATAGGCCTAATACATAGGCCTAATAGATAGGCCTGCCTAGTTCGCTTTAAATTGGCTATCGTGATGAAAACTATTAACCTGTTACGACAGTTTGAAATAAATCAGGCTGTTGTGTTGAAGTATTATGTCTGAATATTCATCTAGCCTATTTAATTAAACAATTTAACCAAAAACAAAAAACTTGCACCATTCCACTTCAAACGTAACGAAAACACCAGAACAGATTTGATTATGGGGCACTTTCTTTAGTCACTCTCCGATCATCTGAAGGCACTTTACGTCTCTGATCTCGGTTTCTTCACACGACGGCGCCCCATATCTTCACAAGGCCGTGGCCTAATTGATTTTTATTTTCATTCAATATTCCCCTGGAGCTTGCTTTCTTGTCAGCCCCTGGAACAAAACGTATAAAAGGAGAGAGAAAACTCGTCTCCTTACACCGCAGGGACGCACAAAGGTTTGCAGAGAAAGTCGAAAAGAAGCACCCCTTTGAAGTCTCTCCCCTGCTACCGAAAGGTCAAAATAATAAATGTAGACCCAATTGAGGCTCTCCTTGCAGACAATGAGGGCAAAACGTTACATTTTGGCAGTGCAGTCCCTCATAGCGTGATAAACTCATTTAAAGAAGCTGAACTAAAGAGGGAGCAGCATGAGTCCACAGAAAGAGAAAAGAGCTTTCAAACCAACAGACAGGCTTGGCTCCAGCGAAGGCCCTTTTCTTCTACCCATCAGTCTCCGTCCGTCTCTCTCTCCTCTCTGTCCTCTCCCAGCTGCGATGCCTCCACACACCCATTCACACCACGCTAATAGAAATTTCCTCTAAATTACAACCTGATCTGGAGAGAGAAAAAGAGGAAGACAAAAAAAGAGTCAACCTCTACATTAGTAGCAGCTGCACGTTCGGTCTGTTATTCTTTACCACGGACTCGAGCTTTATTTATGCGAGATGCTTTGGGTCCCTCTCTAAAAGCTTTTTCATGCAGATCTCATGCTTATACAGAGCAAGATATATCTGATAGCCATGCAGAAGTTTCCTCGGCGTTTCGCGGTCCGGTTGAAGGTTGCCGTGGTTCAGATGAAACGCGGCTGGAGGGTGGAATGGTTTTCATCTGACAAATATTTTCATTATCTCGCATTCTTGGCACCGATGGCCGTGTCGGAATAACACGTTCAGAAGTTTTTGCTTTGAATTTTGCCCACCCGAGGGTGTCAGAAACAACATAGGCCTAAATATCCTCTGCTGAACTAATGTAATAAGTCTGGAGGGTTGTTTAGTAAACGACTGGTCAGATTCCAGCGCTCAGTTTGAAACAGATGCATGATTCGAAGCAGAGCATAGACTGAGTGAAGAATAAATAAAATGAAAAGTTAGCCTAATGATGACAAGCGTGTGGGATGGTGGACTAGTTGAGATTAGGCGACAGTGCAGATAGGCTATCCTAAGACAATCACAGTCCCATTGCAGTCCCTCAACTTATGGCTGTTTTCGAATGAGTCTACAGTCTATATATTTAGCATATAAACTCCCAAAACATAATTATTTGAATTCAGGTGTTTGCTATTAGGCTAATAAGTGTACCCATCCAGTAGGTTTTCAAAGAAAGTTATACATGAAAAAGAGCGGAGCAGCCTATTATGTACGCATTACGCACAGAATAAACACATTCAAGTTATTGTAATAACTTAAAATACGAAGATGCAATTATTGTAGTTTACTTTAACATTTTAGTAGTAGTTTCTGTAAATGTATTTTGTCATGAACTGACAAGAAAAACTTAGGCCTACATTTTATGAAAAAGCTCATAAGTGCAAATGAATTATTTACTAATGTTTCCTATTGCAGTAAAGTAAATTCTATTTTATTCTCATCTATTCACTCAGTACTCACAGCCCGGTGCGACTTTGTCTGGTGTGCAGACAGGAGCGTGAGGTGTGGGCTATCTTTGTTCGACCAATCAAGCTGCGTACCGGATCCCGTGACTCACTTCCTTATTGACTCTTGCACTGCGTCCGTGTGCTGAGATAAACTGAGGTGAGGTTGTAGCCATGGTTGTTTTGAAAGGAATTCCCCATATTTTATCTCCAGAATTGATTTATGCTCTAGCAAAAATGGGCCATGGAGATGAACTGGGTATGTTTCTTAAGATTTTTTTGACTGGCTCTGTTCAGCCGGGATACATTTGCCGAGATTGTTCTTGCTGTTTATCTTCTCCAGCTCTGCTAAAAGCTATCACATTTTGAAACTAACAAACGTGCTTCGCGTTATGCCATGTCACTTTCAGCACTAATGTGATTAAACAGCGACACAAAAAGTAAAATACATAAGATGCATTTCAGTAGCATAATATTTACCATTCCGTGAAGATACCTAAAATTATAAATGGGGGTCAACAATCAAACTTAACAGCATTAATCCACGTTCAAACTAGAGGCAGGTTGATAACTTTGTCATTAAACTTCTCCTTCAGTTCTTGCTGATGCAAACTTTCCTACTTCCTCTGTTTGTGCCTGTGGTCCCACTGAGATTCGAGCTGATGGTTTGTAAATGTTTTACCAACAATTATTTCCATAGCCATTTCTGCCATGATTCAAACCACTTATCAGGTATCACATTTTCGTTCATCTGTCCTGCAGGTTTACAGGTCCCAGAGCTTTTGGCTGCCATTTTGAAGTTATTTCCCTTGGATACATACACCCACAGTCCGGTAGGTCAAACAAGTGACTTACAGCTGTTTCTCTCAACACAATGAGAAACGCTGGATTCATTCTGGATGCAAACATTGTGTCAATATGATAATATATTTATTTTCAGTTTTCTACTACTGTATGGGGAGCTCCTTTTGAAATGAGGTTGTGTTGTTGTAGGCTGCTGTGATGGAGCTTGTGGCAAGTGACAAACTGAAAGGTCTGGCTGTTCCTGTATGGGACACCTTCACACAGCTTCTATCTGAGGCAGGGTCACAGGTGAGAGGAAGGTGGTATTCACACACACACACACTGAAACAAATACTGTACACTCACACATACTTAACAACTGCAAGTGAGAGACCTAAAACACCAGGGGTACAGGCATGGCTGGAACTACATAGGAGAAACCTGATGTTTGGACCTCAGAGCAAAATAAACATTAATTTAAATATTGTCCTGCTCCGAATTTCAAAATGCCCCAGATCTATGATGTACACTTCTGGTTGGACCAAATCTCAGATGCTGGTTTTGGGCCCAGGTGTATACTGATTGACTTCTCTGCTCAGTGTGTATTTGTATTTATACACAGGCTCCTCTGGAAAAGGTGGAGAGGTTTGCCTTCTATGAACGGGCAAAGAAAGCCTTTGCTGTTGTGGCTACGGGGTAAGATGTACCAGCTTTAGGAGGTCTTGGTCTACTGCATAACTTCATATCCGGTATCACTGTGTGTGCTGCTCTGTGCTTGGTGCTAGTTATTGTGTGTTTTCACAACCCCCACTGTGTAAGTGTTGGTTGTTTGGTTCTATTGACAGGGAGACGGCTCTGTATGGGAACCTGATACTGAAGAAGGGGGTCATCCCTGCTGAGTTACTGCAGTGACAGACACACACGCACACACTTGCATAGTATATCAGTAATTCATACATAGATATACAGCTTGTAAATAAACATTTTTGAATTCTGTTTGTAATGCTATTCAATTTGTATTGCTATATATATATTTATTTTTTCAGTTTGAATTTTCCCCTTGTTTGTGAATTACATAACTTACACAATTACACAAGTATTTACAAATTGCACAATTTATGCAAATCATTGTAATTTAAGTAATATCAACTTCAAAAAATTGCAGTTTTTGTAAATCATATCAACTACATAATTTACACTTACTGTAAATTGTTCTGTTTACTGGGTCACTTCTAAACAATTAATTAATAAGGGCATTTCAAAAGCACGATTCTCCTTGTGTTTGTGGCTTAGGGACTTAAAAGTGTGCAAGTATGTTTAGAACAGGGTTCCTGCGGAATTTCTGAACTTTAATTGTAAGGCCTTAAAACTTCTTACAAAACAGATTTTCATCTGGTCTTAAATTTCATTTAGTCAGGTCTAAAAAAGGTTGCCTCAGCATATCTGAAAGAGCATGCACACTAACCCAGTGAGCTAACAGGGGAGACCTGCGTTCTTCTGGTTTTCTGACACCCCAACTCTGCAGGTTGTTACAACTAGATAGTTCAAAGTCAAATTTAAATGTTGGGTGGAGATTGTTCTGATCCCTGATAAGGATGTGGACTACTGAGTGAGGGATTGTGTGTTCAAATCTGGCTGAAGGATCTTCTAACAACTAAATTTTTGCTCTTGGACTTATAAATAAAACTTGACTTATGAATAAAACTGAGAAATGGTAAATTTCTTTTTAGACTCTTGGTTGGTCCTTTCCTGGTGGGACAGTTGTGGTACCTGGAAAGACAGTTGGAAGACAGGATCTGGGCAGTCAGGGAGTGTGCTGTGGTTACAGGGATCTGGGCCCACAGATGTGTTTTGCACTATGCTCTGTGCTGGATTTGAACCCAGGTTGTTGTGGTTTAGGCTCTTGTTCTCAACCCACTACACCACAGGGTCCCCCTTTCACATACTGAGATGTGACATATTACTTAACTGATATCAGTTAAATGAATTATCAATTGGTTTGTGCGAGAGTTGAACCAGGGGTACCATGTTTGGCAATAGACTTGATGGTCCACATGCTTACCCACTGAGCCACAGAGGTTTCCTGCAAAGTTACTTTCTACAAGAGGTTGTAATTGCCCTTATGACACTATGAAATGCCAAAGAACAACGTACATTTTGTTTCCAAGTTATAAAACAGAATACTCTGCCTTCTGATCATACTTACAAAACATGTGAAAGTTTGCCGAAAGATTTCTAAGAACTCGTTCACAAAATACAGTGATAATAAGTAGACTTTTCTTGAATAGACATTTATTTCTGCAACAAGGATAAATATTAAACAGAAATGTACAGCTTACAGTCTATTAGGGGAAGGAATATTTTGGTACCTCATGATTAAATTCTTTGGGTCACGATTTTTAATCAAATTGCGATTCAATATATGATTACATAAAAATACAAAAAATGTGAATCGCTAGAAGACTGAATTTCTTTCCCCACCCCTAGTACTTAGTCCTGAATGAAATTCAATTAGGTTACTATTGTGATGGCTTTATCTGTAGATTAAATTAATAATATCTTTGATTTGAATATTTTTTTGGTCGGTCTCAAATGTCAATCTTTATGGTCTTAAAGTGTCCTAAAAGGGTCTTAAATTTGACTTACTGAAACCTGCAGGGTCACTGTTAGAAGGATTGTTGACATTTCTGTGTTAGCTTTACTGTGTCTTTATTGTTCCGGAAGACATCGTCATTCAAAAACTGGTTCATACAGAAAATAATACTGATTTGAACAGTTGGGCTGTCATCCTGGAAGTGTGTGAGATGGGTGAGACATCAAGGTGAAGCTCAAAGGCAGTTAATGGTGATAGAGGTGATCCAGGTCTTCCTCTGGTTGGGTGTGCATCCTCTGTACTGCCTGGTCATAAGGCAGCAGAGCAGCTACTGGAGTGTCAGCCACCTTGTGGTAAGGAACTGATGCTGGAGGGTCGGCATGGTAGACGTCATCTCGGTCCTCTTCCGGTTGCTTGTTCTTAATGACCTTGCTTTGATCCCAGACTTCTGCCTCCTGTGGAAGGAGGTCCACCTGGGTGTGTGCAGACCTATCACCATGATAAATGTCATCCATATCTTCCTCTGGAACATTGTGAACTCTATGGAAATCACCACCTTGTGGAATGAGCTCTTCCTGTAAAGGCACAACCACTTGGTATGTTCCGTCTCCCCCCTCCTTGGTCCCAGGGTGGTACACCTCATCCCAGTCTACCTCAGGCTCCTTCGGGTCCACCTGCTCTGAGAATGTGTGTGACATGGCGTCTTGATCTACCTCTGCTTCCTGGTAGTACTCGAGGTTGTCTCCGTCCTCCAGGGGTTCTGCCTGGACATTCACCCAGGAGAAGGTGTCCTCTGGCTGGGGCCAGGCTCTGAGGACATCTGCCATCTGGCTCTGTTCCATGGAGGGGTGGTAGAGATCGTCACTGTCCTTTTCGGCCTCCAAGTATTTCTCCTCCTGTCCATTGCCTCTCACGTTCTTCCAGATGGCCATGTTGGGTTTAATGTAATAATCAGTGACATCCATGTCCTCTGGAGGCTCCACCTCTCTCAGTCCCAAAGGCATCTTCCCTTCAGTCATGTCCCTGGGAGAAGAAGAGGGGAAGTGGAAAAGGGGATCCCAGACATATCAAACACATTGTATGTGACTCAGTTTTGACTCAACTGACTCAATGACTCAGTTTGATCATGACTTTTGAGTATATCGTCATTATCAGATCCATGTTCATCGATGTTTATTACTCTGAAAACAGATGACTCACATCAGAGTTTCCTGGAATGCTGTATCGGCCACTTTACCCTGTCAGCACCACAGTCAGGTAAACATAGAGAAATGGTTAGGTTGACACACCAAGATCAAAACATGTAAACATGGTTATTATAAGATTAGAATAACTTTTATGTGTTGTACTTACAGACGGTTTGAATGGCTTTGCTGTGATTCCATACAATAGTAGAGAGGTACAAACCAACAGTGATAACCTGTAAACATGTTGACAAATGTTTCCTGTATGTCAAAGCGGGAACCTTCCTGTCCAACAGAACTCATTTGTACCCAGATACAATTCAGTCAGACTAGTATAATCAAATCGAAGAAGTATGATCTTACCTGAACATTGTGATTGTGTTTGTTGAGTCTTGGAGTGTATGTGGATCTGACACACAGACTTCTTTTAAACATACCAGTCATGACGCACGGCACCACAGGGCAAAGGTAGGCTCATAAACCATGTTCTGTTTGAACCTTTGAACTTTCAATAAGTAAGCTGTAAGTCTACAAGAGGGTGAACCACGGACAGCTGAAAAGAGTAGTGAGACAGTGATTCAATAATTAAATAAAGGAATTATTATTATTTTCACAGTTCCGTTAATTCACAAGCTCCCAATTTCACACTTAAATAGAATTGTTTATGAATATAAAAGGTTAATCAGTATTCAATGGATATGGATGTGAATCCAAATAAAAGTCTGCTGTGAAGGAAGAAGAACTGAAACTCACCTTCGCTCTCAACTCTTATGCCGTTATTTTGGTTGGCCGCATGAAACAAGAATGTGAGCTTGTCTCAATTAGAAGTCGAGTATCAAATGAATCATCTCAGTCTGTTCCTACATCACGACCTCCCCCCACCCCATCTAAAACCCAAAACACTTTCTCGCTCACGCACACACTCCCCCTCCCTCTCTCACGCAGTGGGTATGAACAGACCAAGGGCAGACAGACATACACCACACACTTCCTGCCCTGTTGGAGGGATGGCTCCATAGCGTCTACTGCTATCTGGCCTCTATATCAGATCCATATGTGCTGGTACTACATACTACCTCTATTCAATCCTGCGGAAAAACCCACTGACTGACTGGCACACTGACCCCTGCAGGACACTATGTGAACTGATGGGAAAATAATTGATTCCCAGAGACAGATGCCACTCATTAGACATATAAAAAACAATGCACACACCACAGGAAGAGGCATAGACTGGGTTTGGATGTCTGTCTTTGTCTAAAGACACACTGGTCTTACACACAGTCTGCCAGAGAAAAGAGGAGAGTCATTGTGGGATTGTTCCTCATTTCTCCCAGAAACCACCAAGCAGAAAAGAAAAAAAATCTGGAATTCCTGACCTGAAAGTGAAGTTTGATGGATAAAGTGTGAAAGGGCTTTGACCTAAACCCACTCTCCCTCCATCGCTCTCTCCATCCCTCTTGTGGCCATGTTGGCTAGTAGCCCTCTGATAGGCAGATAAATCACTAGCAGTTACTTTCATCTGTAGCCGAGTTTAGCCCAACACTAAACCACAGTGACTCACCACTACGCCCCCATCTCCGCCCAGGCACTAATGATCCCCATTAGGTCCTGCAGCAGAACATGTCTCTAAGGTAGGACAGGTCTGTGACGAGCTAGCCTTATGCCTTCCTGCTTAGTGTTCTGGTCAGTCCATTGGTGAGAGGGTTCAAAACTGGGGGGAACCCACGGATGATCAACTGTTTGAGGATGGAAGTTCGTCTGGTATCTAGGCTGTCATGCAACAGGGTGGAGGAAATTAAGGGGGTTTTGAAACCAAACGCAAACGTCACGGTCCGTGGTTGAAGAAATTCTCCTCACTGTGATACTGAATAAGCTCAAATGAAAATGTGACATTAAGGTGTGATAAAGTGTGATAAACGTTCTGGCCTCTCTGAACCCTCTAAATAAACACACCAAAGTAAGCACACCTACCCAATGGAAACACAGCTGATCTGGACAATCACATAAGTCAATATGTGAGGCAAAATGTATAACACTTGAAGGGGGTCTTTAAAGAACTAACTCTGGGACAGTGTCATTTTGTCAAAGGTTTATCTGTGTCCTTCCAGACAGTGTTGGCACACACAGCTTAAGCCCAACCATCATCTTATTTTCTCTCTAGAGATGTGGAAACAACACAGGCCTCAGTGGTGGAATGTTCCTAAGAAACAAGTTCACCCCCCCCAAAAAAAGAAGGATTTTTTGTATCATTGGCCTGGATTGATAGGAGGGTAATTTGATTATGATATGTGGTGTGCCCTGACACCTAGAAGCTGTATGAAGTTTGGTGAAGTCTGCCAAAACATGAGCAAATCAGCTCCCTTTTCCCCCTCCCATACCACTGCCCCGAGGTAAGCTAACGCCTGGGCAAGCTAACGCCTGGGCAAGTGTCGGTGTGTGTGAGGGTTTGTGTGTGTGTGTGTGTCGAGAGTTTTAGAACGTGTAAAGGGAACAATAAAGACTAGAGTGACTGTGAGCTGTCAGCAAAAAATGACTGTTGGCAATGAACCTTGACACGCGCACACACACACACTCTTACAAACTGGCCAGGGTATCGCGCATAGGAAGCCAAGAATAAATTGCCTGTCTGTAAGTATTTAAGTGCAGCATTAAGATGTGATTTATTCCCAGAAATATGGCATTATTGGAGAGAACATGCTCCAAGTGGTGCATCTTGGAGCAATTTAATTTATATGGGGGAAAACCACCATGATGAATATTTGAATAGGTTCCAATATCGGAATGGTAGGATTAAATGGTTACACTTGACTAAAAGGGCCCGCTACACACTTGGATTTATGTGTGTGTATTTGTGTGATAATGTGTAGTATATACTGTAAGTGTTTGTGGGCTCCCATCCCTTACATCTTTTTAGAAGAATTTAAACTTTTTTATTTGAATAAAAGATGTCACCTGACTTGACGCCACCAATGATGACAGCTGGGTTCTGGGGAATAAAACTTGTAGATTTCTTTATGCATAGAGGGGTAAACCAGTAGCAAACTAGCCCTGTACCCATTGGATTCCATGCTCTGTACTGGCATTCCACCCCAACCCCTACAAAGCGGTGTGGGTGATGTCTGTAGTCTGAGCCATGTTCAGCCAGCAGAACTTCCAGTCCTCCACATTTGTTCTGCACATGTCAGTCACACAGACAGAGGAAGCCAGGATAATGATCGGCTGCGGACTGTGGGCCTCGCCATCAACATTTATTGTGTTTGTTGTCTAATGATGGGCGACTAACAGTGGCAGGGGCTGATTTTGCCGGGTAATAGGCGTTTGAATGCGAGTCCACATGTGTAAGATTCACAGAGGAAGATGGCTCAATGAGGAGATGTGAGGGGGATCTTTAGAAACATCTCTATGAGAAACAAACTGCTGTGAATGACACATCTAATCTGAAAACAGCTTCTACAACAGCCTTAATGTGCGTGTTTGTTTGAGTGTGTGTCTGTCAGTGTGTACTTTATACAGTATGTGTGTATTGAGTGTGTGTCTGTTAGTGTGTACCAGTGTGTATCTTTTTCCTTGTGTGTCTCTTTCAGTGGTTTATGCAACAGAGCCTCAGTGTTCAGTTTGATAGTTGAGATAAGAAGAACCTTGACGCCCATCATTTGTTGCCGAGTATAGATTCGGGTTGAGTGTAATTGATGTCCCACCACAGGAACTACTCTGCTGGCTCCTGCCCTACAGCAGCACAGGATTGTTACTCCAGCAGTCAGAACAACCCAGAGAGGAATGCTGTCGGCATGTTTGTGCATGAAAGTCAAACTTGCATCTGTGTATGTCCTCTTTTGTTGTTGGAGGAACAAATAGAGGAGAGACAATAACCAGCTACAGAGGAACCAAATCAGACTGGGTAACTGGGGCCCTCTGGCTCGAAACTAGTTTGAACTGATTATGTTTAGCTGATTATGTTGAGTGTAGATACCAGAGATGCGTGATGTGTGCAATAAACGCACACAGTACATTGGGATGACGCCATCTTCATTGTCGTTGCTCGGTTAATAACTCGTCAAGTGGTTGCCTCGAACCAGGGAGGCCTATATGAGGCTAACCGCCCTTTCAGCTCATCTGCCACAATCCCCTCAGTTCCAAACATTGAGGAAATCTGGGGTTTTCTAAATAACTCAAATTAGGTAAATGATCTACAATTAACATAATTGATATTTCACCAACACCCATTAAACACACATTAGACTTCTTCAGAGTGGAGCCCAACAACATGAATTACAGGCTTGCTGCAGGGACCTCCCTGAAGGACCGGGGACAATGTGAATGTAATATTGCTTTAATGTTGTTGTGATGTTGCTTTGTGTTGTTTTGATGTTTGGTGGAAGCTGTCAGCGTTAGTGAGCTGCTCGAGAGGGAATTAGTCTGACATCTGCTCAACAGTTGGTCATAATTCATAGAGCGCGCGCATGCACAGACACACACGCATTCTAATGCACACACGCACGCTTACACACGCACACTCATGTGAAACGGATGACAAACATTTTTACGGCACAATTCGAAAAGAACACAAGCCATGCCAGGTAGCGGTTGGGGACGAGGGAGTAGGGGGAGGGGAAAGGATGTTAAGTGAGGAAGAAGGGGGAGGGGGCTAAATGACCTCTATTTTATAAGCCCAGGAACAATGACCCTGATGACAGGTCAGGTTGAGAGAAAGAGTACCGACTAGGATGTGCACTGACAAACACAGAAGCCAGACGGAATTATGAAACTTTCACTCTGTCTGTTTCTGTAATGGAGACCTCAGACCACTTCTCTCTGGGGATGTGGAGGCCTTTGTGTGAGAGAGGAGACGGAGAGGAAGGGGAGATGACCATGCCCCCCCCCCCCCCCCAACCTTTCCTACTCCCTACTGCCGTCTCTCCGGGCAATGTGATTGGCCCTTTTGTCTAGCCGACTTAATCCGCCCTATCTGTTAGCGGCAGTGTGAGAGATGAGCATTAGTCTAGCAGCATTAGCAGCATTAGCCATGTGATACGAGCCTGAAGAACACAGGAACCACTCTGGTGTATGTCTGTCCGTGAATCAGCTCAATACGTGAGAGAGGAAGGGTGGGGGGTGGGCTGTGACAAGGGGGAGAGATGGATGGAGAGCTGGAAGAAACGGGTGTAGATTTCCTGCTCCGTGTCTCGCTCACACTCTGAGCGCTTTCTCACACAGACACGCTCTCGCGTTTTCTCTCTACCTTTCTCTCATACACACACGCATGGACGCGCGCACGCGTGCACATATACACTCATAAATGCCCCACTTCCCTCTCTCAATCATTCCCCTCATACACTTAGTAAACATGTGGCAGCAGTTAAAGTGAGTTTAATAGCTATTTACTGTGTTCTCTAGGCTTTTCATTAAAACACATTTTCCACTCTGAGATTGCTAATGTTTCAGAAAACCCTCTTAAATGAACTAGTTATCATGCCAACATTTAGCATGCTCACTCACACACCCACATGTGCACGCACGCACACAAACAGATGATAGCATGGATCACTGCAGCTGTGAGGAAGGTGATCTCTAGTAATGACCGAAGCCCAACATCAACTCTGCTGGGTGAGGGTGAACATGTCAGTTAGTGTGTGTGTGTGTGTGGGCGTGTGAGGGTGTCAGTGATTGGGGAATCTAGGGGAGCTAGGGGAATGATGTGACGGAATTCAATTTGAATACTGTAAATCTGGGCAAGACCCTCCCTCTGAAGCTCTGCCCTCCACAGGGCAGTGGGAGAACTACAAGCAATCCTGTTCTGCACTTAAACCGCCAACACGGAACAGTGCATCTGGCAAATATCAAGGACAGTACATTTTTGCTTAGCCAGTACTAGTATTACAGTTAAATGAGGTCAATGGACAGATATCCCAAGTGAGTATCTAAGTGAGGAGCCAACACTATCCGACTCCTTCTCTGTGAGGCCTGGCATGATTTGTCCGTGGGCGTAGGTCTGTTTGAGCCTGAGGTCTCTCTGTTCCCATGGCGGACAGACAGAAGTGCCGCGGAACAAGAATCGTGAGCCGATCGCGTCCGAGGAGCGTAACATTTCGAAAAAAAACGAAAGACGAGAAACAAAGCGGGAGGAACGGAGGGGAGAAATGGCACCGCTCTTTCTCTCTCCCTTACTTTCCCCCCCCCCCCTCCTTTCTCCCCCCTTCATCTAGTATGTGAATGGCTCATCACTGGATACCACCGAGTCCCTGCCTGCCAGCTGGAGTACGGCTGACCGCTGACCCTCACCTCTGACCCCTGGCCCTGCAGAGTTCTATCACCCCGCCGCACCTCAATGGCCTCCTGCGGACCTCCTCAGGACCAGCGTTAACATAGCGATGGCACATCGCCATGGGGACAGAGGGGGCATAGGGAGAAAGAGAGAGCGAGAGCCAGGCTGTGATAGGTTAAGACACATAAAAATATGGATGTGTCTTTGTGCGTGTGAACCCATTATGTCTCACCCCTAGCCCTCGCAGGCCATGCTGACATTGCATTCTGACTGTGGACAGACTAAGGCCTGCAAACCCATAGATAAGGAACAGTCTTTGATCCTGAGGCTTGTCTGCCCTCCTGGTTAGTGTCCTCAATCTCTGGGACAGGACTATTTGAAACACTCAAGACACAGAGCAACTGTGCTTCCCGGGTTCTCCACGGCCAAAACAATACAAATACATACAAAGGAATTTGAAAAGGAATAGCATGTAACATCAGTGTGTGTGTGTGCGTATGTGTGTGTCGGCATATTTAAGCTCGCGTGTCAGGGTCCTATCCATCGCAACGTTGCCCCCGAGTTAAAGTGAAGTCCATGCTGTTCTTCCCCGGGATGGCAGCTCCAAAGAGATCCTGTTACAGGAGAACCGTCCTTTCATCCTTATGAAAGACACTTGTGGCTAACCAGTTCTACTAACTCTGGCTACAGAGCTCTGACCATACCACAGCCCTGGGGGGTCATTCTCTGTGCTCTCTCTGGGTTTAGTAAACATAAATCGATAAAAGGCAGAGAGTCTAGTAAGTGTCTGAAGAACACGTTTGAAACTAATGAAGTATGTGACTGTACTGTAAGTTGTAATATACACATGCACTCTGAACTGTGCAATGCTAGTCTGCTTAAAGAAAAAGATGAATGACTCATTCTCCTGTCCATTATTTGTGTGTACCGCATAAAAGTGTCTACTATGAATAAATGTACTGTACATTGCTCTGTATATTTAACCAAATTCCTATGAGCAGTATTAACATGTGAGCTGGGATAGACGGTTGAAAACCTCCCATCAGTTCATGACTCAATCATATTAGACATACTCTGTGGTTCCTGAGTCAACAGATAATGAATAGCTGTCTGTTGACAGAGCACGTCAAGGCCTGCACCAGCTACAATTACACTGATTACCACATAGCTCTGCTCTTAATCACATACCCACATGACTAATTGGAGCAGGGCTGAGCGGAGCCTGTTCGCATGTGACCTGGCTGGTGCTAGTGTCTCCTGTGTGCTTTCACTCTTCCTCAACAGTCCTATATGCACTATCCTTAACTACAGATGGGTTTGAAACCTCTGCAAGACTTCAGTGCTTCCGAGTTGACAAGGATTTGAATTCATGATAGAAATCCCTGTGGGTTTGGGTTTAGCTCAGTGGTAGAGCATTTGACTGCAGATCTACAGGTCACTGTTTGAAATCCCCCCCCCCCCCCCCCCATACGTCGCTTTGAATGAAATCATATGCGAAATGTGAACTATTATTAATGTGGAATACAGGGAGGGCGTGTTTACACAGTGACAATCCTGTTTGTGTCTGACTTTGATGCGTTTGATCTATAGTGAGTTGATCAGCTCCACTGCTTTGTTTCAATCACCATGTAGACATGCAGGATTACATGTGATGTGGTGTGTATGTCTTTATCTGAGAAATCTGAGTCACCGCTCTCTTTCCCTGTCTGTTCGTCCCCTCATCTCTCTCACTCTCCCTCACTCTCTTTGTCCCCCCATCTCTCTCTCTCTCTCTGCACTAATCTTGAAACAACATGAGAAGATGACAGCAATGTCTCTGCTTTCACCACGTGCACACACAGCCATGATAAAAAGCACAATGGCTCTTTCTGAACAGAAACCTCAGCATTCAGGATGGATTAGAGAGAGGCCATGTTGATGTGAGAAACTTCATTCATGTCAGGTTAAACACACTTGCTGCTCAGAGCGAGTTGTGGAGCAAACATAAACCATCCACTCTCTAATTACATGTCATTGCTGCTAAACCATGCAGTGGGTCCCTCTGGGGGTATCAGTATGGATGTCAAGGCAAAGCTCTGACCTGGTATCAGTCTTGCAATTTTGCTCCTTAATGGTGGAGGTTGTGGAGTGAGGAGAGGTGGGGTATTACAGATAAGCTACCAACCGACGCGTCCGGAGTAGGCAAGGGGATGCGATGTAGGAGAGGGAAGGCAGGAGAGGGAAGGCAGGAGATGGGATGTCGGAGAGTGAGGCAGGAGAGGGGAGGCAGGAGACTGAGGCAGGAGAGAGGAGGCAGGAGACAGGCAGGAGAGAGGAGGCAGGAGACTGAGGCAGGAGAGGGAAGGCAGGAGATGGGATGTAGGAGAGTGAGGCAGGAGAGGGGAGGCAGGAGACTGAGGCAGGAGAGAGGAGGCAGGAGACTGAGGCAGGAGAGAGTAGGCAGGAGACTGAGGCAGGAGAGAGGAGGCAGGAGACTGAGGCAGGAGAGGGGATGTAGGAGATTGAGGCAGCAGAGGGGAGGCAGGAGACTGAGGCAAGAGAGGGGAGGCAGGAGACTGAGGCAGCAGAGGGGAGGCAGGAGACTGAGGCAGGAGATGGGATGTAGGAGAGTGAGGCAGGATAATGGAGGCAGGAGACTGAGGCAGGAGAGGGGAGGTAGGAGAGACATGCAGGAGATGGAAGGCAGGGGAGTGGAAGCAGGAGAAAGATCCATGAAAGTCAAGTCCCAGCAGGGAGAGGCAGGTACAGGAGAGAAGTAGTGGAAGAGAGACAGGAAGAGGCAGGCCAGGGAGTCAGGGTTAACCTTCCCAGTCCAGCATTGTTCCCATGCTTTGTCCTGAAGAGAATCTGGCTCCAGACATCTCAAACCATAATTACATGTCTGCTGAAACCACAGACAATACCAGAGCACAGCAGAGGAGAATACAAAGACTGGGGGTGGGAGGTCATCATCAGTAAAGCTTTACAATAACTGCATGGTTATGTGTGTGAAGAAGAAAAGACTATCAATGTCACTTACAAGCTCAATTTTCTCTCTAATCAAGAATAGCAATTGACAAACAGAGGCAGCAACAGAGATAGACAGACCTGCAAACCATTCTACAATGAAGGGTTACTTTCATACTTTCATTACAGTACCTCAAGAAGAGGTCATTGGCTAGCCTCTTTCACTCCATTTCACCAAACACACACTTCCCCTCCCCATTTCACAGTGTATCTAATCAAACATGACACACAGACAAACTTACAATGCAGGTCAAACCTGTGGATCACGACTGCATGGCCCCTACACACCATCGACACGCTTACTCTGTACATACTACCTTCAACGAAAGCCAATGTTAAAGTCTAATATGCTTAAATCCGGCCCCAGCCTAAGCACTGCTCTGTCAGAACCACCAGGAGGCTGGACTGGACCTGAGAGGATCAGGGGGGACATTATTGGTTTACACAGTCTCCTGAACCTCCCTCCCGGAGAATAGACGCCCGCTTGGCAGAGCCCGGCTTTTAATAATGTCTCCAAATCGCTACCAGCTGCTCTGACTGCAGGACATGCTTCCTCCTCTTTAAAAACCTCAGAGGGAAGAGGAGGACGAGGCCTGGCTTAGCTAACTCTTCCTTTGCCGAGTCAGTCTCGAGGACTCCCGTGGATTCCTCGGCTCGGTACCGTATTTCATTACGTTTATTATTACTGTTTGCTGCTGCGCTCCGAGACTGAGATAGCCATCTCCCTCCGCCCTCGCCAGTCTCTCTGCTGTACCTCCTGTGGCTCAAGCTATCTTTCCCCCTCCCCTCTATCCCTCCTTCCCTCTCTCTATCTGCTCTCTGTCCCTGGCTCTCTCCTGACCTGTCCGAAGTGCTCGTCGGGCGTTCTCCTACCGTGAGCATGGTGTCACTTTAAATAGAGATAGCTGTGAACCAGTGTGGAGCGCTAAGGTCAGAGCGAATCATTTGGTGCTTTAGTTTTTTTTTTTTTTTTTTACAGCCGTAGTTACACTTTCCCACTTGCTGGGTAATGCCAACCCTTAAACACGAGATTGTTTCCTGACATCAACTGGGTGAACCACAGAGGACTGACCACAGGTCTGCATGTATGGGAGATGTTGGGGCGATGTACTGTTGCTTGTTATAAGTCCTGCATTAACACAGACAAACACCTCCCAGATGTGAACCCACGATCACACACAGTTACTGTCAGGCCCGAAGAGGCCGTTTAGGGAGACTAAAGGCCTTCCGTCGGCTTTGGTCTCCTGGTTGTGAAAACTGTTTAAAAGGGAGGTAAACAGCCTGGGGCCAGCAATAACAGACTGGGACTGATTACAGAGAAACAGACATCGGGAGGAGGGAAATATAGAAAAAAGAGAGAGAGAAAGCAAGAGAGGGGGGATTAGATCCCTGATAACATCTACTTACCCAACTTAATGAGTTCAGGCAGCAAAAGGCTCCATGACGTTGCAAACAGTTGTGTGGTGGTTTCACAGCTACAGTAGAGAGGTTATGTGAAGTATGCAGCATATCACATGACCCCATACTTCTATCTAAGTAGGGCTTATGTTGCGTTTCTGAAACATCAACACAGACCAGGTCAGATTTGTTTGGAGTTCCTAAGAGGCAGACTATACTGTGGTGTTGCCTTTAAGCTATCCCCTTCTGCTATTCTCACCCGCTCTATCTCTCTTATCCGTTCCATCTTCACCCCTCTCCCCGGTTCCACCCCTACCTCCCTCCCTCTTCTCCAAATCTCCGCTGCCAGTTCTTGATATGTCAGTGAAAGCTGTTGCTTTTGAAGAAAGAAAAAATATATATATGAATGTGAGAATGAGCAAAGGAAGGTGCATTTCTTTGCTCATTCCCTTGCAAGGAAGAGGAAAGGGCAGGGGAAAGGAAGACCATCTGATGGCAGACTGGCGGAGAAAGAAATAAAGGGGAGGAGGAGGAGAGGGAGCTGAGAGTGGGGGCGGGCAGGCTTGGGGGGGGGGGGAGGGAGGGAGCGAGGTGCCACCTCTGTTGCCCCACGGCACTGTGGAAAACACATGGCCTTGTAATGCTTCAAAAGGGAAGGGGGGCAATTACACTGAAGTTCAAGGCACAAAAGGATGCCGCAGCATGACAACCGCTCCTCTCGAAACACGGAGCCTTTCACAGGGCAGAGAGCCACGTAGAGCAGACACCACTTGTTTCCTTTCTTCTCTCCTTCCCTTTTTCTCTCCACTTGTCTTGTTTTCCTGTCCGTTCCTTACTCTCCATTTTCACCTTTTTTCCTTCCTTCCTTCCTTCCTTCCTTCCTTCCTTCCTTCCTTCCTTCCTTCCTTCCTTCCTTCCTTCCTTCCTCCCTCAACTCTCCTCTCTAGTCCTCTCATCTTCCACCATCTCCAGAAACAGCAGTCATGCCGCAGCAGAATGTCCCGTCTCCATCTCCTCCTCCACATCTACAGAAGGCGGCCATTGTGTGTCTGTTCCTCTCTAGGCGAGTCAGTTTCTCTTTGAGGGGCCTGAAAGGGCCATTGAGGGGCCCCGTTCTTGGCTGTGGAGCTCACCTGCAGTGCAGAGACTAAGGGACCATTCTGCAGCCCAGCAGCTGCCTGGCCAGAGAGCCTGGCACCCGGGGGGACGGAGAATAGCCGCCACCGAGCCTTTCAATACGAAGCCACTTAGTAACAGAAGGCATGTGCCAAGCCTGCAAAGCCAGGATGAAGAGTCGCCCTTCGGAGTTCACTAAATATCGGGGAAGAGTTAGACACCCTTCTTACCCTCCTCCTCCCTCTCCTCTCTGCCCTAGTCCATCGCGGTCTCACCCCTCTCTCTGGGCCTCGGTCACACCCCTGTTTACAGAACAATGACCAGAGGGGTAATGGAATGGGGCAAATAGAAGAATAGGGCACATGGGTAGGAGACAGGGTTGGTAGAACTGAGACAGGGCGGAGGGGCCGTAGCATTCAGTAGTAGAATGGGGTAGGGGGCACGATAACATGAACATGTAGAACCATTTAGCGGGACAACGATGAGCTCAATGTAAAGCTTTGAAATGTTTTGAGAGGACGGCACAGCAAACTCAACACAGATGACAAATGCAGAGTCGCTTCACTTCCCGTTGCAGCTCCGTCTGTGAGAGGGCCAGAGACTCTATGGAACTGAGGGCGGCTCAGCCAATCACAAAGCAGCTCTCTATCAGCTTGTGCTTGCTACTCTTGATGGTAATTTACGACGGCCAGAGGAAACAAACACACGCAGGCGTACACGCTCACACATACCAACGCAAACACAGGCTCAGCAAGCACACACGCACGCACACACAGTGCTCCACAGTCAGAGGAGTGCAATTGTGTTTTCCACCTCATTAAACATCCGCACAACCGAGCTTTCATCTTCCCCTCCCTCCTTTCATCAGTCGCTTTCCATGGCATCCACTCATCTTCTTTCCATCTCCTCCCTTCTTCTCTCCATTAATTGGAGCCATATAATCCTCACTATCATCATAACCCCCGTTCGGGGTGTAGAGTAATCATTCTTTCCTACGTCTTCAAAAGTATGTCTCTCCTTTTCAATCTCCGCAGCGTTGGGTCTGGACCTGAGTTGTGACCGAGCCTCTGGTTTTGTTCCGAGCCTGGCCCCTCAGTGGCAGGGCCTCTCAGACAGAGACAGGGAGGATTTAATGCTTGTTGATTCAGGGGCCTCCCCTCTCTCCTCCCACTTCTTTCACAGCTGCATGAGACAGAATATTGTAATCCCAGAACAATTGGCCGGGGCTGTTTGTTCAGAGTCTCTGTGTGGTGTGATCTCACATACATAAACGTGCTCAAGCCCATGATGCATTTGAAAACACACTTTAAATCAGGCCAATTATGTCTAATGAATCATAGGGCGTCACAAACCGTGAAGATGTGGATAGCCATTAGGGGACGTGCAAAATTGCACAGCAGATCCTGGTGTCAGTTTAAGAACCACACATGATAAACCCTGACATGTTAATTACAGGACAATTTCACCAAATATAATGTTGAATGGAGAAACAAATTGCCAAAATGCAGAAAGGTTCATGAGCTGTTCAGTGGTTTTAAATAGCACCCATTTATAGAATCAAAAGGTTAGCATAGATGACCATCTGGGACAAACACACAACCGACATAACAGCCCAATCACCACATCAGCCTGCCAGGAGAGATCCAGTATTATTCTTCTCCTTTCAAGGGCCAAAAAGGGTGAGGCAGGAGAAATAAAAAAGTCAAATTGCCTAGGCGTATCTGCGTATAAGGGTGTGTGTGTGTGTGTGTGTGTGTGCTGCTTCGCTGTATGTGTGTCTGAGAGTATCTCTCAGGTTTCGCAAAACTGCATTCATCCTGCTGGGTCCAACTCCTGCATCTCCACCATCAGTCAGCACCGTGGTCCTCCTACTCCCCAACTCCACCCCCACCCCACCCCCTCATCTCCTCCACCAAAACTGGTAGAATGACAAAGCATCACCAGTGGACGGTCTTCCTGGAGCTCTCTCTTTCTCCAGCGGGACCCGACCGTCCGGCCCATCGATCGTCTGAGTTTACCTGGCTGCATGGGCCGTCAGCCAGGGTGTCACTGAGCTCACTGCCCCCCAACCCCTCCCCAGGGCTGCAGCGGGCGGGTGTCTGGTTCCCTCTGTCCCTGCCTGTCCCTCCCGAGCCGCTACAATGCAGCAACAATATGTCACTGTTCTGCTGTTAGCACCTCTGGCTGGAGCCTGGCCGCCCCCGGCCCCTACCAGCCAACCACTGGCCTCCACGACCACGTCAGACGCCATGTGGAACTCGACTGGCTGTCACCAAACTCACTGTGCTCCACACACTAAACAAACACACCAACAGACAGGATGCCCCGCCGGCGTCCGCCCTGTCAACACCTCCCGGTACTCTCGATGCGGCCCCACAGTCACAGTACCTTGTAGAGGAGGACAGATGGCACTTAAGCAATTAACTAGGGATCCATCGGGTTATTAGACAGGGCCAGTTCATGTCCTCTCTCACATCCTACTTCAAAATAAAAGTCCCCGTCTCCTCCACAGAGAACGTATGAGTAAATTGTTGAATGACCAATAACCACATTCAATTGCTGTGTATCTCCTCTCTATAGACGTCCCTAGCTGGGCTGCCTCTGCTTGTAAGTGCAACTCTAAACGAGATTTGGAGTGCGGTTGTGGAATCTTTTGTCAAACTAAGTCATTGTTTTTCACATGGTTTACGCTGTTGCATGTTGCGGCACAAAACTCGTCTGGGGGCAAACAGGACCTTCCCAGAAGCTGTGCGCTGTCAGGGGGCCATGGGGGAGCATGAGGGGCAAAGTGGGACGGAAAAGGGCCATATGAGTGGATGGGGAAACTGGTGAGGGTTAGGGAAGGGGTGCGGAGACAAGGAAGACTTTTAGAAGGAACGACTTCAAATGAACACATAAGCCATTACCCTGAGTCTGTGAGAAGTACAGAAACCTATACTGACATTTAGAGGTCAAGGGTTACTTTTATCATGACACAATCATACTGTAGAGAAGAGACAGCTGGGAACACATATATATTCACTGTAAAATGAGTGACATGATCATTGCTGACAGCCTGAAGCCTTCCCCTCTGAGCAGCATCTGATGTCGAGCAGAGAGGTCACGACCCCTGTCCACGTTGTTACACTACAGCGCACAGCTAATGGGACTTGATTGCCAGCAGAGGTATGTGTGTGTCTGTGTGTGTGTTGTTCCTCTGTTTCCAAACGGCTCAGTTGTAAACGAGTCGAGTCACATCTTGCCAGTCCCCTGAGGTGGAATCAGCTTTAGTTCTGCCACATAACTCAGTCCTCATGATTCTCCAACCCCATCCTGTGATCGAAATTAAGAGAATCACAGAGACTAACTCATTAACACGGCTACTCATACGGATAATCATGTGACCACTCCAGGCAACCTTGCATTGGAGAGTTTATGCAAGAGATACAGTCAGGTCAGGTCACAAAGAGATCAAATGAGGAAATACAAATATAGAGAAAGTAGCTCAATATAAAGATGTACTGAAGGTAGTCCTATTTTATCACCATGTGCTTGAGGCTCAGGAACTTGGATTGGATCCTAACAGATGAGAATTTGAGTCCTAACTTTTGAATCTTATGCATGCTGATTTGAGACGTCCTAAAGTTATGCACTCCAGCAACGGATCTCAAGTTTCCATCTAATGTCTAGTGTAGATGAGGAGATAAAGGTTCTATCCAGGTTCAGACATGCCTGGTTCTGGCAGGTCCATTCAGACATGCTCTCGTTTTATTATGCCAGTGCCCTGGTCACTTTAAAGACGATACACTCCCCACCAGGTTCCCCACTGTGGCCTTTATAAATGTTTATCCCACACTACTCTCACTCCCTTCTCAAAGTTTTCTTATGACTCTGAGTGCCTGCCAATTTCCATGAAAGAGAAAAGGAAGGAAAAAGAATGAATATATAAAGCTTGCTCTGACATGCATGGTTCAAAAAGATGACTTTTTGGAAAACCACAATTACCTCCTTAAACAGCTCTCTACTGTGGTAAGCCTAAGAGCCACAGCAGGGTTGGGGTTTTGCGTACACACTCATACACACATGCACACAGGGGGCCTGTGGAATAGATGTAACCCCCTTATGCATACTTTAATATTCCAGATCATCATAAAACGTTGAACTAAGGGAGACAGAAACACACACACACACACACACTCACAAGCAGGGTTTTAGCTAAAGTAAACAATGACAAGCCTGCTGAGGAGTCCTCTCTGCTCTGCTGGCAAAGCCACAGTCAGCCCCGGAGGATCCGAAGCTAAATACACACTGTTGACTTTCCATGCAATTACACTAACCCCAAGAAGAGCAACAGGAAATATTAATTATTCAATAAAGACGGTACAGAGCAAAACAACGACCCTATATCTAGACAGAGGCGGGTCTCACAGAAGTTTAAAAAAGCAGTAAAAAATTATATATATATATATATATATATATATATATATATATATATATATATATATATATATATATATATATATAAAGGCTATTTAAATTGTTTCTATTTTCGGAGTAACATAGTCAAGTTTTTGCGCCCATTTCTATGAATTATTTCAGTCGAAATGTTCGCAAGTTATATTAAATTAAAAAAACGATATTGTTATATTATAGGTAATATTTATATATTATATATATATAAATATTTGCCTTTCACGAAAATAAATGGAGAACTTGTCTTGAAGTCCATTATTTTTAATAATTGGGCATGGTAATTAAGAAACAAGCGTGTGGTATAGGCTAAATCTGGGATACGTTCCTCTACAAGGCATGGCTTATTCTTGGATAGCAAAAAAATAATGCAAAAAAATCGGCATGAGGATATAGCAAAAAAAAAAACTACTAAGAAAAAGAAAACACTGACAGGCTGTGGGAACGGTTTCCCATCAGCCATAGACATTCACTGTGGAGGACAATTGTTTAAGTGGAGTTAACTGTTTCTCTCTTTCCCCCAAGGTAGCTTCGGCTTTGATCCCGCCGAGGCTGGCGCCGGCAGAAACATAACTGTCTGCTGTATAAACTCCTTGACTGTGTGTGTGTGTGTGTGTGTGTGTGTGTGTGTGTGTGTGTGTGTGTGTGTGTGTGTGTGTGTATGTGTTTGTGTGTGACTGACTGACTGACTGACTGACGGTGACGGATTGCCAAGCGCTCGAAACTTTAAAGGCCTATACAAGCTTTAAATTGCTTTAATGTAGCGTGACTGACGATTATTCTTCATTGCTTCACATCCCTGGAACGGTTTTATGAGAGGATTTGTCACATTTGAAAAAGATGACAACGAAATAAGTCTGAAGAAAAACATTCGATCGAGTTATTGTAATTGCATTACAAATGCATGAGAAAATACACCAAAATGCAATGGAACATAAGGACTCCTAACCTTCGTTATAAATGACAGATATATATGAGACATAACGTTTAATATCATTCATTTCCTCACTCATCTGGGTTTATTGGAGCTATTAGATAAACACGGCACCTTTTTATTACACTTGTGTAGGGTATCTATTTTAAAACAGCCCGTCGTTCCTTATTGAGTGTTTCTTTGGTTTACAACAACACAAGGGGGCATTGAGATCCATAAAGGACTCCTAATGCAACCTCGATACTGCAATGAAAGTTATGGGGCACTCGATCCATGCTGTCTAAACCTTGACGGGTCTCATCAGAAGCATGTGCTCACCGACCCAGGATCAGCTAATCCAACCATTATTCGGGTTTTTAATAGAGAGAGCGAAGCAACCTTGGTCCCAGAGCAGCACACGAACAGCAACTTCGTCATACTTTATTCCTTTCGGGAACAAGCCTATCAAAACTCATGCCCGGGTGGTCACGTGATTAGCTCATACGCTGATTGGCAGGCGGTAAGATCACAGGGATACTTGTTGAACTTTAATAGCGGGTAGCAACGTTCGTGCGTAAAAGTTGAAGCCATATTCAGAGGGCACAGAGAGGCGTCCCGAGACAGGAGAGTAACAGGCTGTCGAGGAGTTACCATAGACTTCGATACAGAAGTTGCATGGCCCCGCTCTCGTGCGTAATGAATCCTGCGCAGGGATCACCAGCCACTGCTCAAGTGGATGACTTACCAGATGATCGCGACGACAGCAAGGAAACAGAACTCCAGACGCGCGATTTGGCGACGCCAGTTAAACGATGCAAAACCAAAAGTTTGAATCTGCCTTTCAGTGTGGAGTCCTTGATATCTAACAGGGCGCCGGGTCGGACTCACTATTCGTCAGATCCAGGGCTGGCTAATAACCAGACAGAGGTGACCGTTTGTCGGTCCCCAATGGGCCTTTACGCGGAGAAGCGATTTCCTCTCAGTGGGGGAGCTGACCTGTCTGACAGCCCTAAGAGAGAGACGGTAGAGCTCAGTGACAAGGAACAGTGCTCTTGGTTTCAAGCTGAATTCGCGTCACCTCCAAGTAAGTGTTCTTCAATAAGATGTCCATCCAAAAAAATAAACAAATAAGATTAAATGCAATGGGTTGGCTAAAAGTTTCAAACGCTACTTTGCTAAGCGTAGGCTATACTTTAAGTACATAATAGGCATATATCCCAACGATTCTGTTTCAATTAGGCTTGTAGCCTAATCTGTTATGGTGCCAACCGATCAGAAATCCTGTTTATATGTGTGCTGCCTGTATTGTTCTTTTCTCAAACACATTGTCCAATTATACATGATCTTGTCAACATTTTCTACAAGTACCGTATGACGTTTGAAGTTCCAACATAATTTCACATTATCTCTACTATCACAAATCATTAAACTCGTGAAATTGTATTATATTATAGGGCATCCTAGTCCACCACCCTGCCCCCTGCGGAAACACAAGAACAACAGAAAACCAAGAACCCCATTCACCACCTCCCAGCTTCTGTCTTTGGAGAGAAAGTTCCGTCAAAAACAGTACCTATCCATTGCTGAGAGAGCCGAGTTCTCTAACTCGCTCAGCCTTACAGAGACCCAGGTCAAGATCTGGTTTCAGAACCGGAGAGCCAAAGCGAAGAGACTACAGGAGGCCGAAATAGAGAAACTGAAACTGGCGACCAAACCGTTACTCCCGGCTTTCGCATTTCCCTTTCCTCTGGGCGCACATATGAACCCACCATCTCTATACGGCGCTGTTAACGGATCGTTTCCACGGCCAGCTTTACCGGTACCCGGACTATTCAGTGGACCCTATGGGATGTACTACCTTTCTTAATGCCTACTAACTGAATTGTTGGAAAGACCGAAGAAAGATACAGCTCTTTCTCCATGCAAACTCGTTACGGATTACTTCTCAGTTGCACCGTCCTCATTCCCGTCATTTGGCCTATCCGTTATATTTCTGGATTTTAAAACATAATCGCAGGTTAATTTGAAGGTCTAACTTTGTTAATTAAAGTAAAGTACATTTGAAAGCTAAGGTATTTTTCTGAGAACAGTATTGACATCCTTCATATTTTGTTGGCCTATTGTAACCATCAGTTGTAATAAAAAGACAATGGCATCTTCCGACCGACCATATTATTGACGTACGCAGTCGCTTAACCAGCCTACATATGCTATCGGTGCTGCCAAGATAAAGACCAATAGCAAACACATCTGGTTTCTCAACTGTTTGACAATTCATATTGTCTCGGTGTTGCTTAGATTGGAAAACGTGAAAGAAAACTTTTATGTCTATTTGGTCTAGCTGTGGCGTTTAAATCGGATTTTAAGGCCGCACTCACTAAATCGATGGAACAAGCCAACACATTTTATGATGCAAACTTTCTGTTTTTGGAATTTGTAAATAAAATGTATCAACTATTTTTGCAACCAAAATGTACAGCAATATAACTGGTATGGTATTTATATGTTATATAATGCAACTAGCCTAAAATAATAAAGATCTTTCGTTAGAAAAAAATAACATGGAATACTGTCTGTCAGTCCACTCCCATATTATGTCAATTTAAGAAGGACATTGTCATATCCACAGAATAATTTTAGTGTTCAGTAACCAAAAACAGTACATATTTATTCAATTTAGTTTATACAGGCTAGTGTCACTGAGATAGACGATCAGATTGAGTCGACATTACAAAAAGGGTTTGAATTATTCCACACATTTGTACTGGGGTAGAATAAATATTTCCAGAATAAACTAAATGTCCTGGTACTTTTAAATGTTACTTTGGTGTCATATCTTCAGTGCTTCTTCATCACATACACTATAAAACAGCAAGGAGACTAGAAGTTTGTTTACTCACTAATACATTTTGGAACTGAGAGAGTTGTATACAGCAGGCCTTCAGTGCTTCTTCAGCACATACACTATAAAACAGCAAAGGGAATAGAAGTTAGTTTACTCACTAATACATTAAGGAACTGAGAGAGTTCTATACAGTAGGCCTGTTTGTGGAGTTGACTGTATTGAGGGATGATCTGTTACTTGTAAAGAATTACTTCTCCAAGAATGTGTGCCACCATATGTAAATAGATTAAACATCTAAGCTATGATAAATGATCAAATTAACCTAAGCTTCATACAAAGCTGTACATGCAAGCAGTGCCCATTTCAGACTAACCAAGTCATTATGAAGTGAAATATTAAAGATCACCCCACCTCTTTTTCCAGCTTGGGTCAGGTTTGTCACTTCTTCCTTCCCTGACCCCTAAACCCCCGGACAGAGCCCTTGCCGAAGCACACAGATGAAGGAACCCTGCAACACCAGAACACCACATGTAACAGAAAACTCCATCGGCCAAACGGAAAAATACAAATTGAACTAAAAGCGCCTAAAAAAATAAATAATCTTGAATCTGAAAACACTTAGAAAAATAGATTAGTCTAGTATTGACAGTCGCATCTAGAACCAAGCTTTAAGGATATAGAAAGATTACAAGAAGTGTTTTTCCTGGCATAGCTCACCGACCTGTAGGAGTACCGTGGTTTCTGCTGATCCGTGGCGTGTGGGAGGGTGGAGGGACCAGCAGGATGCTCTGTGTTCATCTCTGAGGGGCCAGAAGTAGCTCCAGTGACCAGACAAATTGCCTCCTCTGGGGGGAGAGGGACCTCCATGGACTCCCCCTCCTCTGGGTGGATGGAGGCCATGTTGCACGCACCTTCACATGCACTCTCCACCACACATACACTGTCAGATACCTCCATAGTTCTGTCTGAAGGCTGCTGGATCTTCATGTGTTTGGTTCTGAAAGGACAAAGTAGTCAACTCTGAGGCCAACACAGCATAGAAACACATTCATAGATGATCCGTAAGCATACAGTATGGAGCACGGCGAGCCAGAGCTTGCATTTAAAAAAAGAGGTGCTACTGCCACCTGCTGGACACAATGAGAACACCCATGTAGAGTACACCCACTATTTACCTTCTGTTCTTTTTGGACTTGTCAAACCTGAAGTCTGGAGGATACTTGTGGATCCTTATCAGATGGTCTTTTCTTTGTATACCAGTCTTGAACTTTAGTTCACATCCCTCCACTAAACACTGGAACTGGAGAGGCAGAAAGAAGAGGAACAATACAATTGTGAAAATGTTTGCCTCTAACTACAATAACATTTTTCAGTATACAATATTTATTTATTCTAATTTATATCTAATACATATGTGCATTAGAAAAAGTTATATAGTCCAAGGTCTGGTTTACCATGTCCTGTTTCTGGGTGAGGATGGTGAAGAGCGGGTCATGCCACTCCTGTATGTGGATGTCCAGGAGGCGGGCGGAAGGCAGGGAGCGCTGGCAGGAGCAACACACGTGCCTGTGGAGGGAGTTGTAGTGGTGCTCGTATTCCTCAACACTGCTGAACACCTGGTTGCAGCCTGAGATGTGGCAGCCAAACGCAGACACGCTGAGCCAATGAGGAGTCAGGGGAGTAAAGATAGAGGTTTCTTATAGAGATTGTATAGAAACAGGAAGCTTGTTTTGATACCAAGGACGGAGACTAAAGGCTATTAGCCCTGACAGCCCACTGACAGTACCTGAGCTTCGGCGAGTTGTCTGCGTCTGCAGTGCTGCTGCTGAGATCCTGCAGGTACAGATGTCTGTGGATATCTCCATCCTACCAGGGAGACAGGATACATGATTGCTGCAAGCGTATGTTTTCTGTTCTGTATAATTCACAAATAGATAGCTAGAGCCCACTAGGAGTAGAAAGCTCAAGCTAGTTGACGAGCTCAATTCTCTGAGAGGGCAAATTGAAAATATCCCAATTCTACAGCACATAGATTTCCAGAGAAATAGCCTACCTCAAATATTTCGTGTTCCTGGCCGAGATGAATCCCATGAGGAGCGAAAGTAAATGGTGAAGGTGCTTCTTCTGTACCGCTATCTCCACTTGGCTGCTCCAACCTTCTACACTGCCACGATTTAGAATCTACCGGCAACGTTGGAATCGCGTCTATACTAATAATATTGCCACATTTTAAATGTTGTATTAACTCAGGCTGCAACATTGTCGTGCTAGGAATTTTTCATTTGCAGTTCACTGTTACAGCCAGATAATCTCAGGTAGATCCAATTTCTACACTACAGTCAACTACCAATGGAATGATGACGTAATCGGCGTGCGACACGGATATGATTGGTTTACCGGCATGGGCGCCTGATTTTGCTCTCAAAAAGTATTTGCTTGCAAGTTGCGTCTTCAACCACAAGAGGGCGATTAAAGTGCACTTTATGTTTAATGACATTTGTCAAGTCCTCTTGTCCCGAGTTTAATGTATGCTAAACACAAGCGACCCCGGGATTAAATATGTAACCAACATACACGTAGGCCTATACAAATTGAATAAAATTACTCATAACAATAGAAACATTACAGATCTGGCCTCTGGGGGACGTGCTGTTTGTCGATGGCCTAGCGCACAGAAAACTGATTGGAATTTAAAGATAGGCTAGTTGTCAAATTGTCTGTTGACGGTAGCCTAAACAAAATGGATGATAGCAACATTGATTACGAATTTACTTTGAAGTTGAATTAATCCAAATCTGGACCTTCCAGTAAATGTGACTCTTAACTGACTCAGTCTCGGTCCTGATCCGGCGGAAGAGCAGATTACTTCATGCCAACTTTCAGGATATGAGACCAACGCACAAGGCAGGGAGGCGTGGTTCCGGTATGGCTGTGTGATTTCCCAGACCAAGAGCCGAGCATTGCCATTGTCAGTCTAGGAGAAGGGAGAATAGACCTCTTGTCCGCAGCATCATGAGATGGTCTCATTGCTTATCCTTCTGTTTCTGTATCTCCTCATGGGGTAGGATATACATTATATATTTTTCTTTCATTTCTTTCTACCTTCTTTCCTTCTCTTTCTTTCTTTCTTTCTGTCTTTCTTTCTTTCTCTCTCTCTTTCTTTCTTTCTTTCTTTCTTTCTTCCAATTGAACATGGTTTTTATTATTTCAGGGATATTTGTGAGAAGCCTTCCTACATTACCTCATGTGACAGACTACCAAGTTGTCACACCTCGGATACTGAAAGTTCAATCACAAGGGAGTTCTTCTCAACAGGTACAAATGTATAACCCGGGCATTAAATTGTGGTTCAAATAATTTACTATAACCTGTCTTTGCCATAAGGAATGCCTCCTCCTCCTTACTCATTTTGAAACATGCCTGTCTGTGTTGCGTGTTTGTGTGCAGACATACCCTGATGTGGTCCAGTACTCAGTCGCTTTAGACGGACAGAACTACACTCTCCATTTAGAGAAGAACAGGTGAGATTGCACTGTAATCTGAGAATATGGTATAGAGCTAGAAAAGGGACCATCTGGAGGGAGAAAGTCTCCCGTCAAACACAACCCCCTCTTCATCTGTCCACCACTAAAGCTCTTTCCTCTCATCCCAGGGATCTTGTCGGAAAGCATTATGCACTGACCCACTACTCAGAAGACGGCGCTGAGGTTGTAACAACCCCAGATCATGAGGTACTATTTTGTTAACCGATAACTAATCCTAACCCGAGACGTCCCATCCTGCTTGTGTATGTCTACGTCCGCAGTGGGATTATTTATGCTACATGCCTTTGTACTGTACGTCAGATCACTGTGAAGAGACTCACGTCTAATAATGGTTGTGTGTGTGTGTGTGTCAGGACCACTGTTACTACCATGGGCACGTTGTGGATATGGAAGACTCCTCCGTCAGTGTGGCATTGTGCTCGGGGATACAGTGAGTGGCACTCTCAATGATGTCATGCTCTGCAATATTATTGATTCTGTAGAACTCAGAATTAGAGCATGACATACAATGTTATCCACGAGGGGTCTGTATGCATATGTGATCTATTTTCAATCAATGTCATGTAACTCGTTTCTATAGACTGGAGTAGATACTTTAAATAAAATATGAGAAATGATAGGGTCCTGAAATAATCAATTTATCGGCGTACGTCAGGAGTGATCAGTGCATTAGTGATCTATCCCTGTATTCCTCTAACACGGTCATTAAGAACATTAAAGCTGTGGGGCTACCCCCGGCCTCTGATAACCTGTAACCTAATCATCTCCTTATGGACACACAACGGCCTTACTGAGAGGACCAGACTTGTGTGATTCGAATCATCCTATTTGCTCATTGGTCTTTGCTCAAATCTGTTCAATGGTCCCAAAAGGGATGTCTAATTTTGCTACACTAACATAGATCTATGTTTGTCTTTATTAGGTCAAGTGATTTTCTCATTTCTGTTGTTGAAATGTTATCGATATAGGGTAAGAGTTTGATTTTTCTTGTGCAGGGGGTTTGTGCGTGTGGCTCAGCAGTCATACCTGATTGAACGTCTAGGGGACCATGTGACAGGAAAGCAGTCGAAGGGGGCGGAGCCTCGCGTGGAAGGGGAGGAGCTCCATGCGGTGTATCGGCAGGAACACCTGAGGAGAAAGAGAAGCTCCTGTTCCTATGACAACATTACAGTATACGACCATGGTTCCCTTCCATCTGGGATGTACCATCTTGGCAGCCTGGTAAAGACATGCACTCACATGCCCCTCTCTCCCAACACCAGACACAAGTACCAACAACCCTAACAGAAAAGATACATCAGCTCTATACATAAATAAAATCTCTCCTCTTTATAGAGAATGGAGGCCCAGACCAAGGCCCGGGCTGGTCAGCGCAGGGTCGTGGAAATGGTTATAGTGGTTGACCACACAGAGGTAGGTATAATAATCACTTCTATGTTATCATAAACTTCAAAGTGTCTGTGTTATCAACATCGACTCTACCTTTTTTTTTGTTGCAGTATAAGAAGTTTGGTGACAGGAAATTGGTGGAGGCCAGAATGCTCCAGGTTGCCAACCACGTGGACAAGCTGTATCACTCTGTTGGGCTGCGTGTGATGCTGGTGGGTCTGCAGATGTGGTCCTACCGAGACCTGATGGAGGTCAGCTCGGACCCTAACAAGACGCTGACACGCTTCCTGCAGTGGCGCCAGGACAGCCTGCTGAACAAGATCAAACATGACAATGCACAATTCGTCACGTAAGAATGAACGAGCCATCTCTTGTCTCTCTCGCCAATGAAATGTCTGTTTGTTTCGCTCTTTATACACTGTTGAATGTGATGTGTGTCATTCAATACTGTTGGATTGTGTTGTCTGGTCACTGTCAGGTCTGACTGTAACCCTACACACAATATTGATGCATGTTCCCTTGTGGATATGGTGCTTCTGATTTTGATGTGCTCTGTTCTGAATAGTTCTCCTCTCATTCTTTCAGAGGTGTGGATTTTCAAGGGTCCACTGTTGGCTTGGCGCCCACCAAATCCATTTGCTCTATCATATCTGGGGCTGTCAACGAGGTGGGTGTCTCCTGCAGCTGTCACCTGACCAAATGCGGGACAGTTTGCGTTGCTGTATGTGGAAGATCATCACTCATTTCTTCTGTTTTCTTTTCTTCTCTTCTCTTCCTTTATCTTATCTCCCCTCCACCTCTTATCTCTCCAGGACCATAACCAGAACCCAGTGGGAGTGGCCTCCACCATCGCCCATGAGTTGGGCCACAACCTGGGAATGTCCCATGATGCAACACACTGCCGCTGTGGATCGTCGGCATCTGCCAAAGGCTGCATTATGGCTGAGACAGTTGGGTGAGTTCAAACACACTCTCGCAGTAAAACCTGCGATACAAATACCATCGGTCGCAGCTTGAGCAGGACTAGCAGCTAAGGGTTGTGCGCGCGCGTGTGTCTGTAGGTTTGTGTATCCGAAGGGGTTCAGTAGCTGCAGCCAGCAGCAGCTCAGCACCTTCCTGGAGGAGGAGAATCCTTCGTGTCTGTTGGACTCTCCCTCTGTGGACCGCATCTACGGGGGACCTGTGTGTGGCAACGCATATGTAGAGCCTGGGGAGGAGTGTGACTGTGGCACAGTGGAGGTACGTGTGCACACACACACACACGCGCACACACACACACCCCACATGCATACACACACACGTACAGACCCCACATACAATACACACCCATGCACACAGAGACTTATGGACTCGCACACACCATGTGTCTGTCGGTTCATGTCCAGTGTTAGGGAACAGGAACTGAAGTCCTAGTTATTTCTCCGACAGGAATGCACGAATTCTTGCTGTAACGCCTCCACCTGCAGACTGAATGCCGGAGCCCAATGTGCAGAAGGAGACTGCTGCCACGACTGCCAGGTAACAGACACACACACTCGGCACAACCATATTCACACACGCACTTGTGGGTGTTGGATTGCGGATGCATTGTACAGCAGTTGGTGGTTGAATATTGAATGAAGGAAGTCTGCGTGGCATCACTGAGAGGAAGTGAGCAGGACGAGTCTGATGGGAAATCATAACTGATGTCACTTTTCACAGGAAATGACTAGACACACCTCACTGTTCGTCACCATCCACAGTAACTGCTAGGAGCGTGTCAAACCACAGCGGCTCTTTCGATGGCTGCCTACTCCTCCAGACCTCTCCCTAACCTCTTTTCTTCCTTCTCGTCCTCTTCTCCTCTCCCTTCTCCTCTCGTCTCTCTCTCTCCTCTCCGTCAAGCTGAGGCCAACAGGCAGCGTGTGCAGAGCCCGATCCGGTGACTGTGACCTGGCCGAACACTGTACTGGTTTCTCCCCTCTATGCCCCGTTGATTCCTACACTCAAAACGGGCTGCCCTGTAACCGCGGAAACGGATACTGCTTCAGCGGAGAGTGTCCTACTCACACACAACACTGCAAGAGACTGTGGGGACCAGGTAGAGTGACACTCAATTTTCCCGCGACTGCACTTCAACAACAGGAAGTACTCACGATGACCCTGTGTTCATTCGCAGCATCAAGATTTACATTTGAGAATCTGTTTCCCATGTACAGATTAAGCCTTGTGATTAAGTCTTGGCTCAATCTATGTCAGAGCAGCTCCCCAGTGTGAATCACAGAGGAGGTCTTACAGATGCTGTCGATGAGAGGCTTCAGGGTGGAGGGTTTGTCCTGTTTTCTTGATCCTGACAGGTCACTCTACATCCTCTATCTCTATGGTTTTAGATGCTGAGGTGGCAGACAACGCCTGTTTCCTGTCCCCAAACAAGCAGTGCAGGAAGAGCCTGTATGGACCCCAGAGGTGTCAGCCACAGTAAGAACCACAATAGCACTGTCTTCCTGTCTGGTAGAACTCTTATAAACCAGTTATTCTACATACAACTGTAGGCTGTGGTGACCAGCACAGCGACTGATTGTATACGTTACATTCCACATCGTTCCAATAGTCCTTGAACTCTGGTCAAATGTTGTTTCAGGGGAATGGGGTACTGACTTACAGGCTGACCTGTGATGTTGTGTTGGGGTGTTTCCAGGGAGATGTGGTGCGGGAAGCTGTACTGCACCGGTGGACGGACGTTTCCGGTTACACGTCACAAGTACATCCACACTCTCAATGGAGTGAAGTGTAACGAGGCCAGCATGGATGCCACAGGCAGCTCTGAGGACATTACTATGGTGCCCACCGGCACCAAGTGTGGCACCAACATGGTGAGAAAACCTGGCTATACCAAACAGCGTTACACTACTGCAAAGTACAAGATCCACTGGCTACATACATCAGCAGTACATTAGATTAGAGGCCTGAACCCATTACTCTGTGCCACATATGTTGATCTACCTATGTAATGCCTGCTGTGTTAGGCCCTTATCCGAAGCAAAAATAGTGCATTCAGGTTAAGGAGGTAAATGCATGTGATGGATGATTATTTGTCCCTGGTTAGTATATGGGCTTCTTGTGTAGAAGTGATTAGAAACAATAATGTGTGTTTATGTGAGGTCCTTGACTCTTCCCTTCTGTGGCTCAGGTGTGCTATGACCAACGCTGCCAGGACATTAAGGTGTACGGCACAGACGACTGCTCTGCCAAATGCAACAACCGGGGGGTGAGACAGTGACGCACAGCAACCATTCCCACAGCTCTCGTCGCTATCAAAGATTGACCTATGAGAACGTGTCTTTAAGCTTGTAGCTGACTGCATCTGCATTCTGATAGGTCTGCAACCATGAGAAGCAGTGCCATTGTGACCCTGGCTGGGCCCCGCCCTACTGTAATGTGAAGCTGTCAGAACAGGCTGCTTCAGGTACTGTGTGCTTCTGAGTGTGTGTCCCTGTGTGTGTGTGTGCGTGTGTGTGAGTGTCTAATAGAATGTGTGTGGTCTGGGTTCACTATCATTGAGCAACCTTTTCCCATGGTCTTTAACAACTGTACTTTGTTCTGATGAGTGAACAGGCAGACTGTAATTGAATTTGCCCGATAGTCTCAACAGATACGGTTACAGTTGAGTCTGTTTCCTGTGTTGATGTCAGATGTCATATTTACCCTTGAGGGATGCTGTAGTCATGGCCGTGTATGTGTGTGTTTGTGAACAGGGATGAAAACAGTTATCATCAGTGTATCCCTGGCTGGAGTTCTCCTCCTGCTCCTCATCCTGGTCTTTGGGGGTCTGCGATTCAGGAGAAACGGCAGGCAGGAACATTCCTCTAAAGGGTAGGAAAACATTGGTTCTGTCCCACACTAATAGTCAAAATCTAGAATAGGGGAACAGATGTTCTGCTATTCAACAGTACAACCACGAATAAGAAAGTGTTGTTCATGTGCGCCCCTGGAGTCAACTGTTCCCTGCCTGTGTGTTATTCCACAGCCCCATGCGCTCCACCTCTGGCCAGTCCAACCCCTTGTTTCAGTCAGGCAGCCCCCGCCAAGGACCCCCTCGCATCAGCCAACCCACGTTCGTGGAGTCGTCTGCTACCCAGGCCTACACCCCCCTCTCTCTGTCGGTGGGCCGGGCCCCCTGCAAGGTCCTCGCTGTCACCGTGGTCCCCAGCAGACCTGCCCCCGAGGTGGGACTCGCTCTCGGCTTCATCAGCTTAGCTTCCCGGAAACAGCCAGGCCGTACTTTATATTCATAGGCTTTCATAGAATACAGGACTGATGCACATGTCATTTATATCAAACGTAACTCAATTTGTGTGCAGCCATTGGGGGATAACAAGAGTGAATGGATAGTTGGATGTCTGGAGATAGTGGATAAGTAGTTGCACAGTTGCATAAGGGGTACCATTTGGGAACTAATAATCTGGCCAGACGTCAGTGCTTTTGTGCTTTTTTTAGGGCGGGGGGGGGGGGGGGGGTTAATGCTGCAGGGGTTTCATGAAGCCATGTCTGTCTCTGCCTCCAACAGCCTCCCAGGAAGACACCTTCAGGGCTGCCACCCAGGCATAAAACAGAACAGGTACAGTCGACTGATAACCATCACATGATGGACACATACTGATCTCTGCTTGTGTTGAGGAGAGAAGAGCAGCATATTGATGATGTTGAACTGATTCTCCTAGGTTGCTAGACCATGTCTGCCACCACCAATTGTTCCTGTCAAGAAGGTGTTAGAGGTGAGGATGAATATCTCCAGTTGTATAAATACTGCATGGGAGACGTTCTAGTACTATGGGAGAGATACTTACTTGAATGACTTGTTTTCCCAGCCTAAACCAAAGCCTCCATCCAGACCCTTGCCTCCTCTGAGTCCGAGATCGGTATGAACATACACATACAAAAACACAGACACATACTCCGGTCGCAAAAGCAATTCATAATTTGATAATTCCTTTATCAGGTCACAAAGCCAAAGCCTCCTATACCGTCTGTGAAGCCTGTTGTCATTCCCTCTCCGTGGAAACAGAATCAACTGGTGAGTCATTATTTCGACACTGATATTAAATGATACAGTGTTTTACAAAAGGATTGAACAGTGGTCAGTTTCTGTCTGGTATTGAATGTATGGGTAGTGTTTTTCCTTAGGGGCGGGGCCTATATTTCTTGTCCAGACCTTCCTTTTGAAAGGAGGGTCTGGAGAGAAAGTAGGGATTTTCCAGTTTAAATCAAATAGGAATCGTATTAGGAAGGGGCATGGGAGGGCACACGGCTGGCATTCAAACACCCCAGACATTGTTCCTGGCATTCAGCTATATAAAGATCCCTATGGTCCAAGCCTCTTATCCGGACAACGTCTTGGCATTTAGACATGTAACACACAGGGAGTGTCTGATGTTTGGAGAGTAAGTCAGAACCATTTAACCATCCCTTTTCATGACCGCAAACAGCTGTTTTTATATATGAGTTACCATACAGGGTTTAAATAATTAGAGAAAGAGACAGAGAAAAGGGAGGAGGCCAGGGAGAGGGAGACAGGAAATACTGACTCATTCCTGGTGTGTGCGTGTGTCTTTTTGTACAGGCGGCAGGCAAGGCAGCCTTAAAGCCCCCCACCAGACCCAGATGACGGAGAGGAACCCTGAGGTGACACCCTTTTAAATGGTCTGAGTGGAGTGCCTTTTGGCTGTCCCACAGGGAGAGGCCTGGCTGGCTGAGCAACTTGTCAAGCATGCCAGGTTCCTGATACTGAATGGGAGCTGGCCTGCATTGAACAGAGGCTGTCTGAGGAGACCTGGTCCTCAGAGTCTGTCTGCTGCAGGGGGAGCTGCTCTGAGGAACATCAGCCCCTACCTAAGCCTCGCCTAGTTTGCAGTTTGATCACTGTCTGTGCCTTGTGTGTGTGTGTGTGTGTTTGTGTGGCTTGTGTGAGTGTATGAAAGTGCTTGCGTGCGGATGTGTCTGTGATTGACACACTCCCACGCTTTCTTGTTTTATGACAACTGGCTATGCCGCCATGAAGATAATGCTGATGATGATGATGATGATGATGATGATGTGGATTTTATTTTAAGAAGAACTTCTCCTCTGTATTTAATGAGTAAGCACTTGCACAGCAAATTGTTCTTTTTATAGTTTTTTGACTCTTTACTGACTTTCCTTTTACTTCACCAACTTTCGGTACGACTCTTAAACAAAGCACCATTTTCAGGGACTCTTTTGTTGTCCCCTTGCACGAGCATGGACTTCTTATGACTGAGGGCCAAACTGCATTGTTAATTTCACCCTGTACTACTGTTTAGGGTTTGCCTTATGGTGTTGTTATTTTATGTCTGTTGACATGTTGCTGCTGATGTACTTTTGATCGATTTTTTGAATAATGTAAGGGATATTTTTATAGATGTTACATTCAGCTGGTCTGTTAGACTTAGTCTGAACCATTGTTCTAATTTCTGAACGTTTTGCATTGTACTGTATTTCTGTGCACATTTTTGTACCTGAAAATAAACTTGACAAAAAAGACTGTCAGACTGATGTTTTGACTTATATTTTGAGAATCATGTTGTGATTAAAATAATTCAATGATAAAATGTGCATATATTACGAAAATGTTAGTTGGCCTTGACTTCTTGGCCAATGTGAATTAAAATTGCGCAAACAACTGGTGAAGAAATGTTTGTCCTTTCTCAGTTGCCATACCTGGATGTTGGTTGCCCAGCAACAAATTAAACAACCTGTTGATGGAAAAGTGAGCTACATTAGCTAGCCAATGAAACACTATCGAAGTTATCTAATGTAATGCAGTAACAAAAACATGGATCAAGAGTTAAACGAAGAAAAACTGCAAGATTTGTATGCATGGATAGACAAAATACCGTTGTCAAGACCTAAAAGAAATATTACAAGGGACTTCAGCGATGGAGGTATATACTAACGTCAAAGTTAGCGCTAGTAGCAGTGCTACTACTATGCAGTAGACTTGACACAGTTTCTGTGCTGCATTTAAAGGGTCTGCAGTGTTGATTTAGTTTGGCAATGTATTCTGTACAACAACTGGGCATGTTTTCTCACTATTAATGCTGTCCAAAACAAGCAAACTCGCCGACATTTAGCCTACTTCTTGAGAGCCATGTTATACGCTGATGATGTACTGTCACTGTCTGACCAAAAATGGTGCCCCCTCTCTCTCTCCTCCAGTGATGGCTGCTGAAGTTGTGAAGTATTTTTTTCCCAAGCTCGTAGAGATGCACAACTACAGCCCAGCCAACTCCACACAGCAAAAGCTCAGCAACTGGGGCACTCTCAACAGGCAAGGAGGAAACCCTTTCTGACAATATATCTTTGGTGTGGAATAAAATATGGGAATGTTTGCAGTAAGATGCATTGCCTGCCTGCAGTGCACATTGACCTCTGCTCTGGGCAATGTTTTCCTCTCCACATCCTTGCTATGGGTCGTGAGAACTGTGATGGAAACACTTGCATTCTCTGACCTCTGGTCTGGATCACAGCCATGCTGCTGTACATAGCAGTGAGACCCAGAGGTTGCCACTCATTGAAAACATATCTTGTCAAGCAGTGTAAAGTATATTATGGGCCTTTTTCCTGGGAATCCAGTTAGTTCTGGATTAAAAACTAAACATATTTAGCAGACACTTAAATCTCTTTCTAGGACTACTCATGTGTTTATTTGTCCTGAAACCAGAGCTCATGATTTCCATAAACATGCTTTTTTTTTTTTTTTTGTGCTGTGTAGGAAGGTGTTTTCCAAGCTCAGTTTCCACGTGCCTGAGGAGACAGTGAAGAGGATTGTAGTGTGTGCCCCTGGGGCGATCGAGCCTGTGCTGTGCTTCCTCAGAGAGAGGATCGAGGAAAAGCCAGTGGAGCACACTGCTGGAGACACATTACTGGTGTGTGTGTGTGTGCGCGTGTGTGCGTCCAGAAACATGTACAGAATGGCATAATATGTAAAGAATTTATTTCCATCACTCTTAGGATCTGGAATACTATAATATCAGGAATCAGGAGAAAACCTCTCCAGCTTCAGGTAACAATACCTCAACCATAACAAAGGGTAAGGGAATCCTGAATACACTACATTATGTTCATGCATGTCAACTTAACATCACCAATTCACGCAGAGTTTTGAGGAAAAAAAAAACACTGATATACTGTGTAGTAAATTATATTATTTTATTATTTGTTTCCTTTCATCGTCATAAAAGGCTGTGGTAAATAAAATGAGAACATAGACAAATGTTTTTGTTTGGATGGACACTCATCCTGGTGTCAATTCAATGAGAGTCCAGCAGGCCAGCTCATGATCATGTGGTGAGGTGTGTGTGTGTGTGTGTTTGTGTGTATATGGGTTCATATGCTCAGCTGACGTGCAGCATGTCGGCACATTTGCACAGATGGCAGGGGACTGGATTTCATTTTAAGGGTTATTTGGAAGTGTCTCACACACACACACACACATATGCACGTGCTTGGAGTTGTGCTGACCCAGTGCTCCAGTCATCTGAAGGAGGGACAAACAAAGGACAGAAAGATTTCTTGTCTGGGGAGGCTGTTTCCTGTCACCTCTGTCCCACTGCCAACCATCTGACATCTTTGCTGAGGTGCTGTCAGAATTCCAATGTCAGCAAATGTTAACCACTCCCCCCGCACGCACACACACACGCACACACAGGGGTGCCACATCAGATAAGAGGAGGAATGAGGGTCAAGAGGCCAGGACCTTGAGGGAGGGACACCAGACATATCTTTCTTCCGTTTCCCACACCTCACCTCCCCCTTTGTCCGTACCCTCTCTCCAACCTCCACCCCCTCCCCTTTGTCCTTTCCTGTCTCCTTCCCTCTTTCTTCTCCCCTCGATCCTCACTCACGCTCACACAAAGGAATCCTATCAGCCCTCATCGCCAGATGGTTCTTATCACTGGCTAGCTCTCCCATCAACTCCTATCTCTCTCCGATTGGGAAGGCCGTGTCTGGTCCTCCTCCGCCCTCTCGACCCCTCCGTGCTCACGGGCCTTCGTTACATCGACCCCTACGCGTCTCTGCCACTGACTGACCCTGTCGACTGGGTGGTCTAACCACACTGCCACGGCCAGAAGGCTCCGATCCATCTTGATACTATGATGAGAGATGTGCGAGTCAGGCCTACGGCTGTGTCTCTGTGTTTCCATCCTTGGCTTCCTTATTTCCCCCCCAGAGGCCCGTCGGATCGAGGCTCAGCTGAAGGCAGAGCAGGGGAGGAAGAAGGAGAAGGCTGGTCAAGACAAAAGCAGGTGCCTCAGCAAATGCACAGCATACATGGTGTATGCTTCACCTTCAGACAGACTAGAATACTGTATATATACAGTATATGTTGTGTTTTGGGGGGGATAGGAAGAGTATAGCTCAGTGGTTAGAGCAAGGCATTGTATAATTATTTATTTACCTAATACATAAGACACCAAATAATAATAAACCAGACCTTACATTGTTAAAAAAAATGATAAGCTGAGTTACATACGGTAAACAAATAAAGATATAGATACAGTGCTGGTTATGCAATGAAACAAGCAGTGCATGTGGTTGCGTGTTGTTGAGTCCGGTGTGTGTGTCTGCTCCCACAGCATTCCCCAGGTGGCCCCGGGCTCTCAGATGGACCCTGCCTTCAGACTGCTGCTGGAGGAGAAGGAGCAAGCCATACTGGCCCTGCAGGAAACTGTGGAGGTATACACCCACACACACCCACCCACACACACACACACTAAGCCACAGCCACTCATACTTACACCCACTCACACACACACACACTGTATGTACACTGCTATGCGCAACATCCTCTATACTCAGGAAACACACATTGCTGACAAAATGTGACACACTCCCTCTTCCTGTGATGACCTGCTAAGGACGTTCCAGTTCATATGAAACATTGCTGACTGTGTGTGTGTGTGTGTTTGTGTGTGTGTGGTAAGCTGAGCCAGTAGTGGTCACTGAGTCAGTTAGCTCTCTGCAGATGTGAGCCCTCTTTAGCACAGCTGCTCATCACCAACGTGTTAGAGATAGTCAGCAAGGCACTGCCTTTACGATCTCACTAAGCAAGTTATGTTGTATTTTCACGAGTGTGTTGGTGTGTTGGTGTATGTGTGTGTTTAGATCCTGCAGATTAAGGTGAACAGGCTGGAGCACTTGGTGCAGCTGAAGGACATGCGGATAGAAGATCTGACACGTCATTTGGAGCGATACAAGGCCAGAAGCAACATGTCCAAATAAACAGACGCAAGGCTGGAACCTAATCTGCAATAATGTTTATTTCACACAGTCTAAATATACCAATATAGGAGACTATTGGTGATGGAAGAATATCATAACAAGATCATTATTTTCTCTACTTTTAATACTATTTCTCGTGGAATCACAGATGCCTCTTTTCTAACCATATTCCTTTATGTTTCTAAACTAAAGATGATGTATTTCACGTTTGTTTTGATGACATATTTGGGTCATTTTGCATCAGGTAGCTGTGTGCACTGTTTGATAATTGGTTTAACGTGTTTAATGACCAATGAGACCATGTGATTCTGTGTTTTATATAAATGTCATCTGTGAATTGGATGTGTTGCTACTACTGTGCCTTCAGCCTACCTGACCTCGAAACCAAGAGCTAAATAAACAATCCAGCCTGATACTGCAACTGTGCCGCACCGCCTATATGTGAGAGGACGCGGAACAAGAGAAGACGAGTGGCGAGGGGACAGGGGAGAGCAACGGGAGAGCAGAGAAAAGAAAAAGTTCAATTTCAGAAGTTGACATCACTTCCTCTAGAACTCTCGAGTGGAGCTCCTGCGTTTGCTCTTTTCAAAATAAAAGGAACTGCCAACGAAGCACAACTGTTACTATTGTCAGAATAGAGTGTGGTCTGATACCATCAGAAAGCAAGTCAGTCATGACCATATCTAGACTTTCTTTTCTGATACCTTACAAAAACCAGAGACCAGGCCCTGTGACAATAGACTCTGCTGCATTTGCTATCCACAGACTCTGAACAAACCTTCTCAGAAGACTTATTATTAGTCTAGCCCAAGCATGTGCGAGGACAGCATGTGTTTGCCTGCATGCGTGGGAGTGCCCAGTATACGTTACTGAGATGTAAGGAGCTTTCTTCAAAACTCTCCCTGCATTGTTCCTTACTTTTCCCAGGTGCCATTCTCAGTGGGCTGCTAATTGGTGTTTACGTGAGGCCTATCTATGTTGTTATAGCCCCTACCCTTGTCGAATAACACCACGTAAGTGTAGTCACCAACCAAGTCACCCCGTGTGTGTCTGATTAAGTTGTCGTCTTCACTTCTCTCCCAGTATAGAATAACACCTGATAAAATCTCCTTAAAGTCTTCTTGGACCCTGTTGGGCTGCTGATCTAGTCCAGCTGGATCTCAGATGTCTTGTTTGACTATGATGACTCACTCATGAAGCACCCCCCAAAAACATAGCAGCCCAACCCTGTCCTTACACTTCAAACAAGAAACGTTTTAAACAGTCCAGGTGATGACTCAAGCCACTGGCACGCCGGTGAGAAAGGACCACATGGATGGCGTTTGAAGAGACAGTTCATCGGGAAGAAAATCCCACAGTGAACTGAGGAGTCCTGCAGGGTGTTATCAGGGTGAATCACCCACAGGGAGCAGGGCAGCCTGGAGGTGGTGAGGCATTACAGGGATGGGCCTCTTTCTTCTGGGTGTAATCTTGAAATGACTGGTAGTGTGTGAGAGTGTGAGTGATAAGATAACAGCACCAGTGCCATTCCTCTTCCCTCTGTAACAAGGCTCTCACACACACACACACACGGGATTGGAATGTGTGTGTGCCCGACTGCCCGGTGCTGCCAATGAGGTTTGTGTGATAGGTAGACTGAGTCACGGTTGCCACCCGGTTGTTTGGGGAAATAGAAGCCTGTCTCTCCATTCTCCCTGCCTCACTTATGCCAAAACAATGTTCCTTGTCTTCCTCTCCTTTTTGCCTTGTCTTTCTCTCCTTCCCCTATTCTCCCTACCATTGGTCCTTCCCTCCTTCCTCGAGCTCTCTTTTCTGGTCCTTGCACCCCACTCTTTTCCCTCCCACAACATCCCCACTGCAACTCCTCCACCCTGGGCACTCAGCGGAGACTGGGCTCTGTACCCACTGGGCGGAGGGGGTTCTGGCCAGGGTGGGATCACACACCAGAAGGATACAGGAAAGATGGAGGAAACCATGACCATCCAGGAAGCGGCACAACTCTCCTTGACCTCATTTCCTCTAAGGGAGGGGCTTAAAACACACTGTTGATATTCTGTTGGGGTCCCTGATATGATCATCGGCCTCAGTTCTGCACATCACACTTTTTCCAACGATTCAATCTGTGTGCGCACGTGTGAATAATAAAAGATCAGAATGAGCTACTACAGAAAAGGCTGCTCGACACTCTACTCCACCCACAGACGAGATGGAAAAGTCTCTGCACAAAGCCCCGTCTCCCTTCTTTCAGCCGTTTGTTATCACAGACACGCACACAAACACAGCCACAATTCCTCATCTCATACAATTCCTGAGGAGACACTTCCAGACTTCCGAGTCCAGCGGTGACCGGGTCAGGAGTCAGACTCCAGCCAAATGCTCTGGTAGGAGGAGCAGGGTCTGCCGCGCCAACTCAGCATCCAGGAGAGTTATGGTCTGAGGAGAGAGGGAGTGGGGGTCGTTTAGGGAGTGAGGCAGAGACCCCAGGAGGAACTGAGCAGCAGTTAGTCAAAGCAAAGCCACAGTCATCTACTCACACACAACACCCTTTTCTCTCTCACAAACACACACGCACAGCCATCCTCACGCACGCACCAAACACACAAACTTTCCCTTTGTCTTGTACACAAACGCACACTCACAGCTGATGACTGTAGCCCTAAGTGCTCCTATCACAGTGATGGATATATGGGTCAAAATAACAAGCGACTGAAACAGTCAAAAGATGTGTTTGTCGTGATTGAATGTGTGTGTGCTTGCAACATGATCATGCAACCACAGCCCATCCACACTGAAAATCATCCCACCCTCTCCGTCTCCCTCAGAGACACACACTTAAATAAACACGCACAAGTCGTAAAAAAGAAAAGCACATAAATTATCAACAACTGTTTTCTTCCTAAGTCACCTCAGGAAATTAGTTTCCAGCCTCAGTGTGGATTCTCATGGCCAATAACACCATGTTTTAATAAAAATCCTTAATAGATCTTTTGCAGCTTGGGTGGAAAACCCCTGACATCTTGCATAGCACAGAAATGCTGAATGTGGACGTGTCAGTGTTTTGTGAACACAAAAACACAAGAACAAAGCAAACCCTGGTTAAGTTCAAGTCTTTTAACACAACTATAGTATTCCATCTAGTGGACATTAAGAATACTACATCTGTTTCCAAATGGAATAAACTGCCAACCATGACACAAGTATGTGGTATCAAAATAGGCTTTATTTTACATAAACGAACATTGTCAAAACTTGATGAAAACTTCTTGCATATAAATCTTTTAAAACAATGAGACATAGTCCAAATTAGGCAGATTGTACAAAAGTAACATTCACAAGGTTATGAATCCTCCTTTGAGTATCTCAATTACAACCCCTTGGTATGTTTGATTTGAAACCACCACCAAATCACGAGAACAGTCTTTAATGCAGATTCTTAGATCAAGTCAACGTCAGTAGGTCTATATCTTAACCACAGGTTGAAGCTTCCACTGTGTTAGTGGTGTGTTAACCAGCCAGACAGCACTAGTCCTATATAAGCTCATCAGTAGTCTGTCACCTTAACTTAAGTCTAAATCTCAGAGCCCTATCTCTTTGAACCTGTCTGATGTGGCACTGTACCTGCATATGAGTGTGTGTGTTTGTGTGTGTGTATGTGTAAACTGCTGTGGGGTGATTGTAAGCTCTAATTGACACTCAAGAGAAGGGTGACCCCTGAAAATCAATTGGAGGAGTCGCACGATCAGGACTTGTGTCCCATCTTCCCAGCCTTCTTCCTGAGGGCAACAAGCAGGAGGGAGCAGGGACACGGCTCGTTTCAGCCCCGTCGCCTCCGTCTAAATCAGTAGGCCTGGAAACGACTGGTCACTGCAACTACATCATGAAATCCCTTTTTATCCAACTCACAGCAACGTGAGAATAGAAAGGGCAATTATCTTCCGAGGATTCTCATTTGGACAGCCCTTGATTTAGTGCTTCCTCTCTGTCGGCTTCACAGTTTACATCAGGGCTGGTCATAGTGTGGGTATATTCAGTCATTCTCTGGTCACAGACTTGCACTGCACACAAACTACCATCAAACCCACCAACTACACTAAATACAATGACAATACACCTACACTACTGTAAACCACCACCTTCTGAGCACTCAAGACTCCAGGTAAGCCAATACAAAACTAACACCTAACTGCGCATACAGCTCTGGCCCTTCAGATTGTATTTGTATGGTTTGTAAGGGGTGTGAGTGTCTGTGCTTAATACATGTTAATACAGGTTAACGCCTCTGTCTCCAGTACCTATCAGTGAGAGTGCTGGGTTGTAGTGTTGAACTGAGCAGATGCGCTGTCTCGGGGAGAAGGCTCACCTCTCTCTCTCTCTCTCTCTCTGCTCCTAAGAACTTAATGAAAACAAGTGAGTGTCCCTGACCACATCCCAGAAATCGAGATCAGTTATAATTAGTGTCACCTGTTTGATTCCAGTTAAACTAAACCACGGACATTAAGGCTCAATCAACATTGATAACCGCTCAATTTCCAAACAAATCAAATTGTCTTGCATAAAAAGGGAAACGCACCAACAAACAAACCAGAAAAGGAAAGAAGCTTTCAAAGGCAAAGCCCAAAGTTGCATTAAAATGCAAGCACGTGTAAAGAAGGGTGACTGGGACAAATGTCAAGAGAAGATCCCGTCTGGTTGACTTCTCAGGACCGGACTCATCCATGCATCGGCGTTCATAATGCTTGATCCATCATGGTGTCTATCTCTAAGACAGCATCTTCACACAGAGCAGCAGAATGCACTCGTTCTTCCTCCCTCTCTTTAACCCCATCCCACTTTTTCTCCCTCTGTTCACTCCATCTCCTCTTTCTCCCTATCTGTCTTTTTCTCTCAGCCCTTGAGGTTTAAGACCAAAGCGTGTTTTTTTGTATATTTTTTTTTAAGTAAATTTTTTACTTTTTTACTCCCACCAAGCTATTTGCGCAGCTATGCCACCCTGAAGCCATCAGAGTTCATGCCTTCCCTGGGGAGACACACCCCTCCCTCCCCCACAAAGTGTGACCGTCCTCCCTCCTTCCTGCCCAGAGACAGACAGGCCGGCTGGGCGTCTCAGTGTTCCCGGAGCTGGGCGTCCGGTAGGGCGTCCCCCTCCGTGGTTTTGGGGCCGTTGTTGCCCTCCACAAACATGTTGGGGATGTCCTGGCCAAAGTAGATCTTGCTGTTGGCTGCTATGCTCTGGTACTTCATCAGTTCCAGGTACTCAGGGGTTAACTTCAACTAGGGAAAGAGAAGATCGATGATGAGGGAAGATATGCGAGAGAGGAAGCGAGAGCGAGCAAAAGAGAGAGAGAAGTATGTACATGTTTACCCTGTTGGCTTCAGAAAACTTGGCAGCTGTGTAGTATTCAGCATCAGCCCTGGCCTTCTCCCTCGCCAGGAAGGCAGAGTCTGAAACACACAGGGGGGGGGGGGGGGGGAAATCACACTTTGTACAACACAGGGGGCCACAACATGGACGAGTGTTACGAAGACAGACAGACAGACCTTCTATCTCAGAAATCCTCTTCTCTGTCTCCTTCTCCATCACCTTCTGTTGGAAGTGGATCCCAGCCACCTCGGCCACCTTCTGAGCCTCTGGGAGACGGAGAAAAAAAAAATGTAAATTAAAAAGTATATATTTATATTTGGCTCTTTATTTTACATTGATCTAGCTCCAGGAAATGTCTGTGACTTATCAAACGGTCATTTGGACAGAGCTTCATGTAATTAAAGCAAATTCAAAGAGGGCCGTCTTGTAGAACAAAGGCTTGTTCTGTAGGTCAAGGTTCACAGGCCCGTTACTAGGTTACCGATGGCTGCAACTTTATGGTATGCGGGCATGTTGCTAGGGGTAATGAATGACGTTGAAGAGGTAGGGTAACGTAACGTGGCATTTCTATTGGACACTGGAGGGGGCGCGGCGTTATGGGTCGGAAGGGTGTCAAGCCTTACCAATGATGGCTTTCTTCCTTTCAGTCTCCGCCTCCTTCTCCACCACCCTTTGAGTCTGGACTGTTATCATCAGCCGAGTCTTCTCGGCCTCCCTAGTCCGAGAGAGACGGAGGGAAAGAGAGGCAGAGGAGAAAAGGAGAACGAGAGAATGGCAAAGACATTGAAAGTCAACGTGTTTGCTACTTTGCAGCCCAGAGTAGGTGTGGGTGTCTCAGCTACGATGCTGGAATATGCATAAAACCACAAAGCCTGAATAAGCTAAACACACACACACACACACACACAAGCATGCACTCATTAAAACACTCACATGAGTTCAAAGTTCCTCCTGATTGCCTCGGGGATCTTGGGTTTTGTGACACGGACCGCCTACAACACAGCAAGAAAGAAAATATTTACAGCACATTCAAACCTGTTAAGATTGCCAAGCACCCAGCATTGCCGTAGCAGTCCTTTGTGTGTGTGTGTTTGTACCTGTATTGTAAGTCCAGGGGCCATGCAATTGAGATCCTTCTGCAAGGCGATCTTCAAGTTCTCATCTATGATATCTGTGAAAAACATTAACAGAACTTTAAAAAAAAACAGTTTTGTCTTCCTGAGAGAGTGTGTTTGAGTGTGTGTGTGTGTGTATTCTCACCAAACAGCTCTATGTAGACCTCCTGAAGGGTGTGCACACTGCAGAACTGGTTGAGTTCATGGTGAATCTTGTTAAAGATGAGCGTCTTATCATAGTCAGCTGTGTAGTTCTTCACAATGTCAACCACTGACGGGAACAGAAGACTAGGTTGGAGTGAGTTGTAACATTATCAACTGCATCGTTTCCCAGTCACGTTTTAGGGGAGTGGGGTTATGGGAAGTGTAGCTCTGAGGGTGTTACCTGCAGTAGGGACCAGCATGTTGACCACCTCAATCCTATCAAAGTAGATCATCGTACCTCCACTGTGGAGAGAACATGGATGTTAGGAGGCCTGAATTACAGAAATACACATACAGGGCCCAAGCCAGACCCTCCTCCAGTTACCTGGTTCCACAAGGTACATTCTTGATCTCGTCCGTTTGGAGAGTTGTCTGTTAAAACAAGCAACAGAACTGTGAGAGGAGCTAGTCACTGACCGCACTACACTGTAGGATCTGATATGGCTGTTTATTTAGCCAGATATGAGTCAGCTAACCTTGGATTGTTTTAGCTATCAGTAACCATCTGAAAGTTGTTAATGTGAGTTTGACTAATCTTGTGGTTCACACCCATCAGCATCCACTTGTTGTGTCCTTTGCACCCGATGAGATAAACTGATCTCACCCCATGCTTTGGCAAATAGGAACTGACCTGCTCTAGCAAGTAGGGTTTGTGTCTGAATAGCCGGTGACTGTTACCTGTACAGATCTGAAGGTGGTTATGAAGGGCAGCATGATGTGATACCCAGGGCCATTGGGCGTGGTCAACAAAGCTCCTCCCCTGAAACGCATAACACCAATGTAAGCAATGTGCAGACACAACAACCAAAATGCCAACCCTTTGGCAGGACCTGTGAGAAAACTCACAAAGCTCTGTTCTAACAAACACTTCTCACATCCATCGTTGTGAAAATGAGCGTTTTGAAAGTATAAAGGAGAAGGAAGAGAAAGTTGCAGCATGACTAGGCTACATGCTGAAGCGAATATAGCTCTTACCTATAGTAAACGGCCAAGTGTCCCTCCTCTATCTTATGGATGGATGAATGAAGCAGGATAGCCATCAGCCCCATCACTGCTGCCACTACTGCCCCAACATGCGCCATCGTCATCCTCACCTACAGGACTCACCACACCTGGCACGTAGACACAAGACTAGTCATTGTTGCTTATTTAATATCTTGCTCCAACATATCTGACTACAGCCCAACGGATAGCCAGCAGTTGTAAAGTAATTCCAAATACCTTATCAGACAATTCCACCCGTAGCGCTTATACAATTACCCTGCCCCCTTATTAGGTTAACTAGCATTAAGCTACGCTACGTAAATTAGCAAAATACAGACACTCACACAATAGGGGGCACACAATTAGGGTCTACAACTAGAATAGAAATAATCTGTGTTTAACAAGGTTAGCACTGCATATAATATGCATTGTGTACAACGTAATTATTAAGCTGGCTAACCTGCAGACACCTATGATTTAGCAGCCTACAATGTAGCCTACGTCCAATTTATGACGCACGTTAACATTAGCTAGACAGGCTACATTAGCTTGCTCGCGAACTTAGCTAGCTAGCTAGCAATTAGTTCGACAATATGCGTGTAATGTCGTAGCAAGCAACTTAATAAAGCTAGCTAACATTATGTGCTCAGCTAACATTAGCTGAGCTAATAACATAAGTACGATTAAAATTAAATTTTACCAGTCTATTGATCAGTTCTCTTTACGATCGGTTCACAGCGACCCATCCCCCTTTCCACCACCCACGGGTGTTTTCACTTCTGACAGCCAAGCAATGTTAGTTAGATACCGATACTCTCGCTTAACCGTATCAGCTCTTCCGGGTTAGAATTGAAAACCTAAAACTTTTAGTAAAAGGTGGAGAGAAGGCAGACAGACGTGCATTAACGTTGGTTGCAATCTGCCATTAAAAGCGATAGACGACAGACGTGGATATCGTGTTTCACGGTCTTACGAAATCAATACCAAAACGTGAAATATAACTGAGTAAACCAGATGGGACTGGCTCGTGTTATTCAATAAAATCCAAACAGACATAGGTCTTCTTTAAAACTTTATCAATCACATACAAACACACAAATATAAACTCGTCATATCCTGCAATGAAATAAAAATAAATTATGTGGCTGCATCATATCTCAATTGACTTCATTGTCTTACAAGATAGTATTTCAACTTTACAAAGGCATCATCCTAATGGTGTCTGTAAAATGCATGATATGTGCTCACAGACACATTATGGCTTTCTTCACAATGTTTACACATTTTTGTTACATTGCGTCATTAGATTACTGTGCTTCTGTCATGTAACTATGCAGACATCCAGTCTGTGTTGAAATATGTGTGATGCATACAGACATAATCTAGCCGTAGTTCCTTCCAAATAAGCACTTTTTTGAAAAGTCCACGTTCACCCGAGGGCTTATAGGAGTGAGGTAGTGGCCTTCACAGAGCCGGGGCTTTGCTGGGTCTCAAACCATGGAAGTGATCGATACTGGGTCCAGGTCCAGTCCTGCTCCTGCAGGCCACACAGGCAGGGTCACAGGGTCAGGCATGCCTCTGCATATGGTCCATTAACACTGCATGTACATCATAACCCCTGCTTTACTAGTGAAATATCAGCCAAACATAAACCGAGCCAGTACAAAACAGTAAAACATACGTTTTACACAAACACATAAACACATGAGTACTGCCGACTAACGCTCACATACAGCTAGCTCACAAACATGTACCATGACGCTGTGCTCCATGTGCTGAGCAGTCTTCTGCATGAGCGACGTCATCTGGGTCAGGTATCGTTGGTTCTCCTCTAACAGGTGGCAAACTGGCTCACTAAGAGAGGGAAGAAAAAACGAAAATATGCGTGTGACAGAGAGAAGAGTGACACGACAGTGCTTCAAACACCCGTTGTGTGATATGATCTAATATGTAGATGTCATTGGCCTCACTGGTCGTTAGCCCCCAGCAGGAGGCCGGGAGGTAGAGAGGCCGGGAGGTTGAGAGGAGGTAGGCCGTCTTTGGTCGGAGGCTGGTACACATGCAGTGTGGAGGACTCTGGGAGGCTGAGTGCCTTGGTGTGGGGGGACAGAAACCTGGGACAGGTGCTCTGGGCCTACACACATGCACAAACACACAGTTTAAACACTTGAATTGAAAGGATTAATTTCCCATTCGTGAGTTGGGGAGTCACCGACAAATGTGTTCATCCAAGAGTGTGTGTGTGTACCCGAGTACACACTCTTGGATGAACACATTTGTCGGTGACTCCCCAACATTACGTATATATGCAGTACATTGGATGCGTGAGCATCGGCGTGTCCATGATTCACACTGTCACAGGCAATCTTGAGAAGGTGCCAGAACTCTCGCTGTCTCTTCAGCTGCATCTGCGTGATCGCAATCTCCGCCGCCTTTATGCCCTCCACGGCCAAGTCCAGCTTCGGAAACAGATCCACCATATGCCGCTTACACAGCGCGGTCTTACTGGGAGGAGGGATGGAGCGAAAGAGAGGCAAGCAGAGACAGAGGGAATCAGAGACACCGGGAAACCATTTCGATTAAGTGTGTGCGTGGGCGCGCGCGTGGGCGCGTGCGTGCGTACGTCGAATAATTTTGCGCGTGCATGTTTGAAGACGTTGCCCGTGTTGTGCGCGAGTAGATCTGTGTGCGACGTACCCGAGATGGGAGTAGACGTCTCTCAGGACTCGATCATGGTTCTGAGCGGCCTGAATGATGACCTTCACCATGTCGGAGCTGTCACTGTAGCCGTGAGGGGGGTCAGCACCTGCACACGCACACACAGCATACATTCGGTGTCATCAGAATGAACCTGAGCTGATTTTTAACAACATCCCACTCGGGCACACCTCAGCTCCCTGTCATGGGATCCGACTCACTTTTGCATTTGAGGGTCAACTTCTTATAGAGGCCAATGGCCGTCTCGATTCTGAGGAAAAACACACATTTCAATTACCCACCTTCCCCAAACAGGACAAACATTACAAGTAGGACAAACACACATAGGCCAGCATTGATTAAAGGTAGTGGACGTTGATACGAACATCTGTTCCATGAGGTCTTCTTGTTTCCTGGCAAAGGGACTCCTTTCCAGCTCCCAAATCTCATTATGGAGAGATACAATTTCCTCATCAAGATAGCTCACCTCCGCTGCCTACACGCACACACACACACAGTAAAGTACAGTAAGTATGAGTAGGGAATTTTTCAAAAGAGTAGCTTTAGAGTAAAGGAGTTGAGAACAGTGAGGTAAAGATAAGAGAAGCGCAGCAAGAGAAGAGTAGATTTGTAAAAAAGAAAACAGAGTAAAAACCAATACATGAGTAAACTTGAATCTACCTGTCCAAACTCCTTGGCCTTCTCTTGATTGTCCTCCCAGGCCTTGAGCATCTTCTCTGAGGCTGCAGCACACGGAATAAACAACAAAGCAGCAGAGTTGAGGCTCACTGGGTTTCAAATCAAATCTTATTTGCTTTGACCATTTCAACACGCAATTGAACAATACTTCACGACAAAGGCCAATGTGTTTGAACCTGTCTTGAGAGAAGGTCAAGCCAACCTGCCCTCAATAACACTCTTGAGTATTGTACCGTTCATGATTAATACTGTGCTGTATGAGTATATGGTTTTGTTGAGTATGAGAGTGTGCGGAAGGGGGGGGATCACAGCAGGGTGTGAGCAAGACGCCCTCACAGATGCCAGTGTCACTCTGCTGGGAGTACTCCTCCAGATCCTGATTAATGCTGATCCTGAAGAAGGTCAGCTTGGCTCGAAGCTGCTGGGACTGGGAGTACAGGAGGTTCTTATACTTGGTCAGGTTGGTGTTGTAACGCAGCACACTCAACCTAGACACACACACACACACACAAGGAAGACATTGCAAGATAGACGGCTAGCACACGTGTGCACTCATAATTCCATTTCCACACAACGTATTTAAATGACTTAACTAAATTGTTCCAAATGTACAAAATACAAAAAGATTGACACAAAATTTGAGGCAGTTACATTTCCCCAAATACGCTCGAGTTGCAAACAATAGGATGAGTTCTGACAGTGTATAGACCTACATGGCAGCCCTTTGTCCCTGGTACAGGCGGGCGTAGTCTTCTCTGAGGCCACAGATGTAGCTGACCGCATCCCTCCACACCTTCCTGAGGGCCGTCAGGGGCAGCTGGGTCTTAGTCTCCCTCACTGAGTCAAGCCAAACACAGGCGGCCATCAAAGATGGGACCGAGTGACGCGCGCATCAACTCAACAGTTGAATGGGTTGAACAGCTACGCGGCTATAAATACCGCCATCGAGTAGCCAGCCTTTTGGCGATGTTTCAGGCTACAAACACGTGGGCACTGACACAGTGTGATCTCAGCCTCATTTCAACAGGTAGCTTTACAGCAGATGGACTCATGGGTCGTATTAAACTCAAAGAAAGTGTTTGCATGCTCCCGTCGTGAGTTTTCACCCCACGACAGTGTCTCATGGCATACCTGTTGCCCCTTAATCAGACTGATGTAGTGGTGTTACAGCTGGTGTTTGGCAGCTTACCGATGAAGGTGACGCTGTCAGGGACGGGTCTAGGAGTGAAAGGGCCGGTGTACTTCTTCAGGCTCTTGTCAAACAGGTACACTAAGCAGTTGTCCCACCCTCGCTGAGGAAAGAGCATCACCACAGTCATTGGACGGTTTGGCGCATGTTCTATTAGTTAGTCATTGTACATCCTAAAGTGGTCACTGGTGAGGACAATTCCTGGTCATCGGAATTGAAGAGGAAGGGGGGAGGGGGTAAACACACACCGGTCCATCAGGGAGGCAGTAGACGGGCGATGGTCGGGGGTCCAGGGAGACTCCGGTATCCAGCAGCAGCTCCTGGCTGAGGGGGGGGATGTGCGTTGGAGTGTGGGTCTCCAAGCGCTGCTGGAGGGAGTGCAGGCCCTCCTCATTCCCCAGCACCAGGGAGTGCAGCTCGGTTGATGACATGTCCAGCACATGGATCACCTGGAGGATGGGGATGTTTTTTTACATATATTTTCAGCTTGATTGGATACAGTCAGTGAGACAGTAAATACAAGGGAGAGAGAAAACTGAAAACATGCAGAAATGGCCTGAGACGGAATTGAACTTGGGCCACTATGTGAGGGCTTCAGCCCATATGGTACACACCCTACCCAGCGTGCCAGCTAGGACATTTTTTTATGTCTGATCCACTTCACCAAAAATAATTCTACATACAGTTATAGTACTGACGGGATTACAGTTTCCAATATAGGTGTCACAATTAATTCTGCGGTAATATTGGTTAAAACAGACCCTTTGTCGACCATACAAAGATGAAAGTGAATATGACATAGATCATACCCTATCTGGTGTGTGTGTGTGTGTGTGTGTCTACCTTCATCTCCAGAATGTTCTGCAGAACAGTGTAGCAGACGTGCTGGTGTGTGTCTGGGTCCAGCCCTCCACCCCTTTCAGCTGGGTCCCACAACAGCAGCATCCTCAGGAGACGCTCCAGCGGCTCCAACAAAGCCCTACACACACACACACACACAAACACACACACACACACACACGCGCGCGCACACACACACACACACACACACACACATTGGAGTAACTACTGCTTGGTGGTGTACCATTACACTGTAGTCCTGGCTAGGTCGTGTCCGGCTGATTTACTTGCTCAGGTTGTTGGGGTAGGGCAGGTGTGTTGAGAATTTGACTTCTCCGTTCATATCCTCAACTGCCATGATGTCATCAGCACCTTTGTTCTTCACCTTCCCAATACTGTAGAAACAAGCATAGTAAGCAGCCAGTAGGGCAAATGTGCACTTACAGAAAGCAAGATATTGTTTTTTTTCTTCACATACATACTTGAATACAAAAGCTAAATAAATCTTTATTATAGGCACTGGCAAAGGAAGTAGAAGACACATGATGAAATAATGACCCAGAAGGAAATGTACTCACCACTGTACAGGGTTTGAGTGGTGCAAAAAAGGCCGAAATCCACATGTGCACTCAAAGAGGATGATTCCGAAACTCCAGTAGTCCACTGTAAATGAGTAGGGCTTCTCATCAAACAGCTCAGGAGCCTGACACACACACACACAGAGTAAGCCGTCGAGTGTGTTTCTTCCACGTCTGTGTCAGAGTACTTGTAAGAAGCTAAGAGGTACAGAGCTTCTCACCAGGTACTGCAGAGTCCCAACAAAGGAAGTACAGAGACTTCCCTGATCCACGTCTTTGGCATAACCCAGATCGATGATCTTATGTACAATCTACGGTAGAGTACAGTGGAGTAAAAACAGCAGATGTGTTATAGAGCATCAAAGTAGTGTTTGAGGCGTGTCTATTTGCTTGTGTGTATGCCCTCACCTTCCCATTGGTCTCCTGTAGAACGATGTTCTCTGGCTTCAAATCTCTGTGGATGATTTTATTTTCATGGAGGTACTTGATGCCAGACCCTGGGGTTGTATGGTAGAGTACGCTTAATAATTCCAGGAGAACATGCACGTACATACTCTATACCAAAGCATAATTAACCATGAATAACCTAAACATAAGTTAAACAGATACTATTTTTAGGTTCAGGTTACATTACCGACGTCATTAAGGAGCGAGACTATCTCGCTCTCCTTTAGTCCGCTGTAGTTCTCTGGCTTGTTGAGCCGCTTGCGCAGGTCTCCCTTGGAGCAGTACTCCATGGCCAACATGGGCAGGCCATTGAGAGTGATGGAACTCATCTCCTCTGGCACCTCCCTGGCCCTCACCACATTCACATGACTCAGCCTAGGGCAGCAATACCCACACAGATGGATGGGGACAATGAGGCAAGAAGGAAATGTTTTTTTTTTAATGGTCATTGTGACAGCATAGCTGACCCAATCATTGAAAATGAATCACAGGAAATGTATGAACACAGCTGATGGTTACGGTACTGTTATGCACACTGTTCATGTTATTTTGGTGTAGCTAGCTTTAAAGTGTGGGAAGGTCTGTTTGATGACTGACTTCTTCATAATCTGTATTTCTCTGTTCCAGTGGCATTTGTGCTTTGGGTTCAACTCAAGGAGGCACTGTTTTACAGCAATTTTCTCTGCGGTCTCCTGTTCCAAACGCGCGCGCACACACACACACACACACACATCAACAAAAAGACATAGTTAGAAATACAAATAATTGATCCCTGTAGAGAAATGTGGTGCTTTTCCAAAAATCATAATCAACATATGCCTTAGTAGACAGATAAAATGCACCTGTAACCTTGACTTGGGTATATTCATGACTTACCTGGTGCTGGTACATGTAAACATCTCCAAACCCCCCTGTCCCCAGCCGCTCCTTCATCTCCCATAACCCGCAGACCTGGGTCTGCTTCAGCATGGCTCTTTCCGTAGCTTATTGTGGCTGTCTGAGGAAAGGAGAGTGGAGGCACACAGACACATGCAACAAACATTGCATGCTACATAAGGTACAGTTTCACACTACACACTAGCAGGTTTCTCGTATTAGCTGAAATTAGCATAACAGCAACAGCTAACAATGATTTTCTTCTATTGATTTGATCATTCAAAAACCTTTACCTTGACGTGACAGGATTGGAATACTTCTGTTAGCTATCGATGTATCACATCTGTCACGTCAAAACCAGACTGTCGCAGACACACATGTTGTCAATCAGTTTCCCTGTTGTGTTCAGAGTCCAGTACTGTACAGTAACACTCACTCACTGGACGTCGTTCCTTAAAGGTGATACTGACAACCAAAACGCAAACAAATGTATCCTGTGGCTACTTTGGTTTTCAAAATTTTCAAACGGTATACATTGAATCAAGCTAATGTAAGTAAACTGTTAGATTAGGCCTATGCTAGATAGCTAACTTTAGCTGGTTTAGTTTTACTTTCGAGTAGTTTCACGACCCAAACAAGGCAGCGCGCAGCATGCATGCGCATGCGCGTCAAAATAACCTCACTCGGCTTCAGCAGTGGTTCCCAAAACAGTGGGCAAGAGGTAGGCTACGGTACGATTGCCGATGAACGAGGATTTAATTACAATCGGAGGAAAAGACAGAATATGTATTACATTTAAACTTCAGTTCATTGTTTCATGTATATCCCTTTGCTTCCAACTTTCCAATAGTACGGTGGAAGCAACACAGATGACACAGTGACACATTTGACAAATAGACAGATACAGAGGCGTTGTTAGACATCAAACTTTACTGGGGCACAGGCCCCTTATTCATATCCCTTTTTTTTATTTCAAGCTTGCTGCGCTCAATGCATTACTAGGCTATAGAAACTCCTCTTGCTTAACCCTCTATACAACAGTTCAGGGACACAAGTTTGATATCAGCTTTGGCAGGGACATAAATATAAAATGCAAGCACTCACATTCTTTTCGCATTCATTTAGGGTAAATCCTTTTTCTTTTAGCTTCATGTAATATTGTTTTTATAGTTTAGTCAAAATAAGATGATCGGTAGGCCTATCATTTAGAAACTGTCTTTAGTTTTGTAATGTTTTCTTACCCTACCTTAATTTTGACGTGTGTGCTGAGCCCGAAGCAGGTTATGTGACATAACAGGGTAAGTTAACTCCCCAACTGAAACCCAACACAACATTGCAAACTTACCCAGGTATGTTGCATAACTTGCTTTCTGGAATACCCCCCTGGCATTTCTTCCGGGATTATCAATCTAAATGAATGCACTGACTAATGAAGTAAATTGTTAAAACTCAAACTTTAGATTTTACTGGGGCACAGCAGATTTATACTGGGGCACATGCCCCAGTAAAAAGGGTCTAAGGACGCCCCTGGACGGACATTAGATTAGTTTAAATAATTTTTGGCGTCAAATTAACAGTGCATGATATAACATGAACATTTAGCTAGCTCTTATCCAGAGCGATTTACAGTAAGTACAGGGCCATTCCCTCAAGGCAAGTAAGGTGAAGTGCCTTGCCCAAAGACACAACGTCATTTTCCACTGCCGGGAATCAAACCAGCAACCTTCAGATTACTAGACCAATTCCCTAACCGCTCAGCCAGCTGACTCCCTACGAAGATAAATACAGTTCATGTTACCAACAAAACAATACTGTAGAACTGGTAAACTTCACCTTTTCTACATTTTTATCACGACAGTTACGACACAACTCATTGCAGTTACTAGACCTATGTTGTTAGGTAGAGAAAGATAGAGACACAGATACAGCGTTTCCAAAGACATGATTAGCAGAGGATGTTTTGAAGCAACACCTAACAGCTATAGTTTCTTGTCTATAAAGTGTTTCGAAATGAATATTGCACTGAGGGACCAGTGCAATAGATCTGCAATACCTGAGTCAACATGGATTTACAGTATGTGAAGTGTTCCGCAAAATCATGATGTAAATCAGTTTTTCAAGGGACTAACTGACAAATTGACACATGGCTCTCATTAAAAAACCTTGGAATAGGCCAAGTTTCCACTTGGTGTCGGTATACAAAGAAAAGTTGGGAGAAACAAGACTTTGGGAGAAAAATATATGTGAAGTGAAGTAATTTAAACACCTATAGAAATGTTTCAATAGTATTATATAAAATTGATAGGGGGCAATCAATTTAACAAATAATAATTGGTTAAGTCATGGGTGCATATTTCTCAACAGTAATCAATATCAACTGTCTTAAAAAAAAAAAAAATTCTAGCGATAAGGAACAGATGTGTGAATGACGTTTAGTTCTCAGAACAGTAGGTGGATTCATTTCTTTCCACAGTCTTCTCTTAGTAATCATACTGCTTCACTCGTATGTTTTTTTTTGTCTCACATCACGTCATGTTATGTGAGTACTTGCTTCGTGTGAGTCTCAATGCCAAGGCCACTTTACACTTTTTTACGGGGCACTGACGAGTTACTTTGTGGGTATTTCTGTTGAAGTAATTGAATTGAATTCTTACAGGGGACAGTCAAAACTCATGTCATACGTACCAAGGGTAAGCTATGTAAGTAAGAGGAACATAAAAGTAAAGTGACAATGACCTTCCTTTTATTAGTAAATAATGATAAGCCAAATAGTGAAATATTATATCCAAGACATGATACAAATGTACACCCCCTGGGTACAAATTTGAGAGTCGAAGCTTAGCTTACATCACCCCTACCCAATAAAGGCCTGCTTGTCAAAATATTTCCAGTGGTGGTCACATCCAAAAATCCCCATATGCCAATGTTGGCCAGAAACACAATATTGTGACTATACATGAGTGGCTGATGTAGGCTATAATGTGTTGCAGCAGCAAAAGGTGAATTCCCCTCCTTGGGGACCGGAAAGGTTGGTAAATCATCAGACAACATATATTTCTCAATGTGTGAAGAATGAGGTCATTGTCTTTTGGAAATTGTTCACAAAGAAAAGGAAGGGCTATTTTTGGTCAAATGTGTATGTGATTTTTTTTAGTATTTTGTAAAGAAATACAATGTTGTAACATTGAGTTATTTGTTGTAACATATTTAATCACCATATTAATCATATTGGCTTGCTACAGCACTTCAAGTTTTTCACACCAAGGGTTTTTTTTAGCTAAAATATGACCTGTTTTCCAGTAATTATCTTGTTTTCTGTATGATGTGGAGTTATGTCCAGACAAGTACATATTCAGTCTTCAATGTCAGTGTCTTCTTCAAAGTATTTTCCGCAGGGCACAGAGCACATCATGAATTAAGGACCTGCATATGGTTCTTAAGGCTCATTTTTTTTTGTTTACTATTTAATTGAGGACCCACAATTCACTCTTAAGAGGATACATTTAGGGTTAAGGGCAATGCAAAAAAAATCCTAACCCTAAACTTAACTCTTAACGTAAATCTAATTCTAACCTTAATTCTAACCCTGACTATAAACCTCCCCTAGAAATAACACTTGACGCTGTGGTGCCCAAGAGGTATAGTTTTCCTCTGTTAACCATGCTTGTCACTATCCTTTCTATCCTGGTTTTTTGGTCCCCACAAGAGTCTTTCAACAAGACCATGCACACATACACAATGCATATACACAAACATAGATGCCTAAATGCTAATGCTGCTAAAATGAATTCTTCAGATATCGTGTTGTAATTTCAGGCAAATTTTTTTTTATGGGTCTGTGTCCATATAAGGATATCTTGCCATGACCACATTGAATGACTGCTGTGAGAAGTGTGAGAAGTGGTTGTCATTTTTGTGCGTGTGTGTGCGTGTGCATTTAAGTGGATTTATGTGTGCATGTGCACACTTCCCACCAACTCATAACCCCTCCCACTGTCTCTTTGCAGATTTATAACAGAGACCTTGATGGGCAAAGACACTCAAAGTCTGTGAGACAACATTGTGGGAACTCAGCAGAACACAAGAAGAGGCCGCAGAAGACTTTTTGTCAAGCATCCAATCATCTGGACCTGGAACCAAAACAGAAAAACCAGAAACAGAACCAACAAGCAGCCAATAAGAAAGAAGAATCAACAGAGGGAAGAAGTACAACTTGGTCTTGATCAGGTCCAGCTTGGAGGTAAACTGATACAGCTTTAGTATTGATTAATAATTGGTTTTGGTTGACTGCAGCATGTTGAGTTGAGTTATGGAGAGACACACAATGGTTCTGAACGGGAAAACGACCCGAAATGCTTAAAGGTTTGAACCAGAGGTTGTATAATGAGTTCATAAATTACGCTTAGGATATTGTATTATTGTGTTCCTATAATCTCGAAAAGAATTTGTTTCTCAATGAATAGACAGATGTACATAATATTACATAAACAATGCCACGAAAGTACAGTCACAGAGATACATGGTCGAGTGAGTACAACAAATCAAGATTGTAGATAAACACATGGAAGAATACTATCTGGATTCATTGTTTGGGTGAAAACTAATGTGAAAGTCGTGTAGATTGTGCATAGAGTCTAGGAACGTCCTGTGTTTTACGCTGTTTAAAGATAGTGTTGGATTACTGTCAGTCTCTACATTGAGAGTCTCTTTCACCGTGGGGGTGCATTCAGCTCTCTAAAACCCAGCATCAAGATACACGTTGAATTCAACTTTTGCATTTTATGCTGTATACATACCTATACCAGTTTCACACACACACATACACACACGCACACACGCACACACTTACTGATACTACAGTGTACTGGGCTTACTGGTTAATCATGTGACAGTGTTCTATTCCTAGATGTAGGCTTTTGAAATGTGTGTGTGTGAACATGGGTGTATGCGTGTGTACGTGGGTGTATGTGTGTGTACGTGGGTGTATGCGTGTGCGCAGTACTGAGTGTATCCGTCACTCCAAAGAAGGGAATCAGCGGTCTGGGTTTCTCATTTCTGCAAACTGTGTTTTTTCTAGACTTAAAAGAGGAAGCAGAGGTTGCAATGAACCTGCTACTTGTTATATCGCTAGCGGCCACTATCTTCTCCAGTTATGCATCAGTAAGTATCAAAGAGGAAACTACTTTTAACACCTTTTTACAAAGTCATGCACACAATGAGCACATCTTTATTTGTGTGCATACCTCAGTCAGTATCATCTCTGACTCTATCTCCCCTTCCAGGTCACTAGAAGGACTTGGCCCTGGCACCGACGCCTACGTTCCCCCCAGACTCCATCTGAAAAACAAAGTGGTGAGACTTCCTGGCATCTGTGGACTCAAATCAGTCATCATTAACAAAATAAACAACAAACAACAACGCTTACAAAAACAAACAAAAACATTATGGCACAGTTTCCCAGACATAGATTAAGCCAATTCAATGAAGATCTCAACTGAAACTGTTTTTTGTCTAGGACTAGACTTAATCCATGTTTAGGAAACTAGCCTTGATGTTTATTACACTAGAATTAGTCTTAAGAAATAAGTCTAACAAGTAGACTTCTCCCTGTCATATCTCTGCAGCGCTATGTCGGATTGGAAATGGGAGCAGTTACAGAGGTTCTGTTTCTGTGTCTGCCCGCGGCCACACTTGTTTGTCCTGGGACAAGTTCAGTAACATCGGAAGACAGGCTCTATCACAGGGCCTGGGCAAACACAACTTCTGCAGGTACTTTCTCTCTTTCTCTCTTTCTCTCTCTCTCTCTCTCTCTCTCTCTCTCTCTCTCTCTCTCTCTCTCTCTCTCTCTCTCTCTCTCTCTCTCTCTCTCTCTCTCAAGGCACATTATGAAATCAGAGCGTTATAACAGTCTTTCCACTCGTTAGTTTCCAACTCCAGTTACCATTCATACTAAAGTGTCTGTGTGCAAGGATGTCATCCATTTAACTGACACATCAAAATCATGTGTTTCTGAGGAAAATGTGGGTGTGTTTATGTCTGTGTCTGTGTGTGTGTTGTGTATCTGCTTCCTCTTCTGTCATGAGTCACTTGTGGGAATCTATTTCTGAATGTTGTTTGAATTTCAGCAACCATGCTGTTTTTGTTGATGTTCATCAAGCCTCCCTCTTCTTTCTTAGAGCTACAGAGTTTAGATAATTCTCCAATTAGTACTTGTATAAACCTGCCGTCAAAATTCGATGTACTTGTTGAGTACATCATTTCGTGTAGTTGCTGCATTCATTCATAGATTGGTTGTCGATTGTTAGTCAACGGATTCATTGGTTGGTTAATTATCCAGTGATGCAATGAGTTGATATCCCGATTAATGCGGTTTTCAGGAACCCAGACCAAAGCTTGAGTCCGTGGTGTCGGGTGCGAAGAAGCCATCGAATCGTCAGAGAGTTGTGTCGCATTCCCAAGTGTGACACTGGTGAGTGACAAAGACCCACTCATAAGCATGTACACACACACACACACACACCTATGATTGTCTCCTTATATGACCTGTCCTAATGACCAGCGCATCCTCTAACATCCTTCTGTCTGCGCTGTGACACCTCAGATTCTCCTGTCACCACATCTGTTCCTCACACTCCTCCATCTCCAGCTGTGGACACTGGTGAGTTGTCCACAATGACAGTGGAATAAGATTGTCCATGTCATACGGTACAATACTATTAGTAATCAGTGGATCTGGTGGGGGCCATGCCATAGGTGGAGGTAGTAGGCCAAGTATTTCTGGATGAACTTCAATGACCTGACTTGTGCGTGTGTGTTTGTGCGTCCAGAGAATACGTGCGGGAAAAGAGTGGAGCAGCGTTATAAGATTGTGGGGGGTTCGGTCACACCCATCGAGGAACAGCCATGGACAGCGGCCATCTTTAAAGGCAGACAACACGTGTGTGGAGGTTCCCTCATAGCTCCATGTTGGGTCCTCACGGCCGCTCACTGCGTTAGCGAGGGGTAAAATGCACAACAAGGCACACAGACACACATACAGGCACACACACACACACACATTTAAGTGTCTGTGTAGTTCATGTGTCTTTCATTGTGCAGGTGTACCTAATCATTTGTCTGTATGGTTTCTCACTATGTCTGCTCCAGGATCACAACCAAGGATATAACTGTGTATCTGGGGAAAAGCTCCATCAGAGAGACTGATGCCAACAGAGAGCAGAAGTTTGCCGTGGATCAGATTATCAACCATCAAGACTACAATCACTTTGAGGGAACCTACGATAACGACATAGGTGGGTGGAGTATAGCGTATGTCTGTGTGTGTGTGTGTGTGTGTAAGTAGGGACAAACATGGGTTTGACTCAGTGTGTGCGTGTGGGGATTGTCTCTTGCAGCCCTGCTGAAGCTGAAAAGCAAAGACGGGATGTGCGCGGTGCGGACCAAGGCTGTCAGGACGGTGTGTCTTCCCCCGCCTCTCACCAAGCTCCCCCTCGGTGCGCGGTGCACCATCGCAGGACATGGGAAAGAGAGATCGGGTGTGTACAACCTCTGAACACTTAAGTCCTCACAAAACACACACGTTCACACATGTCGGGCTCCTTGTGAAGACGAAGCCTTGATGTGGTCTATCTTTACAGGAGCATGGGCGTTCTCTCCTAAACTGAAACAAGCCAACGTTGCCCTACTCTCTCGGCACCTCTGCAACAGCGAGAGTTACTATAACAAAAGCATCACAGAGAACATGTTCTGTGCTGCGGTTCCTGACTGGAGCAGGGACGCCTGTAAGGTAAGTGTGTGTGGTGGGAGTGGAGGATAGTGTGCATGTGAGAGTGTGTGTGTGTGTGAATAAGGTGACGTCAATTATGTTAACAGCCATCTCCTCTCTTGCGCAGGGTGACTCGGGTGGACCGCTGATGTACGAAGTGTCTGGAAGGGTGTTTGTGTTTGGCGTGGTGAGCTGGGGCGAGGGCTGTGCCTTACAGAACAAACCTGGGGTGTACACGCGCGTCACCAACTACAACAGCTGGATCGCTGAGAAAACAGGGCTCCCTGCTTACACCGCAGGAGTCATGTACCCCCAGAAGTGAGTTTGAATAGTAGACAGAGAGAGGAGAATGGAGCAGGAGATAAGATGAGGCAGCTATAGTTTGAGAGACAGGCAGAATAACCGACCTAGCTATCATACCTGACGTCCGCCGCTTAAGCCTTGTTCCTGCATAGAGAGCATCGTCCTTTGTGGAACCATTTGATGTAATGTTATTTGTTGTGTATTTTATTGGACTATTTATTCATGAATTTATTTTATTTCCATTCAAAAGCTATTTATATAAATATTTGTTTTCTATAAAATCTATGTATTTTGTCATAAAATTGTATATGTTAAATATTTTGATACATGGGCACATCTGTCCAACTGTTTTCTTTTATTGCATATAAAGTTTATTTCCACATACTTTGCACAATATAAGCCTCTTTGTTATGGTTAATTGTGTGTAAAAATGGAAAACTGACCTTGCATACTTATAACACACACACATTTCAGAAGCATAAAATTCGACTTCTAATTTCTCCCAAAACTTTCTGCCTTCTTGCACCTGGAGTTGTGATGCCATCATCACTCTGCAGCTGTCTTGTTGGTAAACTGTGTCTAACGAGAAATGAGACCTTCAGGGTTTCTTCTGAAATGTATGACTAAGCCAACCCATTCCATTGCAGACCTTGAGAAAGCTCAGGGTCTAGATTCTGCATCTGCCTGGCCAGACTCCAAGCCTGCCAAAGAACAGTGACAGACAGGATAAAACTTGCACGATCATCCTGTGATACTGTACATTTGTTCATATCACTAGAGGGCGCTAGAGGGCACTATTTAACAGAATTTGTCTTTCCCAGCCCTCCACCCCTCAGACCAGCAGCACACACCCTCAGATCACCAGAGCATACAGACCTGCCGCTCATATCCAGCTGGTCCTTGTGTGTGTCATGGTGCCCTTTTCTTAAGTTGACTGTCTCTGTAACCCAGCATATCTCTCAGAGACTATACTGTATTATACTGTAATAATAGAGACTATACTGTACTATATACTACAATGGACATAGAACATCTGTGTTTTACTGTTGTGGAAAGAAAAAAGAGCAGGTAGATCTCTCTCCCTCTCTCTCTCTCTCTCTCTCTCTCTCTCTCTCTGTCAGAGGTATGTCTCTAATGAGTCTCATTAAGCTCAACAGTCGGATGAGTTCAGAGGGTATTTGAGGGGGAGAGGGGAACTAGGGGGGCCTCAAGGGGGCTCCTGTTACAAACCAGCATAAGGACACAGCCCACCCACTGAGCACACCCACGTAGGTTAGCACACAATCGCACACACAAAGAACCCCAGTGCACGCACAGGTCTTTAATACGTTTGGTATAGACGACTGTGAGAGGTCTCAGTTAACCGTTATCTCATCCGAGGCCCAGGCTGAGTGATGAAAGGCACACAAAAAAAGGGGGGGGGGGGGGGGTGTATTCCTAGTCTCTCTTTCTATTTGTCTCAACCTCACCAAATTCACCATCTCTTCTCTCTCTTTTTCTCTCTTTACTTGTTCTCTTCTTTTATTTCCTTGGTTTCTCTCCTTTTCTCACTTGTCCATCTCTCTTCATCTCTTCTTGTGCTCCTCCTTTGTATTTTCCATAATCTCTCTCTCCACTGATCCTCAGCTGACTGAGAGTGTGTTTGTGTGTGTGTTTATACTTATTTGCACTTCTGTGTCGAATGCCTCATTCATCTCTGAAACACATAAACAGCAACAGCATAAACAAGAATGAGTCAGGGCCAGCCAAAACGTACATCCACAGACCGATGACAAAGACACACACACATACAGTACAGCACGTACACACCAATGCACACCGTGTGCACTACAGTGTTTAAACGTGTCTTCATTCGATTCGAGTTGCACTTCAAAGCACACGCCTCAACGCTGGGCTAATAGGTTTTAATAAGACGTGTTTAGACATCACTTCCATCTGATTATGCTCACATTCCCAGCTACCGGGCTCATACCGGGGGGGGCAGTTTACACCACCTCTGACAGGGTTTACAGTAGAGATACACTGTTGACTTTATCCCTGTGGTCCACCTGCCTTATAGGGCTCTGAGGCGGTAGCGCAGGAGCTCTATGAGCCTGTATAGCTCTTTATGGACAAGCCCTGAGGGGGAATGGGACTGTGCAGTGTTACATGGGAAGAGAAAAAGAACGATAGCTAGAAGAGAGACAAAAAGGAGAGTAGAAGGGAGACAGTTGAGAGTGCTGGCTGTTTTGCACCCCCCCCCCCCCCCGTAATGTACAGGACAGAAGAAAGGAGAAGAGGAGTGAAGAGAAGAACAGTGAGGAGGAGAAGAAAAGGGACTTAAAATATGACAACACAATTGACATACCGTATAACCCTAACCCTGAAGGTGTGAATGCATGTGTAGGATGTGGTGTCAATAGCAGTACCACGACATGTATGCTTTTGTTCTCACTAGCTGGACAACAGTCCAACCTCTCTGCTTTGAGTGCATCTTTACTTAAACCCAACACCAGGACCAAACACTTTGTCTCTCTTCTCTGACACTCACTCACTCACTTTCTTTCTCTCTCTTTTTCACACATACACACACACACACACACTATAAGATCCTCCAGCCTCAGAACTGGGTAGACGCTGGGGCTCTTGGGGGTATATAAATACCCCTCCTCTGCTGTAGGGGGGCTCCGGTTTCTAGCCCCTGGATCCAGACAAGCTCCCCCTGTGAGCCAGGAGCCCACAGGAAGACCTCAACCACCGCAGAGCCACACAGAGAGACCATGAGGAGATACACACTGCAGAGACGCCCTGACAGTGCCCGCACACACTGTGGAGAAACTCCCCCTGATGACCAATGCAGGAAAAGATACCCACACAATCTGTTTCCAAAACCGCACTTGGCTAAAATGCTGTCGTTGTTTTAGGCCAGTGGTTAGCGTTGGGCTTGTGTTTTTTAATACCCTCTTCTTCCTTTACCACGTTTGCCAAGCAGCTTCCGTGGAGGATAAGGTAGGACCTGAAGAGGCTTTGAGGTGGGTTTCTCTCTCTCTCTCTCTCTCTCTCTCTCTCTCTCTCTCTCTCTCTCTCTCTCCTCTCTCTCTCTCTCTCTCTCTCTCTCTCTCTCTCTCTCTCTCTCTCTCTCTCTCTCTCCCTCCCTCTCTCTCTCTCTCTCTCTCTCTCCCTCCCTTTCCTCCTTCTCCAAATCTACGGGCGAGATTACCCTTCCTGCCTCTTCCCCAGTCCTCTGTGCAGCAAACTGAATTCTCAGTCTTAATTTAGAGCTGGGCGTCGAGGCCTGGAGACATGAACTCCTGACCCACCTTTTAATGAAGACAGATCAGGTGACAGGGGGAGGGTCATCAGCATTATTAAATACTCATTTCCATGGGTGCGACTGTGTGGTGGCTACATGTGTACCTTGTGGAGGCGACATCCAGATGAATCATGAAAAAGTGTATCATGGATTCTGACAGGATTCTATCCTGTGTGGATCTCCAATGCCAGGGGCCTCAGCGATCAGAAAATTATAACTGTAGGTCCATTATAACGTTTGTTACGAGCCATGCTATCAATATGAAGTGTAGTAATAACTCATATCCCCCGCCTTCCCTCCCTCTCTCTCCCTCTCTGCTTCTTCCCGTTCTCTTCGTCTTGGAATCACCTGACAGTAAGATACCCCCACACCAACACTTTCCTTTTCGGGCTACCGGGAATGCATGACGTAATTTGGGAGCAGCTCTTGCTTGTGCTAGCAGTAGGGTAGTGTGGAGAGTAGAGTATGCTGTGTGTGTGTTTATGTGTATGTGTGCGTGTGTGTTATAAAGGAGTCAGAACGAACCAATACGCAGCTGCTGATTGGCTGGAGGACGGTGATTCCTCCTGTCACGATTTTGGTCGCTCGCAGGCTAGTGCACACCGTTCAGCGGTAGAGTCGTGCAGTACACCGTCCCCCAGGGTGACGCATGAAGGGCTCTACCAGTGGTGGGACCGAGGATCTGGATAGCCGCTTTCGTTGGTGAGAGAGTGGGTACAGCAGAACAGCGCAGTGTGCTGGAGCGACCAGCCGCCTTTCATCTGTAGGGCTGCGGTAGAACTCGTTCATCATGCCGGTGTTTCACACCAAGACAATCGAGAGTATTCTCGAGCCGGTGGCGCAGCAGATCTCCCACCTGGTCATCATGCACGAAGAGGGAGAGGTGGACGGTAAAGCCATCCCGGATTTAACGACCCCGGTGGCGGTGGTGCAAGCGGCAGTTAGCAACCTTGTGCGGGTGAGTCCCCTGTTTGCCATCTCCTTCACCATTTGGAACATTATCTCTGTCTCTCTCTCTCTCTCTCTCTCTCTCTCTCTCTCTCTCTCTCTCTCTCTCTCTCTCTCTCTTACACACCACACACACACGCACACGCACACACACACACACACACACACACACACACACACACACTCTCTCTCCCCGTTCTAAACAATGACAACAATGTATCAAACTTGCCCTGGCTATCGAATGGGCGCTGAACTGAAAAAAGTTTGTGGGGCGGAATAAACGAATCCTGGTGAAATAAACAGAGCAAGCCTATGTCGCGCAAGACACTCTGTCCTTGAACCTAGAGGCAAAGAGAGCTGTCATCTATCAATGAGGAGGAGAAGGTGCTTGTGCAATGCCCTGTAATGTGCCCCCAACTGCTCACAAAATTAAGGTGTGAATTTGTTTTTGGCTTGTTGCTATAGTTCAAAGTCCTTCTCAAATCCTTATGGAGACTTTAGCCTTCAAAGTCTGCATGATATATTTCCACCTGCCCCACCCTCCCAGCCCTCTACTACACGACACCTAACCTCAGTTTTCTCCCTATCTTCTTCCAGTCCTGCATACCCAACGATTGGTATGTCTTCACCTTGTCAGTCATCTCCAATTCCGTATCTTAATTGATTGGGCACTTGAGTTTTTTTTTATGAGCACAACTTCATTATCTGGGATATATCAGAGCTTGGCTTGACCTGCTGTAACCTGCGGTCTGAATACCAGACAGAGGAAGTGGCATCGGCCGGGCAGACCAGGGGGAGACAGATGGGACTCAATGGGTTCTAACTGTGGGCAGATCAATGCAGGACAGACCATTATCACTGCTCCAGGGTCATTATTATTGACACATGGGCGAACTGGGTCTCACACTTTGTCGAACATCAGGACTGAGCTTGCATCAGCCACCAGTGGTGGAGTAGCAGGAGAGAAGGACAAGTGGAAGGGCAAAACATTTTTAAGGGTAGAAAGGAGAAAAAGGACAAAAGGATAGATTGAAAATGAGACGATGGGAAAGAGAAAGGATGGAATGGAGAATCGGTGATTTAAGAGCAGAAAAAGGATAGAAATGAGAACAGGAGGGAGGAAGGAACAGAGGGATCGGCAGCCTTGGTCCAAGTACAGCAAATTCGAAAATAAAACATGTCTCTCAATGAATGAACTCCATTGAAAGGCTTCTTAGTCCTGAACTAGAATTACTGGTGCTTCTGGGAAACTGGCCACTGGTATTCAATAAGACTGGGTCAGAAATGAGCCAAGGGCTGTTTGGCCCTAGACTAACTATGAAGAGTCCTTCCAGTGGGGTCCCTCCCTAAGTCTGGTTTCTCTGATGCTCTGTTGCCACTGGATACTTCTCCCCTATGAAGCATACCTTTAATCTCCTCTCTCTCCCCCACCCCCATCTCCCTCTTTCTCCTCTCTCTCTCTCTCTCTCTCTCTCTCTCTCTTTTATCTTTCCTTTTTTTCTATCTGTCTATCTCTGTGTCTCCCTGATTTGTCATTGTACTTTTGTATGTGTGTTTTGGAGCGGGCGGATGGTGGATCCGTGCAGAAAGAGACACTCTTCCGAGAGGGTTAATGCTGGCCCTCGGGCAGGCAAGTGGACAGACACGCAGACAGACCTGCGGGGAGACAGACAGGGAGACAGCCAGGGAGGCAGGGAGACCGGGAGAGGAACAGGCATCTGTGGAAGAGAGATGGAGGACTTTGGGACCCGGGAGTTAGACGTTAAACATTTCATGTGGGGCACGGAGAGAAGTGAGAGAAGCTGGAGATGTGAGAGGGACGAGAAAGGGATGAAGGAAAGAGAGAGGCGGTTCTTAGGAGAAGGAGGAGGAGTGGAGGATGACAGGAGAAGACGTATACAAGAAGACGTCAAAATGGTGGGAGTGGTTCCATGTTTAACGGATCTCTGTTTTCCCAGTGCAGTTGTGTCATATTGACTGTGATCTCCAAGCAGTGTGAGAGAGAGAGAGAGAGAGAGAGAGAGAGAGAGAGAGAGAGAGAGAGAGAGTCAGAAACAGACTCACTCATGGACGGTGTGACAGCATTACAGCACACCGATACTGTTACACTGTTAACCCCAACCGGGGAGGACTGAACGTTAAGACCCTTTAAAAGAACCACGTCATTGAGCCCCCCAACGCACGCACCATATTTTGAAACTGACACACACATACTCTACATTTGTCTCCTAAACGGTCCCAACCTGTCTGTTTAGGCAGTAAATGGAGAGTACATTCATCCAGGTAATGTGCCACTTTAGCTGCAGTTCAAAAACAGCAGGAAAGTCCTTCCCCAGGCACCTGTCCTGTCCCTTCTTTAACCACACATCTGCTGCTGCAGGTGGGTGTCTGTATGGATGTCTGAAGTCAACATGGACCCCAACTATGTGGGGGAGGGGAGGAAGGATAGAGGGAAAGGGAGGAATAAATAGATTTACTGGTTGGGGAAGTAACACACTCGCAGAGGGCAAGCAGAGAAAGTGGGAGAAGAGAACGAGGTTGAAGAAAAGCAGGAAGGAGAGAGGGTGAGAGGATCGGAATCCAAGTGGAGCGGGAGAGTTACTTGGGCGAGGAGGAAGAGAGAGAGGGATGAAGAGAAAAGAGAGAGAAATGAGAGAGAGAGATCTGAGTAGTATGCTTTGCAACAGGGGCTCCCTGCTGAGTTGGGAAAGTCTGGCGTCAGTGTCTTTGAGTGAGACTATCCTCAGATCACATACACCACAAACACACAAACACACACACACAAACACACACACACACACACACACACACACACACACACTCACACACAGCTATCTTGGGTCTTTAGGACTATTTACAGGGTGTTCAGACAACTCTCACTTGCCCCACCCAGTCTGTCTGTCTGTCTGTCTGTCTGACTGTTTGTCAGTAAGTCTGTCATCTGGTAATCTAACCCTGTACTTGACCCTTAAGTAGCCCTGACACCACCAGACACATTTATTTCCTGTAAGAGTAAAAGGAAGAGTGACACATGGACAGAAAGATAGACAGTGAAATAGAAAGACCCGTTCGTTTGGTTGTCACGGCGTCATGTGATCCAGAGAAGACCTGGTCTAATGGGTGAACTCCTCTGATATGATCATGTAGCCTGAATATCTTTCCTATCACACACCCTCTGCTTGTCTTTCCCTTCCTCTCTACTTTGCTCAATGTCTCTGATCTGTGATCTAATAGCTGGCTCGCTGTAAACCTCTTAACTCTCCATTAATTATGTATTGAACATTAGTTGTGAGCACTGACTGCCATTACTTAAGTCCTGAGGCATGGTACAGTTACTCTTAAAAAATATCCTTATTCCTCCCTTGATCACTGATCTTACATGACTTCATCATTGGCAAACTCATAGACACGCACAAACACACACCCACTCATTCTTCAATTGGCTAGTATTTAGTAGAAATCCCAGATAGGTATGAAAATGATCGGTCATCTTTACAGATGGTTTGTAGAGTGCCCTGAATTCACAATTTGTTCATTCATTCATTCATTCATTCATTCTCCCATGTATTTATTCATTCATTCATGCAATGATTCAGTCTCTGCATTGTTTTACGAAGACTGTTCTCTGGGCTCTTGTGGCCAAGTTTGATTTGAGCGTGGAAGGATGTTGTACAGGAGCATAATGATGTTCCTTATCTGAGGCCGAGATAGCATGACGTTCAGCATGCTTCCTCTCAGGCTCTCTGGAGCGGAAAACCTATTAACTGACTTTCACAGACACTGGAAACAAAGACTGATGCTCTAGCCTCTGTAATTGCATTTGGTGTGTGTGTGTGATGTGTGTGTTTGTATCTGTGTGTGTGTGTTTGATGTGTGGGCCATGTGTTTTTAAGAGATAACCAGCTCCATCACTATGGTGATATGAACAGTCTCCACTGAAGGACAGAGCAAGGTCACCCAAAGTGTGTGTGTGTTTAAATGCTGAAGCGTTGTAGTTTGTAGTTCTCCTGTATGATGCAAGGGCATTGCCTTTGTCGTTCCTCCAGGACACAGACTAATCGAATCTCATAAAACAATGGCTGCTATTGATGTTTCAATTGAGATCATTGAGTCTCCAAATGAGCTAATATTAACCTGTTATGTGCAGTACTTCAAATCAAAAACACGGTCCGCACACACGTTTACCACCGTTTATTTCGAGTTTGGGTGTGAGACTGTTCATACCGTATGTTGTGTGTGTTTGTGTCTATTTGTGGAGCTTGTGTCTATGTGGGTTGGTGTCTCACTGTGGATTTGTGATGAACAGCAGTGTTTATCAGACCTTCAGTAAGAGTACCCCCGTGTGTTTGGCTGGATCCCAGGACCAGGCCAGTCTGCTGGGCAGACAAGACTAGAGTAGCCCCCTGGACAGAGAAAAATGGGCTCTTTGTCTTGGGTGTTCAGACTAGCCACACAACCATACAGAGATCAGTCTGTCTCTTCTTTCCCTGGCTTCTGTGATTGGACCTAAAGGGCCTTTTGCCCTACACCACTATCACCGTGATGGCCTGAGTCCACAGCAAATCAGCACCCAGAACTCTGTTCCTAACTGTAACACTTCAAGTTTCCTTTAGCTGATCACTTCCATTCGAGGTTGAACCGAAGGAAGTGATTTCAAACACTTTGTTTGAAAAGTTTTTTCTCTATGTGGATTTGTGACTGGCGCTGGTTTTTAGATGAGGCTGAGGACAGTGTTCCCAGATGGGTGATTTACAAACAGACACACACACACATACACACACATTGATTCAGTATATTTACTTCCCCTTCTCTTCTACTCTTCTGTGTGTATGTGTGTCCTGTAGGTGGGGAAGGAGACTGTTCAGACCACAGAGGACCAGGTGATGAAGAGGGACATGCCTTCAGCGTTCATCAAGTAAGTCCCACTGTGAGAAAGGTTGAAACCTGTTGGGCTGTGTCTGAATCTTCTGTAACGGCATCCTTGATGGTCATGTGAGTGGAAGCACATGCCTCAATACCAATGTTTCTTGATCAGATCAGACAATTGTTCAAAGAATGGACCAAGGAAGGAGGGAACCAAGAAAGGAAGGAAGGAAGGAAGGAAGGAAGGAAGGAAAGAAAGAAAGAAGAAAGGAAGGAAGGAAGGAAGGAAGGAAGGAAAAAGGAAGGAAGGAAGGAAGGAAGGAAGGAAAAAGGAAGGAAGGAAGGAAGGAAGGAAGGAAGGAAGGAAGGAAGGAAGGAAGGAAGGAAGGAAGGAAGAAAGAAGGAAGGAATGAAGGAAGGGCTGTGGGCCGGGCCCTGCTGGCTCTTCAGCATCCTGACAGATGAACTACTTTGTTGTTGACTGCGTGGGTCCAAACAGCTGACTCTGGATCTGCCAGTGAGCTGTTACTCAGCAGTCCTCGGTCTCAGCACTAACGCTGTGTGTGTGTGTTGTCAGGAGGTCAAGGAAGGCCATTTGTTATCACTATTGCAACCACTTTCTCACGTCCTCTTTTTTTCAATCCCATTTTTCCTCTCTGCACACTTTCTCCTTCTCGCCCTCCCTCATTCCTGGTGACTGTGGCAGAAGGGGTTGTCTCTGTAAAAGATACACACTTCCATGCTAAAGCACACACACATACGCACGCACACACCACGTACACACACACACACGCATCATAAATCTCACACACAGGGCTTAGGAAGGGGGCATGTGGGAATGTGAACCCTGCTAAATATAGATCCCTCCGCGGCCATCGATACCCTGACCAATGGGGGTCACGCAGGGGAGGGGCTATTTCTCCCCAGACAGGCGTTAATAACACCACTCTTAATATGCATCACCCCCCCCGGGGGGCCATCACTAATCTGCAAATCATCTGCCATTAGACACAAAGTGTCACCTGCTACACAGAAATATAAATCCAACCAGCGGTGCTCCCGCACCCCCAACCTCAGATCAGTGGAAGAGGGATGCTCTAATGATAAACCCCGGAAGAGTGTCATCTAAACAGGGCCAGTGGACAGACGAGTGCCCCGTTCCTCAGATGGGAAAGTGGCCTTCTGAGGGTTGCTACTGCATACGAGGGCCGCTTCTCAGTGGGGTAGACAAGGTTTGGCCAGATCAGGTTTGACCATTCCTGCTCTAAGACACAGGTTCTGTGTTCTAAGGGTGGAGAACGCGTGTTCGAAGCTGGTCCAGGCTGCCCAGATGTTGAAGGCAGACCCGTACTCTGTTCCGGCGCGGGATTACCTCATCGATGGGTCCAGAGGAATCCTGTCTGGGACCTCTGATCTCCTGCTCACCTTCGACGAAGCAGAGGTGTGACTCTGTGTGTTTGTGTGTGTGTGAGTGTGTGTGTGTGTGTGTTTGAATCTGGTTGTGTTCGCATGCATTCCCACACTGAAACACACCCAAGCATTCAGCAGCATTCAGGACAGCAGCTTTCAGGCTAACTCACTAACTGACTTACGAGGCTGTTGGTGACCTTCCCCTGATAAACAGAGGCAGTGTAAGTAGAATCACACTGAGCTGCTAAATACTGTCTGATCACCACACTGGCCCCCATTCCGATAGAGTGGCTTCCCTCAGTCACAAGACCTACATCACAAGACATACACACAAATAAACACACATAGACAGACACAGACATATATGTACACACACAACCTTCTGGGTTATGGTTGTAAAAGGAAGGGGGAAACCAAAAGCATGCACAAATGCACGAGAAACACTTAAAGGCTGTGAGACTTTGTTATCTACAGCGTCATTGTGCAGTGTGGTGTTGGTGTAGGTGCCTGCAATCGTGTGTGTGTGTGTTGTGTTCCAGGTCCGAAAGATCATCCGAGTGTGTAAGGGCATCTTGGAGTATCTGACAGTAGCGGAGGTGGTGGAAACCATGGAGGATTTGATCACCTACACCAAGAACCTGGGACCAGGTAACCTATCCTAGCCTTCATCACTCAGACCGGACCCCTGACTCAGAGAACGAGACTTGGGACCAGGTCACTTCTCCCAGCCCTGGCCCCTGACCCATTCACAGTAACCAAACCACCAGCCTTTAACTTTCAGCCCCTGCTTCATCCAAGCAGTCAGTTCTGTTGTAGTGGTCTAGAGAAAGAAGCATCAGAGACAGACTGTAGATAGCGTGTGTCTGGATCTAGGAGGCACCTCAACAGAACTGTCGTCACTGAAGATCACAGTGCAGTAGCTGCTTCAGACACGTAGGGTGATGATGACATCCCAAAGGATTAATGCTTTAAATGTTCCGGGATAAACCCTCCTACAATTGTTTTACCTTTTACAGATAACATGGGCTACAAAATGTATATTTGATTATGTATATGATTATGAGAGAAGCTGTCTATTTGGCCCAGAGTAAAGAGCTGTAGACAACAGATATTCATTTGGATTGGTTGGTCCCCAACCTCTGATTATTGGTTGGCAAAGTTTCTCCCAGCATTTTGATAGATTGCTGTCCTTTTCAGGGATGACAAAGATGTCAAAGATGATTGAGGAGAGACAGCACGAGCTGACCCACCAGGAACACAGAATGATGCTGGTGTCATCCATGAACACCATCAAAGAGCTACTACCCGTCCTTATATCAGGTGTGTGTCTATCTTTGTGTGTGTGTGCCTGTATGTACGTGTGTATGTGTGTGTGTGCCTGTGTGTGTGTGTGCCTGTGTGTGTGTGTGTGTGTGCTTGTGTGTGTGTGTGCCTGTGTGTGTGTGTGTTATAGAAGCTGCAGCAGCAGGAGGTAGTACAGCCAACGGGCCTTCAATGGTTGTTATAGCAACCCTGATAATTACAGCCATTACTTCCTGGGCCTGTTAGACTTACACACACACGCACACACACACATACAATCACACACGCGCAAACCGCCCACCAGCTGCTGCTGTCTACTGTGGTGAACTGTTAGTACTGTACATGAAGTGCAGTGAACCACACACTATAACCCCCCCCCTCTCTCTCTCTCTCTCTCTCTCTCTCTCTCTCTCTCTCTCTCTCTCTCTCACTCTCTCTCTCTCTCCATCCGTGCAACACTGACAGTGTGCTTTGATGGTCAGACGTGTTTTTGAATCTAAAAGTCATTAAAAAGGCATTAAAAGTCAAACATGAAGAGACATGGTCCTGCATGCAGCCACGTACTGTGAGATGGTGTACGGCAACTCTGAAAGCTGTCTGTCTTTGACTGTGTGTGTGTGTGTGCGTGTTCAAGCTCAGTGTATGTACTGTACTGGATGTACCAAAGAGGTTCTATGGAAATGAACCCAATGCCACTGACATAAGACTTGACTTGATTTAGCTTCATGCAATGAATTTGATGTGCAATTTAACCAGTGGACCAGTCCTATACGTTCTAGAAGAGAGCCTAAACAAATGCATCTTTCACAAGGACTTCAAAAATCATTTTGTAGAAATGATATTAGAATGTGATCGTGCCCAATAGTAACCCACCTCTCCCTGCAGCCATAAAGATCTTTGTAGCGACCAAGAGTGGCGGCAATGCAGGCGTCGAAGAGGCTGAGAGGAACAGACGGTTCACGTTTGAGAAGATGAGCTCGGAGATCCAGGAGATCATACGCGTTCTGCAGCTCACCACCTGGGACGAAGACGCATGGGCCAACAAGGTGTGACACACTCTCTCTCTCTCTCTCTCTCTCTCTCTCTCTCTCTCTCTCTCTCTCTCTCTCTCTCTCTCTCTCTCTCTCTGTCTCTCTCTCTCTCTCTCTCTCCCGCTCAAATACCTCTGCCACCTCAATCATCTCCCCAGTCCTGGGTCTAGTATCCCTCACACCCTCACACCTGTCATCAAAGCCTTAACTTAAGTCCCTCATTCCCCCATTCCCCTCCTCCTCCTCCTCCTCCTCCTCCTCCTCCTCCTCCTCCTCCTCCTCCTCCTCCTCCTCCTCCCCCTCCTCCTCCTCCTCCTCCTCCTCCTCCTCCTCCTCCTCCTCCTCCTCTTCACCCCTCTCTCCTGTCTTCTCCTTCCATCCCTTCTCCCACTGCTCCTTTTCTCTCCTACTTCCCCTCCCCCTCCCTCATTTCCTCCCCTCCTCCTGCCTCCCTTCTCCTTCCCCTCCTCCCCCTTCTCCCACTCCCTCTCCTCCTCACACCACCTCTCCCTCTCCTCTCCTCTCCCCTCCTTCCTCCCCCCCCCCCACCATCAATATGTAATACAGCGCATCTGGTTGGCACCACAGTCCTGCTGACATGGAGGCTGTGTGTGCTTCCACTCTTCTGAGCAGCAGCCTTCAGTCTCTTTGATTCACACCCTTCTTTCGAACCTGGTATTTTAACTCTTGATTTCTCTTTTTCTGTTCTTTCTTTCTTTTTTGCCCTTCTCCGTTATTTTCCTCCTTGTAGAAGGTAAGCCTCTTCCTGCCCCCCCCCCCCCCCCCCCCTCTGTGCAACTCTGCGGCATGCGTGTCTGTCCTTTGATAGAGGCTGTTTGTCTTTTTGTCTAGTTTGGGTTAGCTACTGTGTCTGTAACCCAAAAGATGCTGCGTTCACCTCACCTCAATCATTGTTGTTTGTTCGTGAACTTGGCCAGTCTCTGTGCAAGATGACAGATATCTGTCCAAAACTGTTTCAATATAGTGAAACATGCAGTATACATAACAGATATTTTGGCTTTCCTATTTCTGCGTCAAAAGTTTACTTATCTGCTTGATTATATAATGGCTGTTTAACTTGTATAGCCTCTGTATCTCAAACTAATATACTAAAGGCTACCGTTCATGTATCTGTGAGATGTCCCACGGAACATCTCCAATGTGCCACTGATGAGGCAGAATGCACTCGATGTGAAAGTCCAGTCCCATTCCACTCACCACTCACCAGTCGCATTTTGACGAGGTCATTCCAGGCTGAGGTAGAATCTGTCTTACAATATAACCTGTAACTTGGAACCCTACATGTACTGTAACCTGTAACCCCACTTCACACAACTACACCAGCCAGGGGAGACAGAGAATGTGTGTGTGTGTGTTGACTGAGGTGTTTAGACTGCCCAGTGTGGGTCCGCGCTCTCTCACATCCTGCATAATGGATGAGAGTTGGTGAGACTTGCAGACATCCATTATACATGTCCATTATCGAACAGGTGCCTCTGAGAAGTCCATTATTCAATAAGGAGGAAGAGCTTTTCTCCCAGACCCCGAGTAATCAGATTGATTCTCTGTGATGTCCTTATGTTCTCCCTGTTTCTTTACCCCTCTCCCACCCTGTACCCTTTACACCACAGGCCTGAGCGAATCCTTAGCAATGCCCTCACAACTTTCAACATGACATGACATTGAGGAACAGTACATGGAGGGGAATCGGTATCGATAATCACACGATCCATGACTGAGCGGCACTTTGCGTGGATGTTTCTGTGTGGACTGGATGGTTCGTCTGTTGGTGGTAATGCTCTGCTGTCTGCCTGTCAGGATATGGAGGCCATGAAGAGATCTCTGGCTCTGATCGAGTCTAAGATGGCGCTGGCTAAAGGCTGGCTGAAAGACCCCCATGGACAGCCAGGTATACAGTCTAACACACACACACACACACACACACACACACACACACACACATGGACACAGTCTAGCACACACTCACTACCAGACCAATATGAGTCCTACAGTGACCTCGTCATGCACCTTTGTGTCTGTGTGTAGGAGAGGCCGGGGAGGGGGCCGTGCATGTGATCCTGGACGAGGCAGGGAAGGTGGGCGAGCTGTGTGCCGGGAGAGAGCGGAGGGACGTCCTGGGAACCACCAAGACCCTGGGACAGATGACCGATCAGGTGTCCGAGCTGCGGGCCAGGTAGAGTGGGGGTTTGCCTCGAGGCGTGTGCATGCGTGTCGGGGTGGCGACGTGAATCTCGCGTGCTGCGTCGAAAGACGTGACCCGCAGAACAGAGCGGGGGAAGTGTGTGCGTCCGCTGTGATGCGCGTTCTAATGTGTGTGTGTGTATGTGTGTGGTGTAGGGGGCAGGGTCCCTCCCCCCCGTGTGTCCAGCGAGCTGCTCAGTGTTCCCAGGGTCTGGACCTGCTGTTCGGGAAGGTGGATAGCGCCACTCGCAGGCTGGAGGCCTTAATCAACGCCAAGTCGGCCATCGCCCGGAGGCTCGATGCTGCACAGGTCAGAACACACACGCGCACACGTTGAAACACACACACACACATTGCCGTTATTTGACTGCAATCATATACACATCTGCTTCTGTGTGTGTGTCCTGCAGGTGTGGCTGGCAGACCCTAACGGGGGTCCTGAGGGGGAGGAGAACATCCGGGCGCTGCTGGCGGAGGCCAAGCGCATCGCTGACCTGTGCGAGGACCCCCGCGAGAGAGACGACATCCTGCGCTCCATCAGCGAGATCGCCGGACTCACCTCCAGACTGGTGGAGCTACGCAAGCAGTATGACACACACGCACGCACACTGGCTCACCACCAGAGTTCTGTGAAGGGGCCTGCTGTCTAGGGACAGATGGTTTGATGCAGGCTCTTAGATGAGGACCTATTAGGGTACTTTGGCTGAATAACATGATCAAATCCTCAGCACTGTTATCAAAAATGTATTCACGCAGCGAAACTCTACCCTTGGGTGTTTTAGATCTTGTGGGATAAAAGGTTTTATATGTATCCTTTTGTCATCCTCTGACTTTCTATCTCTCCCTTTTTTCTCCCTCCCTCCCTCCCTCCCTCCCTCCCTCCCTCCCTCCCTCCCTCCCTCCCTCCCTCCCTCCCTCCCTCCCTCCCTCCCTCCCTCCCTCCCTCCCTCCCTCCCTCCCTCCCTCCCTCCCTCCCTCCCTCCCTCCCTCCCTCCCTCCCTCCCTCCCTCCCTCCCTCCCTCCCTCCCTCCCTCCCTCCCTCCCTCCCTCCCTCCCTCCCTCCCTCCCTCCCTCAGGGGTAAGGGTGACAGTCCGGAGGCCCGTGCGTTGGCTAAGCAGATCGGTGCAGCGTTGCTGACCCTGCAGTCTAAGACCAACCGGGCCGTGGCCAACATGAGGCCTGCCAAGCCTGCCATTACCCTGGAGGGAAAGATGGAACAGGCCCTGCGCTGGGTCAACAACCCTGGAGTGGACGACCGAGGAGTGGGTGAGTAGGATGGGGAGGAAGGGGGGTTGGGGGAGAAGAGAGGAGAGCAGAGGATGGGAGAGGGGAGGGGAGAAGAGTGGGGAAGGGAGAGGAGAGGAGAGGGGAAATGAAGGGAGAAGGGAGGGGATGGGAGAAGGGATTGGAGAAGGAAAAGTAGACAAGGTGAGTACATCCAGTAAAAGTCTATCCAGGTCAGGTTGTATTTTGTGCATGCAGATGAGCTGGGCCATAGTGCAGGTCCCTGGAGAAGGCTCTGTCATCTGATGGTTTTACACCAAAATAAACCCAGTGACCATCGGGTCCTGTCATGCCAGCTTTTGTGAATGTTGGATGGCGTGTCAGCTTGTGGATAACACGTGTGTACGTGCTGGTGTGCGTGTGTTTGCGTGTGTCTGTTGGCTGGCAGTTGGACCATATTGAAAGATGTGAGTGGTGCGAGGCTATTTGTGGGTCCACGGGGAGACGGAGGATATCTCTTGTCCCAGCCGTGCCCTCCCTCTGAAACCACCGCACACTTAGACTCTGACCCGCGCGTACTCTCAGAGATGAGGATGACAGACAGCCATTACTGCAGCCACGTTCAGTGTCTTATGTCACATGCACACATACAAACCCCTCTCCCCCCCCCCCCACACCCCCCCCCCTCCCACACACGTGCACACGCATCCACATGTCCATGAACCGATGTGGGCATTCTGTGTATCTGCTCCCTGCTGAGAGTGTTTTGCTTCTCTCCAATGCTGTCTGATTGGAGCAGTGTGTGAGCGGCCCCAGAGCCACACAGGTAACGTCTTCTGATGCCTCCACTCCTGACCATTCCAACACCTCTCCCCCTCCCTCCCTCCCTCCCTCCCTCCCTCCCTCCCTCCCTCCCTCCCTCCCTCCCTCCCTCCCTCCCTCCCTCCCTCCCTCCCTCCCTCCCTCCCTCCCTCCCTCCCTCCCTCCCTCCCTCCCTCCCTCCCTCCCTCCCTCCCTCCCTCTCTCCACGTCTCTCCCCCTCTCTCCCCCTCTCTCTCACTCTCTCCACGTCTCTCCATCTCTTTCTGTCTGAATCAACGTCTTTTCTTTCTCTCTCTTTCCCCCCTAATCGATCTCGTTTTTTTGTCTCTGTCACTCTCCATTTCTGGCCCCCCCGCCGCCCCCCCTCCCCCTGACTTTCTGCATGTCAGTTCTAGTGAGTAACGTGCTGGTCTCAGCCAGCAGTTGAGGTAAAGTAGCTTGACCCCTGACTCCTGACCCCTGACCTCTGTCCCCTGTCCCCAGGTCAGGCAGCAATCAGGGGCATGGTCTCAGAGGGGCGGAGGCTAGCAGGGGGGCTTGTAGGGCCGTACCGCCAGGATCTGATTGGTCGCTGTGACCGCAACGAGGCGTTGATGACGTCGCTGGCTGACATGGCGGGACGGGGCGAGGCGGAAGCTCCTCACGCTCGAGCCACAGCTGCTCAGCTGCAGGACAGTCTGAAGGTAGAGCCCAACACACTACCACACACACACACACTCTACTACTACACACACACTCTCTACTACACACACACTACTACACGCACACATCTATTACTACACACACACTTTACTACTACATACACACTACTACACACACACACACTCTCTACTACACACACACATCTATTACTACACACACACTTTACTACTACATACACACTACCACACACACACACACACACACTCTACTACTATACACACACTCTCTACTACACACACACACACTCTACTATTATACACACACACTTTACTACTACATACACGCTACCACACACACACACACTCTCTACTACACACACACACACACACTCTCTACTACACACACACACACTCTACCTCATACATACACACAACTCCTGCACACGTACACAGTAATACAGACATACACGCCAGTACATAGGTACACACTACTACTCACATGCAATAATAGACGCACACACACACTACTACTGCTGCTATACACAGTGCCTCCCACTGTCTTACTCAATTAGCATCAAATGTGTGTCGTAATTTCAAGGCCATGATCTTCCTCTAGTGGTCAAACATGGTATTGCTTTTTGATCTGGATATTCATGCTTCACAGCATTACTGGAATGGGCTATTATGGATCCCTGTGTGCTTAAGTGTAATGCAGTATGGACTCTAGTCATCTTCTGTGTCAATCTGCAGGATTTAAAGGGGCGCATGCAGGAAGTGATGACACAGGAAGTGTCGGATGTGTTCAGTGACACCACCACCCCAATCAAGCTGCTGGCTGTGTCTGCCACTGCTCCCCCTGATGCCCCCAACAGGGAGGAGGTCAGTACTGCACCCTGAGCGGTAGAACCCAGTCAATCACTACGAGTCCATATCTGTGTATTATATGTGTTCTGTGATTGAGGAGTGGACGAGTATAATCGAAGCCTCGATGGGTCGGGCTAAAACACGTTGTGGGCTTGTGTGTTTGCCTGGGAGTCGTTAACAGGCGCGTGCCGGTGTTTGCAGGTGTTTGACGAGCGCGCGGGGAACTTTGAGGCTCACGCCGGGCGTCTGGGGGCCACGGCGGAGAAGGCGGCTGCCGTGGGATCAGCCAATAAGGGCACGGTGGAGGGAATCCACGCCGCTGTGAAACATGCCAGGGAACTCACACCACAGGTACGCCCCGGAGAGGGTGCCAGGGCTTTCCTGTTTGTGCGTGTCTGTCAGAAGAGTCCCTCCCACGCACCTCTTCTATCTGAACGCAGGTGACCTCGGCTGCCCGTATCCTGCTGAAGAACCCAGGTAACCAGGCAGCGTATGAACACTTTGACACCATGAAGAACCAGTGGATCGACAATGTGGAGAGACTCACGGGTAAAAAACGGACCTGGGGTCAGAATAAACACCGAATAAGCCAGCTTAGCGAACACAAGACGCACAAGAGAAGGGCATGATATCTTTCTTCTTTTGAAATGGATTTCAAAATGGATGGCTAGTTTGAGAATGAGAATCCTGTGTGTTTGTGTGTGTGTGTGTGTGTGTGTGATGTGTCTGTGTGTGTGTGGTGTGTGTCGACAGGTCTGGTAGATGAGGCTATTGACACCAAGTCTTTGCTGGATGCCTCTGAGGAGGCCATAAAGAAGGACATCGACAAATGCCGTGTTGCCATGGCCAACGTACAGCCCCAGATGCTTGTTGCCGGGGCGACCAGCATAGCCAGGCGAGCCAATCGGGTGCTGCTGGTGGCAAAGAGGGAAGTGGAGAACTCTGAGGACCCGCGATTCCGAGACGCTGTCAAACACGCCTCCGACGTTCTCTCACACACCATATCACCCATGGTGATGGATGCCAAGGCTGTGGCTGGGAACATACAGGACCCAGGTAAACACACACACAACCAATATATATAGTCCTCACACACACACTCACATACAGGACTCACACACACACACACACACACAAACATTCTCACATATCTGACTTCTGTTCCCTCTTGAATCTTTCACAGCTCTTCAGAAGGCCTTCCTAGACTCCTGTCTGAGGATCCTGGCATCGGTGGGGAAGGTGAGAGAAGCCTTCCAGCCCCAGGAGCTTGACTTCCCCCCTCCACCCCCAGACCTAGACCAGCTGCATGTAAGTACACACACACACACACACACACACACACACACACACACACAAAGACTCTCCCTCTCTCTCTCTCTCTCTCTCTCTCTCTCTCTCTCTCTCTCTCTCTCTCTCTCTCTCTCTCTCTCTCTCCCCCTCTCTCTCTCTGTTGCCTACTCCCTCTACCTCTTCTCTTGGTCTGCCTCCTCTTACTCAGCACACTTCCCATACTCGTTCCGGATAACCTTGCAGATGTTCACGCTGATCATGAAGGCTGACACAGTCCGTCTGTGTGTGTGTGTGGGTGTTTGTGTGTCGGCCCCTCCCAGGTGAGTGATGAGCAGGCACCCCCCAAGCCCCCCTTGCCCGAGGGAGAGGTGCCCCCCCCGCGCCCCCCGCCCCCAGAAGAGAGGGACGAGGAGTTCCCCGAGCAGAAGGCCGGGGAGATGGTCAGCGAGCCCATGATGGTGGCTGCTAGGCAACTACACGACGAGGCTCGCAAGTGGTCAAGCAAAGTCAGTGAAACCTCACACACACACACACACACACACGCACGTGCTGTAGTCCTGTGGACAGAGCGGTCAGTTAGTGTGTAAACAGATGCAGAGAAAAACTGCAGAGCAGTGGTTTGTAATGGGAGTGGACGGGACATGACATACACATCGATTTATCTGGCAGGATCCAGGCTCAAGATCCAGAAGCTTGGAGAACTGTTGGCGGCGTAAGCCCCAGAAGGGGTCGTAGGCGATGATGATGAATCTTCATAGTGCCAGTGCAGATTTTAGAGACGTACAATGAGGATCAGAGTGTTCCTTGATGTCCTGTGGGTGCAATGGCTTGATCCCGAAATACACCGCTGTTATTTTCTCATAAGACTGTGTGTGTCTCTGAAATGTGGAGATCTGTGTCTTGATTCCAATTTCAGAGGAGAACTGGAAACTGTCATCGACTGGAGGAGAGTCTGCATGCAGGGTCGCTACTCTATACACACACAAACATAAACACACACACACGCACACACACACACAGACCCTCAGGGGGGTTCTGCCTGTGGAGGCTATCTAATGAAGCCCTTAGCCTTTCCTGCTACAAGAGAAATGCCACCCACCTCCCGTCGTGGAGAGAGTCAGAGCAGAGTCAACCGAATCACTCTTCACGTTCTTCTGTCTGTTTTCGCGGAGCGGTGGTGTGTGGTTCTAATGCTAAGCTGGCCCTCCTCTACAGTAGGGGACTGCCAGGTCTTTATGTACAGGGTGGATCACTTGTCTTATCAGTGAGGACGTTCTGCCCTTCTTTATCACTAAGTCTTCTTATCACATCTTTAGATATTTTATAGAGAAGCTCGGACGGAGACTGGTCTTACCCAACTACAGTGCTCCTCCCTGTTCCTATGTAGTCTTGAACAGTATTATCTATGGGAACAAAGGCTGCAAGAAAAATAGGCCACATGACTCTACAGTGGCTTCAACTAAACCTGAACTCGAAACCACTAAAACTCCCAGCAGGCTGTTAGGTGTAACTGTTGCCTCTCTCTTTCTGGAAGTCGGGTTTAGTGTTGGCATTGGAGCATAGTTCAGAATGGTCTTACGTCTATGCTGGCTGTTTCGCCTCCACCGTACCTTGAAAAGCCTCCATCTCCTTTCCTCGCTATTACTGTATAGCATGAGAATGTCTTCATCAACCCTCCTCCTCGTCCTCCACCCTTGCACAACTATCCTCCACCTCCTCCACCACCATTGTAGAACTATCCTCCACCTCCTTCTCTTTTGCTAGATTTTCTCTCTACCTCTGTCCCTTCCTCCAGATCCTCTCTCAGTGAACTATATCTTTACCTTTCTTCATGCTTCCCTCCCTCCCTCCCCATCCATCCACCCACCCTTCCCTGTCTCCCCCCATCCCTTCCTTCCTACTCCCTCCCCATCCCACCTCCATCCCCCCATCCCTTCCCCCCTGCACTCCTCCCCCAGCCTGAGGATGAGGAGGCAGTGGAAGAGAGGGAGGTAGATGATGAAGATGAGTTTACTGACGGTGAGGATGACTATGAACCTGAGCTCCTGATGATGCCATCCAACCAGCCTGTCAATCAACCTATTCTGGCAGCCGCCCAATCTCTACATCAGGAGGCCCGCAAGTGGTCCAGCAAGGTCTGCACACACACACACACGCACACACACACAAACACACAAAAGCACCACATGGAGGCCCCTGTGTGGCACAGACACGCCCACTGGATTTAAGCCACACCCTGAGGGCTTTCGCAGCCAACCACTGGCTACCACATCCTGAATGCACCGTGGGAACTTTCAACTCTGCATCCGTTATTACCATGGAAACCTTCAACCAGCCATGGCTGCTGATGTGGTGGTTGTTGTTGCTGCTGCATCACAAGCAGATTCAAAGTTCACACATGCTGGGGTTGTGCTTAGATTGAGGATTGTTGGAATGGTGTTTGCTGCACCTAATGGATAAACTGGGACTGGCTTCACAAGTCCCTACCAGTCATGTTCACGTGATTGATTGGAGGAGAGTGTTTTAAAGAAGGACGAGCCAGTCACTCTGACAAGTGGTCGCTGCTGTCAATCACTCTGCCTCGGGCCAACCTGTGAAGCCAAGGATGACAGTTTCCCAAAGTGATGTCGTTTTTTCTAAGTCAGTTGGCCTGCCTGCTTGTGTGCCTGCTTCTATGACATGGTCACCAGCTGATCCTGAGCCTGCAGGATCATTTGATCAGCACAACCGAATCACATGCTAACACCTCACGGATGCTACTAAACTGCTAGCGTTGGCATCATGACAGCTAACTTCAGCTCACCTCTGCCGTGCGGGGCGGTGGGCTACAGCCCGAGGGTCTTGTGCCTCTGTTCCGCTCTCTGGAGGAGAACATGGAGCCAGGGTCTGGTCACTTTCACTAACCGCTCTTTCACTGCTTGCTGCCACAGTTGATGGTTAATCAAATGCTATAATACTTTGTGTGTTTCAATGTACACTACAGAAAATGTTTCAGCATTTGGATAACAGCGTTGTTAAACATGACCAGTTACTGATAATTACTTTTGAAGGAGGGCTATGTACACAATCATATGTGAAAAAGGGTTTGCTATAACAACGGCATGTGCTTCTTTCAACATCCCACTTAAACCATGACAGTGTGACCCCCCCTGACCTTTGACTTCTGTCCCCCGCTTCCTCTCTCTCTAGGGTAATGACATCATCGGGGCAGCCAAGCGGATGGCCCTGCTTATGGCGGAGATGTCTCGTCTGGTGCGTGGCGGCAGCGGTAACAAGCGGGCATTGATCCAGTGTGCCAAGGACATTGCCAAAGCCTCCGACGAGGTCACCCGACTGGCTAAAGAGGTGGCCAAGCAGTGTACCGACCGACGCATCAGAACCAACCTACTACAGGTGTGTAGAGTACACATACGTATACACTCAACGGAAAACGGGCGCACGATTTATTGACCAGAGCACAAACACACTGGATTTATAGTGATTGTGACTTGTGTTTGTGTTTCTTTCTGCAGGTGTGTGAGCGTATTCCCACCATTAGCACTCAGCTGAAGATTCTCTCCACTGTAAAAGCCACAATGTTGGGACGAACCAACATCAGCGAGGAGGAGTCAGAACAGGTATGGCACACACACACACACACACCAAACAAACACACACACACCAAACACACACACACACAGGACCACAGTATAGTCCCTCTCCTCCAAATGACCTACCTCAGAGATCTACATCTCTCACACGGGCCATTTTTCTTTGTACCTCTCCTCTCCTTCCCTCCGTCCCCTGCAGGCTACAGATATGCTGGTGCACAATGCTCAGAACCTGATGCAGTCTGTGAAGGAGACAGTGAGAGAAGCAGAGGCAGCGTCCATCAAGATACGTACAGACTCAGGCTGCACCCTGCGCTGGGTCCGAAAGACCCCCTGGTACCAGTAAACACACACCTGCTCGCAGAGATAACAGTACTGTGTACCAGATACACACACATGCAACCTTGATGTTGACCACACACACTTCCTGGTAGCACACAGACATGTAACTTTATGAACATACTGTATAGTACATACCCAGTACACTGAAAATGCCCACACACAGAACATTACAAAACAGGCAAAACCTGCAGGTGAACTCGACTCTGGTGTGTTAAGAACCCTAGGAACCCTAGCAGATACTGCTAGAAGCCCCTCTTCTCTGGGTCGAGTACAGCTTCGCTTCACAATATATCCCTTTATCTGTAACGGTAACATGTTAGGACAACCACAAAAGGTTTTTAATATATATTTTTTGGTATGTTGTGTTACAAAAGGTTTATCCAAAATCCCAGGTATATTTTTAGCATGAAATGTTTTTTCTATTTTCTTAAAAAAGCAAGTGATCTATGAACTGTCTCTCTGCCCCTCTCTTTATGACAGTACGAGCTTTTGACGTTTACTTTAGATTCTGTTTTACCAGTGGACTTTTTCTTATTGTCTAAATGTACATACTTTTTTGTCTTATTGCAAATGACATTCAGTTAAGGGTTGAACAGGCATGAGTGCCCCTGGCTGATGGTACACCAGTTCTCCCACTTCATGTTTACGTTGAGTGGCAACACTTTAACACATTTATTTGTGAGATCTGTTTTTGTGTGATATTATTTATCCAATAGGCTAACATCAGGTGATATTTTAACGGGTGCTTCCCAAGTGTGCTTCATGTTCTTTGACTGTAGTTTTATTTCAAGTATTACCATGTTGAACTATGCCAAAGGATTTGTTTGACCGTAAAGCATATTTACTCTCAACTTTAAAAGCACAAACTAAATGAAAGAAAATTCACGTGTTTATTTTTTGAGAAGTTGGGTCTACCATAATTTTCTAGTTTCAAAGATGATTGAATAAGTACCATGTTTCTGCAGTGTGATACCTAAGCTAGTTATTAGATGAAGCCCTTTTTTCTGTATGATCTGCGTAACAGTTGAACTGTTTTACTTTGATACTTTATCATGAATGATAGTCAAAGCCATTCTTGACAGACATGCACACAGCTGACCTATTGTTGCTCTACCAGCCTGTCAGTTTAAGGCCTGGGTCAGGCACTATTTGCAACAATCCCACAACAGCAAACTCTGAGGTAACTAACTCAAACACACCCTCAAATCATTTTAATTATGGCCAAAAAATCGTTTTTTGTGCATTTGACCCAGGTTCTGGCAGTTTAGTAGTACACAGTCACCTGGTGTTCTGAGGACAAGTGTGTGTGTTAGTAGGGGAGTGTTTTTTCACAAGACCCCGGTGGCTTGTCAATAATAATACGAAGAACGTTGTGTGAAACTGTTGGCATGAATAATGTCACAGTGCTATGGTATTTAGAACCTGTAAGGTGGGGCTCTGCTGAGCTGGGGGGTTTAAGTGAATGGAGCCACTGAGCATATACCCTGTTGTTTAATAATAATGACTAGTGATGAACAGACCTTTGTATGTCAGTGGTGATTCAATCCAAGACAACTATCAGATGTTTTCAGGCAGCAAGGGGCTGAGGTTTGTGTACTGTATTGTACTACATTGTGTACTGTAACTCATATCTCGCTGAACCCATCAGTATTACCCTCAGCCCTGGTGAATCCCAGAGACAAACATCATCTAGCATTTCATGTAGAACTCAGGGGTGGTCTTATACGTCTGAAATACTTTGATGTTAGAGGGAATTATTACTGAAGCATCTGCATGAGCCCAGGCTGGCCCTGTCAACCTAGGCTGGACAGTTTGGTGGTGAAGCGGTTATCTATGGGTGACATGGGGCGGGTCGAGTGTATGTACGTGTGTGTGAGCCATCTTCACTTGACAAACGATGTATTATTGAACTGTAGTATGAAGGCTGGCACTCTGTGTGCACAGTACTCGTCAAGTTAGCTGAACTAGTTAACGAGTCACCTATAGTTGTCTGTCCCATCACAGATACTGAATAGTAGCTTGATCCTTTCCAGTACTTTACTTCAGAAGACTGTAGAAATCCCTTGACTGAAGGACTGGTTAAGGGTTCCTATAGTGTTCTCTGACTGACTGACTGACTTGAGTGTTAGGGTTTGTATGTGTACACATTGTTCCACACTCTGAATGTATGTATGACTACTGCCCTGCCAACACAATCTGCTGTGCCTTGGAATAATAAAGTACAAAGCTAGTAACTCACTTCAGACTCCTCCTTTACAATTCACACTATAAAAGGCAGCTGCGTTTTGGAAGTGCCGTCTCTCAGACTGTCTGATGTGTCCTGAATGTAGGGTGGCAAGAAATGCAGTAGGAACGAAGCAAAGAGTCAGACGTACAGGGATATATTCACATTGCAAACACTATAATGCAAAGGCCTCAAAGCTGGAGTACAGATTTTGACACATACAGGTGCTCTAGATGAGTTACTCTTCCCAGTGTGACCCGTGAAACACAGATTGTATTTTTGAAGGTCCTGTGCAGATATTCTAAGTGCGTGAACAAGTTCCGTGATGCAGGTAAATCGTTTTCCTGAGACAGCCTTCCCACATTTTCCTACACAAGCAGTAATTAAAACTCATATTCCAATGACAAACCAGTAAACAATCCGTCATTTTAGGCACTTTCCAAGATCAAATCACATAGATGGTTTGGAACTACATTGAAACCCATCGCTGTCCAAATCCATCCATTGATATTTTTTCCCATTATTCCTTCAAGTGGGGGTGAAAAAGTCTTTGGCACATACTGTACAACACAAGACAAGCACATTATCTGCAAAGGCCACTGGTGTGAATACGTGTGCTGAGTTCAAACGTGTGTGACACACTGCAAAGCTTATACTAGGTTCACATATTAGCTGTGGTCAGTTAGGACACCGTTCTCAAAAAATACACTTCATACAAAACAGCATTGGAATCCAGTTAGGTGAGGAAAAAGGCTCGCTGGGATACAACGGTTGAACACTCAGAAAACAGGTGAGGATGCATTTTGTGTGTGTGCACATAGGGGCTCTTGCCTCCTAATATTCCCATTAGGCAGCATTCAATAGGTTTTTGACAAACAACAATATTCAAAGCAGTTACATTTACAGCTGTCCCTTCACCAAAGGAAGGTACAACGATCCATAAAACACTTAAAACCGGAGCTATTCTGATTGTACTTCATGACCACAAAGGAGAGATTTTTAAGGCTAATTTCCTTTACATCATTCCAGTTCCAACCAGTAACATGTACTTGAATGCTATACACAATAAATAACCCAGAATGCTATGGAGCAGGGTAATATAAAAGTTTAAGAATTGACACTTGTAGGGGGTGGCATCCTTGACACTTGTTTGGCATGTTGGATAGTTGACCTTTAACCTGTAATCTGGAATCCCTCTTCATGTCCGCACTTGGAACTTTCCTGCCTTCGTCACGTATTTGACCCCTTTAAACGGCTTGTATTTCTCGCCATACATGTCCAGGCGATTCACCTTCAACCCTGGAAGTGCCAACAGAAAAAAAAGAAGTCTCAATAACGTTAATGCTAATGTTTAAAATACAAACAACATGGACAACAAAGCTACACACGGACAGTGAATGCTGGTGTCAATCCGTTAAATACTGAGGGTGGCTGAAGTCAGGAGGAAAAGGTCAAGAGGTCAGGGGGTACCCGAGATGGCCAGCTGCTGGATCTTGAGGTCGATGTTGAGAGAGGGGTTCTCCTCCGGCTTCGGGGATCCAGCCTGTAGACTCAGACTGCCCTTCAGGGTGGGCAGCTTCTGAGGGTTTAGCTTACCTATGTCCCACACCAGCACCTAGCACAACACAGACAGACAGATATTAAGGGAAGGGGGGGGGGAGATGATGAAAAAGTATAAGAAAAAAAGAGTTAGTAAGAGGAGAGGAAAGAACAAAGTCAAGAAGTGTAGATTGAGGGAGAAAAAGTGAAATCGAGGCAGCGTGGACAATAAACAAGACCACATCGAGATGACCAATCGTTGTGGTTGTATGCCGGCCCGGGATGAGTGGGTTACCTTGGTAGCAAGGTCGTAGGTGTAACTCCCCTGCGTGGCAATGAGGTTGGCGCTGAGGACAACTTTGGGCATGTGGATGGTGACCATCACCCCCTCCACAGTCTTCCCCATGGTCTGCTTGGCGCCCACGGTGATGTCAAGACGCCCACAGGAAGCACTCTCAAAGAAATTGATGTTCTGCTTCACATACACAGGGATGGCTACCTGGCTGGGGAGCAGAGGTGAAAGGAAGAAGACAGTCACGACAGGACTGGCTTACGGGGATGCGTTTGTTCTTTAGGTAGCCGTGCAATGCAGTAACGCAAGTCAAAGTCTTACATAGGATTACACGTCGGACAGCCCTATTTCCTGTTTCTAGGGTGCGGGGCAGCTGGGCGTGTGTTTTGGGAAGTACACGGAGCGATTCGTGTTTGGGGTTTGTCGTGCTTACTTCTGAGCACTGACGTGGTAGGTCATGAGAGTGAAGTTTCCATCCGGGGGGATGAAGGAGAGGACACTCTCCGACTCCCAGCGTTTGAAGCGCACGCAGGGGTGGAAGCTCACATCGTCTAGGAGACGGGGATTCTGCAACCATTCAATTGGCACAGGTTTGAAATGGGACCGTTTCTGGAGAGCCTCTCCCTCACACACAGACACACACACACACACATATATATATATATACACACACAAACACACACACATATATATATACACACACACACACACACACAGGGACCCACCATGAAAGAGAGCGTCAGGTCAGGCATCCCAGAAAGTTTCACACAGGCTTCAACCACTCCCTGGATCTCCGCAAACACTGTTGTACCTGGACACCAACAGATGCTGTTCTTGAAAAATAACATTTTACAGCCACAAGACTTTTTTTGCTAAGTTTTAAGTTCACGTTTCAAGTTTATGTCCCATTTGGAACAAGTACAAGTATTGGAATTCAATGTAAATGAATGTATTTTCAATGACTGTCCTTCTCTCCTTAAGATGCATAAGAACAGAGAGCTGGATGTACCTGATTTGTCCAGGATGGCGTCTATCTCCTCCACAACATCAAAGTAGGCCTCGTTATTGGTGTACTTCACTCCTGCCCGCCTCCAAGGGATAGTTGACAGTTGACCCGTGGGCAAACCTTCACCCACATTACTACTACCTGGATAACACCAACATAATACATTAAAAACTACGTGTATGGTACTGTGTGTGGGGTAAGCTATGGTTTATATACAAAACACAAAGGACCACCACAGTGATACACTGTATCAAACAAGGTGTTTTGTGATTTGGTTTGAGGTGCAATAGACCAACATAGCTGCAGTGCTGTAACTGTTCAAATCTATTCTAACAGGTATTTCACAACACGACTTCCTAGTTTTTCTTGCTAACTCGCAGCTCCGGAAGACCTAAAAAAAAGCAGTGCACCTTTTTTGGCATGTGTCATGTGAATAGACAGAGTTTGTGGCTTAAATATCAAATCTACAGGGTATGGTATGATTGCTATGGTAGGCACTTGAATAGGACAGCCTTGGATCAGATACAATATGACAGAATAAAGAGTGAAGGTAAAGCATTGATTTCCTGGTTACCTGTGAGTGTGTTGACGACCGATCGCAGGATGGTGGGTGGTCTGATCATCTCTTTGAGGACGTTGGACTCAGTTGCCAGGGGAAACCCGTTGTCGAGCATTTCCTCCAGCAGCTCATACACGATGACCACATTGTCCTTGATGACTGTCTCCGAACACTCACCAAAGTAGTCCTGCGCAAGCCACTATCTGTTTACACTCTACCCTACCAACAGTCAACTCAAATTACACACTAGACTAATCATTCATATCTGGAGAATGTGTGTGTGTGGTGTAGTGGGGGGCCTTTGTCAATAGTCAAATGTCGATAAAGTATTGAAATTTAAGGGAAACAGTGCAATAATTAATAATTATATAACAGATAGACATAGCTAGCAGACAAGATAACAAAATGAGACAGCCCCGTCACGAGTTCCATAACCCAGCTCTTTGAGTGCTACACCACTGTGTAGTTCTGACCCACCTGGATCATCTCAGCCACCCGGTGCAGGAACTCGATGACGAACAGCGGGGGCACCTCCGTCTGGATGACTGACAGGAAGAAGAGCTTTTCTCTGTAGATGCTAATGAGGTAGTGGTGGGGGGTGCGCAGGACAGGGGGCACATTCTCGGGCTCCACTGCCTTTTCCTTGGCCTCGAAGAAGTAGTCACACACCGAGCGACTGATGACACTCTTCCAGTGCTTCTCCAGGAAGATGTCACCCGTGGGGTTGATCAGGAACAGGCTGTGGATCATCTCAACTGAGGCATTGTGTTTGTGTGTGGAAACAACGTGTGTGTGTGTGTATGTGTGCATGCGCATGTGTGTGTGTGTAAGGGAGAAAGGAGTGAGAGAAAGAGCCGGTGTGCACAATGAACAAATGGTCTTGTGAGTTTGACAAAACCTACATTTGTTTCGCCTGGATGCTTTTGTTAATTATGCCCTAGCTAGTCATATGCCTGCATCATAAGTGGCATCCTCTTGTCATACACACACACACACGCACACACACACACACACACACACACACACACACACAAGCTTCTCACGAAAGACAGTCAAATTAAAATATTTGAATACCATACAGTTTTTAGTTATAATTAAATGCTATCAACCAAACTGTTAAATCCCCCACAAAAATGGCAACCAATTATAATTTACAATAACACTAAAGTAAAGTTTGACAGCTGGTGTGGAGTGTCGCTGTATCTAACAACTCATTTTCTTTTCGGGTGCAAAATCGTTCAGTTTTAAAGTCTCATTTCAGTTTCTAAATGACCTTCGATTCTCTTTCAATAGATTACAGCGAGTTTCGATATGTCAGTTTGGATAAAACTCATAATGTCTCGTAAAATTTTACCTGGTTGTACTCCAGTGATAGAGGCTTGGAATGTTGCTTTGTGGCAGTGTGAACACACGCCTCTTCCTCTCCCTGCTCGGTCCCAGAAGTGACGCAATTGTGTGTCAAAGTAATGGCAACTCACTATTAATAAATTACAAAGCTCAAAACTTTCCGGTTTTTTTTTGTTTTTTTTTACTTCAAACGCATAACTACTGAGCGTCAAAATGTATTCAAAGTTACCAAAACCCACACAGAACAAAGAATATCCTTGTTTTGCATTCAGTTGAAAGAACTACAATTCCCAACGATTTCGTGTCAAATCGTATGAACCCGCAAATTCAATACAAATAGTTCAAATACTTAGACCAGAATTTTGACCCCATGATATTGACCCCACATCGTATTTCAGACGAAGATAAAAAATATATATATGCATACAATACATATATTAATAATATAATATTTATTGTAATAGTATAATTTATATTATACTAATAATATTAATAGAATTCTCAAAATGTATAAGCAATTAAAGGCAATTAAACACAACGCGCATTGTCTGTATGACTACATTAAGAAGAGGATGTGCAAAACAAATATAAACTTGTTGGTATTGGTGCCATCAATAAGAATCTGGTCAAAATAATCATTCTAAAATAGTTGTAGGCCTAAAATATTAGATGTAGGCCTAATTTCTGTACAATTTTCCAATCGGTCTCTATGACAGCTCTCATGTTACTGATACATCTTTTTTACACATTTACATTACATTTACATGTATTCATTTAGCAGACACTTTATCCAAAGCGACTTCCAAGAGAGAGCTTTACAAAAGTGCATAGGTCAGAGATCATAAGTCCAGGTCATGCACATGCCATGCACACAGAAGATTTTGATACACAGATTTTATTTACATTAGTACGACAATACTGTTCTCCAATTTGAAGAGAGCACCCAGATAATGTTCAGTTCTTATTCTGATGCTGGTTATGCGGATAGTGTTTTGTCTTGAAGTTACTAGAGCAGTTGGTAGCAGCCCAAACTCCCGGGGGTAGAGGGTGGTCCAAGTCATGCCTTCCAAACCACATGAACGGCTCTGCTTCCAAGGCACTAGCGGCTGCAATGGACTTTTCCAGATGGTTTCTGGGGAAACGCCTGAAGGTAGCACTACCTGTAGACTGGCTGGCTGGGTAGTCTGTGCGATAGGCTGAGAAGCGTGCTTTGGTCACCTCCGAATCGGTCACATCACCATGGTTACGCAGACAGGAGGAGTTTTGTTGTCTCCTTTCGTCCAGGCACTTCTTTCGCCCCAAGCCCTGTGGATGGTGAAAACCATGATAAAAACTGTTTGGTTTACAGTTGCATGCAATGTGGTTTCAATTTGTTCTAGGTTTAGAGTGTAAAATGCTGGAAACAATGGGAGAGTGATAATTACATCATCAAATACTTTGATGTTGTCTTGCAATGCTGATCTGTTATCGTGAGCTGAAAACGGATAGCTTATCCCTGGGTTTTTCTGCAAAAAGAATAATAATTTACAAGACAAAACAGAACCACATTCCAAAGAGTACAGTATTCAGGTTCATGCAGGACCATTATGCCAGACTGTGGCATTGACATATATCAAGGTTAGATTACTAGAGGTTTTTTTAGGATAGTAGATAATTCTCACTTGTTCCGTTGTGAGAAATATTTAGGATATGTTCAGTGTTATATCCAAGGCATGCTGACTCTTACATTTAGAATAGGTCTTGTGCTTGTGCAAGCCTCCTGTCTGGTAGTTTCAGTAACTGATACGTCTGCATGAGTAAACTGATCAATTTGATCAACATTAATATACTTATTTACAAAACATCCATATGTTTAATAAAAAAAAATCTAAGTAACAATTATTGCAGTATAAGCCACAACAAACATCATGAGACCAACTATCCAAAATAATCTTACCCATTTGCCATCATTTTCCATTAGGGAATATCTCTTTCCACCTTTTGTCATTTTGACAATATTGAAATGTACCAAACTACATTGAAATCTCTGTGCTCACGTACTTCTTACATAATCTTGGTTGATACTGAAGGTCTTCTCATTAGAATGAAAACAGTGTGGCTGTGTAGCTATAGAAACATGCTCAAAACATAGATTTGACATTCCAGAGTCAGTAAACTTTGGCTCACAAAAATAGATTATAAAATATAAAATATACAAATAATGCACTTTTACAGTGTAAGATTTATTTTACATTTAAAGTGGAGTTTTATATTGTTTCAAGACTGTTGTCTTTAGATGCAAAAATATTTAACTCTAAAGTATGTTACTAATAATATTAATGAATAAGATTGAGTAAATAACGAATTAATAAATTAATACATTAATAATAGTCAGGCGGTTTATTGATTGATTATAGCTTCAAAATATTTATTTCGTTCTAGATTTTTCTGGAAGTGAACCGAAAGCTTAACCATTTCCGGGTTGCACACGCTTACAAAACTAAAACAAGCAAAAGTGCGAACGTACATTTCAAATTAAAAGACTTCTTTCACTCACACCATCACATCCAGTCCAGTAAAACATGTCCACAACCCCGATATACATTTTTTCATTGTGTAGATATATGCAGTTAATATTACATAATATTTGAAAAAATTGTTTCTTGATGTTAATATTAGTCTATTTTTACTTTCTGCACTTTTGCTATAGGGCTTTTATTTTGCTTTCTTTCTCAACCTGACCGGAGGTTATACTTCAACATGATCAACTTTACACACGCACACACACACACACACGCATCCTACCAAAGGGTCTGAAGCTGTGTTTGTTATTTTGGAAATCAGACAGAAAATACATTTGTATTAATTTTAAATCAAACTACCTTAATGGCAACTGGCTGCTATTGTTGCGACCAGTCGGGGTTATCCAGCCTGGTCTCTAGTTGGGTAGCTAACCAGCTTTGCTAAGTCGCAGTTTATAAATTAACTTTGAGTCGTTAGCTAGCTAGGTAGTTAAACCATGGATGTGTAGTTTCCATTTACAAAACAGGCAACATGAGCGGATCATCTGAAAACAGGGAGGATGGTGGTGTCCACTCTGATTCTGTGAACGAAGAGTTGAATGGCAATAGTGGTGGAGACGTTTGCCGCAGACAGGTACGCATAGCTAGCCTTTTAATATTATAGGCTACTGCTAAGTTGTTGTCAATGTGCTACATGTGGATTTAGACAAGCGCATACCAGTATAGTATATTTACCAGTGTAATACATTTCAACACGGTTGCCTGCCTTGCTTATCAAGTTGTCACAGAATCTAGTGTTTGTCATTTGACTTCTGTGCATTTTCTTACTTATCTTATCAGGAGTCTGAGTCGTACCTGGGCAACAATGAAATAAAGAGCTGTGCAGTGGTCAAGTACTCTGCTGCCCCTCCGCCCACCACCTATGCATTGCTGCAGGAGAAGACCGACCTTAAACTGCCTCCTGCCAACTGGCTTAGAGAGAACCCCCAGCTGGGATCAGCAGGAACCACTGTTCTAGGGTCCAGCAGCAAAAGCAAGCCATTCTCCAGGTACGAGCTCTGGGACCCTTGTCTGAGTGCATGATCGTGTGTGTTGCAAGTGTGAGGTGCAAGATGGAGGGTTTCTGCCATACAGTACAGTAGATTTGATCCATGCTCATCTGAATGCTTTCCTATCCCCACAGTTTTGGGATGGCTTATGAATTCATCGACTCCATTGGTGACGATGTTGACGTGGTGTCAGACTCAGAGGTTGGGAACATGAGGAAAAATAAATACATGAAGCAGAACAGTTTCATTTGAATGTTTGAAAATAAACCAAATTGCTTTGCGCCCTTTCCCAACTCAGAACATCAAGAAGCTGCTGAAAATTCCCTACAGTAAGTCCCATGTCAGCATGGCGGTTCACCGCGTGGGCCGAACTCTCCTCCTGGATGAACTGGACATTCAGGAGCTCTTCATGAAGTCTTCACAGGTATACACCCAGCCTTGTGACGAGCCTGATTAGATTGACTTGGGCTTGAAACGAAGATGATGTTGAATCGTGGTATTTTGTTACTGTGTTTGATGTAAAAGACGGGCGATTGGGCATGGCTGAAGGAGTTCTACCAGAGGCTGATCGACCAGAAGTGGCAAAGGAAGAAGAAGAGTAAAGAGCACTGGTACCAAAAAGCCATCCTGTCCAAATTCCTTTACTACAGGTGAGGACTTCGATGACGTATCTCTCGAAATAAAGGGTTTGGAAAAGCAATTGCGTGTCAAACATCACCCATTGGCACAACTCGGACGACATGAATGCACTTTAGATAAGGTCTTCTTGGAGCTTATTGATTTTGATGGTGTCCATGTTGTTGTCCAGTATTAATGGGGACGGAGCTGCGGAACAGGTACAGGAGCACCCAGACGAGCAGGGCGAGGAGGAGTGTGAGGCGGAGGAGTTTGCCCCCTCCTGGCCCGCCACCTTCACCAGCGCCAGCTCCGACGCGGATGAGTCCGGCGCACATAAAGGGGTAACGACCGACGGGAGCGGGAATGAACAGTGTTTTTTTCGCCCTCTTTCGTCACTCTACCGACATTGACCCGACGGCTGCCTTTTGTCCCCTGTCCTCAGCAATGTGATTCCATGGAGAACCACTATGCCTTGGGTCAGGTGACCTCGGTCCTCAAAGAACAGAACCTCCCAATGCTTTTTAACGAGGGGGAAAGCAGTCAGGTATCCACAGGGACATATTACGACTATACGCTGGGCTGTTGGGATGTAGGGACGGATGTCAGGGTCTTGACTTGATGCCCTCTTGTTGCTTCACCACGCAGGGTCTGAGGAATGACTTTGTGCGTAACATCATGTGGACCTTTGAGGACATCCACATGCTGGTGGGCTCCAACATGCCAATATTTGGAGGAGGACGCTACCCAGCTGTCAGTTTACGACTCAGGTCAGAATCACATGCGTATAGTACAGTTTATTTTTATTGTTTGATTTCGAATAGGATTTCCTCTGGGATCCTTTGTCTGCCAACTGTACCGTTTTTCTATCTAACATCTAGAATGTTCTTCCTCTTTCAGGGACAACAATAAACCGATTAATATTCTCACGGGTATAGACTACTGGCTGGACAACCTGATGTGCAACGTTCCAGAACTAGTCATGTGCTTTCATGTTAATGGTATCGTCCAGGTAAATGAATCACTCCTAAGTTGTATACGACACTGGAAGAATATATATAGTGTTTTCCTTTGTTCTAAATGTCTTTTTCTGTCATCAGAAATATGAGATGATAAAGACTGAGGACATCCCCGATCTGGACAACTCCACCTTCTCCACCAGGGTGGTTAAAGACATTGCTCAGAACATCTTGTCCTTCCTCAAGTCCAACTGCACCAAAGAGGGTCACACCTACTGGCTCTTCAAAGGTGAGGCACCAGTGACCCATCACGGCAAATCATGACTGCATGAAAACCCATCAGCGGTGTGTTGACCCCTATCCCTCCCGCCCTCACCCTGATGACTCTCCGTTTCTCCTCGTTCCCAGCCAGCGGAAGTGACATCGTGAAGCTGTACGACCTCACCACTCTCTGTGAGGAGGCAGCAGAGGAGAAGTGCCAGAACCCGTTCACTCTCCCCGTGGCTGTTCTGCTCTACAAGTAGGTACCCCACCTGTCAGACACACAACGCATGGCTCCTGTACACACAGCTGTGATGGCTATTTTACACCAACAGGGGGACTCATGTTCATTGTATGTCCTTTACTCAGGCAAGTGTTTCCTGTAAGGTTTAGATGAATAAGTGGCACGTTTTGGTTAAGAGTCCGGTGTCTTGTTTGTGGCAGAGTGGCCAGCAACATGATGCTGAAGACCAACCAGAACAGGAAGCACTATGGCACAATCAGAACACTGCTACTCAACTGTGTCAAGCTGCTGGACCAGGAGAGACACCCCCAGGTAGACGCTGGACTAGTCCAGCATGAAATGCCACCCTAAATAACGGTGCAGTTGGTACACTCCAATCCATCAATCCGTTCCGCCCTAATTTCCCTTGGGTCATCCTCCACTCCGCTCCCTGCTCTCTCTGTGATTGGTTTAGATCATCGCCTCGGCCCACTACATGCTGTCAGAGCTGTTCCAGTTGGACGAGCCCCCCGAGGAGGACGGCAGCGAGTCTCTGCAGGGAGGGGGGTCGGAGGACAGCTATAGCGAGGAGGAGGAGGAAGAGGAGGATGAAGAGGACCTGCCGGAGGACAGCGACGAGAACGGCGCTTACAGCACCTGCTCCAACCTGCCCGACGACAGTAAGGCCGTTGCCATCATCAAGTCTGTATGGGAGCTGTCCGTGCCCGAGAAGTACAAGTCCACCCACCAGATTCGGGTAAGAGACTTTGACCATTTTAAAAGAAAGCGAGTTGAATAGAATTGTAACACGAACCGTCGCTGTGCTAAATTAGTCTTGCGTTCTATGACCGGGCGAATCCTCGCTGTTTCCCCCCCCCCCTCCCCTCTGCAGCCGAGCTATGCTTTCGCCGTCTCTCAAGACAAGGAAGAGAAATGTCGCCATGTCCTCAGCTACGTGTTGAAGGTGGGTGTGTGTGTGTGTGCGGGGTCCTTCTGGAAACACACGGCTGGGAGAGACTGAACGTTCCCAGCGTGGGATGATGCCCAGTCCCAGCAGATGAAGTGAGGCGGTGTGGTGACCTGTGAACTGTGTGCGATGTCGCCAGGGCCTGAAGGCGGTGGACGGGAGCATCAAGAAGGAGAGCGACCTGCCAGCGGCCGACCCCAACACCCCCATCCCCCTGAAGTACGAGGACAGGAGCGCCAGCGGGGCCTGCGGCGCCGAGAAAGGCATCGCCCTCCTCCTGGACAGAGGTTAGCCACCCCCCCCAAACAGACCCCCTTCCGTACACAATCTACGATACGGTCCGCCCTTCCTTTGGCTTCAGCGAACTGGGGTACTAATTCATCCTTCTGTTTGAAATGTCTCTTTCTTCCATCTCTCTTCACCCCCTCTCTTGGTTTCTTTTTTTTCGTCTTCTCCTTTGACTCCTCGGTTCTCTGGCGTCCTCTCTCCCCTCCCTCCGGTCCTCCAGTGGGTCCGTTCCAGGAGGACCAGAAGCTCCCCACCAGGTCGGGGATGATCCCCGGCTCCTGGCAGCACCGGATGAAGCTGCAGCTCTTCTTCAAGGCCTCCAAGGCCTACTACGTCCTGTCCGACGCCGCCACCAACCTGCTCAAGTACGGCCGGGCGCTGCGCTACATCAAGCTGGCCCTGCAGTGTCACGGTACGGCTCGGCGCCCCGGGGATCTTGGGAAACGTGGGCTTGTTGTGCTAGGCTAACGCTCGCTTTGAGAACCCCCGGGTTGTAGGTCGTGCAGAGATCTGTGTTCCAAGTGACTCCGAATGACTCTCAACGTCCAAAGACGTCCTTTGATAGCCTCCTTCTCTCTGTTTTCCATCTATTTCTGCGGCCCTCCTCCCTGCCCTAGACGCCTACTGTTCGGTGAGCAGCACGCTGCACCCGAGGGTGCTGCTGTTCCACAGCCAGTGTCTGTCTCTGTGTGGGGACATCCAGCTGATGCTGGCCCAGAACGCCAGCAACCGCGCCGCCTACCTGGAGGAGTACAACTACCAGACCAGGGAGGACCAGGAGATCCTGCACAGCCTGCAAAGAGAGAGCAGCTGCCAGGGTACTAGTACACACGCACACGCACACCTGGAACAAAAGACACCACACACGTATGTTCCGCCTTCTCCTTGATGGTCGAGAGGAAGCTTCATGCTGTAAATACCATGGTGAAACACCGATATGGCGAGTCTTAGCCCCCTTTTCAGAGGTTAGAGCAGCATCGTTTGACTAACTCCTCTGTGGCTTGCCTGTCTGTCTACTTCCACCCTCTCCTCCTCCTCCTCCTCCTCCTCCCCACCCCCACAGCCTTCAACATGGCCACAGAGCTGGCCATGGACCCGGAGTACCAGCTCTTTGTCAGCAGCAAGTGTTACGAGGCGGCCCACGAGCTGCTGACCTCGGGGGCGGTGAAGGAGCACGGGCCGGAGCAGCAGCCGCAGGTGCTGAAGAGGCTGGGCAACATCCGCAACGAGATCGGCGTCTTCTACATGAACCAGGCGGCCGCCATGCAGACGGAGAAGGAAGGTGAAGCGACTTCCTGGATGTCGGGGGCGACAGAAGCCGGTGTTGGACCCAAACTCGCCGGCTCCCCAAAAACCGCGCGTTTGGAACTCTAGTACGCCTCGTTTCTTTTTTTTTAACTTCCTGTCTTTCTCCACGCCCTTGCTATCCCCTCCCACCCCCCCCCCCCCCCCCACCCTCACTCCGCAGTGAACAAGTCCGTGTCCGTGGCAGAGCAGGAGATGTGGAAGAAGAGCTTCTCCTGCTTCGAGAAGGGCATGGAGGACTTTCACGCCATCGGCGACCTCACCAACACGGCCCTGCTGCTGTGCAACACCGGCAGGCTGATGAGGATCTGCGCCCAGGCACACTGCGCCGTGTCTGCGGACCAGAGCAGGGGCGAGTTCTCCCCAGAGGAGGCCCTCTACTACAACAAGGTCTCTGCCATGCTCAGCTTTCTAGTGGGCCCGCAAAGGCCGTGGGATTCAAACAATGCGCCCTAACCCCTCGTTATCTTCTCACTTGCTAACCGTCTTTTATTACTCCTTTTTTTTTTCTCCTCACCCCATCACATTTCTTACTTTTTCTCTTTGTCCCACTCTCCCCTCCTTCTATCCAGGCCATAGACTACTACCAGAGGGCTATGAAGTCTCTGTCCACCAGAGGGAGCCACCCAGCAGTGTGGGACAGTGTTAACTGGGAGCTGTCCACCACCTACTTCACCCTGGCCACCTTGCTGCAGGACTACGCCCCTCTGTCCAGGAAGGCCCAGGAGCAGGTACACGGTGACAACCACACGACCGGAAGTCAAATCTGATGAGATGAAATGAAAATGGCCAACGCATACATACTAAAACAATCATTGGACTGGACTGGTGCCCAGGTTTCCAGCCCTGTCACGTATACCGTCTCCCAAAGATTGACCTTGTCCCTTGTGATGTCGTACCGATTCCGTCGTGTGTCAGATTGAGCGTGAGGTGACCGAGTCCATGATGAAGTCGCTGAAGTACTGTGACCTGCAGACTGAGTCGGCCCGCCAGCCCCTCTACCAGTACCGGGCCGCCACCATCCACCACCGCCTGGCCTCCATGTATCACAGCTGCTTCCGGAACCAGGTATGGAAGTCCCATCCACATGCACGCTTCGTTTTCAACACTGTCCTATGATTAGTTATATCCACATTTTGTAACATTGTACACGTAAAACGTATATTTCCGTATCATGGTGATTTATAGTATTTAATTATTTAATTATAATTGCCAAGTACTAATTTCCTTGGCAATTATGGCTGGTTCTGTGTTTGATTGGACCGTTCAGTCTCGATGCAGTTTTCCCAACTCACCACTAGGTGGGGAACGAGCACCTGAGGAAGCAGCACCGCAGCCTGGCGGAGCTGCACTACAGCAAGGCCATCCGCCTCTTCCTCAGCCTGAAGGACGCGCCCTGTGAGCTGCTGCGCACCCTGCTGGAGAGAGTGGCCTTCGCCGAGTTCACCATGACAGGTCAGTAGTCTGTAAGGCCCAGAGCTCCTGGACGGTCAGGTCATTGTTCCTGGACAGTGGACTTCAAGTAGGCTGTTCATATAGACTGTTTGGGTTCCAAACCGCCTGGCCCCTCTCTGCCTCCGCCTCCCTCAGGTCAGAGCAGCAGCGGGGCCAAGCTGAAGACCCTGACTGGAGCTCTGGACGTCCTGTCTGATACCCAGCATGCCTTTCAGCTCATCCACAAGGAGCTGCAGGAGGAACACACACAGGTAGGGCACCATGACAGCGGGTTACACAGCTAGCACAGATGGCCATCCAAAAGCCTTATTTTAAATGATTATAACGCACTTTTCTCCACCCAAAGCGCTAATTAATAATTCGACCAGTTTTCTTCTAGTTAACACAAAAAATGACCGAAATACCACACAAGTGTGAATGATTATGGATTGATATGGTCGCAAGTCATTCGCTGCAAATGTCCCTAACCTCTCTCTCTCTCTCTCTCTCTCGCTCGCGCTCTCTCTCTCTCGCTCGCGCTCTCTCTCTCTCTCTCGCTCTCTCTCTCTCTCTCTCTCTCTCTCTCTCTCTCATCCTAACAGAAGGAAGGCACAGACGGCCCAGAGTTCTCTGGTCCTGCCGGCGCCGCTGATGCTACTGTCTCTTTAGGGCTGAACGTACAGGAAGTGATGACGTTGATGGGCGTGTTCGAGCCCAGCTTCTCCTTCCTCCTCTTGCAGCTGATCAAGCTGATGGCCGCCGCGAAGCGCAAACCAAGGTAAAAAGAGAAGGACGCCACTTGAGACGCAGCGGTCGACGACACACGAGGCCTGTCCAGACGTTCACGCGAAGAAAAAAGAAAATAACCCGTCACCGTTTCTCTCTCTCTCCAGCAATAAGGACGAGGAGCTTCTGAAGACCTACAAGAACGTGTACTCGAAACTACTGCGAGCGGACAAGGCCGCTCCTCTCCTCGCCCGCATCGAGCTCTACCTGGAGCTCCTGCACCTGCTGACCCCGCACGCAGGCAGCTGCGGCGACGTCGTCGCGTCCTCGTGACGAGGCCAGTGACGATGACGCACACCCTCAGGATTCCGCTTCCCGGCCCAGACGGAGCGTCTGCGTGAGAGCCGCGTCACCAGCCGTGCCTTAGTCCACAGAGCAATCAGCAGCGATTAAGAACACTAGGATCAGTTTGCCTTTTAAATTGTACATCTGACTTGGTTTTGTAAAAGATCACAGGTACAGTTGGGACTTTTTTTTTTTCGTACACCCTATAGCAACGGAGCAAATCGTTTATTAAGAAAACGCTAGAAAGCATGGCTTGATTTCTGACTTTGCTGATAGGAATAATGCTGTGAAGAGAGCGCTGCTCGGTTGCTCGTTTTAAAGGTTGAAACATTTTTACAGTATTATATTTCAGATTTTTTCTTCTAAACAAGTATGTGCAATAATCTGGCAAAGTTCAATACAAACCGCCACTTGGCGTGTCCAGGTTGCTCTATATTTATGTTTGAGTGTGTCAGCATGTTTGCCCCGACTCAAAATAAAACTTCAGTGCTTATTTATATCTGGTGGGTGAACATCATTACAGCATTGCCGTTGCCAGGCAGTGCTAGGCGGTTGCTGCGGGCCTCTAGCAAGAGGCCTGTGTTGGTACACAGGACTGGAGAGGTCACATGATACGGTAATGCCATTTATAATACCCTGCCTGTGATCTGGGTCACCCCGCCCCTGCCCAGCTCTGCTCTGGCTCCCTGGGTAGCAGATGGAGCTGAAACCCCAAACTCTGGCTTCTCCCTGTGGCTTGGACAGCTCGCTGTCTGCTCCCCTGTGCCTGGGAAATCTGTCGGGGCCAGCTGCCTTCAACATGGCAACTGGAGGAACTTAATAGGGGAAGACAGAAGGTTAAACTAGCAGAAGTGGTTAAAGAGTGCCCAAGGGATCCAGCATTCCATGAACTGTTAGCTCTCCTAGGAATGCAGTGGAGGAAGAAACATTCTCAGACGAAACATCTTTTGCATGTACGTCTGACCGCATACATTTGTTTCAGAGAGGAATATTTGTTTCAGGCAGGAATATTTATTATTAAAGTGCAAGTAACAAAACGGAAGAAAGCTCTATAAATACATAGTCACTAAAACATGTCTTTAAATAACAACTAACAAATTGACAATCAGGACCGGGAGTCTTGTTTCCATATATTAGCAGATTTCGAGTTATTAACTCTAAGCTCTATGTGCTTGAACACTGTATGTAAAGGTCATGTTGCCCTGACATTCGTCACTGATGTAGTTCTGTCCTGGGTTTTTATTCCTTACTGTGCCTCTATTTTACTAAGAGACACAGATTTGAAGGTAATACTAGTGCAAAGCAGATGAGGCATGGATACGGACTTCTTGCTCCAACCAGCCTACAGCAGTCTCTCATCCCTGAATAGCTGCCTGTCCGTCTTCTTTTAGTGGCCTAATTTTGTACACCCGAGGACTAATAAGGTTGTCGACAAACAGCATTGAGTTAGTTACAACTAGGGTTGTAGAGAGACGCTCGCTGTCCAAGGACAGAGATGGCAAGCATCTCGTTTAGTGTAAAACCCTTCTCTCGTAGACCTGGTCTTCCTGGGTGTTTACTGTATGACACATCTCTCGTAGGGCTGTTCCTCTGGGGAGTCTGTCTCCAGAATGGGGCTGGTCGTCTTCTTGCCTTTGCAGTGTGCAGCTCCATGGTCCAGGATGTGCTGGAGGATGTCCTTGCTCTCGCTGGCCGGCAGGTTGTAGAAGAAGTACTGTGGTGCCATCTGAATGAACCTGGAGGTTGGTAGAGTATATACAGGGACAGAGACATTCTTTGAGTCATGGACACAGCTTCAGCAGGAATCAAATGAGCCAAAACCGAACCCGTCGATAACAAAGAGGCTGACCCAGTTTATTTCATACCAAGGTCATTTTTGAATGATACCCACTCATTTCTAGAGAGAGAGGGATTAAAATCATTTTAAACATCAGCCGGAGGCCCTGTTTTGAGCATAGTGGAGAGATTTAAAAAAGCGACATTTCTGTGGATGTGGAACCCTCAGCCAGAATGTGAAGGCTGCTGGACTGTGTGTCATTAACACTCTCTGTTAAGCTGCATCGCCACTCTCCCTGGGAGCAGTGCAATCCCTAATCCCCTTTCAGAGACGAGATACTGGAGGACGGGATTAGGAATTCCCCCCTCCATTACAAACATTTCTCTCCACTGGGCCATGGAAAGACAGGAACCACAGGGAGAACTCGACTAGAATAGTTTGATTCCTTAGCTCTTCTTGGTCTTGTCCCTTAGAGGTTCCAAAGTTTTAAAGCACTCTTAAGCTTCAGTGGACGTTTTGGGATGAAGACTCGTTAACAGACCTTATATACATAAAATCAGGATAAAACTATTTGAATGTACCGTGCAGTATCACAAAGCACAAGACTGTCCTCTCCTTTAGCTGGTCAAGCACATATAATCGAATCTAATCTCATCTAATCCCGATCCAGATCCACTGCGGTTACTCACTGTTCCGGGGAGATCTGTGAAACGGTACGCAGGCAGTTGTCCTCGGAGAAGGAGTACTGGTGGAAGAGGACCCAGTCTGGCAGGCCCAGTTTGGGGATCTTGGCGCCGTAGCCAGACAGAGGATGGATCTGGGCTACGTGTTTGTGGTTCAGAATAAAGTAGTTCCCCGATCCGTCCACATCCCTCGCCACCTGGGAAAAAGAACACGGGAAATCCGCATTTTTCAGAAAATGCCTTAAAACAACACCGATATCCCAGCTTGTCCCATTTTTTGGGGGAGTGGTCAATTCCTCATGGCACTAAACACATACCGAGCACAGCCCAATGTTGACATGCTGTTACCTGCATGAAGAACCCTGCCAGCAGAGCCTTCTTGATGTTGAGGGTGTTGATCCTGGAGCCGAAGGCTGGCATGGACACGGGCAGCTCGATCCTCCTCAGGGTGGCCATCAGCTCGGAGCGGAGGGCATCGGCTGTCTGCAGGGCGGGCAAGCTGAGGTAGAGGTCCTGGCACCACTTCTCCACACAGAAGTCTGAGGGGCGGGAGAGACGGCAAAGGCAGCTGTAGCCTCACTGCTAGCATGTGGATGTCCGTCAACTTGGAACCACTTGAGCAATCTTTTTAAGAAACGCATGTCTGTTCCTTCTTTGACCTTATGGACGTTAGTCAGTAAGGTGCTAAAATACTTTCCTCCAGCTAGCATCTCCTTGATGTGTGGGTACTGTGAGGACTTACTTGGCTCCTGCTGGTGCTGCTTGAAGGCCTTGTAGATGTTGATGAGGGTGAAGTGGTCTCCTTCAGGGTGCTGGAACTTCATGTGGCACTGGGCAGCCTCAGGACGCAGCTCCGCCGAGGGGACCAGGAAGCAGGAAGGAACTGAAGGAGGGATGAATAAGGAGGGAGGGATTTGAGCCCAATACAGTTCTATAAAACCACAAAGCCCGATAAGTGAATCGTCATTACTCTCAGAGTTCACAGGCCTTCTCACCGGTCAACATGGCAGCGATGGTGACCACCTCGTTGACACAGTCAAACTCGCAGGAGGCCAGCAGGGTCTTGGCCATCTGGGGCTCCAGGGGCAACTCGGACATGATGATGCCCATCTCGGACAGGTTGCCGTCGTCATCCAGAGCTGCCAGGTAGTCCAGCTCCTCCAGAGCCTGCATCAGACCTTCCGGATCTGGGGGGAGAACAGACATGGAGGTCACGTCCAGCGGACATGGTAGTTGTGACTGTGATTGATTGAAAAACTGTAATCAGAGACTAATGTGTTACTCAGCGTAATGACCATATGCAATTATTTACATTTGATTTAGTCTGCATGTTTGATTTGAATATGTGAACTGACTGTGTATCCCAGTGATGGTTAGTATAGCCATCACCAGTGCTACAGTAGACCATATTCAGGGTAGGTTGAGGGATATGATGGAACAGTTTTTTTTTTTTTATATTTCTTTTTATTATTATTTTTATTTTGATAATGTATGCCTTTGTAAAATAATGACTTGCTGGCTCTCAATTGATTTGGAATATTTTCAGGGAGGGGAAACATGTCACTCTGATATAGCCTATGAATTGGCCAAGCCATCAAAACAATAACAGCAGATTAGGACTCCACACACCCCTTAGCACCTGTCATGCATCACAATGCAACTCACTGAGTGGCTCTGATATGAAAGGATAGGATGTTCCGTTGTAGCCATATCATAATGGTGCACCACAGTGCTGCAGCACTGAATGTCAAAATCACAATAATGGGCAACAGTCTCAACCTAATAGCATGGCAATGGGGGACCGTGATTGAGAGACGCGCACCTTTTATCCATGTCATCCCATCATGGGCTCTGAATGGACTGTTCACACAAGCACAGAAACACACACACCAGCACACACACACACACACACACACACACACACACACACCAGCACACAGCTTGGACTGGCTCTTGTTGCTAATGAGTGTTTAGCAATGTTTCTGCAGCTGCTGCTCATCCCTGGGCATGGGGAGCCAAGTTTGGGAGGACGAGAGAGAGAGAGAGGAAGACAGAGGGAGGAGGAGAGAGAAAGAGAGCGTGTGTGTTTCATCAATTCTACGGACCGACCTCAGTACACGGAAGCAGGTCAGACCTAAAACAATGGCTGCTGAACACCCTGTCAGCTCAGCTCACCCACGGCTCACTGACCCCCAATAGAACAGAGTGGGCGATTCTGGGGTCGGCCACGCAGGCCTATTCTACTGGGCTCATCCCAAACCCAGTGTGACTCGAAAACTTCAAAATAGAACTCAGCCCCAACAACAGCATGCTATCCATATCAGGATGCTGATCTTGTGCTTCCAGTTTAACCACTTACATCAAAACAAACCCTACACAAACAATTCACGGTAGCACATAGTCCTTGATACAAGCTACAACATGATTTTCTATGGTCTGACCAGGTCTGTCGATGAAGTCGCAGTGGCCCAGGCCGGCAATCTCCATCCTTTTCAGGAAGAGCACAGTGGAAGTGATGTCAGACTCCAGAATGTGTGGCCGCGTCTCATTGGCCAGAGGCGTGTCCTCTGGGTACAGACAGAAACATTTTCCTGCGGGGGATACTGAGGTTAACAAGGGAACAGATAATAGAATTGCACATCACTTGACGACTAGTCGATGCCAAGAATTGATTCACGCTTTAGAGCAGTCTGACCTGCCAGCTGCCGCCGACTCTCTGCTTGGCTCTTACTGATTGGCCGTATGACAGCAGAGTTAGTCCTGATCCTGGGGTTGTATACCTGTTACAGATGACCAGAAACAGATCAACATCAAAGCTACTACACAGCACTTCCACATCTAGTTACAGTATACTTGAGGTATAAGATCCATCCTGACTACGTACGCATCTTCTCTGGACCCCACCATCGATGACGAAGCGGATTGAATCGACAGCCCAGAAGAGCTCCTCATTTGGGCTTGAGGTGAGGAAGACCCTCCTGGCCCTGCCTTCCTCCCCCTCCCCCAGGACGAGCAGACTGCACCCCGACCCAGGGTGCACGGTGATGGGCAGGAGCTCCCCTTGGGCTGTGGGGAGACTGGGCCCCTCGCGACGCAGGATGTCCTGGGCTAGATCTATCTCCTGGTAGGGTGACAGAGAGGGCGAGAGGGAGGGACGTTTGGGATTTTTTTTACGCATTCCAAGACTGGTTCACTCGGAGATGACATTTTGTACCAACTTGATCGCTGACCCGAAGACGCATAAATAAGCATCAACTCCCTTTGTAAAAAGACAGCATCAAAATTACGAGGGTTATGGTACCCTAGCCTTGGCACTTCACAGCTCTAAGCCACCCTGACAGGACGAACCTGAGAGGTGGCCAGGAACACCGCCACATCTCCTCCTTCCTGCGAGCGGTGGATCTCGAGCACCAGGCGCAGCGCGGAGCAAAAGTAGTCCTTCTGGCTGGCCCCAGCACTGCTGCTGTGCACCACCTCTCCTCCAGCCAGGCCCTCCAGCTGGATGAAAGGGGCCGCCGCTGAGCCTGAGCCCCAGTGGGCCAGCAGCTTGGGACCGGGATGGGAGGCGGTGAGCACCACCACCCGCAGCTCTGGCCTCTGAAGGCTGATGTCTTTCAGGAGACCCAGCAGGACGTCCGTGCTGACCGTCCTCTCGTGGGCCTGGTCGATGACGATGACGCCGTACTGCTCCAGCATGGGGTCGGACATCATCTCCCTCAACAGCATGTCGTCAGTACAGTACCTGGATCAGGAGTAAGAGGGAAGAATAATGATGATACTGAATAGTTACACAGAACAGTGAGCATAACTGAGTCCAATTGTTGTACTAAATTATTATAAGTGAGTCTGAATAGTTACACTAAATAGTGAGAATAGTTACACTAAATAGTTACACTAAATAGTTATACTAAATACAAAAAGACTAATAGAAAGTCCTCTAAAACCAATACAGCTCCTTCATTACCATGCCCTAATATAGCTCTACTATCTGTACTGCCACAATACATGCACAAAGCAATTCATCAAATTGCTCTTCAGGGTTTAACAAAGTAGAGGGTCCATAACACATGCCCCTGATTGGTGCTCTAATGAATCTGCGGTGACTGGCCACTCTGTAACAAAGCCTAATGTACTCCGTTGGTAATTAATGTGGTGAGCGAATTCATAGGGTCTCCCTGGCTGCATATATCTTTAGCCCCCTGCCTGATTGTGTTGTCTTTGTTCTCTGCCTGACTTCTAGTGGGGGGTGAGGCGGGAGAGCAGCATATGGACCGACAGAGGACTGGGCAGCTGCCTGGAAGCCCCCTGAAAAGAGGCCCCTCAAGCCTATTGTTCACTTTTTTCCTTTCTCTTAAAGAAAGGACAGCCGCCTAGGAGGTGGGGAGACACAACCCGCGAGGGAGTTTTGAGAAAGTGTGTCTTTATGACTGTGGTGCGTGTGAATACCGCAGTATGGTACATGAGTCGTGTTTACAGACCTGAGGACAGTGTCACTGGAGCAGCATGTCTCCAATGGAATGCTGTAGCCCACTTCATGACCAATGTTGACGTCCATCTCGTCAGCCACCCGCAGGGCCAAATCCACTGTCTGCTGCCTGTGTATCTGAGTACACACCACCATACCGTTCTGGTACTGAACTGACAGGCAGAACTCTGCACACCACTGAGGGATCTGGAGATAGCACAATGATAGAGAAAGAGTAGATGAACTCTGTTGGAAGGTGATTTATAACACTTCACATAGAATGCTATTGAATTCATATGGAACCATGTCATATTGTATGTGACATCTAAGGAAGTGGTCAACCCTGGTTCTCAGGTACCCCCTGTATGTTTTAGATGTTTCCCTGCTCCAACACACCTGATTCAAATGAATGGATTGTTATCTAGTTATGCAGTTGCCTGGTAATGACTATTCATTTGAATCAGGTGTGTTAAAACAAGGAACCATCTAAAACATACAAGAGTCCCAGGACCAGGGTTGAGAACTATATATAGTAACTATTCCAAGTTGACACCTGGCAATTTACAAAATCATGCAGTTTAAGTTGTAGCCTATGTCAACTCACCTGTGAACTTCTGCCTGTTTTGGTAGTGCCACTGACCATAACAAACTGTCTATTGACCAAAGTTTCCATGAATTCACTCTTGGCTTTCCAAACTGGGAGAGCAGTCCTTTCCTTCAGCAATTTATAATACCGTGAGGAATAAGGCAGTCCATCAAATTGATTAAGTTCCAGTACATCATCATATTCCACATTCTCTTCACTTGCCACATCTCCATCTGAATCGTAGCCCATTTTCTCCTCCAAATACTCCTCCCCTGCTGTTGCCATGTCCTGCGCCATCAATTGCGATTTACGACGCACTCCTTGTCCGATTATGTCCATGTGCGCTCAAATGAACAGCGTTAGGAATTACTCAAAATAAATGTGAGCCAGTTTGCGTAAAATCATATTCAAAGTCGTTCTCTGCAGTTTTGGCGGACTGTGCTTGCTGCCGCTCTAACTTTGTTGCCAGAAGCAATAGAAAGGCACGATTCAGTGGACCATGAACACTGAATGTGGTCATGTGGTCACTAATCCCATCTATGGTGATACTAGTCCTCCAGATCAGATGAGACAGCAGGAGGAGGGACATAACATCATGGAATGGAGAACAATGCCTAATGAGAATAGATGGCTAAATCATCGTCTATTTGCAAAAAAAGAAAAAAAAAATATATATATATATATTATAAAACAAAATCTGGAGAATATGCTGAATCCTCTATGCGAAAATAGTTTTCCAACTTGGTGCCAAAAGTCTAAAAAATTTCCCCTAGTGTGGTTCACTTGTTTCCATAGAAACCATCAACAGGCACACACTTTTTCAGTCTCTTGTGATGAGAAAGTAACTAGAAAGCTAACTAGCTAGCAAGTTTAATAGTAAACATTTTTCATTTGGATTATTGGACTGAATAACGATTTTGTTACATATTTCAAGGAATTTTACGTAACCTATTTCGATGACAACTACAGGTAGCTATCTAACTTCATTAGGTGGCTTTGATTTGTAACTAGGAAATTGGCTAGCTACAGTACAGGACGGCGGTACTTATTGTATCTGGCTAGCAATGGACATATGGTAGCACTAGTTAGCTTTTCAAATAGAAATACAAAATATGTGTAAGAACCATATTAGCATTAATAGAGATCTGCATTTATATGCGCCAACAAAATGAATAATCAGAATTTTAGCTAGCTCTCCCTACTTTGAGTGTTTGTTGCCATCTAGTGACCGGCGATGACACATTGAATGTGTTACTTCATCTGGAATGTTGGACCCACTCGACCATGCCCCTTTCTCTTTCCCATAACGTGCAACATATTGCTCAGGGATCCCTAAACCATTTAAAACACCATCACCCCCAGTCATTGGAAAAGTGAGCCATCACAGCATTGAGTTGTGCTGGGAGACAGAGGAGAATGAACCGAGGAGTGGTCCACCTGAGAGATGGACCAGCTTCTCTGTGGAAGAGATGGACCTCAAATCACACACATACGGGACCATCTACGTGTGAGTATCCATAGATTACCACGAGATAGGTTTCCCACACACTACATTTTTTACAGTAATCTGCTGAAATGCTGGCTGAATGTGTTATTGTTGGGTCTTAAGTGGGTACAGCAACCAACACACTGTGCAAGGCCTGGACCCCAGCACTGCTTACAAATTTAGACTCAGGTTCACCCGGCCAACAGGAGAGTCCCTCTGCAGCCCATGTGTCTCTGTCTCCACCACGCGTGAGTCAATAACCAGCCTCGGTTAACCAACATATCAATCCCTAACCTAAAAGGTTCATCTGTTAGCACAGCATGTTGACACCTGAAATGTCTATCTTGCTTGCAGGTGAGCCAGTGAGTGGGATGAGCTTGCACCGTGCTGTCAACATGAATGATGAGGAGGAAATGACCAGAGTGTTGCAGTCTGGGTGGGTGAGCATTGAGGAAGACAACGATCACGTTACATGAGACTGAATTAGTTGTTTTTGTTTTTGCAGGTCAGTCATCGTAAATGTCCATGACAAACTAGGCTTCACTCCTCTCATGGTGGCTGCACAGAAAGGCTTTGCCAGGTACAGTAGAAACAAAGCACCAGTTATAGTCTCGTGTGTATTGCTTATGAATCACACACACCTGGTAAGCAGCGCTGCATCAGTTCAAGGCCTCCAGGAAGCCAGCAGCAGCATTGCCTGCAATAGCCAATGAATACAACGCACTCTTTTTTGGGGTCAGAATTGTCCACCAACTGGTGGAGCACGGTGCAGATGTGAATATGAAGAACGGCAGTGGGAGAGACAGGTGTGTCAAGTACCCCCCCCCCCCCTTTATCCACCCATCTGCTCATCGGTCTGACTCTCGCTTGGAAACTTGAACTCGAAAGCTGATCCTACTCCCCCCCCCCCCCCCTTTCCCCCCGCCCAATCAGCCTGATGTTGGCCTGTTTTTCTGGTCACCTGGACATAGTGAAGTACCTGAGAAAGTTTGGAGCGTCGTGGAAGTCCCAGGACATGGGGGGCTGTACCCCTCTCCACTGGGCTGCAGACGGGGGACACCTGGCTGTCATCGCTTACATGATCCAGGACAAATGCGAGGTGAGACCGAGGGTGACGCAGGAACAGCATGTGTCTATGCCGTGTCAAATGACTTTGTGTCCTTGGGCAAGGCACTTCACCCTACTTGCCTCGGGGGGAATGTCCCTGTACTTACTGTAAGTCGCTCTGGATAAGAGCGTCTGCTAAATGACTAAATGTAATGTAATGTAACAAACCCGTTTGTGCTCTGATCCCAGCTTGACATTCGCGACGGGGTGTCGCAGTGGACCCCTCTGATGAGGGTGTCGGCAGTGAGCGGAAACCCCTCGGTGGCCTCTCTCCTCATCAGAGCCGGGGCGGACGTCAACGCCAGGGATAAGGATGGGAAGACACCACTCATGGTGCGTGGCACCGGCCCACACCCACCCTCGCTCTGCCACACCCACCCTCGCTCTGCCACACCCTCGCTCTCCCCCATGGAGGGCTCCCACCACACGTGTGGAAGAGCTGGGAAGAGTCGATGATGTTTACCGTATGCGAGATGCTAGAATAGCGGGTGTATGCGTGGGAAATATGGTGGATCAAACCCTGGTTTTGTTGGTTTAACTCCCAACTATTGCAAGACGCGTTGGAAGAGATGAAGGGTATTAACCTCAGATGTCCACTAGGTTGCAGTGTTGAACAACCACGAGGAGCTGGTGCAGTTGCTGTTAGACAGCGGGGCAGACCACGATGTGAAGAATGAGGTGAGGGAGGACCACAGGGAGGGGTTGACATTATGACTCTGTACCTGTTGGAATCACTGATGTTTACTGGTATGTCTGCAGTTTGGATCGGGGGCTGCTGAAATGGCAAAGGCCTTTGGAAGAGAGGTAAGGTTGTTCTCAATAAATCATATCATACTTGTTTCTTATGTTGTATTTACTTTGAATTAATCTTGTTTTTCCTCTCCTGTAGAACATCATCAATCTACTGGAACGAAAGAAGAGTACAGCCCATGAATTAGAGTAAGAATGAATACGAATTAGATACAAAATACTTATAATATTACTACTTTGAAAAGATAACTTACATTTTTAGTAATTCAACTTTGAATAAAAATGTGTTACACATGAAAACGATTGTTTGTAGTCACCTATTCTAACTGACTGCTTAACTGTTGTTGCTTGAATTTTAAGTAAAAGAAAGAAGTGTAAGAAAGTGTTTCCAACTTTATTTATTTATCTGTATGAATTCACTGCATATGTGGTTTTGATCAGAGGCTGTCCTGGGCAACAAGCTGTTCCCATTCTTAATGAACACACTTCTATGAACGAGCCCCAAGACTCATTACAGAAGGAACCATCATACAATGTTAGCTCTCAAATGACTGTTCTTGTCAAAATGAAAACATTAAAGTAGCACGTATACCAACAGACACATTATTCATAGGAACTGTACAACTGGGCTTTGGAAACTTTTACAGTTATCAACATTCAGTACATTTGTCATTATGAATGAAAAGAAAAGACATGGCATAAACCGATATTTAGTTATTACTCGTCAGAAAAACAATGAATACTCAAGTGTGATGCGTTCCCAATGTTGCTCTGTGTGACTTCTGCATTGCACAATACTGAAGATAGGAAACGATCTGCGTAGAGACATACATACAGTATAATGTGAATCCGGACCTAGAAACTACAAAATGAAGACATAATTCACAGAGATCCAGGTATGATACCCACAATTGTTTTTGTACAGAAAGCTTTTCTGAGCAAAGATTTAGATTGTGACTCATCAAGAACACAGATCTGCTACACACAAGTGTGCCTAATATACACAGCCACTTAGCACCACACAAAGTTCTAGTGAAAAAGATTGTGTACAAGATCACAACTCCCTTTATGAATTTATATTTTGGTTAGAGTCATTTTAACCTATTCATAAGTCTTCAACTTAATTGTGGGACATTGTAAACAGGATTACCATGGGTGCTTAAGAACTTTAAACAATGGGAAGTATCTAGTCGATGATCTCATCGTGTGGATGTTTTTATGGTAATCCTAGTTGAAACCTTGTTAAGAGACCCCAGTGAAAAACAGGACTTAGTGTAAGTCAGAGTGGGGTTTGGTTCGTTAACAAAACTGATGTGATCTTGACACTGAAGTATGGAATAGCTCCGCAGTCTTCGATGACACAGAACTCATCCACTATTGCATTAATTGGTGTTACTGTATTTTCCTGGAACACACTGCCAGGTCATGTCAGACTCATGATCCACGAAGAGCATTCACCCATCGTAGAGCTGCCAGCAAATAGTCTGAAGTCTGTCAGAGATTGTAATCTTTACGAAATGGGCGAATGCAGCATGTCTTTCAAGTTTTTGGTCCTGACTTAAACAAAAATGGGCACATAACCATCTGTCAATCTTGTAAATGTGTTCCAGTTCATCAGAGGAATGCACAATTCAAGGTCAAGTACCCTGTTGTGCTTCTTTCTGAGCCTGATACCCTGTGAATAAACCATTATTCTACACAGACCATACTAATGCTAACAAAGGTGGCAATCACTTAACATCACACAGAGAAGATTTACCAAGTAAATTAATGTCAAGCAAACTACAAACATGTAAACAATAAGTCATTTTGCGTTCTCAGCATCTGTAGTTGGTTGAAATGCACCTGTGTTCTTGGGTAGACATAACTCCATTGGTTGCATGAGGGAAATAGATGTCTTGAAAATGTACAAACAGTTATCGATGATCAACTGAACACAAACCCAAACTTGCTTGCACTGCTAAGAAAACTACAAGCACAGTATCTATTCCTACAACTCTCCAAGCAAGTCAGTTTCCCTTCATTTTGACCTCAAACAACCCGTTTCTAAGGATTCTATGTCTCTTTAATTATTTAAGCAACTTCATAGGTTATATAAAAAACGCTTTCTTCAGTATGCCCTCCCTCCAAACAGTAAAAAATCACAAAGAAATACAAAAGAAAATCCCCACACAACACATCAGATCACTCTTCTGGTTGAGGTTAGGGGAAATTGATGTTACTTCGAGCGAGGTGCACACATATTGATAATAAGTTAAATAGTTCATTTTGGTACCTGAGCGAGGATGACAGAAACCTTTTAGAGTGACAGCACCAAGGCGAGTCGTCGATCCCCATTTCCCTAATAGTCTGAGACCCCACCAATGTCCGAGATGGCTCAGAGAGTCCTGTAGTGCAAATGGGCGTCTCCTAGTTCTTCATTACTCCGCCTCAGCCTTGTGAGGTCAGCGCTCGTAGTGAGGCTTCGGCAGTCTCAGGGTTTGCATGGGCGCAGGCCTGCAATGTGATGAAAACCATGTGTAAATACAGTACCTACACACACACACATATGCACGCACACACGTGCAACCTGAGAGACCACTGCAAGACTTAAGAGAGCAACATCAACTCGTAATAGCCCTGGGATTGACAGCTACTGATCTAATATTCGAAACCTTTAGTCTAAACATGTATTGAGCTACAATTCCCATTCTAGACCTACTGTGTGAACAATGTACCAACAGAACTCTGTAGTGTGGGGTTCAAACACACCTGTTAGGTAGCGGGATGGCTGGAGGAGGCCTGGGCACGGTGGGGATGGGGATAGGTAGGGGTCCAGGGCCAGGCAGGTGGACCCCCATTGCCAAGTGATTGCGGCCCAGTCTGGAGGTCCTTCCAAGGGGGTCAGCAGGCAAGGGCTTCTGGGGAGGGCTGGGCTTCTCACGCTCCTGAAAGACAACAAGCTGTAGGCTTTACCGATTCCGAATTTACGTTGATTGGAGATTCTAGTAGATTCAAGGCATGGAAGGTCATTGAGGATGTCGTGCCTGTGGGTAAATCATATCCTACACAGGTTCGACAACTGGGAACCAAAGAGTATGAACTACAAGTGTAAGTTAATATTCTGCCCAGAATAGGTCAACAAAGAATGTCCCCGTTGCTTCAGTAGAGGGCACTGTGTCACAATCTGAGACAGACGTCCTGAGGTGAATCCGAAGCATTGTATCTGAGACCATCAGGTCTCTGTGTGTGTTGACTGGGAGGTTGTCTGAATGCGGTGCCATCATGTGTTACTAATCTGGCTTGGGGGAGGAGCGGGGTGGGTCCGGGGAGGGGGACATAATGGCTAACATCTGCTACCGGCTTCACAGCTGTTCTGCACAGTGTCAGAAGAGCAGGGCCAGGGACCAACCTTGTGCAACATTTGCAGGGAGCTGCCAAGCTTCAGACAACACCAGACGGATGAGATTTGGAGATTTAGAGGACAGAATAATAAGTGAAACATTTGTCAGTGGTTTTGGGAAGTGTGTGTGTGTGTCATTGTGCCTGTGTCACCTGCATGGTCCAGATCTTACAACAAGGGACCTCACGCCCTGGATAATGTTAAACATGTCAGTGGTTTGGTGGAGGTGATTTGCACCTACGATGCTTGACTGACCCCCCATCTCCTCGGACAGGTCACTGCATCGTGTGCCTGGTGCGGTCATGCTCATGTGGCTGCAGCCAAATGTGGGGGGAGGTTGTATATGACCTCCGCTGAAGACATGACCTGCATACCGGCGGGGACAGTCACAGACCGCAAACCATCATTGACGAGGGAGATGGCAACAGTCCAGTCAAGGATAGCTATGATAGCTTTTTGGATATAACCCTCTTTGCACACTAATGACTGGGTTCTATCACACAAACAAATGTACTTGTCTGAGATGAAGCCGTCGTGGCACGTTATCACGTTATCATGCATGTTCCAAATAAAACAAAATCCCACTCTTTTCCACTCTTACTTGTGTTTGAGACTTGGTCCAGTGACGTTGGATCGGAAAATAGGAGGTACAGTACAAAACAGTGTGTTTATCACTTAAACAGGCTTTTAGAAACACTATGTAGGTAAAAAGGTTTACCAGGCCGCTGTGCTTGTCGAGATGCTCAACATCACTAGTCAGACCTGAGATTCTCCACACAGTTAAAAGCATATGCAATGAGATTGCTGCAGAATGGAACACCCCTAAAGCTCCACTTTGAGCCTGTCTCTCCTTGTGGAGACCTTGCCAGAGGTCAGAAGGTTGAGAGGGTAGGAGGAGAGGAGGAAGCCCATAATTGGTGATGTCCAGGTTCAGAAAAGTCTGTATGTTTTCAGTTGAACACGTTTAAGTGTCATCTTTTTGGATGTGAAGTCACTGTGCCAAATACCATAGATGTTCACTTTTGTGTGTGGCAATGAGAGTTTGTACATGTTCTGGTCAGGAAGAGGTTGTGGGCCTCAGGATCTGAACTCAAACCCCTGATATGAGCTCCATGTGCTGGCTCACCCACGTGGAAGGATGTTTCAGATCTGTATCTGTCTCCCTCCATCCCCCTCCTCTGCCCGCAACATCTGGGACTAGTTCAAGTGCATGTACATACACTGGAGACTCAATGTCTTCCTTCCTCTTTTACAGCTTTGCCGCCAGACAGTGCTGAACACCTCGTAAAGCAGCGACAGCTGACATGGTGCTTTCTGGATCAGCTACACAGGCAGAGTCGACTAATACTGTCTGGCCAATACTGTCTGACCAATACTGTCTGGCCAATTGGGTGACCAATACTGTCTGGCCAATACTGTCTGACCAATACTGTCTGACCAATACTGTCTGGCCAAAACTGTCTGACCAATACTGTCTGGCTAATACTGTCTGAGCAATACTGTCTGAGCAATACTGTCTGACCAATACTGTTTGGCTAATACTGTCTGAGCAATACTGTCTGGCCAATACTGTCTGAGCAATACTGTCTGGCCAATACTGTCAGACCAATACTGTCTGACCAATACTGTCTGAGCAATACTGTCTGAGCAATACTGTCTGGCCAATACTGTCTGACCAATACTGTCTGGCCAATACTGTCTTACCAATACTGTCTGACCAATACTGTCAGACCAATACTGTCTGGAAGATACTGTCTGACCAATACTGTATGACCAATACTGTCTGGCCAATACTGTATGACGGACAGACAAATTCAGCAACTCTGCCAAGTGTCTAATTCATCCACATCGAAAACTGTACGTATGCTGGTCTGTAATAGAGATGACTTAAAAAAAAGTTTGGTATGTATTAACAATGAATCACCCAATCATATCAGAAAATCTCCATGGTGTGATGAACACAGATGGGTTAGATTTCCTTTAAAATGTGTGCCATCAACTCTGGGTGTGTTTATGTAATGCATTTATTGGTAATGCATTCATTTAGCAGACACTTTTATCCAAAGTGACGTATGGGGGGGGGGGGGGGGCTTTAGACCCACAACCTCTTGATCTGCAGTCAACTGCTCTAGCACTGAGCTATAATTGTGTATTAATCCATTTGAAACCCTGTCGAGTCCTGCTAAATAAGCCGGGGTCATGCAGCAGGACAGTATGACGCCTCGAGTACCCACCTGATCCAGTCTGTAAGCCTGCTGGCGGGGCAGGCTCTGGGAGCTCGGAGCCCGGGAGGACGAGAAGCTGGTGTGAGGTGTCAGGGCCCTGTGGTGGGGGGGCACCGGGGGCAGGGTGGGCTGGCCCACACTGAGGGACACGGGCATGGGGTGGCTGATGTGTATGGGCTGGTAGTGGGGCAGTCGGCGCAGGCTGTGGGAGGGGAAGTCGGGGGGGGGTAAGAGAGGCTCCGAACTGAAGTGGGACGGCTGCGGAGTGAGAGAGAGACAGACAGAACCGGAGATGCAGAGAGGAAGGGAGAGAGAGGAAGGGAGAGAGAGGAAGGGAGAGATAGGGAGAGAGCGAGAGACAGAGGGAGGGAGGGAGGGAGGGGGGGGGAAGGAGAGAGAGAGGGAGGGAGAGAGAGGGGGGTAGGAAGAGGGGCAGAGAGATCATTGTCTTTGTTTTAGTTTGAACTGGTATTTATTCCTCCTTTAATACTAAACTTTCACTTACATACGAGTTTGTTTATTCAGTCCAATCAAAAGCCAAGCCTCAGTAAGAGGTGGTTATGCTCCAGAGACACACACAGACATTGGCATTAACAGCATCAGATGGTCTAGACAGCTGTTAGTCCTCCTGTCCAAAACAAACTAATAGCACCTGAGATTGCTGGACTGGCTACTGCTGGATAAACACCCGTACACACATATACACACACTTATACACACACACACACACACACACACACAAACACACACGCACGCACACACACTGCAGGTTTAGCCAAGACAACCTGCTGTGACTCTGCTAGACATCTGGACAGTGAGTGATTACTGGAGCAAACAGAACAAGGGCAAACATGTCTGTTCATGTTACCTGTGGATAAACAATGTAGATGTTTAAGATTCAGAATCTTGATTCTCTGAGTAGGAGACACACATGTTAGACATGGAACCTGGTGTCTCTTCCTGCCTTGGCCAGGCGACCTCTGACTTTTAACCTTTAACCCCTGAGTAACCTCTGTGTCTTGTAATGCACACCATCTGGAAATTGCTGGCTTAGCCTCTGTCTATTTTTCTCTCTGTCTTTGTGTCTGTCTGTCTGTCTGTCTGTCTGTCTCTCTCTCTCTCTCTCTCTCTCTCTCTCTCTCTCTCTCTCTCTCTCTCTCTCTCTCTTTCTCTCTGTCTCTCTCTACCTCTTTATCTTGCTCTCTATCTCTTTCTCTCTCTCTCACTCACAAACACACACACACACACACACACAGACAGACACACACAAACCCTCCATCATTGTCATACTCACAACACATTTCCCTCAATACTTATCAACACAAGTCCGAACCAATTTTCCTCCTATTCGGAAATCAATCAACTCAGCTCTCTCCTCAAACACAAAAGCTTTTCATTGACGACAGAAGCTTAATGCACAGCCCAATAATGATAGAGCAGCATAATTTACATTTCAATTCAATAGCGTTGTCTCTCAATTAAAGTTTTTCCCAGCCCTCTGCCAACAATACTTGTCTAATTAATATTTCTTCAAGGGAGGGATGCTGCTGACTGAATCAATTACGTTCACAGCAGACACAATTTTTCGTTTTGACAATAATCCTGGGATAAATAGGTTTGGATACGCATGACGGCTCGGTACACGCTCATTCCTCCTAGAAACGAAATATACTTGGAATCCAATCCAGTTGTGTGCACACACACACAAACACAAACACACATTCATACACACACCTAATTGTTTCCATCTGGGTTGATAGAGACCTACCTTGTATGTGTTACCCCCCTGAGGGTTGGCAGAGGGCTGGTGTGGAGGGGACCTGTGGTACCCATGGCCTCTCGTGGGACTGGTCGGTCTGGTCCCCACCGATCTGCAGACAGAGATGTTCCACAACTCATGTTTCGGATATCAAAGACAAAGTAGAGAGACAGCTGTGCACCTGGTGGATCTCATCACACAGTGAGGGTGTATTTGTACTTTCCATGCTTCCATTTGACATCATTTCTACTTAAACTGAATGGTTCCAACGGGTATTTGGACATACACTACAATCAGATATATGAAAATGATTTGAAATTGTTTATGGGTGCACCAACTCAGAGGATAGCAAGTGCTTTTAGGGCCCTGTTTTGTGGTTAGGTTCGAAGTCCGTACCTCAGCTTCTCCATGGTGCTCTTCTTGTCGGTGAAGAGCAGACGCACCAGGGTTTTCCTCTTCAGGAACACCACGGAGGCCACGCCCAGCAGACTGAGGAGCGCCGCGAGGATTGCCACGGTAACCACCTTGCTGTCGGCTGATGTCACATACGACAACACGCACATTAATACGCACGCACGCACATCTACGGCACGGGACACGACAGGACAAACGTGCGCGGCGTTAAGGCGGTGATGGGCGGGGCGGGACAGCTCTCTGGTGAGCGAAGGAGTCCAGAGGGGACCAAAATTGAGTGTTGAAAGACGTTGCGTGACTACCTGCCAGTCTCGTCGGCCCACTGTCGATGCTACCTCCAAACCCAGCCTTCGCACAAAGGGGCGGGGCCCAGTGTGGCTCGCAGTGGCAGTTTTTCTTGTTGTTGCACACCTACAAAGTCCATAAGGGTTGCGGTTAGTCAACACATACCTCACCCTCTTATGTCAATCAATACCGATATATGACGTTGCGAGCATTTCTACAGTGACTTCAATGTGTTCCAAATCAATCATATACACTCGCTGATGGCATCTGTCTTGTTTATTGTGGCTTGCAGACACGACGGATCAATGTTGCACATAAAGGGCTTCCAGACTGAGAACCAGATGAATCTGGGAGCTCGTGGTTCATTTTCTCTGGCGGATGGGCCTGGTCATCTCATTGTTTAGACAGATTTCCACCCCAGCCTGAACAGTGATGAGCCAATCACATCAGTTTATCTGATATGATTGACGCGACGACTGTCATAGAGAGTATGCCCTTGAAGCTTTTTTGTGAATCAGCAAGATGACGTTTGGTTTCTCTGATTGATTTTATCTGTTCACTCCGATACAATTGCGTCCAGAGGCGTTTCGGTCTGCGCCCCTTGGAAATACGAAATGAAATCAAAGATTCCAGACTCATACACATTTGCAAATTTGTCTGGCAATGCCAGAATATAGGGGTTCCATCCCCCTAATGAAATGAATAGACGTTCCCAGCCCACTTCTTAAATAATTGGTTCACTTCTCCAAATAGAGAACACACACAGTGCTGTTGGTTTTCATGTGGTTTTGAGGAGAAGAAGGGGGGGGGGGGGCATGACACAGGGCTGTGCAGCGTCAGTCATGATGGTTAAAATATGTGTGTGTGTGTGGGGGGGGGGAGCCCATCCCTGAGGCGGGGGAGGAGAGCAGGGTTCCCCAGCCCAGGGGGGGTAATAGAGGCCAGCTGTCAGCCTGAGGGAGCTCTGGGGCCTGGGCTGATCCACAGCAGATCTGGCCCGTCGCTGGGAACAGCCCTCCACGGTCACTGCCTCTGAGCCACAGGCACTCCCTGTTTGGGGGTGGTTGGAGGGGGGTAACGGTTGAACAGCCCTGGGCCCACAGGGGCTAGGCAGGGAGTGGTACTGATTAAACCTAAGGACAAGTACTGGACATCCTGCAGGTGCCCATACAGGGCAGATTGATGGCGAAGTGAATTGCAGTAACATTTGAGAAACTCACAGGACATAAATATCATACAGAGTTAAGATTTGTATTAAAAGCTTGTTAAAAGTTACAAGTCACTCAACAAACAACTTGCCCTAACAGGAGAGAAAACGATTCTCACTCTTCATTTATTCAAGACAGGGTTTCAGATAAGGTTGACCTAAAGGCGGAGTTACAGTCGGAGAGAAAACTGTAACTTTCAAGCAAAGGTTAAACTATGGAAATGTCTCCAACTTCGATTTTATGTTTAGCTGGTGAAGATGATGGCATTGGTGAGTCAATCTTGCCCTGTGTGCCTGTGTGCTTTGTTTATGGAGTTTGACATCAAAGTAAATAAAACATTAAAGGACTACTCTGTGCATTATTGATGGGAACTGAAACAGAGGTGAACTTTTTGGCTGCGGTTGTTATCCTCCATACCCATGCACAGTTGTAGGACAGCATGCCCTGCCTCCCTCATGCCAGGAGATGATGGACGGCACTTTAAGTAGAACATAAATGACACCATTAAACTGGATTGATTTAACCTCCCCGGGCAATGAAGATTGATTGTACAGCATGGGAGTACCTGCTATAATTCACACGGGTGGGTTGCTGAGCTGCACAGTACAGTTTGAACATGTGGAGGTGTTGTGCTGGAGCGGTACAAAGTTGGGTTAATTCCACAGAACGCCTTGTGGCTCGACTCACCCCTCGTCCACTGCACTTTCCTGAACACTGGTGCACCCCGAACACACTGACGTTCTGGCACTGACGGTTCAGACACATCTAGGGAGAGGGGGAGAGAGAGAGAGAGAGAGAGAGAGCGAGAGAGAGAGAGAGAGAGAGAGAGAGAGAGAGAGAGAGAGAGAGAGAGAGAGAGAGAGAGAGAGAGAGAGAAGGGGCAAGGGAGCGATAAGGGAGCAGAGAGTGAAAGGGAGAGACGGTCAAAGGGAGAGTAACATGTTATCGTACAGGCATTTGTCAAGAGTAGCGACACGTCACTACGTATTAGGTCTAAGCTTCAGGAACACGGCTTCCAGTCAACACGTCTCTCCACTATCGGTGGCTGCAGTCCCTAGTGTTCACGAGTGTATCTTGTAATCTCTCTCTAACACGGTCAGAGTGCCAGGCCTCTCACCATGCCCTGGCCACACTTGGTGCCGGCCAGCACCAGTCCAGGATCGGGCATGTCATCACCCAAGTAGACATGGGTCCCCCGACACAAGATACGGCCCCCTTCCTGAAGAGGGATGTTTGTCTCTATGGAAACGGCATTGGTGCCAATCACCGGTCGGTTGGCCCCGTCCTGGCATTGTATCTTGCCACACTTAGCGTCCCTGTTTAAAAAAGACGAGGTCACGCACACACACACGTGCACACATGCACACACACACACACACTTGGTTTCAAAACAAGACCCACAGCACTTGATCAAAGCACTAAAAGTGTTCGTTTTCACACCAACAGTCTATGACGAGTGTGAAAAAGGGTATGTAATTGTAACCAGAGATGAAAGGCTGCCAGACAGTCATCATGCGTCCATTATAAAGCCTCCATGAGTCCTCTAGTCATTATAGAAATTACATCAATTAGCAATGCTTGATAAGAGCTTTCACCCAGGGGAGTTCCAAGAACAATTAGAAGACACGAATACCATAAAGTGCCTTATGAACACTTCAAACTCTAATTAGTTTGCTATCTTCTAAAAATATCCCCCCTCCCACCCCTCTGTTAATTGTAATTTCAAGGCTATTTGTCACTTTCAAATGTGGATTGTAGATGACACCGTTGATAATGCTAATTGAGATGGACGGCGTTGTTTCCTTTGTTGGTTTTCGTTTTCTGCAGTTTTTGTTTTGGAAGACAAAGGCACCAGACAGGCACTGGGGAGGCTCCAGAGGCTTACCGCGCCTCACACTTGGCGAAGGAGCCTTTGGAGTCCTTCCCACAATTCCCATATGGGTCTCCTGCAGAGTTGACCCTCTCGAAGCAGATCCCTGGGGCTGGCTTGGCTCCTGCAGAACAGGGCGTGAAACCGAGTGAAAAAGAGAGCAACACAAGGAAGAGAGAGGTAAAGAGAGAGAAGAAGAAGAAGAATAAGAAGAAGGAGAAGAAGAAGAAGAAGAAGAAGAAGGAGAAAAAAGAGAGGCCAGACTGCATTAGAGGGCTCAATGCAATGGCCAGCGACATTCCTCCAGTCCATCAAGGGGCGCTCTACTGACCTGGTCCCCACAGTGTGATGCACTGTTGCTCGTGGGTCTGGCAGATGCCATTGTAGCAGTATCCGTCCACGCTGAGGCAGGCGTGCCCGTCGTGGAGGTATACGTTGGCCGGGCAGTGGGGGTTGGCACCAGTGCAGAACTCTGGCAGGTCACAGGAGTTACTGGATTCTCTGCAGGGCGTGCCAGCAGGCTTGAGCTACACATACGCAGGCACACACACACACATGCAGACGCAAACACAAACACATAGACAAACATACATCAAATCAGAAGCCTTGCATCTTATTGATGTTTCACAGCATGGGATTACAGCCTGATGCAACTGACAGAACGTTGCAGCAGCTTTTCGAAATGAAACGGCACGAGGAGAAAAAGAACATGATTAAAAACGTCTGGGGGAAAAAAACACCACACTGTCGGGCTTCTTCATCTTCTCTCGCTCAAGTGAATTTGTTTTCAAAGAAAGGATCCACTGTACATCTGATGCGTGTGTTTTGATCACTATGTCAAAGGAAGGGATCATGACTGTGGCAGATGGAAAGCCATTTAAACAGAGCAAAACCCACAGAGAAGCAGTATGATAAAAAAAATATGGTCAAAAGCAACCTTAAAGGACCTGAACTCGCCAAGGACACGTTCCTACTAAAGCGGCGACTGAATCTCCCATGTCCCCCACTCAAGACAGCTAGATTCGTTTCTAGCAGGTTGAGCACCTCTCCATAGCTCCTCTACTTTCTACTGCACATTTACTGGATTAAGAATCCCTCGACACTGGGTGTCTTCATCCATGGCCATACAGTATGGCGTGCCAGTGGAACAGTAGTCAGTGGAGCAGAGAGAATCTCATTTCCATGCTGATTGTCAACTCAACGGCGAGGGAAGAGGAGAGAGATGGAGAGAGGCCGAGCAGAAAGGAAGAAGGGAATGATGTTTGTAAAGGAGAGCAAGTGAAAGAAAGAAAGAAAGAAAGAAAGAGAAAAAGAAAGAAGACAGACTGCAAGGAACAGACAACGTGAGACAAATGGAGAGTGAGCACGCGGGAGAGAAAGAATGAGACGAGATAGACCGCAAAAGATGGATGGTGAGAGAGGAGAGACTGAGACAGTCATAAAATAGAAAAGGGAGGTTGGAGTGAGTTGAATAGCAATCTTACCATGCAGTCTTCACAGCACTGTCCATGGGCACACACCGCATCTCCCTTCAGAGTGCATGTGGTGGCGTTGCAGCAGGGGTTCAAACATTCCTGATTACACACACACACACACACACACACGCACACACACACCAACACACAAGGACATGATTAGCCACAGGCTCTGTTTTGGCCATGTCACCTCAGCCTTCCAGGTCAGCGCAGTGTACTTCCTGTGGGGAATTCCCCTGCTTGACGGCCCTGGAGACCCCATAGCGCAGGCCTTTGAACCCTGCAAGCCAAACCTCTGAGACACAATAATATTGAACCAGCAGTGGGGGACTTCATTCTTTAGTACAAACGTGTACTCAGCACCCCCCTCAAGCTTCTGTGTTTTGGATTAGAGAATTCTGTGGACCTATACTCTGATGTTAAGACCAGAGAGTTTTGATGGGCCGTCCCTTGCTGTGGGCAAACAGGTGGGTAGAAGAGGATGTAGTTGAGATGCATGTCAACTGGAGCAGTGTGAGGTAGTGGTCGAGGTTATTTACTTGTGTGGTGATGGAAGTTTAGTAGGGGGTGTATAACGCCTGAACAATGCAGAGGAACATAGTTAAACAATGTCGAGAACAGAGCTGGTGGGGGAAGTGAGGGAGAATATAGAAAGTGGAAGTTGAGAAACTCGGGTCTGGTGGGAGAGAGAAGGAAACCGACCGAAGAGAAAAGGTTGTGAAAGAAGGGGAATACGGGGCATGAATGAAACAGTTCAGAGAGGTGAAAGTTTTCTTTAAAATGTGTTTAAACAGTCTTCTCATGAGCACAACGCCACAACGGTTACTCCTTCTCTCTCGTCTCTCACCTCCTCTCAACTAGGCCCCTGGGGCTGTCACTGAGGTATTGATGGAGGACTGGAGGCTAATTTTCTGGCCTCTCCTCCTCCCCATCTCCATCCAAACTCCCCCTCCACCTCCTCCTCCCCCTCTTGCTACTCCCCTCGTCCTCCTTCAACTCCTTTGGGGGGAGGTTTACGGGCCTGGCCTCTCTTCTCTCCTGTGGCCTCGCGCCATCCTATTGTTTGTAAGAGTGGAGGGTAAGCTTTCATCTCCCGGTCCAAATGGGAAGCCAGCCAATCACACCAGAGCTCTGGGGTGACATCACTAGGTGGAGGAGGGGTACAGAGGGTGATGGAATGGTGGACTGCCAATTTGAATCATACTACTCACGGCCAGTGGTTTTATCCTGATTAGAATTTCTCCCTAATTGAAGCGAAGGACCTTATGCTAATCATTACTGTTTAGAACATTAGGGGCTCAATCAAATCAACGTGTTTGCAGAGAGCTGACTCCAAAGTAAGCCATACAGTTTGTTTGATTATCCGCTTACTCACTGAATACCACAAGGAAGCAGCCAACTCTGAAGGAAAGAAGTATCCAGAGAGAGAATGATCTGGGTGTGGGAAGAAAGAAGAGAGTGCCAGAACACTTCAACACGAACTATCCAAATGTCAAATGTATCTTCATCAAAAAACACTCCCTTTGATGGCATACGGCCTGAAGTACTTCGTCATCCAAAAGGCACGACGAACCCACCCTTATCAGGTTCATAACCTGCTTGACTGCGGCCTCGTTTAATGGAAACACGAATGAACACAACCGATGGGTAGCTTCTGCTCCTCGGCTCTGCTGAGCCATTGTTTCCTAGCTTGAACTCTCATGTAGCATCGCTTCGTGAGGAGTTCCGCCCTGCTTTGTTCTTTTTTGCACAACTATATCCTGCCTTGGCTGCGAGGCTTAGTGCTGTGCCTGAGGTACCTGCTCCCTAGCATGTATCAGTGTGCTCAGTTCCCAAAGCTGTGTGCTGGATGTGTCGACGCGGGCTCAGTTGTTTGGCTGGCACAGCCTTTCTCTCTTTCGCCGGCCTCGCCCCGATTACGCCACTGTTAGTTTCATCTGTCACACATTTGGACACTGCTTTTGATTAATGAGCCTGTGAAAAGGAAGTGACATCACTGTGGCGGCGTGTAGGGGCTGAGAGAGGAAGGTGCCCGTAAACAAAGCTCCATGTTGAGGGTCTCTTGAGGGGATTTAGAAATGGGGGTATCTTGTTTCACCTCACTTTCAACACGTTTGTTACAAAATAACAATGTCTGTGGCATGGGAACCATTTAGAGAGACTGGCTGTGGTTTGGGGGGGACAATGCAAATAGTTGAGCTATTCAACAGTCGTTCCTCGCAGCGTTCGTTGTTGCCCTGTTTCCTCATTATGTAAATATCTACAATTGACAGTCGGTCATGTTCACAGTTGGCCCCTTGCTGTCAGCGTGTGCGTGTGTTACCTCCAGGTCTCCACAGTCGCACTCCTCTCCCTCCTCCACGTAGCCGTTGCCACACTTCTGCCCCCCGTAGAGCACCTTGACCTCGGGCATGTTGTACAGGCACATGCCCACGCCCTTCTCCAGACTGGCTGCCAGGTCCTTCTTACTGCAGGTGCTGAACACCGTGGGGAAAGGGTACCTGAGGGAGATGGAGAGAGGGAGGGTTAGATGGAGAGACAGAGAGATAGAGAGACAGAGAGAGAGAGAGAGAGAGAGAGAGAGAGAGAGAGAGAGAGAGAGAGAGAGAGAGAGAGAGAGAGAGAGAGAGAGAGAGAGAGAGAGAGAGAGAGAGAGAGAGGAGAGAGAGAGAGAGAGAGAGAGAGAAAGTAAGAGGGAAAGAGAATAAGAGAGAGAGAGAGAGAGAGAGAGAGAGAGAGAGAGAGAGAGAGAGAGAGAGAGAGAGAGAGAGAGAGAGAGAGAGAGAGAGAGAGAGAGAGAGAGAGAGAGAGAAGTAAGAGGGAAAGAGAATAAGAGAGAGAGAGAGAGAGAGAGAGAGAGAGAGAGAGAGAGAGAGAGAGAGAGAGAGAGAGAGAGAGAGAGAGAGAGAGAGAGAGAGAGAGAGAGAGAGAGAGAGAGAGAGAGAGAGAGAGAGAGAGAGACAGAGACAGAGACAGAGATGGAGACAGGAATGGAGACAGAGACAGAGATGAATGTTGATCAACACTGGCGGCAGCGACACAGTCCTGACCAACCCATCGAGAAAAGCCTTCAGCCCCTCATGGTCAGGGTTCTGCTGTCTGACTATCTAAAAGGCACAGGCCCAAACCGTGAAGGGCAGAAAAGGGCAGATTCATTGTCACTGCATGAATCATGTCACTGAGCCGAGCATGTACTTTGAAGAGTAAACTTGGTTCAAGGGAAAGCCAGACGAGCTGGGAACTCACAGGCAAAGCCAGACAGCTCTGACTGGAAAGAGTCTTGCTCATTCACTCAGCCTGTGAACATATTAAACGGTCTAGCAAACATCAGATGCACTCTAATTTGACACGGTTTCCAACTCACAAAGGGGCACAAACTACCGAACCAACAAAATGAAAGCTATCCAACAAATACGTCTGCTTGGCCGGCAAACCCCTCATTTCATACATATTTCTCCACTGCTTATACAAATATACAAAGAAATATCTTAAAAAGAGGAGCTTGGGTAATCGTGGCCCACACTGGGCAACTGACAGAGCAGGGGTACAAGGGAGGTGTGTGTGTGTGTGTTAGTTGGTGTGTGTGTGTGTGTGCAAATGTGAGTGTAGTGAATAAAAAGGTTGTTGAAACGAAATACAATTGGTATCCAATCCTGACTTATCCAGGAACAACAGTGATCTCCTCCAAATCCTCATGTATGTTTCCTGCTTGTGATCCTGGAATATCCACCCCCAAAGGCCTGATCAACACTCCCTCACACTTCAGTTTCTTGTTGCACATTTCCCATTAGCATGCACTGTCTTCAGGAAGGTTTTCCTCACTTGACTGACAGTTGCCCAATTGCCATTCTCACTCTGCATGCTGGGCACACTTTGTACAGTAATGCTGTGCATGACATCGGGCGGGATAACCTATGCTCAGGCAGGCACATGATCCAGAGAGAACGAATGGTGGCCCAGGAGATTGGCAGAGAAGGAGAGGATTTGAGGGGGTAAGCCTGGTCTCTCTCAGAGAGAAGTTATAGAGGATTGAGAGTTGGGGGGAGGGAGCATGGTGGTGGTTGGGGGGGAGGACACTTCTGCGGCTGTTTTTAGTATGAAGCCATCTATAGAAGCAAAGATTGAGGATACAATGGAGCTGGAAGACTGGTAAGAACAGGGCAACATGCGAGGAGTTGATGGAAACTGCCGGAATAGGGGTTGAAAACCTTCAGACACAAATGCATTAAACTGCCAAGATCTGGGTAAGCAGGGTATGTTCTGTGAGTCTTGGCACCACATGGGGCGGAGGTTGGTGGACGTGCCAATCGGCAGAGAGCTGGTATGTAAACCATGATGTTACACTGAAAGGATTTGTCGAACGCTTCGTTACACGTTAGTAGGTTTATCCCATTTGGAATGGGATAGAAAGAGATCTGCAATGCTTCACCTCGGACTAGTGTGAGTGACTGCGTGTGCGTGTTTGTGAGTGTATGTAATGTGTGTGTGTTGGATGTGTTTGTGTGTGCTAGCTTGGATAAGGAGATTATATTTGGCAGCCGTTACTTTGGAAAAAGCACTGTCAGGTCATTCGTTAGTGAGTCTCATACACGCAACGGAACAAAACCCAGTTGGGAAAACATGTTCACCATACCAGGAAAACACACAGTTCGAACATCAACTTCTGAGAAAAACCCACCTGAATCTTCCATCACCCATCACCTCAGTGGGTATTGAGTGTTCTCCATTCGCACCCTGTGGTGTAATCACCGCCTCACTGCGCCAAACCTGTTTGCTCGTCTAATCCACTAGCCCTGGTTTACAATCAGCTGTTTACCCCCTGACCACACACAGCCTCAACTGAGGCCCTGGAGCCCTGTCAGAGGAGCTACAGAGACGGCAGGCAGACCACAGCACAGCAACATCAACCCACACAGCAGAGCACAGCAGAGCCCGCTGTCAATAGCATGGCCGGCACTGATAACGGAACAGAGCCGGGCAGAGACATTCCGCAAAACAGAGATAGAGAAAGAGAGAGAACGAGAGAGAATGAGATACTGTGTGTGTGTGAGAGAGAGAGAGAGAGAGAGAGAGAGAGAGAGAGAGAGAGAGAGAGAGAGAGAGAGAGAGAGAGAGAGAGAGAGGCAGTGAGACAGAGAGAGACAGAGACAGAGAGCAATAAATGCTTTTGGGTTTTTGAGAGAGAGAGAGAGAGAGAGAGAGAGAGAGAGAGAGAGAGAGAGAGAGAGAGAGAGAGAGAGAGAGAGAGAGAGAGAGAGAGAGAGAGAGAGAGAGAGAGAGAGAGAGAGCAGGTTAAGCTCCATTGGTAAACAGCCTAATCTGCTGGGCTCGGTCAGAGACTAGCCAGCCTCTCCCCAGCTGTGTAACCAGAGATGGTCTGCTTGGACTGGTCTGCTCACTTAGGCCTTTAATACAGCCGTGGAATGTGGATACACATCCACACCCACACACCAATGACTGTTATCACAGCTGAAGACACGTGCCACCCTCGCCGTCCAGGAAATGACACTAAACTGGAACTACAGTAAAGGCTTCACTGCGTAATATTAGCTCAAACCCCGTGTTTTCACCATGTGCAGCCATGCAACGCAGATCTAATTAGGAGCAGGAGGTGTTGGGGCGTCAGCCGCATAATGGTCACAGAGAATTTGAACCAAATTCTATCACACTGCACTGGCTGACTGACAGGATGCATGAAAGGGAGAAATGGGATTCACCTAGCAAATATGGATTCAGGCGAAGCTCTGTAAAAGAGCATAACCTGATTCAAATTCTGATCACTGGCTTGATACCACCGGAGATGAAAGGTGTCATATCTTACTTAGAGCCGTGTGCAATAACAGACAGTGCCTTTTGTAGTCCTCGGGGGCTCCGAGGATGACAGGCAGGCTTCTAACTAACAGGAGTTCAATGTCAGATCCCACTGAGGGAAAAGAGCAAATTGATAGGATCTGATCTGCTCTTTAGTTAGCCAGTCTGACCTATGAGAAATCACAGAGACGTCGCCATTTGCATTTTCATTAGGTTGCAAGGGAGTGGGGAAAGGGCAAGGACGAAGATTCTGCAGCTGGTCTCTGGAACCTCTCCTCTGGCTCGTGACACGGCAGTTCTGGGACCATCTGCCCTCCTGCCGACGGTTTGCCTCACAGGTGGGGGGGGGGTGGGGGCGTGACTGGAGCGGGCCACTGCTGGAGACACGTGTGGGGACCCCCCCCCCCCCCCGGAAGACTGGTGTCAGTCCGATGATGTCAAACAGGAAGCTGGGTGGGGGGGGGGGTCTGAGTTTGAGAATGACATTGCAGATGGAGGAGGAGGCGTAGAGGTGAAATTGAGGAGAGGGGAGAGGATGGGTAGAAGGAACAGAACAGGACAGGACGCGACAAGGCAGGATTAGGTGGGGTTGGCGGGGCCAGAATGGGGTTCGGGCGGGGTGGGGCGGGGCAGGGCGGAGACTGAAGGAGAGGAGGCCTTTCCAAAACTCCCATCTGAGGGGTAAAGAAACAGAGGAAATGGACCGTTTCTGCCCGTTCAGCAGATGTGAGGCTGGTGAGGCTGTGCTAAAGACCGAGCTACGACTCTCTTGGGTACAGCATCACTGCACCACACATCTGCCCACAATCAACACAACGCTCCATCCCCTCTACCCGTCAGCAAAACACCTGCTGCTCCACAAATTCTGCTCTCCTTAATCTCAGAACACATTGTACCATAGAAGACAAGGGTTTCATCCCAGCCAGTTACAAGACACTTAAAGACCGCTTCTCGGTATCAATATCTTGCAATAGAAGGACTGAGGTACTTTAGGCTTGCCAAATTCACATTTTCGATGGCTGTCTCCCCCCCTCTCTCTCTCTCTCTCTCTCTCTCTCTCTCTCTCTCTCTCTCTCTGTCTCTCTCTCTCTCTCTCTCTCTCTGCCTGTCTGGCCTGGCACCACACCTCTCAGTGGATCTTTGTCAGTGCGCCCTGTCCCTGATTAGGGCTGGCAGCGCCACGGATAATCATGTCATTTAGATGCAGCCCTGTCCTCCCCTCCATCAGTCAGTCTGACTTAAGACCTCCCCCAACACAACGCACAGCTCTTCCACCAGCCCCGCGGTCTGGGAGTCCGTCTGTCTGTCCGTCCCTCTGTTCGACTGTCTGTCCGTCTGTTCGACTGCCTGCCTGCCTGTCTGTCTGTCCGTCTGTTCGATTGCCTGTCAGTCTGTCTGTCTGTCGGTCTGTTCGACTGTGTGCCTGCCTGCCTGCCTGCCTGTCTGTCTGTTCGACTGCCTGTCAGTCTGTCTGTCCGTAGGTCTGTTCGACTGTCTGCCTGTCTGTCTGCCTGTCTGCCTGTCTGTCTGTCTGTCTGTCTGTCTGTCTGTCTGTCTGTCTGTCTGTCTGTCTGTCTGTCTGTCTGTCTGTCTGTCTGTCTGTCTGTCTGTCTGTCTTTCTGTCTGTCTGTCTGTCTGCCTGTCTGTGTAGTGGTTTGACAGCTTATTCTGTTTCCCGGACTCAGAAGACGCAGCAGAGCTGGGGCAGTGACAGAGCACTGTGGGTAGCTTTAGTCCAGGGCAGAAAGAAATCAAATCCATATGGAGGAAATAGCTTCAAGATTGGTTTCTGAAACGACTGGTCTTGTCAATGAGCAATGATGTGGAGTCAGGTCCGAAAAACGTATGGATACACCGCATCGATGTGCTGACTGTCTGTGTGTATGTGGCTTTGCTTTTTTGTGCATGTGTGTGTCTGTGTGGGGTTGTGTGTGTGGGTGTGTGTGTACAGCAGAAGTGAAATAAGAGTGAACTGAGGACATTAGTTTGTGTCCCACCAGACACCTCATGCTGGAGAATATAAGGCAGAGCCAGAGTTCTGACTGAGCGCATGGATCCGAGCAATACAAGTCAAAAGGGCACCGTGAAAGAAAGTGTTGCTGCTCCGAGAGAAAACTAAGCCGATGGCGTAATGTTGCTTTTTATAATTGTGCTTCAATTCCCTTTGCTCAACATGCTTACATTGGACACGTAATGCACTGTTATTACACGAATTCCACAGTTGATGATGCTCTTAGGGATCATGACTCGTTTTAGCAGAATAAATATGTGAATCACTGAAGTGACACTTAATAACTCTTCAAAGATTTGACACCACAAGATTTAATTAATTGATGATTTACACTACAGTGAGCGCTTACTTTTGCATGAATTATAAAAGCCTTCACAAACTCCAAAGGTGGGGAATGATGCTTACGCATTCATTTCGTGCCACAGTGCTTTTTTTTGCCAGAGATTTTCCCTTCTTCTCCAAATCAATGTTGCATGAGAATAACAGCATGAGCTCACCGCACAGCTCTTGTACTCAAGTCTTTTGCTGGCCTATTTCTTGAGTAAAAGGTCAGATTAGTCTCACCGGGCTCAAGACTCCACTCCCTCCACCTTCACACCCCCCCCCCCCCACACACAGACACCCCCACACCTCCCCAAACCCCTCCCGCCGTCCTTCCAGATCTGCTGGAACTTTCGATGGATGCCTTAACAACTCCTTCGGCCGAGTTCGCTTCCAGCCTGTCGCCGTGTTGTTTTATGAGCCCATCATTGAGAAGAGTGTTACGGTGTGTTTCATGGCTGGGCTCCAGTGACAGCGGCGAGAGCAGAGGCCAGTAAAAACACCGGCGGACGTGGACACGGGCTGTGAATCAGCTGCAACCAACAGGCCGCTCCCCCCATCCCCTCCCTCACACACACACACACACAGACAGATAGACAGACAGACAGACAGACAGACAGACAGACAGACAGACTGACAGACAGACAGACAGATAGACAGACAGACAGACAGACAGACAGACAGACAGACAGACAGATAGATAGACAGACAGACCGACAGACAGACAGATAGACAGTTAGAAAGACAGACAGATAGACAGACAGACAGATATACACATGTCCCTCAAAGAATCAGCGGCGTGCTCTCAAAAACTGTACCAAACAGGAAACTGCACATAGCAATCTTGCACCGACACCAAACTCCTCTGCTTGGGCTGCCATCTGTCATATCTAACTGGCATAAAAGAGCCTTTTTTTCTATAAATTTCTGCCTGCTTTCCTACTCTGGCAGGGCTGTGGAATCTGTCCCAAACAAATCAGTCTGCGTGGCAGGACTCATCATCAGATAAGCTAAATTGGCATCAGACCAAGGGTGAAATCTCCTATTACGCCGTGGGTGCACCTTATCTGACTGCTGTTGACTAAGGAAGCGTCACATGGCCCATCACTCTTGGCTAGGCTGTTATCAAGCGGCCCCAGGCTACAGGGAGGGAATACTAGATACAGCTCTTCTGTCTTCAGCCTGGGTTAGGTGTGTGGGTGTGTGTATGCGTGTGCCTGTGTGTGTGATTATCGGTCTTCGCCCTCACAAAGATGCATGGCCAACATCACATAAACAATGAGACACGCGAGGACAAATGTTTACATGTGATAACGATCGACTCTCTTCGCCGGCACTTGGGCGATTAATCTTTCAGAGAGGCCTGCTTGCACAATGTGGAGAAGAGTTGCTAATTTATTCCAAAAAGTTAGAAGGAGAGGGCTTCATTTACACACTCGTAAAGTGAAAGGCTGGTTTGGGAATTGTTAAACAGTTTCAGAGAACTGTAGAGTAGAAGATCAGACAGGGACCAACAGAGGCGGAGGGACCGTATAAAACACTTGTCCTTGGTGTCCTTGCACTCGCTGTAAACTCCATCTCAAAGCCAGACCACTGCAGGGGATTAACTGTGAAGTTTCCCCCAAACAAGATAAAATAGATGGAACTGTCTCTTTTTTGGGGGCGTTTGTTCACCTCCAGACAGAATTATTGAGAATTCGGATGTAACCTATGATGTAAAACCCATCTCCACCCCTGGATAACAGTCTCGTTATGGGCCGGCTCACTTGGCCTCACTTACCCTGTGGAAGGGGTCATAATGCAGCCGCCACGGTCAACCGTCATCCTACAGCCGCACCCCCGCTCAGGTGTGTCGTGGTTCATCCCAAAGTTGTGCCCGAGCTCATGGGCCAGAGTCACGGCAGCGCCCAGTGGATTTTCGGAGTGATCCTAGAGAGAGAGGAGAAGTCAGGGTCAGCACGGTCCATTATCTGATGGATACTAAACACACTAAACAGAGGAGTGCCGGGGCAAGAAGGTCGTGGTTTCCTGAAGAAGGAAAGCCCCTTCAGACACTCTTGTCATTCTCTCTGCAGCTGCAGTCACCTGGGACATCAGGGACCGAGAGAGAGATACCGGCAGAAGCACGTACTCCTCCTGCTGGGACAGGATGGCTTCTGACAGCGCTGATAACACACGCTGTCCCTTTCGGAGGGGGGGGGGGGGGTGGGGGGTGGAGGGGGGGGGGGGTGAGAGGAAAGAGAATGAGAGAGAGTGTCTGGGGAGAAAGAGAGAGGAAAGGAAATGAAGGTGGACAGACAGACAGACATAGAGAGGCAGAAGAGAGAGTGGTGGAGACACAACATGAGAGAGAGACAGGAAGACAGACGGGCAGGCAGACACAGACAGACGATAGAAATAGAAATAAAGAAAGAGAGAGAGATAGAGAGAGGTGGAGACAGAGACACATAGCAAAGCAATAAAGAGACAAAGTGTAAAACATTCAAAGAGTTCGACCTAAGAGTGCCAAAAAAGACTAAAGATTGATGGAGAGAGTAAATGAGTTATAGAGGAGGGACAGGCAGAATTGGCCCAGTGTGTTTCACAGGTTCCTGCTAAGAGGGTGCTATATACACACACACAAAGGCTGCATGAATTATGAAAACATGTCCCCTGTTAGATTTACACACAAGCACACACACACACACAGTCGAGGACAACATGGCTCAGTGGAGTGACAAACACTGTCAGTAAGAGCATGTGACAACGCGACAAAGCGACTCTCTCCACCCTACTGGTCTCCACATCTGCCTCTTCTATAGCTGCACCGCTAAGCTGAGGTTTGCAATGGTGGTGATGTCCCTTCAGTCTGGGGCTGCTCTCTGATGTTTTCTGGAGACTCGTGAGAACATCACTTGCTCTGTATCTGCACCACAGGGTCACATGTCAGGGCCCATGTACACAGCTAGCTATTTTCTGTCCTGATTACAGAGCTCAGCGGTGGGGTGTGATGGGGTTTTGCTGGCAGGATAGGAAACCAGTCCCTGCTCTGTCATGTTATAAGCCTCTCCTCAGCATCGCTGAGTGGTCTGAGTGGGGGGGGGGGTATACCGAGGATATCTCCCCATGGTTCCTCTTCACAAAAACCCTAATAGCAGATTCAGTAGGGTTAGGGATAGAATGGTGGGACGCCCGAGTCTTCCCAGCTAAGCAGAAATGAGCTAGCTGTGATGGTGAGAACATGAGAGGGTTAGCTTGGCCTGTGGAAATCGTTTAGGCTCTCTGTGATATCCTTTCCATTTTGAGCTGGGAGTTTTCCAGCTCCGAAAGGAAAGCGACTGTGCTTTGTTTACCTTAACGATTTAACCCCGGCGGCAGACGAATAAATGGCCCACAAGTGTTTTCGTTTCTAAGAACCCCAACATGTTGGAACTGTGAAATTGAGAGTGCATGTGGACCAAATGAAGGGATTTGAGGCTGATCATAACTTAGCAAGGGTATACGGTATAACAAGTGGTTCATCTGATCGATCGGTCTCATAAAACTGTGTTTCAGATTGTTTCATCCTGGGCCAAGCCAATGCCGTGTGTTCATTATGGGATGGGATAGGAAGGACGACCATGTGGAAAAACACAAGCAGCTATAACCAGGGGAGAACCAGATCTCTTACAGGAAATCAGACCTCTCGGTTAAGAGCTGTACTGCTCCAGGATGACCCTGAGAAGGAGCTTGCCTGGCAGGTTACAATGAATATCGCATGTTCCAGAAGGGACCGACACCCACGAGGTAGTAAATGTAAATGTATGATACTTCACTCTACTCCTGTGTATATGAAATGTGTTTAGTTACAAATGCATAGAATATACAGTTAACTGCCTGGAACAAGCCATTCATCACCTTCATAAAAATGGAAATGTAACATTGTTTAAAGTCTGTGCAGCCTGATTTACCTCCAAAGGCCGTCCAACCACTATGCAAGCCGGGGGACTGGGTGGTTGAGTAATGACAAGCCTGCCTATGACCTTGAGTGGTGTGTGTGTGTGTACTGTACATGCCTGTACATGTGTGCACAACACTGGGTATCCGAGTGTACGGAGGAGGGGTAGTTAGGTTCCTGGCTGGTTTGGAAGTGGTAAGGTGTCCGCGGTCAGTGAGAGAGAAGGTGAGGCCTGTGGATCACATCCATGCTGGTCCATGCTGGCCACAACTAAAAAGAAGGGGGGGGGGGGGGGTGCAGCTTCAGACTCACCATGACGATGCCCCCCGACTGCTCCACCGTGCACATGCTCATGATGGGGGCCATGCCGATGGTGGTCCCCTGGAAGTACACCCCGCTGGGGCAGGAAGACAGACGCACATCAGGGGGGCTCTGGGCGACAAGATTCCGACGTGTGTGTGTGTGCGAGTCTGGGTGTGCGAATGTGGTCTTGCAGGACGGTCAGGGAGAGCTCTACCTGATGAGCTGAGCGTTGTCGTGGGGCTTCTGAGGCAGCAGTGTCCCCTTCCTCCAGTCCAGGAACTCGTGCAGCGTGGTGAAAGGGTCCTGGGTGACGGGACACTTGTCGGAGTCGCTCCACACCTCCAGGCCAACCAGCGCCACACGGATGTTCAGGGCCCGGTAGAACTGAGCGGGGAGAAGTGGGAAGAGTCAGATGGCTGAGCCGTGAGGGAGTCGGGCTCGTAATCAGAAGGTTGCAGGATCGATTCCCCGCCATGCGAAATGACGTTGTGTCCTTGGGCAAGGCACTTCACCCTACTTGCCTCGGGGGAATGTCCCTGTACTTACTGTAAGTTGCTCTGGATAAGAGCGTCTGCTAAATGGCTAAATGTAAAGGAGAAGGACAAGGGGTCTTCTTATGGGGGAAGTGGGGTACATTTGTTCTGGAGAGGGTACGGGGGGGCTAGGGGACTGGTGGACGGGGGACTTGGGGGACGAATAAGACTGTAAGGTCACAAGAAGGAGAGACACACATCGTTTGATGTCGAAACGATTCCATTTCTCCCCCGTTACCCTTTCACGCTTGACACCTGTCTATTTATACAGCATCCATCTGGAGCCCTAAAATAAGACTTTCGAGACAAGGCAGTTGTGAGAGACTGACATTAATATATCACACAGGAATCACATTCATCTCCCCCGTCGGCCGTTGTTCTATTTGCAACGTGTGATTTATCACTGCTGTGTGGAGCGGGGGTGAGGATCGTACCTTATCCACGTAATTGGCTATCTCGGCCAGTCTCTGTTTCACTCTCTCCACGTCCTTCCCCTGCTTCTGAAACTGAACACAGACGCAACATTTGTGTCACCAATGTTGGGTCAACTGAAGTCACAAGCAACCTTCAAGTCAACCTGTGGTGCACTTGATATGTTGTTGTGTATAATAAGCTGGTACACAAGTTTCCAAAAGAGATTCCATTGAAGGACTGAAAAAAAGCTATTGCTGAAGTGAGAATCGCAATCTCCTGTGCTGACAGCCTCCTGTAGTGGACTGTGATGTTGGTCTGACATGTGTAGCACAGTATGCCAGACAAGCTGTCAAGCTGAGATCCATCTGGAATGAGGGTCATCTCCATGTGGGAGAGAAATCATCGTCGTGCCAACAGGGAGCCAGGGTTCCTGGCAGACACCCGTTCCGTGATGAGACAGCCTTTCAGTCTTTACCCCTCTGAGTTTAAACCTGCATTCACACCCAAGGTCTCTGACAACACCGTCTCCCCCGGGCCTCGATACTGCGGTCTGGGTGGTAGACCTGACCACTTCCTCTCCAGCCCAGGACAGAGGGCAGCTGGGAGGAAATCCCAAAGCGAGCCTGTTTTCTCCTTGGCAGACCACTTCTGTATCCACACACGGTTTCCTGTTTCCTGTCTGGGGCACTGGGGAATAGTTCAGAACTTCCTGTGAAGCCCTGGACCACATTGGCTGTTGCACACTGACCTAATTCTACAAGTCCTCGGGGAGCTTCATTTTTTTTTTTCCTTCTGTCAGGCCTGTTTTCTTCTTCTATTCTTCCTTTGTCTGTTTCCACTGTGGTAATCTCTATCAGTGAAGAATGGAACATCATATGTACGCATAAAAAAACATGGAGGGCTTACCTCTCTGTTGTCAGCAACAATGATCAGCTCCACGTACTTCGTAGCCTTCTGAGCATGTCTTTTGTGCTGTGATACAAAGAGAAAAAGAGAGATAGACAGAAGGTGGACAAAAAGGTTATGATGGATTCTGGGAAGGAAACAAATAATCATGGAAACAGATAAAGAAATAAGAAAAGTGACAATTTAAACAACATTTGCACTCAGGGGAGACTGACATCCTCAATTTAACCCACCATTATTTTCATGGGCTGACTGTCATATCCTGCCTGGTAAACAACACACACACACACACACACACAGAGTTCTCGTCTCGTCTCGTCTCTCGTCATCTGCCGCTTGTCCGGGGATCGGGTCGCGGGGGCAACGACCTAAGCAGGGAGGCCCAGGCTTCCCTCTCCCCGGCCACTTCCACCACCTCTTCCTGGGGGACCCCGAGGCGTTCCCAGGCCAGCCGAGTGACATAGTCCCTCCAGCGTGTCCTGGGTCTTCCCCGGGGCCTCTTCCCAGTGGGACGTGCCCGGAACACCTCACCAGGGAGGCGTCCAGGAGGCATCCTAATCAGATGCCCGAGCCACCTCAGCTGGCTCCTCTCGACGCGGAGGAGCAGCGGTTCTACTCTGAGCCCCTCCCGGATGACCGAGCTTCTTACCCTATCTCTAAGGGAGAGCCCGGACACCCTGCGGAGAAAGCTCATTTCGGCCGCTTGTATTCGCGATCTCGTTCTTTCGGTCACTACCCATAGTTCGTGACCATAGGTGAGGGTAGGAACGTAGATCGACTGGTAAATAGAGAGCTTCGCCTTTCGACTCAGCTCCTTCTTCACCACGACGGACCGATGCAGAGCCTGCATCACTGCGGACGCCGCACCGATCCGCCTGTCGACCTTGCGCTCCATTCTTCCCTCACTCGTGAACAAGACCCCGAGATACTTGAACTCCTCCACTTGGTTCAGGATCTCCTCCCCAAACCGGAGATGGCACTCCACCCTTTTCCGGTCGATAACCATGGCCTCAGATTTGGAGGTGCTGATTCGCATCCCAGCCGCTTCACATTCGGTTGCGAACCGCTCCAGTGAGAGCTGAAGGTCACGGCCCGATGAAGCCAACAGGACCACATCATCTGCAAAAAGCAGCGACCCGATCCTGAGGTCACCAAACCGGACCCCCTCAACACCCTGGCTGCGCCTAGAAATCCTGTCCATATAGGTAATGAACAGAATCGGTGACATAGGGCAGCCCTGGCGGAGTCCAACCCTCACCGGAAACAAGTTCGACTTACTACCGGCAATGCGGACCAAACTCTGGCACCGGTCGTACAGGGACCGGACAGCCCCGATCAGGGAATCCGGTACCCCGTACTCTCGGAGCACACAGAGTTTCTTGCAGAAAAACTGGCTTGTTGTAAAACATTGATAGAATGTTTTACAACAAGTAAATAATGTAATTAAAGAGTCATTAAATAGTATGAATCATTACAGAAGACCTATCACACTATCACCTGTTGTTTGGTATCACTCTGTCATAAACACATGCCGCACAATTATGTTGTGGCATTACATAAACAAAGCCTGATTCATGTAAGCTATGAACACTATTCTTTCCAATCTCCTCTCCATTTAGGTGGCCCCTGGTCCTTTTATAGTGAACTTTGAAAGCCCTGGCTGCAGGTCACTCGATGTGAGTGTTTAATCAGAGGCTAAGTCTGTTATTCTGGAGGGCTAGATGGAAGTAGGTACAACAGTGGCAGATGGACGTGAACACCTGCTACATGGAAGCCAGTGGCACAGCTTGTCCTGTGGCACTGTGATAGATGTCTGAAGCCAGGGTGAGAGACTAGGGCCAAGACCAGACCTGTACCACAGGATGAGACACTAATATTCCCGTGTCCAACCATCAACAGTTTAGAGGTTCCAGGCCCATCCTTTTCAATCCACATCAATCAATATTTAGGCCCAATACCACTGTCCTGTTTCATGCGTGTGACAGACAGGGTGAAAAACTCCACCAGGTGCCTTACCCTAGTGCTGAATGACTGAAACGGGCTCCTCAAGTGGTTGTCAATGGTGTCAGAGGACAGGTTGAAGCCATGTCCACAGGTTCCAGGGGACAGGTCGAGGTCTTCTCCTCGGTAGATGAGGTGGGTACCATTGTCAGGCTCAAATGCTGGTTCCAGGATATAGGTTTTGTTTTCAAGTGCAATTAAGCCCCTAGGAAGGTTAGGGACACTGTTTCAGGAAGACAGTACAATAGTTTCCCCAAGCCTGCCACAAAAATTTACTGAATGGAACTGATGATTTCAAGAAAACTTCGTTTTAAATGCGAGTTCACCCTCAGCGTGACTCGAGATGTGTCAAATTGACAAACAGTCTGACAGTGATGGCCACAATTTCACATTGTCTTTGCAATAAGGCTAAATGACTATTTCTCCTCAAACATCCATTTAACAGGAGGGCCCTTAAAATGAGCTGATGACCTTAGTAAAACTGAATGCTTTAAGACTTTTATCAAATCTCCAGTTTGTTGACTTTTTCAGCAAAATCATTTCTTGGGGGTATTTACTATTCCAGGTCAATGTTTTATCACAAATTTATAACAGCCAAATGTTCCTGGTCATTAGTTTTTATGGCCTCGTTAAAAGCTTTTAAGGCATGCAAAACATTTTCTCCAGCTATAATACAGCTCCGGTTTTAAGGGCAATTAAGCAGGAGATGACTGTACATCAACAAGCTTTTTGTTGATGCTCTCACTCCATCGGGATCTTTTATAGTTTCCAGGTGGCCATTAGTTACAGATAGATGCCTATGAGAGTGGAGGAGAAGAGGATAATTACTGGATGCATAGCGAGAGAAGAGGATGCAACCCCCTCTCTCTCCAGGGACTGTGCATCTGACCAGCTGTGAAGGGCTGTAGGTAAAAGCACTCATGGCATGCACGCAGGTCATGTTAAAGAAATGCATCCGCTCCCAGAGATGCCTGTGGACACTTGAACCCGCGGTCCCAGGCTGCCAGAAGACTGCCCCTGTTGTCTGACTCACCGGAGGCCGGAGCAGGTGCTGATGGTGACATCAGAGTACGGGTGGTCCTGCACCTGCCCATGGTAGTAGCAATTACTCTGGGGACAAACATGTCGTTAAGTACTTAATCAGGCTGTGAAGTGAAATTCTGGACACATGGATGGTTGTTTTTATTTATGGTCTACAATGGACATGAGGAGAGATAGAGAATAAAAGGTAATTTAGAGTTTGAGAGACAGACACACTGCAGTGACTGTCTGTCTGGATGAGGGGGCGAAGGAAGTGTCTGGTTTGGAGAGAAAACAGACATTTCATGGCTAACTGTGTTCTTTCAAGTCTGAACCAAACCCTCCAAGATCAACTGTCATTTAGCAACCAGCCAACCATTCCTCAGTCCCAAATGTACTTTCTGTCAATACTGCACTATAAGAGGAAATACCTAAGGCTGGTTCTTAACAGACTTTAACAGAGGAAGCTCAGCCAAGTTTTTTATCTTGGAAAAGGACTTGGGTTCAACTGCATAGGAAAGAGTTTGTGTCAAGTTTGTACACCAGCTGGCTCTTGCTGAGTCACCAGCTAATGGCCTTTAGCGTGACATTAAATATGAACACAGGGGTTCAGCAAACGTTCTGTGTATAGCATCTATATTAATACCACCAACTCATATTTCTTTCATGACACAGTGCTGCTGTTTTTGGGCAACAATTCAAGTGTTCTGTATGTTGACCCAGAGTCTATAAAGACATGGTTTGCTTCTGGGAATGGATCCTTCCATACGGAAATAATAGGCTTTTAAAAGGTCAACTTGGCACATTTTTATAAGTCTAAGGAAAGATAAATATCAGCAGATTTAGACAGGAGTCCTGTCACCATAACACAACTTCAGCATCTTCTTTCCTACCTGACTTTTGAAAGTCTATCACTCTGACATGCAGTACTCTAGCCTGCTCTGCATGTGGCAAAACAACTTTTAAATAATAATGATATACATTTCTATGAGATTAGGACATCTTATAATTAGCATTACTAGTTACAATACTGTAGGATGACCTCTCCTCTTCAGCTGCACAAGGCAGATGAGCAGGTACAGAGAGTAATGTTGTTTCCATAGCGAGACAAACCATCTAGCATGTCTCCAAAATGAGCTGACACCAAAGGTATAAGACAAGACAGTGAGGGGAAAACACCTAGCTCCAAATGTTCAACTTTGGTTCCACCAGTTTCTGTTGGAAAGTAAGGAAAAGAAAGGTGCTGTATGCGCGCAACTGAACTCTGAGAGAACTGAGGTGAAAGGAAACTTAGAAGGAACACCCATTTTGATCCATTCATTACACCTTTCTAACAGTAGGTGACTTCCTCCAGCATGCACTTGCACAAGACATTTTGTAAAATAAATCCATTCATTGTAAATTCAAGATAATATCATACATAGCCTTATGTCATAACCTGCTCAAAATACTCCCGATGGATTCACATTCCATCATCTTGATGAGAACAGAATGATATAATTCACCACCCGTCAGTCTACACCATCATCAAATAACAGTGTGTCTGCTTGTCATGCCACTGTTCCAGATACCAGTACTATTCTTCTCGGCATGTGATTCTGAAAACATCAGTTGATAGCTGACGTTCTTACTGAATCATCCGTTATGACAAGCTGAGAACCACGTCAGTTCAAGCATGAATATCAGGTGCACTCGTTCCCCTGCTTACCGTGACGTTGTGGGCTGTGACGACTGCACTCCCGTCCTCAAGGTAATGTGTCTCAGTGTAATGGCTTGCGAACAGACCCCTGCAAAACAGACAACAAACAAACAAAAGACAGAGGGACATCTGAAAAGGGTTATTTTCAGACCCAAAATGAAGAGAATTGTCTACTCTGTTTTGTAATAGTCTGGAACTAAACATTTGTTTTCTTCTCAGGCTTTCTGTATTCCTTGGCAGGCCACTGGAATGATTCATGTTGAAGAAAATGGCACAACAAAGACAGTTCACTGGGAGTAGTAGAAGTGAATTAACAATGCCCTGTGTCCATGAATGACATAGCCTTCTAAGGCAATTATTCCAATGTGTGTGTGTTCCTGTCAATGTGTGCATATATGTGTGCATGCATGTGTGTGTGTCTCAACAGCTGAACCGTCAAAGTGACATCTAAGGGGATGGTCCTAGAAAATAATCTAGGATAGTGTGTGTGTGTGCGTGAAAGAAAGCCAATGAAAGAAAAAACGCCCTCCTAACTACAGTTCATTCAGACATGTATCTACATGGAGCAGGCTAATATGTCGACTCTCTCAGGAGAGACATCTAAAGACACACAGCTTTTTAAAAAGCAACCAATCGACTGTGCAGTCCCAGAACAGGCTAGGCTGAGAACACCACCCCCAAAGCGATGACCCATTTACCAGCAAAGATGATATTTGAAAATGTCATTAATTCAATCAAAACACACGTTAAAGTGGGATGGCTGGAGAGGATTTGGGATGGATCACTCAGAGAGATTGAAAAAATGGGATGCCGTGTGCGTCCAAGTCACAGCAGGAGATATCCCACCATGCTACCATCCTACACTGCCTGTCCTCACCAATATCCAGGATTAGCTGAGGAAGGATTATACAGTAAAGACATACATAAATTCAGCATCTATGGATAGTATTTGCCTCCGAAAACTGAAATGAGCAACAGATCCATTGCTGCTGTCATTGCTCCCATATGACTTAACTACTGTCTGTCTTTTACGGCTATTTCTGTGTCGCCATTACAAACTTACCACCAAGCAAAAGCTGGGAAGTTAATGTTATGTAGCTGCACCCCATCCATATTACACTGAAGGCCTTCAGCAAGCACGATAGATCAAAAGTCCAAAAGCTGGTATTTGCCTTACATGGCATAAGAGGATATGTTTGTAGTCCAGATAGGATTTGTGTTTGCCTAATGCTAGTTCCCTGCAAAGGCTAAAAAAACATTTCAGGGTAGGAAGCTGGCTTAAGATGAATAATTCATGTCAAGGTGCCATTACATGCATTAGGAGGTTGGCTGTAGGTTGAACATGATCAAATCATCCTGTAATCAACTCTCTGGTAAAGACAGATGATGGAACAAAGGCTCTCTACAGCTGAGTGTGCGTGCTGCCTCTCTGCATGTCCCTCTTGGCTACACACCTACAGCCCTCTGGGGTACTGGGCCTTGCCGAGTCCAAAACATAATGAAAAGGCAAATAGCATGCATAGTTATGGAATATCTGATCTGTATCTTGGCTTCTTTAGTGGAATGACCACATGCTCTTCAGAAAACAGAATCAATCATGACATGTCTGATGTTGTTGTTGTTGGGGTTAGAGGCTGCATAATATGATGGTTAGATCTCAGGCTCAAAAATCCTCACAAAGCAAACAGATCTCTGACAGAAGAAAGAGAGCGAGGGTGGATGTTTTTTTCTAGACATTGTAAAACGCCTAAATTTGATTATGCCCACTCCCCGGTAATGAGAACCCACCAGTGGCCATCTTTTTGTCAAGCGGAACCAGTAGCCATCAAATGACATTTAGATGGCGGATCACTTCAAAGAGGCTACTTCCCAAAGCCTTTGATCTCGTCCTGTAGGAATCGGCGTGACAGTTACCAGAACCCCCCTGCACAAACCCAGCGTGAACCCCAAAGGCTCAGCTGTAGAGATGTTTTTCTTCCAAGTAGAGAGATGTATGGTTTCTACAGTGGTTGGGGAGTCAAAGATTGGACGGGAAGACCATGAAACACCTTCGGTTTGAGAGAGATAAACCGAGATGGTTATGTATTTATCGAAGGATTCTGGAGTATTTATGCCATGCCCTGACACACGCCACACAAGGCCTGATTGAAATTCAAGTCTTCAGTTTGACTGTCAGGTTTGATAACCGTCATTGACGTTAGCAAGGAATAAAAGGCTTTAACAGCACGGCCCCTTACCCTTCCAACACTCCTTTAGCGGTCTATATTCCATACTGTCCAATGTGTCATACTAAGAAATAGACCTGTCAGATGCAAATCATTGATTCTCTCATTTGTAGTAGCCTTTTGCAGTTTACAGTTTCTAATGTTATCACAAACAAGAAGAGATATCGCTTACACTCGATGTTGTTAATTCACTGTTGTAAGCTCCTTCACTCCAAGGTGCTATATTGTGTAATGGGGATAAACAAAGACAATTATTATTTCTGGTACATACGTACCACTCACTGGCTTAATACACATATTCATAACAATTGAAATCAATGAACATTGATTTCATAGGCCTTCGAGTGTGTTGTGTTTCATTAAGCATGGACAAACATTTAATTAGCACTTCCTTAATAGACACACAGGTTAATTGTGATGAATGAGGCCATTTAAGTGGAATCTAAGGGAGGTCTAAACAACAATCTATCTTCCTGTGGTGTTCCAACACTCCTCCACTGGCGACAGCTTTCCAGCGATTCATATTCGAACCTAGTCCTATGTTTTGTACATTTTTGTCAATAATACTTTTTCAGGTTCAGCAGACCAGAGCAGAGACTTCCTAATGTATAAATAGCATCCAAGGCATAATCAAGCAAACAATTGAACACTTTTTTAATATGGTACATTTGATATTTTTCCATGATGTAGGATCTGTCAAACAAACAAAAAAGCACACACACACATGCACACACACACATGCATGGCTTGCTGTTTGCTTGCATAATTGGGACGAGTCAAACACAGACTGAACGCAAACCAAAACAGGACGATGCCAGGGTCTCCAGAGCAGAGCATAATATCTTTAGGTGGAACTCGATAGGTCTCTAACTGGATTTCTGGTAAAAAAGGTAATGCAATTTTAAAACGTTGCATATGGTAAAAAAGTTGTGCACATTCCTGTAGACTACTTCCACTCTGCTTCTATGTAAATGTGAGGAAAGTGCAGCATTTTAATACACATGAAGCCACACCTCAAGTAATAATTCACCATTATGAGAACCCCCTGGAGCATTGAGCGATTTGAGTGCAATTCAGCGCTGCTTTATTCAGTGCTCTTTGTAATCTGAGTAATTTCACTGAACAGAGTCTCTTGCCTTCACAGACGTGTAGAGGAGTGAGAGAAAGGGGAGAGCCGTAGAAAGGTCTGTGGTTGACAGCCATAATTCTATTTCCACACGCCGTTGCTCTCTAAATTGATTTACATACAGCTCCATGCCCCCCCCCCCCCCGCCCCCCCCAGCTTAGGCACGCTTCTATCTGGGGCTCTGCAGTGAGCTCACAGAGATGGTGGAAGAAGATTCTCTTTGAGCTGAAGAAATAATGGACTCTCATCACAAACACTGGGGGGCCTCAGAAGGACACTGATGACAGAATCCAGTGACAACCTACTGATCATTAGTCAGTCTTATCTAGCTATGATAAGTTATCAGTGGAAAAAAAGTATCTACAGAAGCCTAAAGACTCTTTAATTAAGTCACTGTTAATTAATGCATAAAATAATCTTCACTTTTATTTCCAACTTCAACACACCAAGGTTTCAGCCTAAATATTAGAAACTAAATATTAACATATCACCAGATCACTTGTTTGTGGGTTCTGACCAATATATTTATATTTTTCTATTTGTCAACCTGGTATCCTTGAAGGCAGGGGACAAAGCATATTCTCTGTTTCCAGTCTTAGAAAACAGTCCAGTCAGCAGTACTCTCTGCGGCACATGCATCCCAACAGCACTGCAGTCTCAGATGAGTCAAACCGATGGAGAGAGACAAAAAAACAACTCCCGAGTGGAAGAAATACAGGGTCTTCCCATCAGCAGCGAATCACAGGCAAGCACAGGAGTTGAGTAGCTGTGGTGTTGGCAAAGAGGTCAAACAGACACACATGAGGGAGGGAGGGGGCGCCCAACCCCAATGTGGGATTCAAGAGAACACGCGTGTCACCGCATGTACATATCCGATTCAAACCAATTTCATTTCCGTTGACCAGCCTGAACATACTGTCCCCATGTCATCTTTGACATGTTTTCTGAAAATGTACTGTGGCAAATCATATCGTGCACATTACCAAAAGGGTGGGAGAAAGAAGATCTCAAAGCGGTTGTGTGAATTGAGTGATGTAGGCTACATATTGTTAAATGGAAGGCCAGTCTACAAGCTTAAGTGGTGACCTCCAGTGACATGACAATGATGAAGGAAAACAGCTCTCTGAAGCATAAGCAAAGCTCACATTCATGTGGAGAAGCGGTCGAAACACTGAATGGAACTCCTACACACATCTCTCCCCTTCTTACTTTGCAACCACAAGGTCTCTGTCTTTTTCCCTCCCTCACTCACAATCCTTGTTTGTCTTCATTCTGCAAGAGACCCTCTCGCCAAACGTTTTCATTCTGCAAAGTCTTTCTCTCTCTCTCTCTCTCTCTCTCTCTCTCTCTCTCTCTCTCTCTCTCTCTCTTCCTCCATGTTGGTCCTTTGTCTGTAATTTGTTATATATTGAATTCTCAATAAAAATGTTTTTATGTTCTCCATAGAAGCAGGAAAATCTCTTCAGAGTAGCACACTCTATTCCAAAGACAAAGCAGGTGTTGCCTAGTCTCCATAACAGCAGGAATACAGAAACAAAGGATTACTGTGCATTGAAACATCTTTGTTTTAATACTTTATAAAGGCATGGATTTGGTGTGAAACAAATCATTGTACAGAGAGATTTATCACCAGAATGCTGCTCGTGCTTGTCCTGGAGAGGGCCTGAAGTCACATGACAACCCTGACCCTGAGATCCCAAGGTACAGTCCAGTTTTATAAGAATCAGCCATTTCATTGCTGTTGGCCTACACATCCGGAATATGTAACACCATTAAACAATTCCCTCATCTGGCATATTTTTCCATTTCACTGTACAATGAACATGATCTCATACTCTTTAAAGGTAACAGCTGGCCAGTTGACAGTGGTGATCCTTTTAGATATTATACGATTAAGAGTGCATGAAGTCAAGACTACACAGAGGGCTTCTATGGACCAAAACTTTTCTACGTTAGTATTCTGCTTCATTTTAAACCTTACATTTTATATGATAGTTTTTTGAACAGCTCTCTATTTTCTGAAGTCCTTAGTCAATCACAGAGTGACATGAATCAACTGTAGTTTGCAATTGACCTAACACCATGTGACTGTTTTTATGTTAGCACATTAAAAACCATAAACCTGGAATGGTGTTTGAAACTTACACATACGCAGTCACCTCATTCCCCTAATAGGTAGGTAGGTACTTTTTAACCCCAGGAGAAACTGTGGTAATAACTCCAGGTAGTGTATGCACTGCCCACTCCTCAGAGGAGCTTAAGTATCTTCCATATTCACATTCACCAGAACTAATGAGGGACTAGGGATCTTCAAGGAAGAAGACCTCTCATTATTCATAGAAAAGAGTAAACAAATCCATAAATGTTATTGTCAGAGGGTTCATATCTCTCCAATTAATCAGAAGTTGTTCCCTAAGGCATTTTCATTGTTCAGCCAGACTTCTTTTGTCTAGAGGGAAAATACACAATTAAACGCTGTAACATTCAAAATATTCTCTCCCTAGTCCTCCCTCCCTTCTTTCCTTCCTTCCTTCCTTCCTTCCTTCCTTCTTCCTTCCTTCCTTCCTTCCTTCCTTCCTTCCTTCCTTCCTTCCTTCCTTCCTTCCTTCCTTCCTTCCTTCCTTCCTTCCTTCCTTCCTTCCTTCCTTCCTACCTTCCTACCTTCCTTCCTTCCTTCCTTCCTTCCTTCCTTCCTACCTTCCTTCCTTCCTTCCTTCCTACCTTCCTTCCTTCCTTCTTTCCTTCCTTCCTTCCTTCCTTCCTTCCTTCCTTCCTTCCTTCCTTCCTTCCTTCCTTCTTTCCTTCCTTCCTTCCTTCCTTCCTTCCTTTCTTTCTTTCTTTCTTTCTTTCTTTCTTTCTTTCTTTCTTCCTTCCTTCCTTCCTTCCTTCCTTCCTTCCTTCCTTCCTTCCTTCCTTCCTTCCTTCCTTCCTTCCTTCCATGCTTTCTTCTTTTTTCCCTCTCTTTCTTTCTTGTGTCCTTTCCTTTTCTTCTTTCTTTCTGAAAGTGGAAGGTACAGTACAACAGACCGGTAAAAGAGGCAATGACATGCTGCTTTAGCAGCAACTCATAAAACAGCATGTTTCCTTGGCTGTCACTGTTCCCCCTTGTTGCTCCTCATGTCCCAGTCCCCACAAAGTGCCCTTAAAAATGTCTCACATCATTAGGTCCACTCCTTTCTATTTGTACGGAGTTAGCGTTGATCCCCCAGAAAGATAATGGCGCCCAATCTGTCATTCCACACCCCATTACCCTGGTAACATGGCGGAGGTTGTGTCTTTCACTCTGCAATGATGTATCACTTAAACAAAGGATTGGGTGACTGCGCCGTGTTCCTTCAGAGCAAGGAGTCTGCAGAGCTGAGAGAGGCTTGGGCAGGTAGAGACCAAGACATCGATTAAAGACTGGATATGGGTAATGACGCACTAAGGACTGATTGAAAACTTGTCAGCCTTTTAGTTGTCAATTCTGTGGGACTTGTACCGTTGCTAACCTATGCCTGTTTTACTTGACCACCGTGCAGTTTGCAGGCTACTATCAACTCATACAGGAGGTACCAGCGGGGTCGCCAAACGTTCAAAGGTCATAGGTTAAGGGACATAGGTTATTGGGTGAACATTAGGTGCATGGGGAGGGGAACTGGTTGAAAGCGGTAACATCTGTGACGTCCTACGAATCCAAAAGGCGTCTATTATTCACATCATGGATAACAAACTGTGGTAATCTGTCTCTGCTTGTTTAAATAGTGACATCCTTTCATAATTGAATGCCTTATCGCTGAAACTGTCGGTTAAACTAATCCTGCGCAACCTCATCTGCTTCCTGGGCAAGGTTTTCCCACTGGTTCTGTCGGTGTGTTTGCTCACTGGTTCCTTCAGCTGATTGTCCGACCCCTGTGTTGTCAGGCTCACTCAGGAAATCGCCTCCGTCAGACCTCGGATGCGTTTCCTCTCTCTGCGGCGTTCTCCTTTGCATGTCTCGCAGCTTCTAAATTCGTGCTTCCTATCCGTTCTTGCGTGTGTGCGTGCGGTGTGTGGCTGTATTGGGGGCAGTGGGTGCGTGTGTGTATGTGATTGTGTGTGCGCGTAAGTCGAGGCGACAAAGACTAACGTGTTGGAGCTGTGGATGGATGCTTATCACACTAGATTCATCCCCACCGCCATGTCCTGAACTACTGCAAGCTTTGCCTTGTTGAATTTTCACCTCCAGGCCAGTAGCGTGTAATCCCCCTAATCTATCCGTCGCCTGGTTCATCTGATTGTTAAGTGAGTGATTGGTCTGGATTATCCATATGAGATTGAGATCAGTGGCTCTGTGGAGCAGGAGGAGCAGTCAGACGTGGAGCTCAGCGAGGGGACGGTCTGACCTCATAGCTTTGGGGCGGCTGAAGTTTCAGTTTTATAATCCTAGAAAACAACTGATGTATGGGACTCCCATATAAAGCAGTATCCTTCTTCATCGCAGTTCACATTTATTTTGTCTGTGATATTGATGGCACGAGGGACCGTGAGAATAGCGTGCTCTGGTGAAAATGTGGATATCGTAGATCCAAGATGGGGAAAAGGATAGATGTGTCGAGTGTGCAGGGAAATGTAATAGAATCCCATACTACTACGGGCGCATTGTCTCTGAGACAAATGCATGCAAATGTACACATGATGTATACACACTGTGCTTCTATCCTCCCCGGAGATCTGCAGAGTAAAGGAGAAGAATGCGTTCGCTCGTGCTCCCGAGATCTGCCGTTCCCACTGATCCAGAGAAATGTTGCCCCAGATAAATAGATACATTATGCATCATTAACATCCACAGTCCACAGTATGGAAAATACATGACCCCTTCTGACTTACCATATTTTTCCCTCTTGCCTAACTTGCATGGTTGTAGTTCATCTCAATGTGTCTAGCCGGGGGATATTCAGAGCATGTCTTACTCTGTGAAATGGGCGAGGCTGTGCATGCATCACCCCTGTGTTCTCATTTAAAAGCACTTACTCTCTGTAATGCGTTAAAGAACGTAGCAGAAAAGTGCTGATGCGTGCGGGACCTTGCCGTTCCGCTAGCTAACACCCTTGACAGGTGACCCATATATGTAAGGTTAAAAGCAGTGAAAATTGGGCGGCATCCCACCCAATGTTCTCCTGCTTAGTAAATGACGAAGGCGAAAAAAACACACACACACACACAACACAAACACATTTGGCTAAGTGGTCCGACAACATTATCGCCAGGCTAAGAATAACCCCAAGACTAAACTTGCAGGAGGAGCCAGCAGTGATGCAGGAGTTGCCAGGGGTCTCTGAGAAGTTCCACTGCTCAACAAACTCTCTTAACTTCACAGCTACCTCAGAGACATAGAGGGGGGGGGGGGAGGGAGACAGAGACAGAAAGAGAGAGAATGTGTACGAGAGAGAGAGAGAGAGAGAGAGAGAAAGAGAGGAAAAATAGGGGAAGAGAAAGAGAGAGACAGTGAGAGTATAAAAAATGTAGCAGTGAACAGCAGGAAGACGGGGAGAGATGGAGACCCCTGGGGCTTGGTTCGAGGCCCTCACAGGCTAAAGTAGCACTCCTCTGTTCTCCCTGCGCAGGACCTCTCTTCTCTCCTCCCTCCGTCTCTCTGTTTCCTAGAGGGGCTTGAGTCATCCCAACAGCTCTCTCAGTCTCTCTGCCACCCATCAGGATCTTAATTAAAGACCAATAGAAGGAAAGTTCTTCCTCTAATGGTTTCACTGAACAATCATTTAACCTACAAATTTGCAATTTGAAAAATCCAATCATTTTCATTGTGTAATGGAAAATATCACAGGTTTAGCAGTAGGGTGTAGTCACTGACTCTCTCCCCTACAGTCCACTCTCACAGACAAGACCCCACTGCCAAGACCTCAGACCCTGGCAGTAGACCTAGCCATGTAGAGGTTTCACAAGACTAACAGCAATGTTTAGTACCCCCTGTACTAAGCACGATTTTGACTTAGTTTGATCAACATATGTGTAAAGACCACAAATGTTCATCACTCCTAATGGCCAATTCAACTCCCATAACTGCCCTTCACAATGTTCAAATGGGAAATGCACGCTTCAACACTGTCTCCAAAACTCTGCAGAGATGCGTACAATTGAACCTGGCAAGGCGTGGCAAGTCGGTCGTGACAGGCTTAGGGCATTAGGCCCTGGCACAACAAGCGAGGGCCACAGAGGTTTTTGGCGTTGAGGTTGAGGGCCTATGTGTTTGCAGCAGGGGGAGACTTCTGGGCCAAATCCCCCTTTGGTGGTCGTAATCAGGACAAAGGTGGCCAGTGGAGAAGGGGGGGGCGTGGTTTTCATAGAAACAAGCTACTCCCTCCTACTGTACATAAAAAAACACATACATATTGTACACATACACACTTGATTTATTCTCACTATGCTATCTTATGCTATATTATTTTATACTTATTCCATAGCTTATTATCGAGACAGAAACAAAGAGTTAGAGAAAGAGAGAAGCTGGAGCTGATGCTGATATCCGGCGTGCCTGAATTGTAATCAACCGCTTTGCGATCCCCAGCAAAGTCAGTAGGTGGCTGCAATGTGTTTAGTCTGTCTAGAAACTCTGCGCTACAATGTGTTTAGTCTGCGCTGCGAGGGAGCTCTTTAAAAAGCCCCATTAGGCTTCCGAGCTGACAGGCCAACAAGCTAACAGCTCGTTCTTCTCTGCAGGACCAGTGTGGCTGAAAGACAGGTCGACGTCTCCAAGACTTGACATACCTAATTAAATAGCTTGGAAAACGAGGTCTCACTCTCTCTCTCTCTCTGTCTCTGTCTCTCTCTCTCTCTCTCTCTCTCTCTGTCTCTTTCTGGCTCTTTGTCCACCTATTGTGAATGAGCTTTGTGGCTAATGATGTGCACCGCAAGGGACCATCAGGTGTGGGTGGGGGGGGGGCATGTCTTTGTCAGTTTCCTTCACTGATTCTACACAGTTTGCATAAACAGAAAAGAGTGCTGAGGAGGATGTTGCTATGGGCATGTTTGTGACAGACCATAATGATGTTGTTTAATGGTGGCCTTGTGTTCCTGAATAGCCCTTTCCTCCAGTCCTTCCTGAGAGAAAAGAATGAAAGGAAATGTCATCATGGGGAAGTATTGTGCAAAGCTGTATGGGTAATCTGTCAACATCTCCAGTCTAATATATGACACAAGGTAGAACAACTGATCATCAAATCGTTTTCTCAAATGATTTGTATTAATGAAATTTCAGTCAAGACAATCACGTATTAGATTTGAGCATTTATTGTTACGTGATATGGACATGTAGATTTACTATGACGGAGTGGATGATCTAAGGGAAGCACTCCCTGCCTCCTCGATGCAACACATACATACATGACATATGTGGCAGGGAGCAATAGAGATATAATCCCCCTGATGGATAGACATACAGACAGCATGGGGGAGAAGGGGATGGTGGAGGGTGGCAGCAGCACTGATCATACAACGACCGGGGTGAGTGTGTGCATATCCTCGCGTCTTTTAAGACGCCTTATCGGACGTGGCCCAATGGATATGCGCTGCTAACATGGGTGTGGCAGTGGGTGGAGTAAGACGCCTTACGTCCCCGATGACTGACTGACGCGCGCTGCCCGATTGCCCTGCCAGAACTAGCTGCGCGTATGAATGGCAAAATGGTTTTCAATGTATTGATTCAAACTGAAATCCTGAAGGGCGAGCTGTTTACATGTATTAACTCCAAGTGCACACACATGCAGTCACATACACATTTCCACAAATGAACACAAACAAATCGCCAATGCATACAGAGAATCACATGTACAGACACAAAGACACACACACACACATTGCACAATTTTTCCCTTGTATAGTGCTGTTGCAGTCTTTGATTACTGTAAATGTGGTAATGTCCCATAAGACTATCATTAGGTCATTACAGGCAGGTTCACAAGCTATGGATCACTACAATGCTTTAAAGAGACCATTCTGTCACACATACACACACACACGTCTAACCAGCCGCATGTGCAACGAGCATTAAATATCATATGTCACACAGTCCCCATTACAGAGGCCGAGGAAAATCTTTTTTCTTTCTTTTTTCCATATGTGCAATGACTGACATCTAGAACACGAAAGGTAGTCATGTGTGAAGGCAACATGGGGCCTCATTGGAGACAGACCAAACAATATGGAAAGAGAGTGGTCAAACATGCTATAATAAAACATCTTGTGTCAGTAGAGGATGCAGTCAACAATGTGCAACATAGCTCAAGAATTCAGATGTATGCTCTCTAACCTTGTCCTGACAGCTCGTCTTTCTGAGCTGAAAGGAGACTACTTGTTCTATTCATCTGTTTTCGGAATAATCAGAGCTCTATTCTGAGAGGGCTACAGCTGAGGAGCAACAAGTCCTGGAAAATGTAAAACAATAATGTGGTTGGTTGATCGAAATGCTATGAGGCCCTCCACTCAGACATCATAAACAGAAACAGAAACAGGCACACACGCACATGCACACACGCACATGCATGCATGCATGCACACACACACACACACACACACACACACAGGGGGGGGGAAATACTTGAGAAATGAGACAAGGGCTCCAATAATCAGGACTCAAGCTTTCAACTCTATTTCAGAGTCTGTATCTGCTCAGGTAGAAGCTGATAGAGAGAGAGTGAGAGCCAGAAGCAGCCCAGCAGACAGAACATTCTGGTCCAACTCCAAAACAACCTTTTTTGGATCAAACATTTCCAAAAAAGAAAAAAAACTTTTTGAACAATTGGGTGTGTTCAACCGGGAAGCTGTAAGAGTGTGTACCAAACGGAGGGCAGAGGGGGGTCAATCTAGAGAGATACAATGCTGAACTAAAAAGTGTTTTCAAGGTAAATACGGTAAGTACACACCGAACAGACACGTGTACATGAATACACACAAGGTACACACAACCTCGCACACACACACACACGTACGCACGCAGGCACACACACAGACAGACACACACTTCCTGCTGCTCTCCTCTCCCCAGGCCTTGAGCGTCTCTACACTGTGCTTCAGGATAGAGTACTGGGCCAGCGCCAGAAGGCTGCTAGCAAACATATTGGTTTATTAATTAGATCTGGTAGTCCGTTTACATTGGCAAGCCCTACATCATTTCTCACTGGCTCCACACCAGAACTTCTCTGGAGCTTCGCCAAATGAGGAAACCTTATGGACTCAGCAGAATCCAGTAAAAGACCACCACTTACAGTAAACCTTCCATAACTCAGCACATGATGCCTCTCCTAACTGAACACTTCGGTCCTCAAAAATACAATTTGCTAACTCTCCTCCTCCTTTGAGCCAGTTAAACAAACAGGGCCCATGGAGAGCAAACCAGCACTACAAGCCCCTCAGAGAGCTGAGCCTTACCTGCTCCACTCAGACTCTCGCCAGGGTTCTGTGGGAGTGCAGTTATCAACGCCTGACACACTGATTTCTTCAGTACCCTACCATCATTTACTACCTCGCCTTACGTCAAGAACCAAAGGCATATTTCACTTTACAAGGGTCCACAAATAGAACCAATGAACAGATAAAACAACGGCACCTCTGGGACAATTTGCAACCAAATCATGTAAAACAAAAAAATTCAGTTGTGAATTCACACGGAATCTGCTCTGGTAGTGTGTCTATAAAAGAAGGATGAGCCGTGACTCCACCAGCCTATTCATCTGTAATGAGGTCAGCGTCTCCTCCTCTCCTCAGCTCGGGCCATGAGAGAAGCATTGGTCTGGGGAAGACAGTCAAGGCTACTGATCTCCCCACGGAGGGGTCACTGACCACCTGTTCTCAGCCGGCACAGGGACTCATATCAGTGGACACATCTGGAGCCCTCGGGGGGGCAGAGCGGAAGGGACTGGCAGCCAGCCGGGCCCGGCGCAGGGCTGACCGATCTGTCACAGCTGATGCTGGGGTCACCGGGGGTCGGAGTGGGGGCGGGGGCGATGCTAGATGGAAGGGAGGGAGGGAGTTGAAGTGGGAGCAGCTTTTTTACTTGGAAATCATCAGAGGGAGACTTGAGAAAGTTGAGCGTGAGAAATGGGAAGTATTCCCTGAACGGGGGGGTGGGGGGGTGCGGGGGGTAGTTGAGGGTAGTGGTAAGGGAAACGCTGCACTCGATAACCTGAGCAATGTTCTGTTTTACCGGCAGTTGGGGACAATTGTGAGGAGCACCGTATCAGCAATCAGGACGCAGGTACAGCCGGGTTGATTATTATTATCTATTTATAAAGCGAGCGTTGAAATCAGAGCCCTGTGTTGATCCCAATTACCTCCTCCCTATTGGTTCCAGTTCACACAATGATATGACTTTGTCTGGTAGAAACCTTACATTACCGACTGAGGTCTATGCTAGCCCAATAGCGACACAGCATGTCTCTTCATGTCTCTAATCAGAGTCCAGGATATGTAGCAGTTGCATAGTTCTCCGATTTGAGTGGGCAATACAACACTTGAGAGAATATGGTTGCTTCCTGCCCTCCTGATTTGACAAATGTCCATCTCTGTGTGTGGAGCCCATGGCAGTGGCAGCTAGCAGGAAGTGATGCGGAAGAGGACTTACTCATTCTTCTCCAGTACCAGGACCAGCTGTTGGCCTTCCGCTTCGACAAGCAGCTGCAGTGACGCAGGGTGACTCTGGAACAGACACATGTCACAGGAGGGGTCAGGGGACAGGAGGGTCCGTGTGTCAGCCAGTACCCACAATGACACACATCCAGGACAGGACATTTAAATTGACAGGACTGGAAATTGGCATACAGGAAGTGGGTTCCCAGTGGTGGTTGATAGTGTGTAACCTCTGACCTGACTGAGGTTTCAACCCACCAAATTCACAGCTTCAAACCTTGCCTCAGTTGACAAGTGTCCATGACAGGTAATTAAACATTCACGCTTCGATCGAAAGTGACCAAAATATCCCACATCAGCACACTATTAGTCCCAAATCAACAGCTTGAACAGTTTTGTGGATTGGAATTTGGGGAATTTTAGAGTGAAAGCAACATTTTAGACGATTGTCTGCAAATTTCAGAGCTGATTGACGTTACTTTCACCAGGCACCCCACCTTCTCTTCGCCTTGGGTTCATGTTGTGGAGGACCATGGGAATCAGAGACTTGAGACTTTGGATGTATTGTGACAGGGCTATCCAAAAATGTGTGACACACAAAAAAACACACCTTAACAAATAGCTCCATGCCTTCCAGGCACAAACCCTAAGAGGGTGTCCAAGAATAAAGCTGTTGACAAGGTTATGAAAGAAAGCTTCCTGATAGAAAATCACAGTTTAGATAAATGTCCATGTTTCATTCTGTCATTTGGACAATGTTGAATGTCAAACATACAGACAGATAGAAAAGTCTGAGCAACAGAAAGGCAAGTAGTGTACCGTGGTCTAGAAAATCAAAGCAGTTAAATCCACAAACCCTTGTGGGAGAAAAGGGGATTTCTGACTGAAATGTCAATCAGTATGTCAACAGCGAGTTCATCATTTTCTATTCATGTATTCTGCCTTATTAAGCATTCTTACAGTATATCTAACAGTGGCTGCTGGTGACTCCAAAAATTGGGAAAAAAACTACAGCATGTTGTGTGTAGCAATAAGCTGACTAGCAACCTATTGTAAATGTACTATATAACCAGGGTAACATAATGCATCTGAAGTGTATCCCCATCTTCAACAAGATACAGATAATTACTATTTATTAATCACCAGGTAAGCAGGTATGGTCCCTGCTTCTGTAATACCGATGTCCCTAGGGTCGCAGTACAGTGCCCCTTGAACCTTCGTACTTATAACATTTATCGTCTCACCTGTTCCGTGTAGCCCAGAAACTAAAGGGCTTCTTCATTAAAAAATCTGCAACCTTTTTGGTAGGGTTAGTCATTCAAAAGGATGAAAAACGTTGAGAAGGAAACTTTTGAGTGAGGAACCCTTCTCTTCTGAAAGAAAAAGGTGCAGTGGTCTAACTTTTTCCAGAGTTGTATATCTGGACAAAATGTCAGCCTTCTGGGCATGGTCATTCATAAGATACTATATCTAAATGGGTTACTACAATAACAATGAAGAATACTAACAAATACAATAGGGTTCCTCCTACCGGAGTAATCCTTCCAAGGTTTTGACCAACAGGGTTCTGCTACAGTTAATTCAGGGATGTTTGTCTGCCACTACTCACTGTGTGTCTGTAGAGGCAGAGGGAAGAGATGGGAAGTTCACGTCAGGCCATCATCCAAAAGTTGGTCCTGACTCATCGCTTTTCATTTTCTCTGTTCTTTTTGAAAGTGAGACAGTAACCTGCCATGTCGGGACTACAGGGAAGGAGAGTCTAGTAGCATCTTGGAAAATATCTGTACCCTTATTAAGCACATTAGGAAAAATCTATAGGACTAACAGCTGACTCCTAGGCAAAAAAAGTAAGAACACAGCGTCAGCTGTAGGTGTTCTTTGGATTCAGTTATGTCCAACACTGAACGTAATATTCAGTGTCAAACTATCTTTTCATGTATCAGAGCAGTGGGCTATTGTGTTAAGAGGGGATGTGTAAAGGTTCCAGCTTCAATGCTTTGAGTGGCTCGGTACATTGTGTTGTTTTACCTTCACGATTCCCCATCTTATCCGAGACTGACTCATTCCTTTGAGGAGAGTTTAAAGGGTTCTTCCTTAGCTCTGTTCTTCTCTTTTTTTGTACAGGACTTGAGAGTCTATAACGTGATAGGATTCCCCTGTCCCCCTAAGGTGTAGGATTTCCTTGAGCCAGGAAAAACTAATCCATGCCAGAATTCTGTAAGGGATCAATCTAGGTAAGCCGGGCTGGTTTAAATATTCAGGGTGTACTACGACACCTCATCCCCCCCTCTGCAGAGCTCTCCTGACTTTGCAATGGAGGATCCCAAATTTCGGTTTCCTCTCTTTGCTGGGCCAAGTGTTCGTGTAGGGTTTCCTTGCCTGAAGCAACCCCAGAACCAGAGAGATCAGTCCAGAACACAGAACCTTTACACTGTGGTACTGCAGGCAAGCTGAGGCATATTCACCTGCTGTTCCGGTCTCAAGGGAATTTTACAATGTACAATAGCTGAATGTTCTTTTAGCTGATGTTGGTCAAAGCCTAAAATACATGCAGTTTAGGATTATGACATACATGTACTGTACTGTAACTCTACCCAGCAACTGTGCTGTTTGTTGATCGATCCAGTGGGGTTTGACACAGAGATCAGGTAGACTAGGTTCCAATTCTTGTTGCTGCCTGATCTTGTCTCAGACAACACAGAAAACGATCGGGGAGGAAATTGCTCAGCCCTGGCCTCTCCTATCTCCTATATCGTTTGAAAATGCAGGGTTTCATGCACGGCTGACTTGTAGAGTAGGAAGCCTGCCGAGTTTGGGGAATAATTTCACAGTGTGTGGCGCCCCTGGGCTATCTCACGCTACACAAACAACCGAGGGGGCCATTCAAAACAGCACAGACAGAGAAAGCAATGAGGGAAACCACAAAGAGGAATCTACAGAGGATAAACAGAGTGGGTAGAGGGAATTATGAGGAGCTCTCCTCTGGAACAACAGAGCAGGGCGAGGAGAGAGGCAAGCATCTGTGCTTGGCTGGGCTCTCAACAGCAGATTAGCATTGGCTGGCTCGGCCTCTAAGCACCATATTAGCATTAGCCAGGGCCACTAAGTGGCCATGTTATGAATATTTACCTTGGCTGGAAGCTGGCTGAGGGGCCTGCTCCGGTCTCTCCCTCCCAGCTGCACTGGAATGGTTGTCGGGTAGCGATGTAGCTTAGCGATGGCACCGCCTCCCAGGCTGGACTGGTCCATGTTGCTCCCTATAAACACATCAACGACAGTGATGAAGACAGGCTGGACATAGAATAAAGCAGACCATGATATGCCATGACAGAATGGAATATAAATAGTTGAATATTAGAAATGTATCCGGGTCAACAGACAAAACTACTGATCAACAATCACATTTTGCAAAGAACAAGTTCCACTCCTGGCACAGACACCGCATCACCTCAAGCAACACTTAACCCCAAAGACAAGCATAATTACACTGAGTAATTTAATATAACAATGGGTCACAGTTGGCATTCTGTGAAGTGAGGACCAATGTTATATTATATGACTCAATGTAATTATGTTGTTCCATCAGGGGGAGAACTATCTGTCAGAGAAAAATATGAAAGAGTGTATTACAGCTTTCTTTAATACAATGTCATGTGTACAGTATCAAGCCCACACACTAGCATAGGTAGGCTACATGTAACTCATCACGGTCATGTATTACTGAAACATCCCATCATCTATCATGTTAGCCATCCTCTCTTAAGGTAGACTTTATTGGCTGTGTGATGTAAAAACAAGTCCCTTGTACTATGACAGTAGTGTCCCCAAAGAACCTGCACCAATACCAGTCTTGCAGGACCAGCAGTAATACCCCCGATAAATAATGGATGCTCTCTCTCTCTCTCTCTCTCTCTCTTTCTCTCTCTCTCTCTCTCTCTCTCTCTCTCTCTCTCTCTCTCTCTCTCTCTCTCTCTCTCTCTCTCTCTCTCTCTCTCATTCAGCTCATGAAGTAGTCAGCCTATACAATATCTCTAGACTGCTTTGCATCAGCTCTGCCACTGTTGAAGATGAACACTCTTTGTTACGCCCATGCACACACACACACACACACACACGCACAAGGTTTCTCTCTGTCGACTCAAACTCCCCTCCGTCCTCTCCCTCTGCCACTCTCTCTGTCTTCCTATCTCTCTCTATTCTTCTCATCTCTTTTGTTCAATAATGCCATGTATTCATAACGGTCTCCTCTACTAAAGTAATCTTCTCTTCACCACGGATTGAAAGAGAAATGTAAATTCTGAATGCCATTTAACGTACCTTAAACAGTGAGGCATGCATCATTTCAATACTGTACTGTATTTCAACTGTCGGGGGATATACAGCAAGCTGTGTCCCAGGCTTGCTGTGGGAAACTTGTGGGGTGCTTTTCCGTCCTATCAGCATCCTTGCTGCTGCCAAGGCTCCCACAGACCACTGGGGCTGTCTGGGCTCTCTGAGGTCCACACTAAGCATGCTGCGATAACAGGCCCAGGGGGTTCCTGTGTGGCCGAGGAGGAAGAGATGGGAACACGAGGGGGGGGGGGGGGAGGGGGGGGGTGTTGACTGAGAGGAGTGAAGGTGAAGAGCAGAGGGGTGGAGGAGTGGAGAGATAACCTCCTGCTCACTTCAGTGGGAGACTGAGAGAACCTGTCATCCATCAGTGGAGATAGCGAGATGGGCTCCTTCTCTGATGTTCTTATAGAGCTCCAGCTGGATCCAAGACCGGGCTGGATATGCTACCAGGCAAACACAGACCAGTTGAAGGGCTTGTTCACGTCACTGTGACAAGGCCATGCGGGCCGCGCATGTTTGTTTGTGATTCTGTGTGCGCGCGTGTCAGACTAAGACTTTGAGCCCACAGGAAGTGTCTTACTCGCCGCCTTGCTCTGTTCACCGCTCAAAAGGTCTTTGTTTTTCTGTCACGCTGTCTCTCTTTAGACAGACAACAGTGACTCTCTTATAAGACTACGAGGAGTGCCGACAACACACAACAACTGCTTTGGTTCCACGTTCAAAAAGAGAGTGTGGCGTACTTTGCGTCTGGCCTGACCCCCCCGTTCAGCTTAAGGGCACCATATGAGACCTTCAGTTTTTAAGGGATATTTGAGCGCACGCCTACAGTAGTTTGTTGAATGTAGTGGTGCATGAAACCCACATCGGAGTCATCCCAGCAGCCACAGGCTGCGGCTGGAGGATCATAAAAAGAGAGAGAGAAAAAGAAAGTGCATTTAAAGAAAGGCCGGCAGACGTTTTTCAATAAATAAGCTTTTAGCACCACAACTGTTCTCACTTTCGTGACATGTGCTCTCTCTTACAAGAAAAAGAAAGACTCTTTTTTTGTTGCACTGTATTGTGTCGATACAGAGAGATGCTTCCTGCGTGCGCGCCAGTGTTATACAGTGTGTGTGTGTGCGTTTCGATGGGGGAGGAGGTTGCAAATTGAATAAGTATGCGCATGAATATTCCATCTATCATCTTTTCCTTCACAGACACTTGGGAATCAGGAATAAAAAGAAAAAAAGGCTTTCATGATTAATTGCATGTGCTTGATCTTCCTTGGGAACGTTAGAAATTTTAAATAAGACCGGTTCATTCCCTTCTGTCTTTTGGGGAGAATGATGGTTGGCCCGACCACAGCCCTCTTGACTATATTAAAAACCCACGTCTGCGTGGCATATTTTACTGCGCTCCCTTACATGGGTCTTGAAATAAAAAAGGGATAAATCAGGGGTGTTTCATTATTTGGGCTGCCCCAAGTTTCAGATAACAGCGGAATACATTACCTTTTATTCAAACCTGATATATGCAAGCTCAGCAGTGCTCTTGTTCAAGCATGTCTCTTGAGGAAGAAGTGAAACAGTCATAGGGAGATATAGGGAAGTGAGGGATGGCCAATGAAAGAGAGAAGACGGATGAAGGACGACAGGCCAGAGTGTAAACGGATCGAGAAAGAGAGCAGAGGAGATTTTGGGCTACTGGACAGGTTGACTTTCAATATACCCAGAGGTTGTTAAAGAAGCCCTTCCAGGAGCGTCTCTCTTAGCTTTAAAAACGACTAGTACACCTCTACAATCATCTCACGTCTTGCACTACCAGAGAGGATTCACATTTAAAGTTAAGGATGACGTTAAGCTCACTTATCTCTTATGTCAGTGGAGGCTCAGGAAGTTAAGCTCTCATTGCACCCAATAACGTGTGAGAAACATCTGCAACCTTCACACCGTTGTGGTTCACACCCATTTCTTTAACAATAGCTGAGTGATTGTTTGAAAAGTCTCGCATTCAGATTCTTTGCATTTGGTTTAACATGTGCAATAGTATCGCTCGAGGCTACTGTAGCCTTCTGTGCATTATTAACCCTACAACATCAATGGATCTTTGATTGCGAAACCACTCAAAGAACTGAAAGACAGATTGACTTGATCCAATAGCAAAGGCCGAAGAAATCCAACATACTGGATGTTTGTTTTTACAGACTTCTATATTGTGATAAAGTACAGTTTCTAATAACAAACTGTAGCCTTTCATGTCCACAGCATGTATAATAAAGAGATTGTGGCTCTAGCTTCATTTCAAAACACATGGATCCTTTGAACGTGGCAGTTATAGTTTCAGGGCTAATGCTTTTACATCAACTGAAGCGCTATAACATTCCCCTTGTTAAAACAGTGCAGTATATCCATTTTCCACTACCTTAAACAGCTTACCGATAATGCTGTTTATTAATGTACATGTTTTTTTACACTAAACCCATCTGAAAGGATTTATTAAAGCACAGTTCACAAAACTACATTCAATGGCAAAAACATAACTGAAACAGTTACCCTAAATTGTAGGGTCTGGGATCCTGATCATCAGAATTTCTCAAATCCCCCCCTAAAAGTTCTAAAAAAAATAATCTAGCAGCACCAGAGTCTGGGGAGAAAACCTACAAACATCAGGAATTCATCTTTTGATTTAGGGGGTGGAGTGGAGTTGGGGTTGGGATTGGGATTAACATATACAAACAGAGCTTGCCCTCCCAGCCCCTCTCCCTCCGGCCCTTCTTGACCTGTATGTAATGGAAGGTTTGTTTTGCTGTGCTAAGTGGGACCAGTTGTCCTCCCAGAGAGGATTCGTCATGCTGTCCAAAGCCCCTCATGAGGTAATCATTCTCAGCAGTTACAGGAGAGGGGAAGGGCCCCCACTGGGTCAGAGAGGAGAGAGAGAGGGAGAGATGGATAGGTGGAGAGGGAAGGAAAGAGAGAGGGAGGGGGGAGAGATACCTCTTGGAAGAACTAAGACTGCTAAAACATCCTTCCTTCCTCTCTTCATCCATTCATCCAACCATCCATCCCCCTTGCCATCCCCTCACTAACTCCTCTTGCCAAGTGATAACACACTCCAAGCATTTGGCAATTAGTGCTGGGGCTAACTGGAAAAGTGGCTGTGAAAGCCCTGGTGGACCCCCACCCTATCTCAAAGCGTCAAACGCATAAGTAGGAGGCTTGAGTAAACATACGGCCAGCATATAATGGTGAAAGAAATGGTAACACGAGACACCCGAAGCCTTGACCCCGAAGCCCCTCTGTAAAAGGCCGCCTCTCAAGCGTTGCGAGAGTACAGCGTGCGTGTGCAGAGCGTACGATATGTTTGTGAGCGTGTTCAGTAAGTCAGTGTCCGCGCGGGGTACAGCGCTCCTCCCTCCCCGTGGGGCGGGGGTTAGTAAGGTCTCCGTCCAACACCCACTCATGTATCTCAGGAGCTCTCACTGGAAGCCGTGTCGAAGAAGGCCACTTGTCCACTCAGGTCTCCAGGACCCTCAGTCCTCCAACAGGGGAGGACTCCAGCAGTGGAAGGCCCGGGATTAAGGCTAAAGTAGCAAATGTCACCTAACAATCAAGCTGCGACTGCGAAGGCTCAGGCTCCAACCCACGAGCGTGTTTGCTGACACACGCACACAAACCACGCACACACCTTAAAAGATCTCAAAAGCCTCAGGCAAAGCTGCCTCAACCTCAGATCCGGCCTTTCAATGAATATTTCATGTGGTTTTCCATCAGTTCTTTAGACTCTCGTCCTTACTCAAGCCCATGTTGAACAAAATTGACTAGAATGTGGCAACTTTAAGTAGATGTAATCGACGTGCTGAGTAGACCACAACTGATCATCAATCTAAACTCGTCAACAAAAAAATGAATCATCCCAAGTCAAACATTTCTTTGACAGGTTTATATGTTTTCCTCCTGGGATGTGTGTGTGCGTTTGTTTATCTGTTTATCTCCCGGAAGCAGTGCAGACAGTGTCTGGTAAGCAGCAGGTTTCTAAATCACCCTGATAGCTTTAATGGCCAGTGACGGCGAACAGACAGACATTGCTAACTGAGCTTCTCATTCCCCGGTGGTCGAACCCTTTATAGTATATCAAGGTATAACGTTTATACCAACCTGTCCCCATAATGTCAAATGCAGCCAATGAGCAGGTCTTTAAAGACAAACCAGGAAGATGTTATTTCTTAAATGGTTTTTCCAGAGGGAGGCTTGATGGCTCGTTTCAAACAGGATGGCCACCATTCATCAGCATTCCAGGGCATACTGAGAGGTGTGTGTGAGTTACATCCAGAAAACAGCGATGAGAGGTCCACTCCTCATGGACTGTGTGTGTGCCTGTGGGGATGCGTGCTGGGGTTTATAATAGCAGCTTTGCTTTCTCCTCCTTACAGTAATTTGGGGATACAACCAACCAAAACTCTAATCTGTTTAATGAATGCAGCTGACCAAGAGAGCATTCGTAACCGATAATTTCCTCAAATTCAATCAAGTTAATTTCTCTCTCACTCTAATTGTTTATTGAACTCTGCTGAATAAATCACAATGCACAACATGTTCACAATTGTGTTTAAAGCTTTGTAATGGAAATAAACAAGATATAGTCTATATATCTTTGAGAGAGAGAGGGGGGGGGAGTGAGAGACAGACAAACAGACAGAAAGACACACAGACAATTGGCTCAGTGTTGAGTCAATAATAATTTGACTCTACAGTAGAGCCTTCAAACCACCGACTTTTTGGTGAAATGATGAAAGACGTTCAAAAATCGACATTTGCGTAGACACTGTTTGTTCGATACCCTGACACTCAACCATCCTTCAAAAATCTTTCTTAAACCCTACACACGACACCACAGGGTGGAGACAACCACAGATGGTCTCTATCTTTCAGCCCCTAGTCATTTCTGGTTGTGGAGGGAAGTCGTTGAATAACTGATTGTAGCTTGCTGTTGGTCTCCTGCTGACTTCAAAGCTCTATTTTGACCTATTTCAAAATTTTTTTTCTCAAAGTAAGGTTTAATAATGGGAGTTACCTTATGGGTGCTTTGGAAACCATATTTTCACAAACTTTCTATTTGAGAGTAAGTAAGCCCTACTAATTTCCCTTTTCTTCTTGGTGGGTGATGCTGACACTGAAATCACCACGGTGAGATGGAATTACTTTGAAGGCATGCTGTACATTATGTTCCAAACATACCCGGAATTCCACATTTAAGATTTCCATTAGCAACTCAGCACAGAGGCAGATGAAACACAATGTCCCGAAATGCCCTGGCCCATGTTTTATGAAACCCTCTGCTAATACCAGCAGCCTTATATCATCATGCTGTTCCTGGGTTCCTGTTGCTGGCTCAGTGCGTGACCACCCTGCTGTGTGGGGTGAGGGTGGACTGACACTGTTCTAGACCTACACCCTAGCTGTGGCTAACTGCTGATGACAGACTGACTATTCACAGATGCCAGAGGCTCTTAGAAGATCCCTGGCCTGATCAAAGGATATGTCTCCTTCACTCTCACGCCAGAGGTGGGAGTCCAGCCTGACTATATGTCACCCCCTCAGTGTGGCATATTTTATCTCTCTGTATTTCTCTGTCTCTGTCTCTCTCTCTCTCTCTCTCTCTCTCTCTCTCTCTCTCTCTCTCTCTCTCTCTCTCTCTCACGCCTTCACTTTTTCCAGGATCATTTGATGTGTCCATGTAAACAACATAAATGCTCATAATAACCCTCACTCTAATTCACACAAGCACACTCATAATTAAGTCTAGCTCATTGTCTGAAGAAACCTATTCTTATTTTTTAGAGCCAACTACAATGTGGGATATCTAAAGCATAAAGACAGTGTGTCCATTCACTGTTGCCTGTCAGACGTTCCTGTTCGTGTCTTATCTCTGAGCAGGAAACAATAGCCACAGGATACAGAATAGCTCTCTCAGAAGCAAGCCCTTTATCTCACTTCGCTTGAAGTGGCATGTAGGAGAAAAATAAAG